>NC_088981.1:31627132-32237132 GCF_963932015.1 Anas acuta
GTTTATACCAACAGAAAGAGATTTGAGTTTGGATGTAACTAATTTTGAGTGTTTGATAACCATTTCTCCTGCTTCCTTCTTGGCTATATACCATCCCAGTTCTGTTCTGCATTGCCTATTTACAGCCTGTAGCAGTCACCAGCAATGACTATTCTTTCTATACTTTCCATAACCACCCTTTCACATAGAGTATTTCCGGAACTTCATGAATGATCTGCTCCTCCAGGCAGGTTGGCTTCTAGATTTCTCAGTTTATTATTTTTTCTGCTTCCTTATGGATCTTAGAAAATGTGATCTTTAAACACAACAATTATCGCGTTTCATCACATGTATCTGTATTGACTCGCTTGCTTTTCATCTTTAGAACTTCTCTGCTTGGATGGAGTCAGTAGGGTTTCCTTTTCATTTTTCCATAAACTAGGAGTAGCTTATGCACATTTGAAAAGGGAGTTTGAACAACAGTAAAATCCCTTTCCCGTCTGAGAGAGAAATACTACTGTCTTGCTTACCTGATGAAGACTTGATGCAATTCAGAATAACAAAATGAAATACACTTTTCACTCCCTCTTCCTCCCCACCCCCTTCAAAAAAAAAAGGAGGTAGAGAACAGAGGTTAAATAGATGGTGCTGGGCAACAAGAACTAAATGCATAATAGCCAATATTTTTCAAAGGGTTTCCCCAAAGATATATCAAAATTATATTTGCAATCAAAAGCACCTGTCTTTGCATATAAGATTGAAGATTTGTGTATGTTTTATGATCCCAAAGTACCGTACACAAACCATTCATGAAACACAAAGTTGTTGCTGTGGATGTCCTCCAAATACGTCACTTTTCCTATACTTTGTGACGCAGCAAGTACCCTGATTTGTCACCATAGGAAATATGCCAAGGTAAGGGATATTAACATATAGAATTGACAGAAGTTCAGACATCTAGAAAGAGAGTAAATTAAGCCCATACTTTCTAATCAGATCTAGAACTCCTCTCTTCAAAAGTCCTCATAGAAAGCTCCTTCATAGGACTCAGAGTAAAAGCAGGGTGTAATATCTTAGGCAGCTGAGACCTTGATAGCTCTTTTGTTTATTTAAACTGATAGGTCTCAAATTGATGACTCACAGAATCGTGGTAACTGTTATGCAGAATCATGTTAAACAATACAATTCAGTGTTTTCAACTATAATTTAGTGGCACATTGTCAATAATCAGTCCACACATCCCAACCATTTGGGGAACAACTAATCCATAAAACATCCTTTCTGTCCTTTTCCTGGAAGCTCCCAGAGATGTAATAAAGGCAGCTTTGCTTCCAGAAGCCTGGCATAGTCTCGCACTCTGCCAGCCGCCTCCATCTGCAAGGCCACACAAATGCTGCGTGGTTCTTACTCCACAAAGCATTGACACCAAGATGTACATAGATATGTGCTCAGTGACACAAAGACACACACAACTGGGAAAAATAAAAGAAAATGTGAGCAGGGAAGATTATCAGGAAGGACCACCACTGCTGCTAGAAGCCTGAGTTTCTGCTCTGTAGGACAGGAACAGCGGTATTTATGTGTAATTGTTAGCCTTTCTGTGCCCTTCAGAGGTTAATTACTCTATTGTAGGTTTTTTGTTTGTTTTTGGCAAACATAGCTTACAGTTCAATGTAGCAACTAAACTATGGGTGTTTAAAGGCATCTGAGATGTCCTGGGCCTTCTGGCCTCCAGATGCCACCCAGAAGTGTATGCGTCTCCTGTAGATCCTATGCCATGTTTGTCTCACATCCATATGGGTGATTCTGATGGCAACTCTATGCACACATCTTTCTTGACAGCCCTTCTCCTCTAGAAAAGAAATGGTAAAAGTGGGGTGCAAAAAGAGTGCCTGAGGGGGTCCTCTAAAGGCTCTCAGTGCTCTTGGTGTTGTCCCTGTTTACAGCAGGGTGGTGTCATGCACATCGTCTTGACAACCTGATCATTATACCCCACTTTTGCTGTGCTCATATATTCTGGGTAACCGTTATGCAAAGATCTTAGCAAACTACATGTAATACATCTTGGTGGGAGCACTAACATGTAATAGTTCTTGTGATCTGTAATTGGTAACATTAGACAATGCAGTGCTAAAGATGTTAAAAGAGGGAGAAAAGCACCTTCTGAGTGAAGGTAAGGTACCAAGAGATACCAAGACTGAAGCCCGGCATGAATTAGTAACATACCAACAACTGTCACAGTACCTGCCTATGTTTACAGGGTTTTACCCTGTGGTACCCATAGGAAATGCAAGGGGCCTTATCCTTCTCAGGCAGCTTATACGATACAGCGCAAGGCAATAACGTGACCGTGACCTATGATTTCTGGTTAGCTGCCTTACCACCACAATAACTCGTTTGCCCACATAGACATAAATGCCAGCATGAAAACAAGATAAATTTCCAGCAGACCAATTTCAATCTTAATCTTGCAGGGCCAAACAATCCCTTCTGTTGAGGGCTCCAGATGAGATAAAAAGAATGTAAATAGCAGCCTAATCAGCATGACAGAAAGGGAAGATGTGAGAGCATCTCACAAGAGCAGAGCCTTGGTTTCTACTATTTGAAACCCAGCCAATGAGTTATTTAATCTGCAGCAACATGTATAGTACCAGTAGCTTGTAAATGAGATGATTAATATAAATTTTAAAACTTTTTTTAAGATGTAAATTTGCAGATAGTTTCCTGTAGGCAGGTGGAACACCACCTCTGGCAACATCTAAATTGTCTGAAAGAATTAAGCATCAAATTTCTTTCGGTAATCTATGTAAGTACTTGGCCAATTTCACCAGATACAATCTCATTAATAATATCTCTTGCACTTTCTTTCATGATGGTTTTCATTGGATTTTTTTAAGGTTTTGTTTTGGAAATCAACTGAAATAGAGAGATCTTAAAAATTAGATCTGCTCTTTTTCCAAATATTGACTATTTTGCTCCATAGCTGACTAAGCTTGCATAGCAGTAACTCTTTTATTTCTAAACCAGAAAGGTGTTTCATGCTTAATCAGTAGGTGTTGATGTTTTTTTTTCCTCCTCATTCTGTATAAAGAAGTTCTCCATAAAAGAAGATGGCAGAAAAAAAAGCTACAGGTAGGCAGTCTCCAGCAAAGGAGAGAATTTATGTTTCTTTCACATATCTCTCGACCTCTGAGCTTGTTCATATATAGTTGAAGTGGCTTTAAGAAAGCATGTGACTTGAAAATGGTTTAGCTGAAAAAGCAGAAAGAAGCTTTGTAAGCTTCACTCTTTCAACCTATACAATCTATTCACTCCCAGTAGACCAAGAACATACATTAGAAATAAACCAAAATAACAGAGCCAAGAATTGCAGGCGGATTCTCACCCTGCCCTATCTAAAGCAGTTTATACTGATGTGTCCTGGAGGAATGTGGGCTCTCTGGTGGGATGGAGAGAGGTGGCCCTTCCATGTGCCCCCAGCCCATGTCCACCATGAGGTAGGCTCGCTCGCCACTCACCTGCAGAGAGGTGGCTCAGGAAAGTCATCCTCAAAAACTACATGAGCCACAGCTTTCCTTCAACACACCTCACTAATACTTCACCTCCAAAGGCTTGTTTGAACAGCTGGCTCTATAGCCTTTGGTAAAACAGTCTAGATTATTTTAACTGAGCACTTGGCATGGGAGAGGAGCCATACTCTAAGAGCACAATATAAATCTGACTGAAATTGCCAGAAAGTCTCCTGCTGGGTTCAGTACACTTTGAGTTAGGTATAACAAAGCGTCTCCTGCCAACGTACTGCAAACCATGGTTGAAAAGTGCTGACAGAGACAAGCATCCCTCTGATGAGCCGATGTGTTAGGTCAGCATTTTCCCTGTGCCCAGCCCCCCCCAAAAGGGCTGGCGTGCCACTGCCTCCAGCTTCCACCTGCCTCCATGTCTGTATTTCTGTCTGGCCCATGGCTTACCAGTGTGTCCTCCTATTTCTCAGAGCAAATAACTGGCACCTCCTGGCAGGTTGCCTTCACCATGGGCCAGCATGAGAACATAGTTACAGACCTGTACGGAGTAAATACTCTCTCTTTCCAGATAAACAATTTGGTGAAACTTTGAGGGTAGCCAGCAGCTTCTAGCATTATCCCACATTTCTGCAGATTCAAACAATGAATTGTTCTCTGTTACATTAAATAAAACTGAATAAGGTTGCATTCAAAAAAGTAAAAAAATTGTAAAACAAGTTGTACTCTACTTCCCTCACTATCCTGCTTTTTAAACGATCAACCCCCCCAGTCCTCTCAACACACATGCAGCAGAGATCCAGCTTTTCAAACACTTGCTCCAGCACTAGCTGCAGAAATTTTTCCTATCTGATACCAATTTTGCTGTGGCTGAAATTGTTGTTATGATGTTATTGTAAGACTCAGTGATGATGACACAGGCAAAAGAGGATGCCAAGCATGGATTAAACACAGTGTCTGCAAATATCTCTGTTCAGGTGGAAGTAAGAGCAGTGGTCTCACTGAACTCAACAGGACAAAACACCAACATAAAGGAGGCAGATAAGTACCAACAAAAACAATCTTCCTCTGCCAACAAGAAAGTGTGATACAATTGTGATAAGAAGCAGCTAACAATACGACAAACTTTTCAGAGATTCTTGCTGCAAGCACAGTTAAATGATGCTTATTAATTCTACAGCCAAGTTATTAATTCTACTGTCTTGAGTTTGCCACAGCAATTTTTAATTCATATGCAAAAGGCCACATTCCGTGAGCTTGCTGCCAATTAAGGTTACTTGTAAAGAGCACTACATGTAATCTCAAATCTCACTGTTTCGGAGAAGGGAGAGCAAGCCCTGAATGGACACGAGACGTCCCTGCCCTCCCTCCTCCGGGCTGCCACCCCCAGTCCCTTTCAGCCTGCATGAGCTTGGTGAGAGTGAGCAAAGCCAAGTCAGAGACTGGACTTGGGCTGAAGGAGCACTGGGAGAATGCGGAGTGACATTTTGCTGGAGGTGAGGAATGCATCCAGCCCCGCACAGCACAGACAGGACATGTGGGCCTGGCCCCCGAAGGCCAAGGAAGCCCTGGCCTTCCTTGGTTCCTGACAGGAACTGTCTGGCCAGTTCCAGTCTGGCCTTCCTGGTTCTTTGACTGACCCTCTGCTTTTGATGCAGGTATTTAGAATCTTAAAAACTACGCCAAAGTATATTTGGAAGTGTCACTTTCCTGGCAGGGCTGCATCAAAGCCGGGACAGGTTGCACACACTACAAAGCCACCAAGCAACATGCTGACAGCACCTCAGGCTGAGCAGCTGCCCAGGGGAAGGAGCTGCTGGCAGGTTTTAACAGGCTCCCTCCGACAGAGATTTGTAATGAACACGAAACGCCACAGCAATGAAAATGTACTGCGCTAACCAGGGCTGAGCCCAAGAACAAGCTTCACAGGGACACTGTGCCATCCTTCTTGAGAGAGGTGCAGCCTTCCCCTTGTCTTCAGCTTTCACAAGCTTTATGGGAAATGTTCTCTTGGTGTATGAAGACCAAAAAGGTCCTTTCTGTTCTCAGTGTTTGAATTTTACAAATTACTGCACCATGGGAATGTGTTTCTTGGCTCTGCCATGCTATCTTCTGCATATGTTACCAAAATGCACAATCCGATAGCTTCTACTAATGTGATTAGCCAAGGTGACTGGTGCAGTAATGACAAGCAAGAGATGCTAACTTTCCCATGGTTGAGCTGCAAAATAGTGATCAAGTCTGTTACGCCGAAAAGGGGATGCTGGAATTTGTAATATTCATAGAATCAGAGAGTCATTAATATAGCTCCATATTTCTTAACTAATCAGGGATAAGGGCACTGCTTTCTGCAGTGCACATTTAAGATTTTTAGTTGTTAAAAGAATTTAAGATATGAATTAATCACTATCAGTAGATGTAGATCTAGTAGATGTAGATCAAGTTGCAAATTATGGATCAAATCTGGGAGATATGGAAACAAGACAGTTGTGCTGACGGTATCTGTCTTGATGGGACTGATAAATAATAGCAAAACTGACAACAGAAGAACAGAAGAATGAAAAAATCGTGAGTTTGACTTGACTCATGATGGTGATTGAATTTTATGATATTTGTATATACTAAATAGAATTCAGAAAACGCATTTTTCTCCTGGTTTGATAGCTTTTTTTTTCTTTTTTTCTTTTTTCTTTTTTATTTTCTTTTTTTTTCTTCCTTTTTATTTCCCTGAAAACAGAAGAGTGTGAATTTGCTTAAAACAAAGAGAAGTGAAGAAGCTGGCATTTGCATGTCATCAGGGTGTAGGATAAATATTATGGGACTGTGGAGCATAACTTAAACATCACAACACTGCATTGCCTGAAACAAATAATATGCTCACCTTTATTTCTTTCAAAAGAAATTAAGATAAATGGCTTTCTCAAAACAGCTGTTTTTTTCTACTTATTAGATGTTTTGCTCCTTAATAGGGTAAGTTCAGCAAGAGATCTCTTTGATTTATAAAACACTTTGTTTGTTCCAAAATCCCAACTATAAACAAACAAATTTATTGCAATTCAAGCTGCAATCATTCCTGTTATACTGTCAGTGTTGATTAACTTCACCATAATCTGGTACGTCACTTTATTATAACAGGCAGACATGATGTTCTTCTCATGAGAACGCAGTAATGGATATAGGGAATGAAGACCCTTGTAAAGCAGGCTGTAATCTGCTTTAACACAGAAAAACAAAAACAAAACAAAAAAACACAACAACAACAAGAATGACAACAATGGTTTTGATGCTGGCCTAAAACAAGCAGTGGCATTCTTCACACTGAGAAAATCCCCCGTTATGCAGAGTTGCCGAGTATCAGTTTAATAGCCACTGCACTGCATGGTGTAGCGGGGACGGTGCTGATTTCCAACCAGCATCACCCAGGCAGACAGGGTGGATTGCTTGGTTTAACTATTTTCTCTCGTAGCTTAAACAGGATAAGTAGATTTTATTTTTGCCAAATACTTTACACAGAATAAATCATTCCAGAACCTGGACAGTTATGCTGAAAGAATTAATTTCTGCATGACAACACCTGTCATCACTTTTCCATTGAATCAAAAACCAGATCTCAAAGACAGCTACAGTTGAATAAGTAAGTTTCTTATTTACAAAGAAAAAAGCAACTGTGCTTCTTAAAAACTTCAAGTATTTTTTGACGGCTCTTGTTAGAAGGAAATAAAACAGTTTAAGAATGAATAAAATAGTCTGAAGTGCCTCACTATGGTTTGTTAAGCATTTTTCCCATGTGACAAAGCAAGCTTTCGTCTTGCTTTCCGGCTTCTGGGTCTAAATTTCATAATGTGGGTGACAAATTATACAGCTGTGGATCTACATCTCTTCTCTTTTCCCTCTATACCCTGGTTTCACCAGAGGGGCATGGGGACCACAGCCAGGTCCTTTCACTCCTCTAACAAAAAATTAATCTTTTCTTAGCCATAGATTCCTCCTGAGCTTCTTGACACAACCTCTGCCTTCAAAAGATCTGTGCCTGGAGCAGATAAAAATTTGAGGAAGGGAGCCAAAAGTGACCATACAATTGCCCATAGGGTGAGTCAAGAGCACGTCCCAAGCAAAGATTCCTCAAAATCAGAAGGGAGAATCTTGCAAGCTGACATCTTTGCAGAAGCAGAATAACATGCAAATAAATGTCTTCTGCAAAGACCCAGAAAGTTCCCAAACCCTCATTTTTGGAGGGTGAGCACTTAAATCCAGAGATGACCAACTGGCCAAGAAGCCAACAGTCACCAGCCACCAACATCTTACTCTGTTCTAAACTTATTCGATGTTAAAAGTATTTAAATCTTGCCCAAATAAATCCCCTAAACAAACATTTCCAATGTGGAAACAGTCTCTCACCTCTCTAAAATGTTGAAAATAAAAGAGAGGTTGAATTATTTTCCCTGGGCAATTACAGGTCTTTTGAGTGAGTTAAATAAATAAATAAATAAAGGAGAGGGGGGGGAAAAAACAAACAAACAAACAAACAAAAAAAAATAGACACTGACAGAATATTGTCCATGAAACTACAGCACCCCATAGCAGTAAGGTACAGCCTTGAAACACCAGCAAATTAATATGTTGCTTAACACCAAAGAGGTTTGACAGGTACGTTTACCTAAAGGCTCAGAAGATCAAAGGATGAAAAAACATCGAAGTTATAAGTTTAATGCTGAAAGGGTTGCTTTGTGGAAATTTCACAACTGTCTCAGTTTTACATCCCTTCTAAACATGTTTTTGAGCCTTTTCAAAGTACCTGTGAACATTTGTGCTGCTCACAGAAGTCCATTCTGTCTTCCTGGTCTTGCTTAATCCTATTTTTTTGGCAATGAGTCTCAAGCTCCAGCTGTACATCACATAAATTGCATTTCCTTTAATTTATTTGGAATTTGCTCATATTTCATCTCTGACTGCCCCCTTGCTCCTGTGTTGTGAGAGAGGTAATAAAAGCAACAAATCTAACTGGTCAAATTTTTTTACTCTAATGTCTAATTTTACACATTCCCTTTTGTTTATGCCCTCCCATATGAAAAAGCTCCAATCTTATCAATCTCTTTGGAAGCTTGAAATCATCAGAGGGGTCAGAAACAGCTTCTTTCTACTCTTCCTAAGTGTGCTAAGAGGGGAAACTGGGAAGGCTCTGCTGCCTTTGTAATCAGAGATGGACACATCATGCTCGGTGTGGAATATCTGAAGTCATGGAGATCAAACTACTGGACTAAGCATGTTCCAGAGAAAGCAAGGTGTTTTTGCATGCAGCAGCTTGAGGCAGCCTTATAAAATAATTTTCTTCTAGACTTCTTAGTTCTCAGGTTGAGGACTATGAGTGTATTCTCAGTTTGAAGACAATGAGTATATCAGACTACCAGGTGCTTTCCTAGGTGACTCCATCTTTGTGCTGTCAGTCACTAATAAAAGCAGCTCCTACTTCACATGTCAGTAGATGAAACATGAGTAATTCATTTAGTCACCTTAAGATGCTTCTAAATCCAGAGTTGCCTTCTTTCCTTTCAAGTTAGAAACTTCACTCCTCTTCTAAAGAGTCGCTGACGGCAAGTGTTGCAATGCACAAATCATTATCTTTTAAACAGATTTCTTTAGTCATTGTTAGATTTTAATGTTAGCATTTCAAAACCATCTAAGAAATGTACAGGTTTCCTAAAAAGAATAGCGATTACACAGTGATGCTGGGCTAAAGAGAATATGTGCTTTGTTCTGGTGAAAGCAGAGGCCCAGACTTCAAATGTTATTGTTTGCTTTATACTTTTCACAACAAAAACTGATTTCCTCCATTACAGATATGAACTTACTGACAAACTGAAACCCACCATAAATTAGTTGTACGACATGGTATAAAATCTATTGCAAACAAGAAACCTCCAGGTTTATAAAAGTTTCCTTTTGAAAAGACATCAGACACAGAGCTTTCTGTCCACTAGGACTTCTCAAAAAGCAATTTCACACACTGAGGCAGAAGGGAAATGATGGGAGATGTCCATGTGTTCTCATTGCCAGATCTCATTCACTTTCATTCACACTGGCCCATGTAGCACTGCACTAATGGCTTCAGCTAAATCTAGAAGTAATTAATTTACTTCTGAAGTTGTAATAAACGTATATAAGAACAAATAGAGGGTTTTCTTATAAAGAAATACAGATAAGCTGAATGCATCTAGATCTGGGTCCCTACTGACTACCACGGTTAGTTACCACAGGGTTCAGGCAGCAAATATCTAACAGCTCTAGAAGAGTTTGTTGCTGCCCTGGTGAGAAAAAAGTTGCATCAACTGCAAAACAAACAAGCAACAAAGAAAACCAATTTAGGATTGACTAGTGCAAGGCTGTGAGGAATGAAGACTAGGCTGTCTGTGGCAGGTTTAGGATAAACCACCTGCTGTGAAAACCCAAGCCCAAACACTGAACGTGCATATTCCTGGTATCCAAAATATGCAGACTTAAATAGCTTAGAAAAGGCTCAAATGTTCCTAGAAAGCAGGAATCCCTGCAGGACAAGGGTGCTGTGAATCCTGCCCCTGCACTGCAGCGAGGTGTGCTCACTGCCCAAGTCACGTGCAGTGCCGGCATCACGCAGAGATGGGCACAAAGCTGCTGCGTGCCCCGGCTGTCCCCAGGTCGCTCCCTTTGGGAACTGGGTGCTCCAGCAGCTCTGATGCAGCCCCTGACACTTGGTGAGGAGGGGATGGGGACAGAGGAGACCTGCTGTCCTCAGCCTGTGGGGACCCAGTTGGGCCTCATGCTGGCAAAAGCTATGTCTAAAGACTGGCTGACAACCAGGGGCTTCTCCCTGGAGATGAGAGGAAGGAAAAGAAACACCAGTAGTATTACAGTCCCACAGATTAAACAGTGATTATAAATAGAAGCTGGGGAAAGAAAGGAAAGGAAAGGAAAGGAAAGGAAAGGAAAGGAAAGGAAAGGAAAGGAAAGGAAAGGAAAGGAAAGGAAAGGAAAGGAAAGGAAAGGAAAGGAAAGGAAAGGAAAGGAAAGGAAAGGAAAGGAAAGGAAAGGAAAGGAAAGGAAAGGAAAGGAAAGGAAAGGAAAGGAAAGGAAAGGAAAGGAAAGGAAAGGAAAGGAAAGGAAAGGAAAGGAAAGGAAAGGAAAGGAAAGGAAAGGAAAGGAAAGATGTCGGCAGTAGAACTGGAAAAATATCACTTCATTTTTTCTCTGTATTGTTTTTTTGATCAAAGACTTGTGTTCTACTACCACTGAATCTCCAGCACAGCATGAAAGAGAAGAACATGACACACCAGGAAAGAAGAAGTGCTGAAGAATGATTGATGTAGCAATGCCTGCAGTGGAAAGCTGGACTGAGAAAACATACATGCATAAAAATTAGGTGCGGCATTAAGCCCTGCAGGGCTCCGTAATGCGTGCACTAAGCAGAAAGAAAACTTATCCAGAGGCGATGTGAAAGACAGGAGCAATATGCTCTGATAAGGACTTTCATAAAATTCAGGACCCTAGCACCAACAAAAACACTGCCTTACTCCTGGCCAAGAGAAGCAAGCACTCTTTGATTAGTCCTACAAGGAGTGGTGTGAGCTGTGGAGCTAACGAACCTGCCCCTGTCTACTTGTGTCTCACGGTTGAATTGTGTCTATTAAAGGATGAGCATGTGCTGAAGCAAGCCCTAGATAATACACCTCTCTTCTGTCCAGTTTGATCGAAGTTTATAGGAGGAACATGCAGGAACCCACAGATCTCCGTGGCTCTTGTCCAGAGCAGCCAGTGGATTCCAAAGCGGTTTGTGAGGATTAAGTAATAGACACGTATGTGTGGCCAGCAAGTGCTACCCATGCCTTGCCTCCCCAGGAAACTAGCTAAAACCAGATCCTTCCCTCATCTGCTTATTAAAGGAAAGCATCCAAGAGAAATGTGCACAAATATTTTGCAGAACTGCTGCCCACTTCTTTTTAAAATAATTGCTGCATTAAGTGAAGTTGGAACAGCCTCAGAGATCAACACATAGTTCAGATTTCATGAATAGCTGAGCATGAAAAGCCAGGAAGGAAAACAGTCCAAAAAGACTGTAGGTGGTCAAGCACATCTGCAAAGACACTTGAGTGGGATCAGACTGTTAAAAATAAAAATACAAAGAAAAACAGAGAGACAGCGCTGCAATGGCAATGAGATACACAGCCTTCCCCTTCTGCCTCTGGCTCCTGGGGAGGAAATGCCGAGGGGTGATGCACTCCGACAGAGCCGTGTAATGAACACCATCCTGTTGGGCTGGCTTTGATGGCCCTGAGAAGCCTCCCAGAGCCAGCGGTGGCCCAGCAGACACACTGGAGACCACCACCTGCAGTGGCCCAGGTGGCAGATCTCAATGACCTCACTTCCCAAGCAAATAACCATCGTTCTCAGCAGCCGAGGCCCAGAGTACATCTATGCCAGTGGCCAAGGCTGTGGCTGAAGGAGTTTCAGTGGTATCACAATGGTAATGTCCAATGCCTCACGTATGGGCCAGCACAATCTAAGCTAAAAAACGTCTAAGATATTCCATAAGGAGTGAACTTTACAAATATACCATTTTCTTACCAATAAATAAATAAATAAATAAATCCAGACCCTAAAGAAATACAGCTGTGAGTCAGTCCTAAAGCCATGTGTTGGAACCAAAGTGACATAATGAATACAGGTTATTGGTTTTTACTCCACAGCTTTGAAAATAACACAAAACTCAAAAGATAACAAATAGCAAATGGACTTAGCAGGCACATACTATTTCCATCATGTTTAGTTGCACTAAATTGTTTCAATAAACATAAATACAAAGAACATAAGGGCAGATAATGGCTGTATAATAGTAACAATCTCTAGTTATCCACTGCCCTGATGACCCACAATGAAAATTAAGGCATCAGGTTGGTTGTACTACTGATGCTGATTTTTGCCACTTTTCCTCTAGTAATCTCATACAATTTATTTTGTTTGTGGTTTACAAATTAGATAGAAGCAAACTAGTATCCTGAAATATAGACTTATAAATGTCAAAATATAAGCAAATTTGCTTGCGCACCATCAGACTATTTGTCTTATTAACGACTAGTCTTATTACATAAGATCTGCGTGCTGTGCATTTATAAACCACATAATCAGCTTCATTTGCCTTCAATCACATTCATGCCCTAACAAGCACTTATCGAGATAAGATGAATGGCATCACATATTTTGCCATAAGGTGTTTTACAACTCATACCTGGCTAGACAATGTTTATTCCTCAAACTCTCCCGTAATTACAGATATTGCTTAAGTAACTCATGTGTGTGCTGGTGCTCTGAAGCACACCGTGTAAACACACCTTGGAAGACTGACTTACCACCTGTGGGGGAGATGATATCATACTTCCTTGGTGGTATTACCATAAACCCTCACTTCACGTTTGCTTGTAATACGAGACACGGGAAACACATGCTGCATGTAGCTAGAAGATAAAATGACACATCTCACTTTTTAATCATTTTGACTTTCCACGGCATAGCCAAGTTTTTTTGTTGTGTTTCTTTAGTGCAATGTTCTTTGCCAATGATTCTTGTCTTCATTTTCATCCGCAATCTTTTCAAGATGCAGTTCTCATCGCCGCATATGCCTCTCATGCTAGAAGGCATGGGCATTGTTATACAAGACAATTTTAGTGAAAATAAAGGCATTGCTCACATACACCATGGAAAAAAAAATGGTCTACTGTCAACACGAAGGTTTAGCCTGGATCCTCTCATCTTCTCTGAAGATGGTCCAAGTCAAAAGAAACACTACTGGGTGTGCTAAGCCAGAGAAGGTTTGTGAGAACTGAACACGCAAAGAACCTTACTGGGGTACAGAAATGCATCGTAACTTCCTCCAAATCCCACAGCAACTATTTCATGTGGTACTGGGGAAAGTGCCTGGTAATTGTGTGCAGTAATTAAATGAGTCCTCTTCATTAGCTATGAGCAGAGAAATAAATCGTGGTCACAGAAGAACTGCACATCTGTTGACTTCAGAGAGGAAATTAATCCTGGTAAGAACTAGTCTCTGCATGAGGGTTTTGCATGTCTACAAAGTTTCCTTAATTGCCCTCTCTGTTTTCTGTACAAAATAGAGTGGACATCTTAAATGACAAAAGATATCCCATTGAAATATCGTAGTTCCACAGTCACTGGAAAAAGTTTCTGAAGAGATGGCTTGGGCAATTATTGAAGCAAAGAAATGAAAGATAACTTTGATGAAAAAGATGGTCCTACATGTGTACTCCACCCAAATATTCACACACTGGTGATTTTTTCTGAGCATCAAAACAGATTAGTGGCCAGATGAGGAGGAGAGTTCAACAATAATGTTTTCCAAGCAGATCATAAAGATAGCTCCTGCTAACACAGAAATAGCTGTTCCTGGGGACAAGTAACCCCTGTGTCATTCCCATGTGAACAGGAAACACTCTTAATCACCACAAGACTGCTATGATAATAAACTAATAAAAGCAATGAAATTCAAAGTTAGCTACACATACACATACTTAACTATTACAACTTTTTCATTCTGTGTTTGTTCAATGTTTTACATTACCTCACAAGAAAGGACATATATTATTGAACATAAATTTCTTCCTGCTCTGAAAAGAGGGACACAAGATTATGCAGATAGCAGTCCTAGGGTTGTGAGATTTATCTTAAAAAATACAACTTTTTGTTCTACTCACTTGTGCTCATTTGGGTATCATCTCCAGTTTTACTGGTTTCAAGAAAAACACCCAGCAACAGCCAGGTGCCTGGAAAAAGAATTGACAAGAATCGCCATATGTTTAAAAACTATAATCTACAAGGAGACTGGGAGGGTCCATCTGGAGAAGACTGAGGGGACACACCACATCTGACTTCAAATATATTCAAACATATAAAGGCTTACAGACCGAAGAAGCTACTTGCTGGGTCCCTTGTGGATAAGAGGCGGTGTGTCTGAAGCACAAGAAGGCAAGCTGAAGTGTGACACTTGGGAAGGGGTAACAAAGCCCCAGCCATAGTGTCAAAGGATGAAGGGGAATCTCCACCAGGGAGGGTTTTCAGGAGGGCTCAAACAAGCATCTGCTGGGGATGTTACAGGCATATTTGATCTGGGCTTGGAAGCAGCAGGGCGGGATGCATTATCCCTGGAGATCCAATCCTCTCCAGTCCTCTACGGCTCCAGCTCCATGCTCCCCCTCCACAACTTCCAGCTGCAGTTTTTGGTCTCCTGGCCTCCCAGGCTGCTCCACCTTGCATGTGGGGACATGAAGCCAAGGAACAAGCGGTCACAGTGAGAAGCTTTGTGACCTCTGATAGCTCCCACACGTGTTGCTGGTACCGTGAGCAGCGCATCTGCAGCTGAGGTCCTGCAAGTGAACCGTGCGCTTTTCTTCTCTCACGAGTCAGGACATGACCACATCCACAGCAGCGTGGGGTCGTTTGTCCCAGATGATACCTAACAGATGTAATAAAAGACACACTCCCTGACTGCCTGTGGAGCTGGCTCTGTGTTTATTTCTACTGGTTTAAAACATGTTTGTTCTCTTCTCAGCCTTTCTTAATAAAGCAGAGAGTATCTGTACAAAGTTATCTATCAGTGGGAACACTCAGTAAGGGTCTGCTTGAGCATGAGAAGGTATTAGGTAAAATGGACAATGCCAGGCAAAAGTATGAAAAAGGAAAATGAGTCCATGCATAGGAACAGAAGCAATTACATTTAGATTTAACTGTCAAGCAAGTAAAAAATGTCAGGGGTGGCCTCTGGAAAGTCCCTAATCATGTTGTTTCAGTGCTTGCCACTCTAAATTGGAATTTTAATAATTACTTGCTTAGCAAGTGTGCTGTACTGCTATGCTTATGAGAGATTGTGAAAGGGTCTGCAATTACCTCACAAGAAATGTTATTCACACTATTATCACTATGATCTATGTACATCTATGCAAATTGTTCTGCATCCCCAGGTGATCTATTTCAGGTGCTGGCTGGAATTTAGAGGTAAGTAACTACTCACACGGAGATTGTTCCTTCATAAATTTAGCACTACTGACTGACAGAGATGCTTATTCTAGATTACAAACTGCTTTGCTGTGTAATCTGGACAGTTGCCTAAATCTTAAATCAAGAACAAATAACGGAGAGCCCACTCAAAATTCATCCCGCAATATGAAAAAAAGGATGTTGTGGAGCAAAACAGGTCAAGAAAAGGTATGTTAAAACCACAGTAAACACATTTTAGAATGTCTGATGTGGGCTTAGTAAGCAGAATTCACACGCTTATGTGCTGAAATTATTTCAGCTGACCCTCATGGAACAGAGAATTGTACACCAGGCAGAACAAGTACAGCTCGACCACACCATACCACCCCACAAGGCAAATATACTTGGAATATAGATAAAAAATACCTTGGTTCTGTAAAATCAATACAAACTTGCTCTGACAGTTTAAATCAGTCCAGAAAACTCTGAAGAGATCACCAGATTTTCTCCCAGAGTGGATAGGATTTATTCATACTGCTCTTACCAGTAACATATATCCTTACACATCTGGCACGAAGCACAGAAAATCAGTCAGGTCTGTTTGCTGATGATCTGGTAGCACACTGCCATGGCGTTAACATGCAGCCGTGGATCCCACAGCTGAACGTGCTGGGAGACGACCAGCTAGATGTGTGCTTCCAAGAAATAAGTGCTTAAAGGAGAGTTAAATAAAGGGCTTGTGGTTGTTGTTACCGTAAAGGAGAAATGCTTGTTAATGTCAACATTAAAAATAATTGTAAAATCATCGAATAAGACTGCCAGCTAACAGGATTGAAAAAGCACTCAGATATGAGTGACTTTACCAGGACTAAGAGTGAAGTGTATGGGCTTGCAGAGAGCCGACGGCTACCTGGCTGCCCTCCACCTGCAGTGTTTGGTGAATGTGCAATAAAGTGCATAAATGTGTGCCAGGGCCACCACCACCTCTGCTCTGCTTAAACATGCAAAGCTGCATGAGGCCAGAACAATCCTGAAGTGGACCTCATTCCAGCTGGTTCACCCCCATCACAAGGCAAAACCATGCATGTGCTGACCACAGCAGAGAAGCAGTTTTTTAACTTGTCAAAACCTTCAATGTGCAGCCTTTTCCAGTGCTCAGTTTTCTTGGCAGAAAGTTTTTCCTAGTGGTTAAATCTTCCATAATGGTCAGGTAAGTTTTGACCATAACATCCAATGCAGCTGGAAAAAATCCCCAGTCCTCGTTACATTTTATAACATCCATCAAAATACTGAAGGCCTTAGCCTAAGCAAGCCAAAGAGTTTCCATCTCCTAAGCTTTGCTACAGGTCTCTGTTGCACTCCTACCTCCCTCCAGTCTTCCCATTTCTCCTGAATACGGTGCTTAAAATTGCACAGAGTTCCCCTGCAGAGACTTCATCTGAGCAGGGAGAGACTTAGAGTCACCACCCTCATCTTGAATATTATCCTGCTTCTTACCCATTGCAGAGCAAAATCTGCCTTTTACAACATCACTGCCACTGTTTAGTTTGTGATCTGTCATGACACCAGTGTCTGGTGAAAATACTCTTAGGTAGAAAGCAGGAACCAAACTCACTTGCATCTAGTCCTCTGCACTTGTATTAACTTCATCTTGTTGGTGTCCAGTCTTCCCAAACCAGTCGCGATACTAAGCCTGATTCCTGCACTTGCAGCTTGCTGAAGCTTTCCTCTCTCATTTGAATCTATATGGAAATACTGGCTTACACGGAATGGCCCTACATTTCTCCTAATTGGAATAACTTACAGAATAGTGTACTGCTTAAATCAAGCGGATAACTTAACATATGCTGAGTTTATCAACATCTTTCAAAGCTCTTCTTTTCTCAGCATTTCAAGAAATTTCCTATGCAAAAACACTTAACGCAAGCTTGGCACCATCGCTTTTTCCACAGCCACTGTAAACGGTGAAGCTCTTGGTGTGCTAAAATCCTTGCTTAATCACACCTCTAGAGACTGCCTGCATCTCTCTGCCCCCTCGCATCCAGCCTGTGCACTCCCTCGGCAGCTGGAGGTGCATTACAGGCAGCTCTGCCCACTACGACAGCAGCAACTGTGAGTAACACTGAGGCAGGTTGCCACTGCCGCTGGGTTTTACATGTGCACTGCTTCAGGATCTGCATTCAGCTCTGTAATCCTTATCCAAGGAATAATCCTTGTTTGTTCCCCCGATCTAATGTCAAGTTCCCTATCAAGGAATTCAAAGTCTTCAGTAGGCAGAGGACTTTCCCTATGTTCCAGCACTCACTGCTGTGTGACACAAGCCCTGGAAATGCTGACTTAGATAAATATCATGAACACATCTCAGCCACTGGGCTTTCATCAAAAGCCCCGTTACCTTCAGTGGGACTTTCTTTTGCATCTACAAGTGAAACATGGGTGTGCTGCTTCTTCACAGTTTCTTCATACCTGCCTCCCCATACTTCTTTTTGATAAAGTAAACCGGAATTACTTTAATAAAGGAAAAGAAAAATAATTTACAATGCTTGTCATATGCTCTTTCATAGCCTGTATGCTGGTGGGCTTTCTTGCCCAGGGGAAAGGGAAAGGTCGAGGCACAGAAATACCCAAGTCTTCTTCAGCTTTCGCTCCAGGATACACTTTATTATCTAAACATCAAATTCATAAAGTAACACAAAGCAAAGCTATTCCCTCATCCAAAGCCAGCTGCAGGGGCTCCCAAGCTTTCCATGCCAAAAAAAGGGCACACATCTCAATCTAAACCCCTGCTGAAGCAAGTGACAAGCAGGCAGCCTGTAACCCTTTCCTGACTGTTTAACCCTGTCACAACAGGGTTTACTGTTGTGAACGTTTCCTTCCAGGGCTGGAACAGACAGCTTTACAGTCTTTTGGGTTTTCGAGCACACAGCACTGTAAAGGCATGCTTTGTGCATCAGTTCTTACAGCAGCACTATACAATTTTGCTGAACTTAATTAAAAATCCAGCCATGGAATGGTGTCTGTGATTATTTTTTCTATGTTTGTTTTTACGAAAAGGAAAACTTTCTTGGTCACAACAAACCTGTGTATACATTTTATCTTTGAGAAATATTCTGAGCACAGGAAGACCAGCCATGTGTTAAGAGTTCACGACCTCTAAGAAGCTGCTATTACATGTGAGTTTTCAACACTCAGCCAAGCTATGAAGACAAAGGGGGATGAATAAAAATGAAAATACGCAAAAATGTCATGTATTAGGGATGCTTTGAACAGAAAACAAAAACAAAACAAAACAAAAACAAACAAACAAACAAAATGATAGAAGCAGAAAACTAATAAGGAAAATAAGAGTTTTTTAAATAAAGCCAGTTCCTCAAAGGGGCAGACAATCAGAGGGATGCAAACAGGAAGAAAGAAATAGTCGAGTGGAGAGGAGAAATGTAAACACATTTATTTTCAAGGCTGCTTCACATAAAGGTCTTTCACAAGCAGACCATGGGTGCCTGCTGTGGGCTTCTGAAGACGGAAGGCAACTTTGTTTTGTTTGATTTAAAAATAGGATTAAAAACTCAGTCCCTCATTCACTATCCCACAAATTCAGACATCATTTTCCTGAGTGCTGGCTGCCCAAGTTCTGTCTTAACATGCTAAAGGACAGTAGAGCAGATACTACGCAGATCCAAAATTAATTGTTATCACTCCCATTTTCATAGGGAAGCTGAGGCGCAGGAAAGATTAAATGTGCTTATGTCCAGAAATATAAACTTAATATAAACTTACTTTTTTACCAACAGGTCCATCTTGTCCTCTAATATTTTAACAATTATTTAATGACTCCCTCATTTGGAAGAGTAGCACTTGACTCTCTGTACCTTGACCCGCTGTCTCTGAGGGATGTGTGAGTACTGAAGTCTGCCCCATAAAACTGCATTTCACTTACATCGCACTCACTTCTTGGGAGATAAGAGGTGGTGCTAAGAATGAAAGGGATCTTTTCCATTTCCTGAACCTTCAAAAGAAATGTCTGATGAATTCCTTTGGTGCAGTCTTTAACACTGAGTTAAGACACATACCTGAAACAAAACCACTCAGGTTAAAGACTTCAAGGTAAGTTTATTTGCTTGGCAGATTAAAACACTTCCCTTCTGCTTGAAGACCTAGCTAATTTGATGTGGAATCAGCGAAATGCAATTAAAAACCAACAGCTGCAACAAACAAAACACGTTACTAGGCTTTCTGTTTGGTTATGTTCAAGATGAGCAAGTGAGTGTGCAGTATCAGAACTGGACACCACATCTCCTTGAAGTTTTCTGCTCTATCTTCTAGACAAACCATGGCACATGGGAGTGGTGGATAGTTCTTTAAACTGAGGCTAGCTCAAGTGCAATCTCTTCAAGCACTTTAGGGAGCTGAGACCTATGCCACAACAGTGCTGCATCCCTGCACACTCAGCACTGACCCCTCTGCTGCAAAGCACCTCATCTGCAGCCTCCTCCTCCTCCTGCAAGCTTCTCCCCACCATGCCACAAACAAACAGGGAGGTGTAAATATCCTCTCTGCCATTTTTGCCTAATTTCCATCAAGCTTTCACGAGATGAGTTGCAGGAGCAGCCAGGAGCAGGCTGCAGCCGGGGTAAGATGACCATAGGCACCTTGAGGGCATGACCAGTGCTCTGTGCAAAACTGAAATAGGGGCCTGCGCATAACCAGTAGGTTAAGTAGGAACTAAATCAGCTTCTGTCACTTTAAAACTTTCCTCCACCCTCCATCACCTCCATCCATCAGTTGCCTGCAGCATGTATATTGAGGAATCGCGTGCAAACGTTACCATAACCCAAGGCTTAACATAAACTATACTCTTTCAGGTCATTGGCAAATAACAGGTATATCCGGTTGTGCCTTTGTACTTGCCTGCACGCAAATTAAAAGCGCATGTAAAGTTACAATAATCAAAGTCAGTCAGGGGGAAGGGGAGGAGTGCAGGGGGATAATAACCGGGGGATCGGGTTATTTATCTTCACGGAGAAGCCACCGAGAGGAGCCTGCTTGCATGCCATTTACACCTCAAAAGAAAGACAGGGGCAAACCTGGCTTCTGGCCAAAGCCGTCCCCCAGAGCGCCCGGAGCTGTGCCTGGTCCTGCCGTCTCCCTGCAGCTGGTAGAGCGCCCTGCTACCTCTGCTGCTACCTCTGCTGCTACCTCCACTGCTACCTCCACTGCTACCTCTGCTGCTGCTGCTGCTTCCCCGCAGCACTGTGCGGCCTCCTCGCTGCCACCCGGGCCGCACGGTGAGGCCGTCCCGCTGGCACAGGATGGCGGTGGCTAAGGCGGGTCTCAGGCCGTGGTCCTGCAGCCACACAGTGCCTGGGTGTGGGCTGCTTGGGAAAGGGAAGAATTTAAGGCAATTTCTGCCTTTCTCCCTTGGCGTGCCATGAGATTAACAGACATTAGTGAATGCCTCTTACCGGAGCGCTGTGACAAGACGAAACCTGCCCTGACTGGCACCTGCAGTCTGCTTCCCTCGTGGTCTTTGATCTGCCATTGCTGAAGGTTAGAAGACCTGAACGGCTCAGAAACAGACACTTCCCTTGGGTTTGCTTCCAAACGCTAGCAGCGATCTGCGTGTGTCAGGAGTGTTTTCTCTCCCTGCCGAATTTAGTGAGAGGAAACCTTTATTACTATCGCTTTTCTTACAGGAGGAAGCAACTATGGGGAATAGTGCAAAAATATCCTGTGCTCAGTTTTCCACCATTGACCACAGATACCACAAAGGGAGTTTCCCTTATCCCCTTGGTTTGCCTCGATCTTCTCTAATCCTTTCTTCAAATTAAAAAGTGCGCAAATAAACAACTCCCATTTCCCATACCCCAGGGAAGAGCATGAATAATTTTATAGGCTAGAGTATTACCCGCACACATCCCAGTCCTCAGAATTTGAGTCATTTCATTTACCACTAAAATGCAGTTACCGCTGGAGGCAAATACACCAAAGCCTTGCGCAACAGTGCGAGGGAAGCCAAGAATGCCCTACTGCAGAGGATGTGCAAACGTTTCCTTCGCTAGCTTTAACAGCCAAGTCACTGAAGGCCCGTTTGGGATTCCTGCATTTACATCTGACGGGCTACTTCAGCAAAGTCAGCGCAGCCAGACCCTCTCTTTTTGGAGGAAAATCTACCTGAGGTTTCTTCACAAATACTATTGACCTTCGGGAATGGAGGGGGGAAAGGCGGTGAGCATGTTCCCTGGTGCATTTGACAGGGGTGACATTTTTTAAGGGGTGACATTTACAAGCATCTACCTGACTGACATGAAATTTCTTAGTTCATGACACGGATTTACTATGGAAAATCCCAGCTAAGGGCCTGTCTCTTCACGTTTAAAAGCTAGGGAAAGCCCTCATGATGCACACATCATCGTGTCCCCGTTTGGTTTGTCTGCCACCTTGGTAATCAGTTTGTGCCCAGCACAACCTCCTCCCTCAGAAAAAACATGAGAATCAGGATTAAGTAAAGGGTAACATTTATTTAAAACACTGTGAACTCTCCACTACACAAGTTCAATCACTTGGACCAGAAATTACCCCAGACCCCATGGAGTCTCTGCCTAATAGCGCAGGCATGTCTGGCACACCCACTTGAACCTGCCAGAAAGCAGAACGGGCTTTTCCAAAGCTCAAAGTGAAGCCCAGAGGAGGAGGGCACACACTGCCAGCACCATGAAAACCCTGAAGAAGTACAGGAAGCCAAGACCTGCCTTTTTCACCTGATGCTATGCCTCAGAAATGGTCCTGCTCTGGCTCCAAAAGAGAAAACACACACACACATATATATGTATACACACACCATGCCAGAGGCTTTTGGTATCGCTTTTTGAAGTACTCTTAGATGCATGCAGCCCAGTTCAAGAACTCCCTTAAGCAGCAAGATTGGAGGCATCATAATAGTGGACAAAGTAATGGTCATACCTCTGTGCAGCTTCTGTACCTAGGTCAGACCTGCAGCCCCCACCACACAACCAGATTTATTCTCTGAAGGAAGGAGAATTCTGAAATTCAGCTTGCATTGCTCTAGAGACTGCTAAATTTAAGTTGCGTTGCCTACTGTAACATTTTGAAGAGCTATTTTGCTGTCAAGGGATCAAAGGATGGTGCACAAACAGAGCAAACTGAAGAACCCAAATGACCAATATATGTGTCATGAGAAATTATTGCTTGGGAAGTGGTGAGCTGAACATTCATGCACCAGTTTAGCTAATGTCTGAGACACCTACGACACATGATAGGAAAACCCATGTTCTCATCAAAGAGCTGTAAGTTTCTTTCTTTCATCTGTGCTTTACCATCTTCTCTCTGCATGCAGCATTGTCGCAGCGTCTACTGGCAGGGTTCCCTTAGCTGGAAACTCCAAGTCACCATCGCTTAAACTTTGTCCAACTGCAGCCATCTGGGCTGAAATTTCCTATCCCAGGAAAACCCATTTTTCACGTAGTAGTTTAAAAAATGTTCGATCTAAAGACAGTTGAACCCATTTATGAGAACAAAGAAAATAAATGTTCATGTTAAAACACGGTGGTGGCCTTTTCTTTGAAATGCTTTGTAAACTCAAGCTTTAAAGTAGAGACTTGTCATTTGTCCACATAATGTATTTTCTCCCAGATCTGGGCTTTTTACTCTTCCCTTGATAATTCACTTAAATTCGGATGAATTTCCAATCTCTAAAAAGCCATACTTTGCACATCTTTAGTAGAGGCTTTGTAGAACCTGACAAGTAAAACTTCAGAAACTTCAGGCATAGAGAATATATTTCTGCCTGTAAGTGAGGCAGACTTTGCTTTCAGCTGTAGCCTGGTGATGGTTTACACTACCATCCATCGCTACACTGAGCATACAAATACAGCGGTGTTTGCTGAAATGGCAAATATTAAACTCCTCGAGTTAATGAAGCAACGGGACTACAACCTCCACATCACAACTACCAGCAGAGCACCCAGCAAAGCCTGGAAGACAAATGTAATATTACTGCTTGGTAACACATTAACATTATTAGCCCTAAATGTCACTACTGTTTTAAGCTTTGGTGTGAGCTACCACCCCATCCAGGCTGTAATGTTTCCATAGTTCAAAAGATGGGTGGGTTCTCACAGCACAGCCCTTGGTTCTGCCAGCCCAAGCGGTGTAGTGATGTGATGCTGCTAGATGCCATCAGGAGGCCCTTTGCTAAAGAGAGACAGCAGGCAGCCACAACGGTTTGCCCACTCAGCACATTTTGAGAACAGATGCAAATCTTGAGCAGGGTCTAAAATTTCCTAAATGTTGCTGTTTTGTCCATCTTTTGGGTGACTCGGGGTACTTTAATAAAGAGCATTTATGTAGCATAAATACACACACACAATATGCCACGAATGGGTGCCCAACAGCATGTAAATTAGACTTCACTCTTCTGCCTCATAGCAGAAGATAGTTTAAAAGGCTACTCTGAGGGTAGCCTCAAAGCGATCAGCTCCACGTTTTCCTCTCAAGAAAGACTTATCTGCACGGTTACATCTACTACAGACAAGAAAAGACCGCACAGTTTGGAGAGAAACGCCTGGATTAATTATAACACCATGCCCTCATTTTCTGCAATCCCATCTGTGTGTTACCTATGTGGAAGCAATCTCCAATGTTTGGCTTTATTTTGCAAATAACACGGAAAATGCAAACAGATGGAGAGGTGACAAATCAGAACAGCACTGAGCTGAGCCCCAGCGAGTACTGCGAGGTTTCTTCCCATCCCTCGGCAGCTGTGGGAACTCGGCTCAGGGCTAGGAGCCCAACTGGGGCTTTACAATAGCCAGGGAGAGCTGGAAATGTGAGCTGGGAAGTCAGTGGGAATGCAGGGAAGAGCAAAAGTCCAAGGAAAGCTGCAAATTAATGAAGGTTAAGAATGTGATATGTAACCACAAATATATATACTTTAACAAGAATGCCAAAAACGCTTTAATTTAGGCCACGGTAAGTACATAAATATCCCTGAATCATGGAGCTGCAGCTGGCTCCTGTGCATGCCTGGCACTCTGAGCAGCTCTGAGGACGTGGCTCCTCACATTTTGCTGGCGTCTCGTCCTTGGCACCACGGGACAGCCGCCAAGCTGAGGGAAACCAGGAACGTGCAGCAGACATGATCTCATTATCTTGCACACTTGTGGTAGCCCTGCCTCAGGTCAGTCTTAGCACTCACTGAGTGGTTCTGTATGGCATGGACAGCCCTGAGCATGCGGGTACAGCTCTGTGGCACAGAGCAGCAGGTGCCAGCTCTGGACGCAGCTGCCGCTGGGGGTCCTGATGGAGCAGCTGCTGCAGACCTTCTTCTCCTGGATCTGAACATTCTTGAAGTGAAACAGTCGCTCCACATCGTGCTGGACGCCTGTGCAGGCGTAACCTGAGCAAAATCTTGTACTCACAGAGGATTACGGGGGTCAATTTATGATCGTTTCAGTGGTGATTTCCCTGACTTCCATCAGTATAGCTGAGATTCGAATCGAGCTCAAAAGGTAGAGTAACATTTTATGCAATAGGACATTGCATTTAAGCTTCCAAGCGATCTGTGTTTTATAGCGACGCGACTTGTTTCTTCATCTGATATAGTATTGTGCAACATTCAGACACAGGCAATCGGAAACAATATTTCCAAGGGATTATTTAATGAAGAATGGGCTGGATCACTCTCTAAACGGTAAACAATTTGTACAAGCTCTGCACTGAGGCGATTCCAGGATAAAACATTGCTCAACTGTTGTATAATCCGCCTTAAGAATTTGTAAAACGAAGAGTGAGAACCCAGGTACGGGAAAGAGCCAGAGGAACCCAGTGGGGGGGGGGGGTTCTCCATGGCATGCTGCAAAAGGAAGAGGTAAGGAAAGAAAATGAGACTATGACAAGTCCTTGAGAAATTCCAGTTGCTGCTCAAGAGGATTTATGTGCAGCAGCTCCTAACTGACCTTGCCAGTACCCAAAAAAGCAGCCAGCGGCTGTCACGGTTTGAAGAAAAAATGAGAACTGAGCCTGCAAACCCTTATTTAGGTAAGTAGCTCTTAACACTTGCATAAAAATCTGGTAAGGGTTAAGGGGTTTCTTGAAAAAGGGAGGATGGTGGTGGAGAGCTAAGAAGTCCCTCTCAAAAGACAAATGAAGCCTCTCCAGGTTTTGCAGCTCCTGTCCCTTTACCAGATTCTCACCTCCATAACAAGGGCTCTTGTCCATCTCCAGAAAGCTCCTCTGTTCAGACTGGCAGAGGTACTGATGTCCCCACAGACCCTGCCAGCCCCTCCGTCTGGCATTCCTGTCAAATCAGTCAGGATCTTTAACAGATTAAGCCTGAATTCCTTTCCCTTAATCCCAAACCCACCCACTTCTGCCCCTTCAACTGCTTTCCTCTTCCATATCTTACATTGAGTGCGTTTTTCTAGGTCTCAGAAAAATTCACTCTAGGCAGCGTACATTTTCAGCGATTCAGTCTTTAGTTCTGAACAACACTAGCTTTGCCTCAGAAATTTGGGACTGGCTTCAGCAGTACTCCTGTCCGAATAAAGCCACAAAATTTGGAGAAAAGAAGCATGCATTACCTAAGAGCAATTCTGAACTTTAAGCTGCTAGAAACACAAGAAGAGAAGCAAGAAGAGTGAATAAAGAGGCAGGCAGGAAGGCAGTTTCTGGAACATAATGAAGACCAAGGGCTGGTCTCTCTCTTGTCACGCATTCACTGGGGTGATTCACCCAGACTAGACTTGGCAGTAAGGGACTAATCAAGGTCACACAGCATCAGAGCCTAGAAAAATGGATGAACTTTTATCACGTACGGACATCGCAATGCTCGGGCTAAAATGTAAGAGCAGCCTGAGACTGTAAATACCTTGTGAGCACAGCGCCTAGTGCAGGGGCACCAGCTGGTACCACCACCCAGGAACAAAACACCTAAAAGAGACTTCTTTCTTCCTTTCCTCTCTAATAGTGACAAAATTTCTGAAGACCAAAAAGAAATGGGGAAAAAATATAGCAAAATATATCAAAAATGCTTTCTTACAGCATTAAAATAAAAGGTAGCAGGACTTTTAAATAACTCCTAGGCTCAGGACTTATTTACAGCTTTTACTTTATTTACTTATATTTACTTTATTACTTTATATTTACTTATTTACATAAATAATGCCCTAAGCTGTGGCTCTGCGGCTCACAGCATGGGCAATGCACGTCCGCTGCAGCCAGCTCCTGTTGAATGTTCTTCCTTCTGCTTGGCCACCTTGCAGGCATCATTTCTTTGTAAATTCGCATTTCCATGGGAGCTGGAACGGAATCTCCTCTGCTTGCTGCAGACTCTCAGAGTGCAATGCAACTAGTTTACGTGCTGCATCCAAGGCAGGATTTAGGGACTTACCGAGAAGAGCTGCAACGTCTGGTTTTAGGCAACTGACTCCCACAGTCACCAGGAGAAAAAAAAACAAGTTTGCCTGCTGGCGATGGCAAATGCCCAGTACTATAACCCAGAGCTCCAGTAACTGCTGCAAGCCACTGTAACCACCCCAATCCAGCACCCAGAAACAGCCTCAGCCACAGCTGGCTAGTTTAGTTACAGCATGTGAACTTTGCTTTCTACCTTGTGGTGGGGGGGGAGAGAGCAAAGCCCAGGTCTCTCTCCAAGCTTGCCCGGCCCTCAGGCCGCAGGGACAGAGCTGTGCATCACTCCCCTTCGAAGCTGGACTGCGGGATCCTTCCAGCTCGCCCCAGAGACGGGGTGGGAGGAAGGGAGCTTACTGCTGGCGCTGCGGGGAGAAAGCTCTGACACCTCTGTCACTTGGCAGTGGCAGGAAGAAGCAGCACAGCGTGTACTGAGGCACACAGACGGGATTTGGGAGGCACGCGGAGAGACGTGGCTGATGCTGCTGTGAGCAAGAGCCGTGCTGCTGTCCGGGGGAGCCCAGGGCCCTGGCAGCGGGCAGGAGCGCGCTGCTCAGCAGGGGAAGAAGCAGCAGAGCCCCGGCCAGGGCTGGGATCGCGCCCCGAGCTGGGCTGCCTCCCAGCACCTCATTTAGCCTAATCCCCAAACGCCACCAAACCCCCTTCCCTCCCCTCGCGCTGTGCCCGCGCACCAGCTGACAAAGAAGCTCCGGTTCTTTATTTTGCCTCTCCACCAAACGCCCCAACGAAGCGAGCCCTTCCCCATCTCCCTCCCCAGGGCTTCCCTCACGCCGGGCCGGGGCTGCAGCCCCCGATCCCCTCCGGGGCCGGCAGGAGGGGACCGAAGGGCTAAAAAAAACCCCTCCGGCAGCGGGAGGGAGGCAGGAGGGCGGCGGGGCCGGCGGGGGGCGAGCTGCCCGGCGCTCCCCCGCCGCCTTCCCCCCGAGCCGCTGTCAGGTACGGCGAGGAGGGGTAGGGGCCCGGGGAGGAGATGGCTGGAGGCTTTCCAGCCCCGGCTCACGCAATGCAAACTCCGCACGCAACGGGGAGGCGACAGGCGGAGGAGGGGAAGCTCGGCAGCTCCCTCAAGCCCCCCCCTCCCCATCCCCGAGATGCAGGGAGACGGTGCCTCCTGACACAAGAGGGGCTGCTGCGAGCCTCCCGGCCGCTCTCCTCCGCCGTGAAAAAAAAAAAAATAAAGAAAGGGAAAAAAAAAAAAAAAAAAAAGAAAAAAAAAAAAGCATCCGGCGGCTCAGCCGCTCGGCTTGGCGACGGCCCAAGGGCGGCTGGCAAATAGCGGCGACCCCTCCGGCCAGGGGAAGGGCGATTTGTCAGCGGGGCCAAGTGCGGCACGCCCGCAGCGCAGCGCACCGCGGATGCCGGGGGATTTAAAGCCGCGGCTCCCCATGCCAGGAGCCCAGGCGAGGCTGCTCCGGCTCGGGCTCGGGCTCGGGCTCGGCAGGGCGGGCGGCCCCCCTCTCGCCCCCTGAATCCTCCGCACCCTTCCCCCGTGGAGGCTGCGGCAGGTGGCTGCCGGCGGGGCGAGCTCCGACGGGTGAAAGCGGCCCCATGGGGGGCAGGAGCCGGGGCTCCCGATGAGATTCCCAGAGCCCGGGATCTGAACGCCGATCTCAGCAGCTGCCCGGCTCCTCTCCATCCTCCCCGAGGGCTCCGATGGAGGCTGCGTGCAACAGGTCAGTCCTGCCGTCTCCCTCCTCCTTCCCCGCGCCGCTTCGGGCAGGCTGCGGGACGCGGGGGGAGCGCAGCCCGCGGTCAGCCCCTGCTACCGAGGAGCCGGGCCGGGGGCAGGCTCGGCAGGAGGGGGCTCCGAGGGTCTTTATCCCTGCGGAGCGCTGCTGGGCGCCGGGATGAACCTGTCTGCGTGCGGCACCCGGGGAGCTCGTCCGGCCAGAGCATCCTCCCCTGCCTCAGCCGTTTGCAAACCTCCCCTGGCAGGGGGGAAGAGAGCAGCGGCCCCGCCGCTTTTGAGCCCTTATTGTCTATTATCCCTTGCTTTTTTTTTAAAATTTTTTCTTCGTTTTGCACAGGACCCAGGCGGGCGCCTAGCGGGGACGCGCCGCCACCCCCGCGCCCTGCCGGCCGGCGGCGCGCCCCCGTGCCCTCGGGCTGCCTCTGACCTGTCCCCTTCCCTTACAGCATGGCCCTGGAGAGGCTGGGGGAAGCCCTGCGCGGCCCCCCGGCCCCGCAGAGCTGCCTGCTGCTCCTCGTCTGCCTGCTGGCCGCCGTGCACCTGGGCAAGCTCCTCCTGCAGCGGAGACGCCGGCGGCGGCAGGGCGAGCGCCGGGGGCCTCCGGGCCCTTTTCCCTGGCCCCTGATCGGCAACGCGGCGCAGCTGGGCAGCGCCCCGCACCTCTCCTTCGCCCGCCTGGCCGGCACCTACGGCGCCGTCTTCCAGCTGCGCCTGGGCCGCTGGCCCGTGGTGGTGCTGAACGGCGAGCGGGCCATCCGGCAGGCGCTCGTCCGCCAGGGGGCCGCCTTCGCCGGCCGGCCGGCCTTCCCCTCCTTCCAGCTGGTGTCGGGAGGGCTCAGCCTGGCCTTCGGCGGCTACTCGGAGCTGTGGAAGCTGCACCGGCGGGCGGCGCACGCCACGGTGCGGGCTTTCTCCACCGGCAGCCCGGCCACCCGCCGCCTGCTGGAGCGGCACCTGCTGGGCGAGGCGAGGGCGCTGGTGGCGCTGCTGGTGCGGGGCAGCGCCGGCGGCGCCTTCCTCGACCCGTCGCGGGTGCTGCTGGTGGCCGTGGCCAACGTGATGAGCGCCCTGTGCTTCGGCCGCCGCTACAGCCACGGCGACGGCGAGTTCCTGCGCCTGGTGGGGCGCAACGAGCAGTTCGGGCGCGCCGTGGGCGCGGGCAGCCTGGTGGATGCGCTGCCCTGGCTGCGCCGCTTCCCCAGCCCCGTGCGCGCCGCCTACCGCGCCTTCCGCGACCTCAACCGCGACTTTTACGCCTTCGTCCGCCGAAAATTCCTCCAGCACCAGCGCAGCCTGCGGCCCGGAGCTGCCCCCCGCGATATGATGGACGCCTTCATCCGCCTGCAGCGGGAGCAGCCGCGCCTGCAGCTCGAGCACGTCCCCGCCACCGTCACCGACATCTTCGGCGCCAGCCAGGACACGCTGTCCACCGCCCTGCAGTGGCTCCTCATCTTCCTCATCAGGTGCGAGGCGAGGGGCGAGGGGAAAAGGGGAGGCTGGGGGGGGAACGCGCTGCCCATCCCCGGCGAGACGGGGGGCTCGAGAGGCGTCGGGAAGAAAATCACAGCTGGGCAGGGATAGGAAAAGGTTTGAAAGAGAACGCAAAAAGCACAGGGTGAGGAAATCGCATCTAAACAGTAAAAGAAAAGGGTCTAAAGAGAGTAGTTTCTAAGAACAGGATATTCATAAAACTCCTCTGAGCACCGTTAGCAGGGATTTCTCAAAGGACGCAGACCTCCACGGGGGTGTAACACGCCCAGTGATAACAAACCCCGTGCCGGCTTCTAGGAGGCACACACACAGCTGGAAAACCAAGTCCTCACTCTGCCAGAAAGCCCTGTGTTTTAAAAAGTAAGGTTCACTATAAAACAAAACTTCAAAATTGGATCAGTACATACAATTCAAAGCATTTTAAGTTATTTTCACCCTTTACGTTAACGTCACATGTAATCATTTTTCAATGTGAAAATTGAGCGAACTTAAAATGACACCATTGCATGGAAAACTGGGAGTTCACAAAGTTTTCTGTTAAGATCTACACAACCAAAGTTTTAAAATATCGCAGGAACAAGCTGCCTGATTTAGAGCAGGGATGAGGATCTGGGAAAAATGTTTACAGCACGGGTTATTTAAAAAGCATTATTGAGAAAGACGACTAAATCTTTTGAAGGTGTTATGTATGTACACACGCTTACTTTAAATGGCAGGTACCCCAAAGTGCAGGCCAAAATGCAAGAAGAAGTGGATCGGATTGTTGGCAGAGACCGCCTGCCGTGTGCTGAAGATCAGCCCCGCTTGCCCTACATCATGGCTTTCTTGTACGAGTCCATGCGGTTCAGCAGCTTCGTGCCCGTTACCATCCCGCACGCCACCACCACCAACACCTTCATAATGGGCTACCTCATTCCCAAAGACACCGTGGTATTTATTAATCAGTGGTCAGTGAATCACGACCCAGCAAAGTGGTCCAACCCAGAGGACTTTGACCCAACGAGATTTCTGGATGAGAACGGCTTCATCAACAAAGATCTCACTAGCAGCGTGATGATTTTCTCGATGGGAAAGCGGCGGTGCATCGGGGAGGAGTTGTCCAAGATGCAGCTGTTTCTCTTTACCTCCATACTGGTGCATCAGTGCCATTTCACCGCTAATCCAAATGAGGATCCTAAAATGGACTTCATTTACGGGTTGACCATTAAACCGAAGCCGTTTACCTTGAATGTTACGCTTAGAGATACTATGGATTTGCTTGATAAGGCTGTCCAGAGACTGCAAGCAGAGAAAACAGCCAATGAAAGTCAGCTGTCTGCAAACACCTAAGCACTGAGCCTCGCATCTAAAGATACTTCCTCTGTCTTCTTAGAATTAAATAAGTTATAGTTTGTTTTGCTGATTCTCTCTCTTTTTTTTTTTTTTTTTTTTTGGAAAACAGCCAACATTGCAAGGAACAAGAGCAGAAAGGAAAACTTCACAAGACATAATTCAGTACTCTCTAACTCTAGGAGAGCCAGGGTAATGATTTAATATATTAAACGTTAAACATACGCAGTTTGAAAGCAAGACTTCCACTTCCTTGCATGTTCACAGAAGTTGCCATTGTAAAGCACATTATATCTACTGACTGGTTGGATGGAGCACCTCTGGAAACTGGTGGTACAATCCTTTCCGTGTCTCCACACGCTGTGCCTTAACTCTAACTTTGCCTTCAGTGACTCCACATCCCAAAGTAAGATCTCGTACTAACAAAACAAAACACACAGAAACCAACCAGCCAAACACGCTGGGAATATTGTAGCCTCCCTCTGAATTCACCGTCCTGGAAAGAGCCATAAGCATGTGGCAAGCCCTGTGTTGTGACTGCTGGGGATGTACATTAATGCCTCAATAATAAATATTTGAATGAGTTTTGGGAAAATGCCAATGTAAAGTCTTGCCTTTAACGTTCCAAAGTGTTTACATAAATGACTTAAAAAAAAGACTTGCTTATGAGCACATTTCAAAATACAATTCATATTTTATATGCGGATGAACAAAATGTCCTGATAGAATAACTTTTCATTAACTTTTGAAAGGAAAAATCAAGTTTGATATGTCACCAAATAGCAAATGTGATACAATCCATATGCTGATATGTTCATTAGTGTGAAGCAAAGAGATATTTGAATTAGAAAGCTCTTGTAAAGGAAAAGCTGAACTTTTTGTTTCTCATGCAAAGTATTAATGCCCTGTCCCTGGGCACATAGGTAAGTCATTTAAGATTCACATGTCCAAAGTATGCAGAAGTGAGAATTTGGGGGTTCTACATTGAAACACTCGTGCCACAAGTAATGCCTACAGTATATACAGGCCAGCTCACCACTCATTCTGTTAGGCTGAGTTTAACAGTGCATCCAAAAATTAACTACATAGTTTTTCTTCTGAGACTTTGTTCCAAGCAAATCATGCTAAAACTAACATTACACATCCTGATTGCTGTACATGTTAACTGAAGAAAAAGGTACTTCTAACTTCTTTTGATGAGGCAAATGGTTAAAACAAAAATCTAAACTATTATTTTCAAGTAAAACATGTATGTGAAACTTTATGGCCTTGAACCTCTGGTTAATGTTTGTGCACACAAAGCAGCCTATAATTCTCTGAAAAACAAGCTGTCATACATAAACGCCTGATTTTGAAATGTGTTGGGCATTTCCGAGGAGATACAGATCACCATATGACATCCATCAGAAACGAGCGTACCTCACGAACCAAGGTGTTTGTAGATACAGAAACACAAGGGCTCAGTGCTGCAGAGTGAGGTGAGACCCAAGCAAGTCAAGGGTTGCAGGGCCAGGTCTTCTCATAGACTTCATCACATTGGCAGCAGTGACAGTGCTGCTGTTGTAATAGCCTGAACTAAGTCTAGCAGTACTGCCCCACGCAGTAGTGCTGTAACCATTTCAGGTCTCCAATTTCATACGGCATCAATTCCCTTTTTTCAAAGCTTAAGCACACACATGAACAACAAAACCCTTTCTTTGCCGTGCAAAAAGAGTAACCTCAGGTGTTTTTCTGAATTATGTACAAGTCTGTGATATCCCAGAACTTAGCCTATACCTGTGAAAAGCTTTATATGATACTCAACATTTCCATATAGAGATCTACATTAGATCAAATACTAGCAAGACAGTTTTCTTTATGCCTTTCTAAGTATCATTATTAAAAAAATAAAGGATATAACCTGTAACTGAATAGTTAGTATAACTGAAGGATCACTCGTTCACGTTTTAGTAAAACAGGCTTTTGCAATTTTATACTCTTCCAAAAGCTTTACCTACGCATGGGCTACTAATGCAGCTTCCATTCACACTGCTCGTGCCTGTCAGGGGGGTCACGCTCCGTAGCTGCTGGTCAATTAATGCCTCATGTAATCTGTAAAGTTACTCTAATTTAGTAGCTCCCATTTAGAATGTATGCAGTTGTTCAGTGAGCTAACTTTTATCGTCATTTTGAGATCGGTTGTGTTACCAAAATATTAAATAAAATTATTCTTATACTGCTTTGGCTTAGTTTGCGTGTGACTTCCTAATGTTAAGATAAAATTATTATTACTGATCTGGAAAGTATTCTTATTTTAGACCTTCACTGTTCATGTACCTTTCACCCTCTTCCCATTTCTGGATGTTGATGTTTTTCTGCCCGATCACTCCTTGCCACCTGCATTCACACGCCGTGCTATCAGCAGTCCCTGCTGCTCACCTCAGCAGCGCCCTGAATCCTCTCGTGTCTGGCTTTCTTCTCCTGCCTGCCAATCTCTCCTCAGCCTGCGCGGTCTCCCGTGTTTTCTACTTCCCTTTGGCATTTCAGCTGACTTCCACCTACCCTGATTTCAAGCCTACAAACTGGCAAACTGGTTTTCTTTTTTTTTTTTCTGAGTACTGGATGAGTTGGCAAAATGAGAAGGAGCACAAGCTGAAGATGACATTCAAACACCCCCTAGAAGTAGCTAAGGACCCGTGGAGTAGATTCAGTGTCCAAAGGCACCCATATGGCTCATAGGTGGCTGGGGCTGACCAGAAAAGGCATCCTTCCTGGGGCAAGGCCCAGGAGCAGCACTGCATGCTCGAGGTGCTGCCACACTGTTCCTCTTCCCATTCATTTCTAGGTATTTTTCTGCTTATCAGCAATCCACAGCTGAAGCCTGGACCTCCTCTTCAGTGCTGGCAGGCACATTTATAAAGCAAAACCTGCTCCCTTAGTGCCAAAAGATGCAGTGCTAATGGCAGCCAGAAGTTGGCATGAAGAAGCTGTGCTTAGAGAGATTCGTGGAGATCACTGCACAGCTGTGTAATAGGGAACTGAACATTTCTGACTGCACACTGTAAGCCAGCACCAAGTGTTAGGGAAATAAAACGAAGAACATTAGCTTAAACTTTTTTTTTTTTTTTTTTTTAATAATTCTCTATTTCCATTTTCCCTCTGTTTCATTAGAACAATTGGTAGAAACCCCCAAATTTTCAGTCTGGCCAAGGTGATGTCTAACAGCAGGTCATGCACATCTCAGGAGGTTTCCTGTTTGCCCTGTCACTGCCTCACTCACCAGCCTGTGACTGGATGTCATCACAGCAACACTAGACAACAACACGTAGTTCTTTCTTCTTGAAATACAGCACGAAACTAATAGAGGTTAAGCAGCTGTACTCAAGACAAGTGTTTTCCCATTTCAATTCTCATGCTCAGGTTGCAGTGGTTTCCGTGGGCCAGGAAAGGCAAATGTCAACTCACATCTGCTTTGTGTGTGCGCACACTAAGTCCGTCTTCCAGAATTTTATGAAAACCCTAAATTCAGATCTAGTTACTTAAAATAAATAAAAGACCAGGAATCTCAGGGAGAATTCAGGAAATCACATTTCTTGGAAAACCAGCAGCTGTCAGGTCACCCCACTACGTAACATGGAGGGGAAGCAAGCAGGCTGCCCTAGCAGAGGTGCAGTGGAATACATTCGTGCTGCTCAAGTGCATCATTACATTCCTCATGCAACCAAGAGTTAAACTCACTGGCTTCAGCAGGAGACAGTTCAGGGCAGCTGAAATAAATGAAAATAATATAAGAGTAAAGAACAAAACTCATCAGAAGCAGCCACTGCTAGAAAGAGGAGAGGGGCATCAGTCCAGGATCTGGGGATCAGCTCTCGGTTCCAGCATAACCATGGCACAATGCTACTAAAAGCAAATTCACACCACAAACTCCAACTAGTTTCACATCTGATCCAGGACGTTTTTGTAAGTGGCACGTACTGGGTGTAGGTCTGACTGTAGGAAACCAGTTCAGATCACCCAGGCAGAGCAACCAGAGACCGGGCAATTGGGAGCTTACATTTTACCTGAGAAAGTCAAGGACTTGGCCATGGAAAGAGAATGGTTAACATTTGCCTTCACTGCATCTTTAGCTTGGCCAAATTTCACATAGACCTCCCATTCACCCACACAAAGAATTCAAGCTGGGATAACGGAGAAGGTGGACGTGGCTGTTTCATGGGTGAAGAAAAGGGCTGGATTCTCAGCAGTGCCATTATTTCGGTACGCAGCACAACACAGATGCAGTGACTCAAGTTTCAACAACTCTGCTGTTTACTGCTCCACATTTTTGCAACTGAGTTTTTTTCTTGTGTTCCAGTCACTTGTGCTGAGACCAGGCCAACTCACCAAACTGCCAGGTGAAAACAAGCTTAGTGCTGAGCCCCAGAGCATTCAGGAAGACTGCAGTCAATGCTTTGATAGCCCTCCCTCAGGGCTTTTTACCAGCATTTCAGACAGCTCCACTAACCAAAACATTCCTTGTTAGTGTTGCCCTGTCCTTCAATACCTAGAACAAATCTGGCTCCCACTTGAAAAGGCTACGCTAGAGATAACTAAATCAAATGAATCTATCAATACTCTCCACTCTTTATCCATGCTGAAAGGCTGAGGATACTTACTGGTCTCTGCAGTAAGCTTGGAAAACTCAGCACTGAGGCATTTCAACTGCAACCATGCAGATGGAGGGAAAAGTACACACAGGGGACTTTTTAGAGGTGCATAAATCAACTGCAGAGATATATCGGAGGGACTGAGAGCTAGCAGAGGAAAATACACTTCTAATGTGTAGAAAGACCCTCCAGCTAGGGAAGAAGAGAGCACAGGGAAAGAGGCGGTGGGTTTTGCTCTGTTTATACCCACAGCATGCCAGGGTTTGGATGGTAAGAGCTCCAAGTGGTGTTAGAGAGGCTCACTCACATCGGCGGCAGGGTTCATCAGAGGGCTCTGGACACACCACGGATGTTCAAACACTAACTCCCTCTTTTTCCCAGTAATAAAGCAACATTTAAGACAATTTTGACTTCACAAAGAAAGTGTGATTTGCAATAACCTGCAGAACAGTATAAAACTCCATGTTTCTTTTATGCTTTATATTCTGTGAAAAACTTCCAACCGGCAGCTTGAAAATTTAATTCTACTGTACATCTTATCTTCAATTATGCTTTCTCCTTTCTATAGAGAAAAACCATAAATTGTGAAGCTATTCATCCTTTGTGGTTCAGGAAATTTGAGTAGCTCAGTTCAGCTAGAAAGAAGTGCCACCTGAGATTAAACAGACTTCACAGAAATTACCCTTTCCAATGAAAAATGAGATTCACTTTTGCATCTCATTGCAGCAACCCCCCTTTTCCTTCCTTTCATTCACATGCATGGCTGCCAGGACACAGCATCGTGCTGCAGCTTGCTCCGAGACAGAGCTACGTTCATCTTTCTGGCCGAAGTGAGGAGGAACCGTACCTACACGCTCCAGAGCAATATGTCTTGAGGGGAAGCTTTCTGGGCAGCCCTTTCAAGTGGTACAGGAGCAGAAGGGAAGGGTTTTCCATCACCTTTCTCCAAACGTGTGTTGTTTCTCTCCAGTACCTAACATCCTGCACGTGTGCCGTGGTGAGCACAGGGCAGATCCGCCACCGAGCTTTGGTCAGAAACATTGCAGGAAGTGTTTAATGCTATTAAACAGGGATGAATTCCCAGAAAGGAGAGAAAAATCAGTTTTAGACAAATAATATAAATTAAGAAGGTTCCCCAGAGAATTACAAAGCAAATTCTCTGGTGATGTTGATGAACTAAGACTGAAATCTTGTAGTGAGAAGTCTGAATGCTGCTGGCATTATGACTAAGATGCTTAACAGCTGTGCACACAGAGCTGCAGCACGCTGACAGTACCACCCTCTGTGTTTTAAGTAAAAGGCACTAATTTTCTTGAAGCCATCAGCAGAGCCAGAATTCAAATCATTTGGCTGGTAATGTAAAGTGTATGAACACTTCTTCAAATACCTTTGTCTCCTGAGAGCCAGAAAGATTCCTGCTGTATCTTCAGGAGTTAGAGAGGGAAGAAGAGATGGATATTTAGACCTGCTGTGTTTAGATGCAGACACATTAAGCTCCAGAACCTCCTCAGCGGTGCCAAGAGATTAGAAAGAACAGTCCCTAGGGGCTGAGGAAATGAGCCACGCTCATTTAATGAGACCGTGCTGTAGAGTCTCTCAAATTTAGCTACTTGATGCCACAGCATCACAGAAGGGTTGATGCTGGAAGGGACCTCCGGAGGTCACCTGGTCCAACCCCTGCTAGAGCAGGGCCACCTAGAGCTGGTTGAGCCATTCTGCTTTCACCACAAAACGCATTAAAGAAGTGAAGCCATCTCCCCAGTATTTTAAAAAGAAACCCCTTGCAAAGCACTGCCATCTGTTTTCCTATGTTCCCAAATACCCCCATGGTAATGGTAGATGCATGGCATTTCTTTAGGCAAACTTTGTAGGCAGGATTAAAGAGAGAAAAAGATGAGTGTCTGCAAATACAATGTTCTATAAATCCCTAATCTGACCATTACATTTTACCACATATTTATTTACCATAAACTGAAAAATAAATTTTATATGTAAAACACACATTACAATTTATGTCTATCCAAATCTTGACAGGAGAAATTCAGAGCACAGAAAAACAATTGAAAAATAACTAGAGATCAGAACTCTGCCTTTTGGTTGCCAGTATTAATTTTTTTTTTCTTTGCTCTCCCCTCCTTGAAACCTGAACTCTCAAGTCATTTTGAATTCGTTCTTACAAAAGCACTCAAGCACAACTAAATAGCAAATTAAAGAGAATTGCCACATCCCCAAGATGGTGCAAAAAACACACCACCCTCTTTCAATTCTGCACTTGCTGCTGTCAAGTTTAGCCATCCAGCCCCAGGAGCCACTATCAGAGCATCTCTGCCAGTACTTTGCAAGGCACGATGAGGCCACTAATTTTATCCAGGAACAAACGAAAGCATGGGGTTGAAGTTCACACTTAACCAAAGCTCTACTCAAAGCCCAAAGCCCTTGATGAACATCAGCGTGGTTCAAGGACTGTCAGGTTACCTTCCTCTCCCAGACAAGTAAAAGGCTGTCCAAGAGACACACAAGGAGCTTGATCCCTGCCTCCATGACCCCTAAATTTATTACTACTCCTCTTGCTTTTAATGAAACACACTGAAGGTCCACATTGCTGTCAGCTGTTTGCAGCTTTTTTTTTTCTTCTTCTTCTTGTTTTCTTGTTTAGCTGCTAATACAGTTAATACAAAACAGGTACAGCCCCCATCCTGCTCCAGAAACACATCTTGGAAATTAGACAGCTCTGCTAAAGTCATCCCAGATCAAGATTATGAGATGCATATAAAGAGTCACAAGACAAACCATTCTTAATATGCCACGAAAGCATTGTTTATCCGCGTGCATGCACTGAGGCATCTGATGTTGCACTTCCCCATTTACAGGGAAAGCCAGCTCTGCGCAGGGAGACCACACACTGTGTCACATTTAGCACCTGTTAGGAAAGCTTCAGCATGACTTTAATTATCTCCAAGCTTGGTAAATCCCTTTCTGCCTCCTTGCTGCAGGGGTTTACACGAATTACCGTGATACATCATATAAACCATACAAACCCCTAGAAAGCTGCAGTTTGCATCCCAGTTCGCAAATTCCTTTCTTTTTCACTTTCTGGTTGCAGCACTGGCCATGACAGAACAAAAGACACAATTTCATCCCTGTACTGCAGTCCATAGTCGTTATCAGTTGCTTGCACTGTCTATAGAGCTATCCTGCATCGACAGAGAAACCATGTGAGAGCAGCGATGCCAGGCTTCACACCCTTTCAGCATTTTTATCTAAAGAGGAAACTTCCAGAAAAAGCTTGGAACATTAACTTGTTGTCTGTGTCTATGACCACATTACCTACATCTAAATCTGCTGAGAAACATCAGGTTTCACACCCAAAACCAAATGACTTCACTCATCTCAGGGTACCATCTGCTTAAGCTAGAAACAAGAGCCAAGCGTAGCACCAGCACAATAACACTGCCAAGCCCCTGGCCAAAGCTCTGGCTGGGGATGGCTGTAACCACGAAACCTACGTGCATAGTTTGAGCTGTGGACCTCACAGCCAGCTTGCCCTTTCCCTAGGGAAACAGCCATGTGTTAAGGAGATGCTCCTAGGAAAGTTTTTTGGCAACCCAACTTTCAGCCCCAGGGAAACACTCACATCCCTGGACAAGCTTTTCATCTCTGGGCCTGAGTGCCAAAAATGAAGGAGCTAAGAAATAAGTAAATGGAAAATTAAAATCCCAAGGCATTTCATTGTGGGAGCAACAGAATGTGGGACTCCTGGAACAACAGCTGTGCCCCAGGCACCTCCGCCACTGCTGCCCGACACCGCTGAAACTCACCGGCTCCCAGCCATCCGGGTGGGAGGGCAGCTGGGGACCGCCAGGGGACAAGGAAGAAATCCTGGCACGCATCCGGGTTTCTCCTTTCTTTCCTTCTTTGATGTCTGAGCTGCTGTCTGTAAGGCAACTAACGACAGCTCCAACAACTGAAACAACACACGGGGCTTCCTCAAAGCAGCCCCTTGTCCGAGGGAGCAGTACGGCTGGCAGCTCCGCAGCTGCTCGGCCCCAGTTTCTGCCCCACATCCCCGTGTGGTTATCGGTGTATCGAGACTGACAGCTGGCCTCTGGTTACAGGAAGAGCTGCCAGAATTTCTGTTTTTATTTAATTGACAGACATGCCTCTTTGCATATCAACACCAGGAAGGCGTTAAAGCCACTTTCATGAGGAAAAATTTGGATTAATACAAAAAATATGTTTCAAAGGTAACAATATTTAATCCTTTAGTATGATTTTCCTAAGTTCTTTGCTGAATTGTCACTGATAAAATTGCAGTGAAAACATACCCTTTTCTTTCCTATGCCACATAATCTGCTGCATTCCCCCAGCCCTGAAGTTTGGGGTCAGTTTAGAAGCTAGGGCTTTTGTAACGTGCAAAACCCACATTTTCACTGGCCAGCTTTATTGCAGGGCATTAATATGCTGTCACTTGGCATCCTTTCAGGACAGCGACAGAAACCCAGAAGACGATTCTGGTTCAGTTTATGACACCCTACTCACTACCACATCTGAGAACAGTCCGCTTAAAAATCAGCTGGCAAGTGCCTGCTGAACCTCAGGGCACCTGGATCCCTCTCCCCCTTCCATCAGGATCAGATTTAGAGACTGGTTTGATGGCTTTGCTGTTTTAATTTTTAAACCTAGAGGGAGAAGGGAAGAACACAAAGGATAAGGAATAGAGAGCAATTTGCACGTGGTGAGCGTCAACTAGGGAAGAAACATCTTAAAAGGCTTATGCAATATTTCTCAAAGTAAAAGAGCAAAGGTAAACAATGTGTCTAAAAAGATTGTTTTGAAGGCTCGTAGCACATAAAAGTTGTCACGAAGCACTTTGGATAAAGCAATATTCAGAAGGCTAGCATTTCACATCGGAAGTTTTCCAAAACATTCTGCAAAGTTTAGCAAAGATTTCTGTCTGTGTGTGTCTCTCTAAGGCTCTGTGATGCCAGCAATACCAAGAACTGCTCACCCTGTCTCCAAATATAACAGGCACATCTTTCTGAAATCTGACTGCAACAACTGGAAAAAAATAAACTTGGTAAACCGGGCTGTACCCAAGCTTCCACAGCAGCTGTATTTCACCATAATTATATTGATTGAAATACCACCTGACTGGAAAGTTTCACAGGTCTCCAGTGAAATAATTATTTATTGGTTTATTTTTAGCATTTATGAAATAAGAGACGTTCAGTGGAGCCTTCAACAAAACCTAAGTCAAAGGAAGGCAACCTCAGCAGGCTTTGGATCAGATTTCTAATGAAGCACGCAACCTCCCACTACACAGGAGGTGTTCAGGCAGACTGAAGACAGAAGAAAAAAGACTGTAGGATACAGGGGTGGCTTTTGCTTCTCCCTAGTACTTTCTGCCTGCAGACAGTGATGGAGACCCTGTCCTTCCAACTAAGAATCAAGCTACAAGACCCGGAGGTAAAAGCTTGTGTAAGATATTAAGTCTTGCTATTTAGAAATACCTTCATATATTGGCTCTAACTTCTATATCCCAAAGGATGAAAACTTTCTGAAGAGCAACAATTAAAATCTTTTCCTGTCCTACAATTTCTCCTTTATTTTCCTGCTAAGACTGCCAGTTAAAGCACTCTAGCTTAAAAAGTGACAAATCCTAATTAATCAGCACTGCTACACAAGCCAGCTAAATTACACTAATCAAGAAGTTGGATTAAGCAGAAACACAATGAAATTGTGTTCCAACAAACACTATTAAAGGCAAGCCCAGAAAGAAAGTCATCCATGTTCAACATTGAAAATTAGTTGCCAAAACCCTTGTGAACCGAAGTCAGTCTTTGAGAGGTACATGTCTCTTCCAAGGACTTCATTTTCATGGTCACCTTCCCTTCTGGCCACAGGTTCCCAACTCATAGGTCAAACTGTGGACAGACCTGCAGCTACTGCTGAATGCCCCACCTGGTTGCTGGGCCAAAACAGCACCGGCTCTAAAGCTCACTGGTTTAAGATTTGTTTTTGACTTCTCCTTACCTGGAGTACCACTGAAAACACCACCTGTTTTGGCAAGAAAACTAGAAGAGATTCAGTGTCATAGTGGTGAGCAGACCAACAATTTGAGTCTCAGCAGGAGCTGTTCCTGTCTATTCAACTCCTGCTGGGCAGGAGGTGCAGACTGCCTTCTGATCAAGGAAACCGTGGCAGTAAATCCCAAAAGAGAACACTGTCAAGCTCAGAGGAAACATATGTTAGCTCCTGCCTCATGTCTCCCCTCAGCCTCTTGCTACTCATCTGCATGCCTGGGGAGGAAGATGAGGAGGGAGACAGAAAGGCGATGGCTTCACATGCTAGCTGCACCCAGTGCTGAGAGGGGCAGGGGGAGGAGGCAGTCCCTGCCACTAGGAAGCATCTGGCCCCAGATTCTGCACTCCAGGGATTATTTAACTTCTTCTTATTTTCTCTTCCCCTCCCACAGGTGATACTTTACTTTTCAGAGACTCTTATTCTAGCAGCTGACTACCAAAGAAGAAAATTCTAGAAGATAGCTTCAAGTCCATAGGTTAATCTTGGGTCATCCTTTCTGCTCTATGTCTGTCACACTCACTCTCAGTTTGTTGATCAGTGAGTACTGACTTGAAGAAACCAAAGAAAATCAAACCAAAGGTGGGTGGCAAGCCTCCTTCAGCATCTCCCTGCACCCCATAATCCTTGCTTCCAAAATGCACCCTCACAGTACAGACTAAACCCCACCTCTGGCTGCATAAGGCTCCCTCTCCCTCCCTCCCCTTCAGGCACAGTTTCACTAAAATCAGGTGTGATATTTTGGAGATGCTGATTACGTGCATCCCTCTAAGAGGCAATATTCATTTATAGAAGTAGTTTGGTTTCTACTGACTCAGTAAACCCTTCAGAGTTCACAAGATCCCAGTTTCAAAGCAGGGTCAACTAGTACATCAGTTTACAGCTTCTTTCACCTTTTTTCTTTTTAATCTGCTGGCCCCAAGTCAGGGGATTCCAACAGCAACGGGTGGCTCTGGTCACGATGAGCCTGCAGGTTCAAGCAGGGCTATCACCCAGCATTTCCTCTGCAGTTTACAAGCAACACACTGCTGAGCTGTGGCAGCTCCCTTTCACAAGGTAGTTTTAACTCAGGTCTTGGAAGTAGGTTTCTGCCTGCACAACCTTTCTTAAATTTTCAGTTCACATCTTACAATTTTCAAAATGTTCACAAAGTAATCATGTTGCTTACCATAGCTACAAAATGAAACAGTTCATATCTATGATAATTCCCCTATTAAACTTACAGGTACATACATCTACACAAAGATTTTATATGCGCATTTACACAAAAACAGAAACTGTGGTCTCCATTTAATTTCTACATGTGTAATTATGACTCAACATTCAACATAAGAGAGGATGAAGTCCCAAAGCCACAGCATTTGTGCCAAAGTAAATCCAGTGCAACCCCCAGAAACCAGCGTGTTGCAGTGCAGATGAATGCAATCATCTGGTTTGCCTTTATCTGGTATCATTGTAGATACATGAAACATTCACTTCTGCTTCATATAAATAACAAAACCTCCTTCATTCAAATTCTTTCTCTAGTATAAACTTAAAATTCACTTTTAAGGAACCCCTGAACAGTTTAAGAGAAACACAACAAAGCTTAGCTTGAGTGTAAGGCTGCAAATTACTGAAGGAGATGCCAGCTGCTGGCTGTCAGCATTAACTCCTCCTGCAGACACTCAGGCTACGGAGCTGAGCTCGCTCTGGCCACAGCACTTCATGCAGGCCAGTCAGCAAGGGTCTTAACTAGGCATTGTGAAGACTTAGAGAGGAAACTGAACAAAACATTGCACATGCACAAGCCCTGAGGGGACAGAAGAGGCTGGGGCAGGCCCTCAGAGGAAGGCTCTGGGGCATCCTCACAGGCCTGGCCGCAAGCCCCAGGGGTAGCAAAGCCCTGCATGGAGAGTCTGGTATTTAGCTAATTACAGGCTCAAAACTGAATATGCCTCCTTGTTAGGACTTGCCAAATCCTTTCTATGCTTGGTTAACTTTCCTACAGGCAGCTTCCAGATTTTCTCCTTTAACTGAACCCTGGCAGGTGCCAGGAGCAAACACGCTACCTTGTGAAAGACCAACCATTACAAAACCCATCAGGTGCACCAGAGGCTCTCAAACAAAAGCAGCAGAATAAAATTGGATACTCAGCAAGGCATTTACTCACCCCCTTCTTCTCCTCCAGCAGCCAGAGGCTCAGCCTGTCTTCCAGCAGACTCCTGCAGTGGCACAGCTCCTGAGCAACCAACATGCGTCCCCCAAAGATAAGAAGCAGCCAGGCCCACCAGCCTAACACATTTCTAGAGCTCACAGAGAAGCTTCAGCTCAACCACATGCACCCAGCTGCTGATCCTCCCCCAGAAGGGCCCACCTGAGCCCCAGCTGCAGGCACTCAGGGCCTGTCCCCCCCAGCCCTCAGCCAGGTGGGCCCATCCCTGCCCCAGGTGTGGGGCTGATGGCCCAGAGCTGTGGAGAGACCTGGCTCAACCCCACGTGATCCATGGATCAATCTGTTTTGCTGATTTGCCACCTTCTCCTGAACAACAGACAAGAACATTTCTATCATGCGGGGGCTAAAATTTCATCAGTCATATTGATTTCCTTTATCCAGGAACTAGAAACCTTAACATAGTTTGTTAGGTTAAAAAGTACCTCCATATTCACACCCATATCCCTACAACATGTTCAGTTTACAATATTCCCAGCCAATACTGTATAACTGTTTTTTTGTTGTTGTTGCTATTTTTAATTTTGTCATGTAGGCAATTCAAATCAGCTCAAAATTAGTCACAATAAACAAGACAAATGAAAAGTGGCTAGATGGTGTTTGCATGCATGTAACTTGAGCAAGTAACTTGCCCTCATCATGGGTCAGCAGCGCAAGCAAGCACAGGGCTCAGCTTGTTCATATTCAAGTTCACATCGGACATTGCCTCTACAGATGCTTCTAGAATGACCAGCTGTTTATTTTAATGAAATGAAGTAAAATATTTCCTAAAAAAATACTGATGTTTCACATTTGTAGTTCTAGTGCTTCATTTACCAGTGTCACACATGCATGGGCTACACAAACACAGACCAGGACAGAAAAGCTTATTTCCTTTTGTACTGTCAAGACAGTTCAATTTATTTCTTCTCCAAGGAACATGGGAGAATCTGTAAAAAAGGAAAAGTGCTGGAAAATGAGAATATAACCTTACATACATTGTTGGTCCTGAGTTTGCACTGGATGAATGCTGCAATACAATTTTAACTGTCACATTACTGCAGGATTCTCTCTTTTGGAATAGTTTTAATACATCCATCACCACTACTGTGCCCACTGAAAGAAAACACCGCAGAACCATGTTCCAAAGCCTCCAGTAAAAATCTAGAAAATCCATGGACCTTGCTGGACTCCCTAGAGCCCGGCACTTCACAGGGAAGGTGTTCAGGTAGTGATGACTGAAGAAGGATATGCAGGCTCCACATAAACAGGTACGTTCAGGTTGACATGGCTGGATCTCTGGGTAGCCACTTCTTCACTGTTTTATTATTATTATTATTATTTTTAATTCAGGCTGTCCGTACTATAACAACAGGGTTCTGCTTTGTTTATTTAACTGGACAAAGGAATTGACATTTTCCTTTCTAAATTGTCAGCTACTCACCATTGGACAGTTGGACGGTTTCCTAATTCATTCCAGAAGTCAGTGTATTGATATTGCTACATAAAACTATGTAAATCACCCTGAGACTCCGAAAAAGGAAAGAGCAATTTAAACAAAGTTGTGAGAGTGTATCCTTGTAACTGTTTCCTCAATGAACCAGTGGCCAATTGCTAAAAATAATATTAATAATAAATTAACTTAGTCTATGTTTACCTACTGTTGCACAGGGGCAATCCCAAAGGGATCAGAATCCACTGACAGAGTCCTTAGCTTCACCACAAGAAAAGAAACACCTCAATTATTCAGGAAGGCAGAACGAGTAATTTTAACTGTAGGAAACACATGAATGCTACTACTGGATCCAAGCTCCCTGAACTCACCTTCTGCAAACACTCACGAAGACCAACTTCCCCAGGGAATGTCCACTATACATACAGGAGCAGAGACCAAATGAGAGATGCCATAGCAGAAGAACTAAAGGAGGTAGCGGGCATAGCTGCCAGGACACGGAGGCTTCAGACAGCTGGTGGCACCATCCATAGGGCATAAAGGCCTGCAGGGGTTCATATGGTTAACTTGTAGCTCCTCCAAGGAGACAAAACTACGGAAGTGAACGTCTGCTTGTGGATATTTTAAACAAAAAATAAAACATATGGCCCTCTGGAGCTATGGTTGCTGTTTCTCTAACTGATATGTCACAGAGAACAGATAGCCTAGGTCTAGAATGACGTGGAAAAGTTTTATTCCAAGGAGCAATTAGAGAACAATTCAGGGAACTTTAAAACCTTTTTTTTTTTTTTTTTTTCTAAAAAAAAAAAGCTTCAACTTTAAAAGATCTCAGTTTAGCACAGCAGAAAACACAGAAGATGAGAATACTTGGAATACTTGTGTACAGCACCCAGAAACTATAAAAAAGCACAAAATGCCTTATCTGTACAAAGCAGCAGTTTCTTACCTCTGTGAGGAACATATCTGCAAATGATGGAAGACACCTTATGACAAATAATTAAAATCAGCCTTTTGATTCACAGATGATATTTTGTGATTCTATGCGTAGATCAATAACAAGTGAAAAATTAAAACAGCAGAATGTGCTTTGTTCAGGAAGCTGCCTAGAAAGATCAGTGATCTATTTCATAAAATCAGAACTTTCATTAAAAAATGTAAGCACGTGGAATAAAACCACAGGTACAATAAATAAACCATTGAGGGCAGTTATCATGCAAATCTTCAAATTCACGTCTTGAAACTTGATGGTATATGTTTCACAGTACAAGTTCATTAGGTAGTCTGGGGCCAAATTCAGAGCCAGTGTGTGCAGCCGAGATCCCCTTGAGTGCAGAACTGGTGTAGGAGAACCCACAGCTCGCAGGGGGCAAGGCCAGGAGAGATCATAAACAGTCATCCAGACTATGCCCTGCCAGAGGATAAGCTGTGCCTTAAACATCACCAACGTTTAAAGACTTTTTCAACTTTTTCTTAAAAACTTGGGTAAATGATTTTATAATGTTCTCAGGAAATGTACTGCATGGCTTCGCAAAAGTTGCCGATTACTTCTTGTCTTGTGAACAGGGGATTTGGAGAACAAGTTTTTTTTGTTTTTTTTTCTTCTTTCCTGTCTTCAATAGCTTTTTTTTTTTTTTCTTTACAAATGTGAGTATTCCTTTGCTCGTTGCTTCTACAGACTAAACAAACCAAATACTTTCATTTTTTAACACACAAAATGATGTTGTCTAGCCCTCTCATCTTACTTGTCTCTCTCCACTGGATTCTTTCCATTTAGCCCCCAGCCTGCTTGAAGTGTGATGCCTGAAATTGGATATAGTTATTCCAGCTCAGAGCTTATTAGGCCTAATTAGAGGAAAAGGTTATTTCATGTGCATTTAATGGGGAACTCTCATTTATTCACTCTATTATGTGAATGTGCTTTCTCACCAAAACATGACATTATCGACCCATGACTAGCCTGCCACTCACTGGAATCTACACATCTTCTTCCTTAGAATGACCTCCACTTCCAGATCTCCCCCATCCTGTTACTTAAGATGGATAATCCAAACTATTTTGTTCATCAAATAACAACAAATTATTTAAATAGAAGCCCTACTTACTGCATCCTCCTAGGTGACAGTGAATTGCTAACAACCCTAAGCACCAATCACTCTCATAGATCCATTTAGGATATGCTTCCTGCATTGGGTATAAAAATGTGAAAAACAGCCTTTCCCAAAAGCCCCTTACCAAAATCAAGACATGTCACCTTTGCAGCTTCTCTGTCCACACACCAGTTGTTCTGTCACAGAAGGAGCTATCTAATAGGATTTCACTCACATATTTCCCTTTTTTTCTGAAATTGTGTGAGAAAAAAGGAGAACTCTGGGACTGAAAAACAGGTATAGGAACTATTTTCCCTCAGAATGAGCAGTAAAAAATAAATAAAATTATTATTTTGATTTGTGAAGATCTTCAGGATAATAAACTATGAAAATGACAGCAACAACTTCAAACCAGTTCTGAACTTTCAGAGTTTGTTCAGTTATGTCACAGTAAGGCTTGCATTTCTGAAAATACATTTTTAACAAAATTGTTTTAAGAAGGACAGTCTTTTTTTTTTTATGAAAAGCTTGAGAGATCTCTGTACTTTATAAGGCGTCATAGATTCAGGTTAAATTTAATACAACTCCACATATATCTTCCTCTGGTCTACTGCAGCTATTGCCTTCTGTTATTAATAGTTAAAAGCTCACTCTTACTAAGAGATGCTTCAGTCATACATCCGTATGACTTCTTCACATACTCCTTCACACCAGCCCAATTTTTAGATCTTTGCTGAGACCACAATAGCTCCTAGGTGCCTATAAGCTAATATAACTATCCTAAATTAAAGGCCCAATTATTAGTTCAATATATTGGTGCCATATGAGTCCTCCTTACCTTAGCCATAAACTGGTCCATGTTACCTTACACATCAAACAAGCCAAAGGACTGTGCAGTTGTTCTTATCCAATTATACTTCCTCTGTCTCCTTTAAAAGAAATACTTTCTTCTTCCAGATAAACTCCCCACATCTAAGATTAAGACCCTGAATTCAAAAACAATGAAAACAGACCTTTGTTTTTCATTACACTTGGGTGAATTCTGGATCAGTTCAATGGTGAACAAAATCATCTCCCTGCCCACCACATTTTATTGAACACTCCCGTCCCGCATGCTCAGACAGAGCATGTATTTTTATGCGTAGATTACATTATACAAATGATACAAAAGATTAGGGATAGTCACCTGCTGAACTAAGTTCTCATAAAACATATTAACACCATCCCATTAGACAACTGCTTAAACAGAAAGATCCAGGATTCACAAACTTGATGGAGATCTCGTAACAAAACCACTAAACATCACAGCTGTAATATACTCATCCAGATCACTGAATTTCATCAGTCAGGTTTTTAATATTGTACTTGTTGATGTTACAAATAAAATACAACTTAAATATTTTATTTATAAATTTTTCATGTTTCCATGTAAAACCAGCAGTAGGTTTAAAGTAAAAAGAGCTTTGTGGAAGCAACAGCTTTTTCTTTAATAAGATTCTAATTTTATAATAATAATGTGTAAACATACACATACATGATTTCCTTTTGTACACAACTGTGTAGATTAGTTGATACAAATATAATTTATTATAGAAACATTTTTGTTTTTGCTACATGCAGTTCTATGCTGGCATCATGTATTTATTGATTAATCTTTCAAAGAGTAAGATGTGTGCATTTTGCATTCTATCCCCAGTATGTCCATTGCCAGCAGTGGACCTCCTGTTTAGAGAATCGAATTCACAGTGTCAGCAATCTCAAATTAAACTTCAATACAAGATTATAAATAATCAAAAATGAACATGTCATTTTCATGTCATAATTGCCAGATGCTCAAAGGCCAAGATCCAAGCCAACAAAAATCAGTGACAGTTTTCCCATTGACTTAGCTGGAATTCACCTGCAGCCCCCAATCACTACAGACTCTTGTTTTAATTCTTCAGTTTTATCACAACGTGAAGAGTTAAAAAGTGCATCGTATCAGAGCTTCAGTGTGAGAAGTAAAGCCTCTAAGTCTTTCTGGGCCTCTTTGTCCTGAAAGAAACAGACAATCATGCATCAACTTAAATAGGATAAATCCCTTGATTTGCTAATACGTGCCTATCCACATTTCTTTACTAACAACAGACATAACACACAACTGGAATAGCCACAGAGTGTACAAGACGGCATAGAAAGTTAATTTGTCAGTGATTGCAAAAATAAAGCATGAAGTAAAAACAAGAGCCAGATGGCAGCCCTCCTTTTACAGCTCTGTTAAAGCACTTAAAATGTTAGCCCCACGTATCCTTCTCAGCAGACAAGTAAGCCTTTCAGCCCGGGCCACAACTTTTATTGGTGTAACTAGTGTAAAGTACCTCCTTGCCTTATACTTTATGCAAGCTGGTAACCTGACAGTGCAGTTTTTCTACGGGTACTTCTGTGATGTTTGCTAATGATTTAATATCCAATTAACAAGGAAACACCGGAAAAGGCAATTAATAACAAAGGTTAGATAGTGGCTTCAGTGTATAAAGCCATAGCTACCTGTACTCACCACCATGGAGTGACTGCAGCCTCAGTACCATCCAGACTGGTGTTGGTGAGCTCTACCTGATCTACTGGGCTCTCAGAAGAGTGGAGCCAGTCAGTGAGCAAGAGGCAAATAACCTGCTGTGGTCAAAGCCAATACTATAATATATCTCCTATGACAGGAGGGAAAGGCTCCCTTTAGCCTGACAAGTAAATGCACAGTGTGCACGGGGCTGTAAACCAAGCCCAGCTCACAGAACTCTTTCAGAGGTAACCAGTAACATACATTTTGCCTATTCCATATACAACCAGTTAGGAAAGGAGCATGTGCAGTACATAAAACTCCATTATTCTGCTCATTTTTTAAGTGTCCCCTGGGTATAATCTACTTGCTCTACTTGTTGCTGCAAAACTTGCAAAATGCACCTTGGTTTAAGTCCACGTTTCTAAAAATTCAGCACCTCATACCTCCAGGCTGGTAAGGGTCCAACCACCCAGTATATGCGCCCGTGTGCATTCAGAAGCGCAAAGCCAAAAGCACACGGACATTACAAATTTTGTGCAAGTATTTCTAATGACAGAGACCAGTATTCCTTTCCCAGATAATGCCACAGGCAATTTTGAAAGAAAATACTTCTGACAGACAGTGAAGTAATCACTGAATTTCAGGATCACTTCATTATCCAATCAACCAAAGAGCTGGAACAAAATACTGGACATTTTAAAATACATTTCACGGGTGAAGAAATCCCTGCTTCTCTTTATTTTGGTTAGTTGTCCATAATGTCATGGAGGAACAGAGAAGAATATTGAGATGATAAAAACCATATGCCAGACACGTCAAAATACATTATATTATTGGTCTGGATTAAGGCATTAATACATTAGCTGGATGCTTCTCTTGGAGTCATTGCCTTGCTCCCACTGGCAACAATAGGCTAAACTATCTGCCTAATCATTTATCAGAGGCCTTGGAAGGCACACACTGCAAAGCCAGTAAGCTCTTGCCAAAATACTCTAACAGAAGGAAACATCACACTGAATTCAGCACCCCTTAAATTCCACATCACTACAGGCTGCCTGGAGCACCAGCCCATGGCTTGCAATAAAACCCAGGAAACTCAAGATCTGTACCAATACATTCATTAATTTAAGGAAAATACACTCTCTTCTGTACTTACCACAGTCAACTTGTGAAAATTATGCCAAACTCCATTAAACAAAAAAGTAAAATGCCAGATACTGTCCCACATTATTAAGAAAATGGTTTCATTGTATCTGGTTCTACCCTTTTTTACACTTTTCTAAGCCAAAAATAACGATGATGCAGGTTTTCTCATATCTGAACAGTGTCCAGCATTTCATGGGTTGACAGATTTTACTCATTTTTCATGATACAGCTTTTTAAAATACAGCTCCAAGCAATCACGTGTAATTGCCCAATATAGTCCTTTGCTTCTAAGGAGAGAAACAAGGAGCTCTAGTGAGTTGCAAGGTCCCAAAACCATTGAGCAATCCTTCCTGAATCCTCCTCTGAGCTTAGGACAAAGAATGAAGCAAAACCGTGACTGTTCTAAGAACTAATTGGAGAAGAAACTGCAAACGTGCAAAACTCTCTGCTCTGGGTTGCCAGTTCTAAACAAGACTGGATCAGGAACAAGAAGTATAATCGTTACAAACTATTTAATGGACTGTGTTAATCGAGCCAGTGGCTTCCAGTCAATAATAATAACCCAGATGGTAAAAGCATTTTAAAAGTCTGTAATGGCGTTAAAAGCAAAGCTGAGAATGGCCAGGGAAGGGAACAATATTGTCACACTTGGAGAGGGTCCTTGCAGACCCAGAGTTATGTCACAGCAGAAGGAGAGAGAAGCCCAGACTGCTGTTCATTGAGCCTGTCTCCAGTCTTAAGGATGAAAACTTCATTAATGTCAAAGCTTTATTTCAATTAACTGTAAAGGCTTGAAGTCCTATATTTGAACAACATGCTTTCTCTTTGATTTCTGGGTCTGTGGCTTTCTAAAAATGAAAAATTTTTGTTTTAAATTTGTTTATTTTAAATTTGTTGTTGTTTTTTTGTTTTTCCAAGGACAGGGAGGCTTTGATCTCCGTCTAGAGTGCAGCAGGAAGAGGAAGAGGTGCAAGGCACAAGGAATGCAATGTATTTTGCGTCAGTCCCATTTGTTCCCCCTGAGGCTTAGTTCAGCGTTCACTAAATACCCAGCCATTTTCAACCTTGACTTTTTACTGTCAAGGCTTACATTTATTAAACACTTCTCATATAATTTTCAGAGTTGAACACGAGTTCAAATGTTCTGCTAACTGCTACACGAAGGGTATTCGGAGTTACAGGGTCAGTGACTGCATTTTCCCCTTCTCTTCTTTAGTTGCCATTCTTTTCTGTTTCATCATTCACACGGGATATGCACAGGAAAAAAAAAAAACAAACTGGGAGGCCAGAGGCTGAAGAAGGGAAGAGAGGGAGTTGAAAACAAGAGCAAGAGAGAAGAGATAGCTGGCAGGAAGAAGGGAATGTTGGCTTAACTGGATGTAGCCCACATTTTTACAGCTAATTTCTGCTAAAAAAATAAAGAATATATCAATAAGCATACACACAGACATAAATGTGCATATAAAACTTAAAAATATAGTGTATAAATGTGCATATAAAACTTAAAAAGCAATTAGAATTGAGACAGAAAGATAACGATTTTACCTTCCATCTCAGCTAATTATTTCCGTATGCACTAAGCACACTCAGCCCAGGCACTACACATGTGTGCACTTGTCGACAAAGTCCCAACTGTCAGCGGAGAACAGATAGACCCCCATGACCACCGACAGAATGGTAACTCCAGCCAACTACAACATAACTGCACAGCCAGAGCCAAATCCCGAGCTGACATGCATCCTGTAGGGTTTCACTGAAGTCAGTGTGGCTGCTTGGTATGTTAAATGTGAGGGCTGCGAGGGTGGTCCAAAGCTGTGCTCTGATATGTGGTAACAGAAAGGAGGTGCTGAGAGCCACCCCTGCTTTCGGGTACAGCTGTATCATTCCTTCACAGCTCCAGGAAAAACCCTGGGCTGTAACAAAAAAGGCTCCCAAACAGGCACAAGGATTGTTAATTAGAGAGCAATAGCTCTTGTGGACTATATAAATCATATAAAGCTATATGCTATCCATTCCCAATGTCATGGTAGATTCTCACAAACGGTGTGACTGTAGTAGGTGTTTGTTTGCACACCAAGGCATATATTTTTTTTCCTTCCCTTAGATACTTCAATAAACCAATGCAATCTTTCACTTGCAACTTTCTGTATGACTGCCGTACATCCCAAGTCAGGGCGCTTTATGTTCTTTCATATTTTTAGTATCTTCCTCTGGGGATGAACTGTAACTTCTCAAGGCTCCTAGGATCAAGGTAAGCACAGCTTTAAAATATGTAGTTGACAATAATTCAACATGTTCTGATTACACTTTGAACAGACAGGAAAACACCCTTTCACACCCAGATGTCAAGGACTAAATAGTTCAGCTAGTTCTAGGACTGCTGTTGAACAATTACAAAATGGCAGATTTCCGTTCAGAATAATTGCTAACGGAGCAAAATTTTAATCCACCAGCAGATTCTTTTCTAATTTACAAGACCAGGTTGCACCCATACTCTGGTTTCCTTTAATTATTGTATGGAGCTGTTGGTGTCCAAAAGCAGATGTTCAGAGAGATGCCTGTTGAGGCTCTCCTTCCACCCTGTCTATTGGCCCCAGGACAACATACTTTAAACTCCTGGAAGCTTGACGTCCCTCGACCACTCTTCAAAACCAGGAAAGTAACAGCACACCTCTTCATCCTGGAATGCCTCCGAGAATCCTCCTCTGGAAGTACTCCTCCTGCACCGCCAGCAGGAGACCCGCTCCGTGCTCCAAAGAGCTGCCTGCTGAGCACTCCTGCTGCACAAACAGCTGTGCTAAAACTGTGCTGCCTTCCTCAGGATTTTGCCTCCAGTACTGCGTGATAAACTAGTCAATTAAACCACAAACTATAATTCACTCGGCATTTATCAATGCAGGCTTTCTCCCTATGAAAATACTACACCACAAAAAAATAGCTTCAGCATTTTGGGAAATGGTTTTTGGAGGGGGATAAAGTATAAGCAGACAATGCAAACAAACCTTTTAGCAAGAAATTCAAAATGATGCAGATTGCAAATCAGTCCGATTACTAAAAGAAAAATAGACTGATAAAATAATTTACAATAAAGGAGGTCTCAACTTCTTTAAGCTGATCTTTTACAAATGTCTCATTTTTAGCAGCATTTTACAGTTTGAAATGTGATCTCCTTGCAATGAGTTTTTAAAAGGACTATTCCCTGAGCTCGAAGCACTCTTATTCAGTGTAAACTGAACCACAATTTAAGGAATAGTTTTTAATAGTTTTGTTGTTGTTGTTGTTTTTGTTTTTTTTTTTTAGCAGTTAGTGTAATTTTTGACAAACAGTACATCCACAAGAACCTTTAATTTGGGATTGATTGGTGGTAACTGTTAGGAAATTCTTGTTCAACTTCACACACAGCATTCGCAGGAAAAGCAATAGTCCAAAATTCAACATGAACACAAATACTTCAATTTTTGTGTAAATGAAGCATTATGGACTTCTGCTTTTGGATAGCAACGCACATAAAATCTAAAGGAATTAACATCCTCTGAAGACAATAACATTTTGCACTGAGCAACATGTGTAGTTTGATATATCTTAACAGGGGAAAATCAGGAAGATGAAAAGAAAATTCATAATTTTTACCCTTCTTTTAAAAGCAAATTAAATTTTTCCTCCTTAAATTCTCACTCAGAAGAGCTGCAGCAACTTCAAACGAGATCTATTGGAAATATCACAGCAAGGTCTGCTACACAGAACCAGTCAGTGGTGGCTGGAGGAGGCATTTCTTGGTGAACTTGTATTGGAAAATTCAGGATATTCAAAAAGTCTGTTGTGATGGGAACAACTGATAGAAGCTGAAGTTTATAATAATCCGCTCTCACTTCAATCCCGTTTAAACTCCCATTCTTTTATTTACAAACAAAATTCAAAATGTAAATTAATAACCTGGAAATTAATTATGAATTGTAAAAAAAAGAAAAAAAGTAAGAAAATCTTACAGGCATTATTTCTTCTCAGCAGCTACACTCTTATTTAAACATTCAGCCACCATTCTTTCCCATTATTACTTCCTTCTCTTCCACACTGATTTCCCCAGATTTCAAATGTCACTGAAGCTGGAGGCAGATTCCTTACCAACCCTTACTCTCCTGCCATGCTCCAGCTGTAAGAAGTGAATGTCAGAATGATAAAGTTCTCTAATATCTAAATCTCTCTTTCTTGTTACTTTTAACTCTGAATTGCCTTTATTTTTGTTGGGAAGGAGGGAGTGCTTTTTAAATTAACATTTTTAAAGTCACCAATAACTTTAAAATACATTCTTAGCTCCAGGAAACTTTTTATCTGCATTTTAAGTAAGATTTTTCAATACCTCTCAGTGCAAACATTTATTTTGTAGTTTTAGAAGAGCTGAAAAGAGAAAACCAGGAAGAAGAAATTTATTGTAACGTAACTACTGCTTTTTGGATTTGTTTTTAAAACATGTCGGAGAGACCTGAACTTTGAGCTTTTAATGAATTAATCCACTACATCTTTTTCTCTGTTAGGCTGCTAGTACCTCTGTGGTGAGCTCACTGGCCCTAAAAGCACATAGGGTTCATTCCCAATCCCCAAGCTCACCTCCAGACAAGAAAAAATAGTAATTTCTTCACATTTATACTTCATAATTCTACATTTACATGTTCATTTTATACAAGTTCCCCTGAAAATGCCAAACGATCTTTTATAAACAAGAAATTGGTGTCATCTACCTAGCTCTGTCAAATCACCTTATTCCACTCATGTGAAAAGCACTGTGTGTTTAATCAAGCTCAGACACCCACACACTGATTTGTCTTTCCGAATATAAGAACATTCATGTTTTCAAATACATATATTTTTCCAAATTCAAGGAAAGGTATTTTCCCATCACAGTAGTCCACCACATCTGGTTTTGACAGCCCTTTATGTAGCCACACTCAACGAGGCTCTGAGCACATAACAAAATAATGAGTCTCAGTAAGGGTAGTGCAAGTTCGATGAGATAAACAGAGCAGCTGTTACACACTTTGCAATAACTCACAGCAGTGCTAAGCGTTAGGATGTCTATTTTTGAAGGGGTAAATGTTTCCCAGGACCCAGGGGTTATCCACCTGGACAGCAACCAGAGAAAAGCAGGACAATTTCATGTCCCATGCACCTCCAGCTATGTAATACTACCCCACAGTGTGACGGTATTTATGGCCAAAGAAGGACCATCGGGGGTTTCTGTTTAGAGTAGAGATGATGGAGAAAGATCTCTAATATAGTGCTGTAACAGGAGTTTTGTTTCACAGATCTAATTTCTACCAAAAATACCATTTCTCTTGTATTCCTTTTCAAAAGAAAAAAAAATGGTTGGCTGAAAATGTGCCAAACTATGAAAAAAAATCACACTAATATTAGGATTTACAGGAGTCGGCCATTCAATCAGAAGTTGTCTCTACCTTGATTACTTCTTTAGTATCCTTTTTCAAGTTTTTTGTTTGTTTGGTTGTTGTTTTTTCTTTTTCTTTGTTTCGCCTTTTTTTTTTTTTTTCATAAGAATTAATTCTGTTTGGAAGCCACTTGAATGAAAAAGATATTCTGTAAGTGGTAGAAAATACACAGGGAAAGGCTATTTGGATGTGATACAACATTCAAGACCAAAACCATCTCACTTAGCCTGCAACGTTACACGAAATGAATCCTAGACAAAGTGTCAAAGAAGTACCCTGAGTTAGACCAGCTGAGAATTTGACCTGAGGATTAAAATGAGCTATGGGCTATTTTACTGATGCCGAGTAACTCTAGTTCCCACTGAAGTCAACGGAAACTGTGGATGCTCAGAAGCAAAAAAAAAAATTAAATAAATGAAACCATTATCTACTATTATTTTTCATAGCTATGCTGCAGGGTGATTTGTATCATGAAATAGTACATATTTCCTCACTGTGGCACCATTCCAGCAAGCATGTCTCTCAGTCTACAACTGATTTTATGCCTTTATACATATATATATAAGTTTCTCAGAAAAAAATAACATTTAGAAACAATAAAGGAATTCCCCTGCCTGAAGAAAGAGATGTTTTAAAACAACTCACATGAGAAACTATGATTATACTTAGGAATGATGGGTTTCACATGACTGTGACAGCATCCTATGCTGCTGACAACCTTGAGATCCTGTGCTGTGGCAAACGGAAAGGAATCAAACTGCTGCTGAACTCTGTTTTCTATTTCAGACCACAAACCCTGCATTTCACAGGGCTGTAGGCAATTCAGTCTCCAGCCATTACAGTCTCTTCCCTCCCTTAAACTAGCCCGACTAAATGTTATTCCTACATACAGCTCCAAGCTCTGAATCGTTTCAGTTCCAACACGCTTCCCCCAGAATTAACAGTTTTTCTCTAAACAAGTGAGACATGATATTCTAATTCAACTGGGATTCATGGTAACAGTTAGCATTCAAAGAGTTTGTGTTCCAGATCTTCATTTTATAGTAATTCCCATATGTGAGCTTGGTGTTACCTTGTGCTGACTACTTTAAGAAAAAACAAAACAAAACAAAACACAACACATGGTTGCTCCGATACTGTGTTTTCTTAGACCCTTTTTTTCTAAACTTAAAACAAAACAAGTGAACGAACCAAAGCAGACAAATCTGTGATATCTATAGAATTAGTCAAAACAGAAGAGGACTTTGTCTTGCTGTCATCTTCAGGTGGACAGAAGATTTTGGGTGCTGCTTGCTGCTGCTTCTTTGGTTCACAAACCAATATGATTCTTATTTTATCACCACTCTGCTTGCCAGAATACACACGCACCTCAAACTGCTCCCAAATTCCTGCTCTCACCTCTTGCCTGCTGGCACTTCAGAAATGTGACAGGGTGTTCCTTTTGGCAGGGACTAACCCCTGGCCCCAGGGTGGCCCAGGAAACACTGAACTGAGCTCACATTTAGATTGATGCCTTTGGCCTTCAGAGGTAGGATTCACCTCCCATTAACTATGGAGCCTGGAAGTCAGGTGTCTCAGTCTTCTACTGTCTCATGCATCTTACATGTGTCTTCACACCTAGTCTCTCTCAGCCACCAGGGAACAGAGTTGGGATGAGGCACCTGGAAGCCTCTTCTCTCTCTCTCCACTGAGCGTATGGGGAGCCTCAGCAACTACCTGTGACTAGACACCAAAATTTTGTCCAGCTGCTGTTACCAAAGATGAATACAACTCTGTGTTATCTCTATGCTTTTCCAAGGAGTCTGATGAACATGCTGCATGACTTCCAGTTCACTAAACACACACAGCCTTCTGCCCACCAGAAGCTTCTGCGATACATATGTTTGAAATTGTGCTGGATAGCTACAGAGTTCATTGCAATAAGACCTGGCGTGTAGTAGGTTAAATACAGAAAAAAAATAAAATAAAGTAAGATGCACGAACACAGTCAAAGCAGATATATACAAAACAGGCTGAGTTCAAGCAATTGCAGTTGCATGCGCTCTCTCTCAAACTATTTCTCCTATGTTTTATGCAACAAAGGTAGAAAATAACTGATAATTCTGTAAAAACATTCTGTAAAAATGCACAAGCTGAAGGTACGTTTCAACAAAAGGTAAAGAATAAAGAGTTAAGATGTTATTATATCATATCTACATCAGTACGCATTTAAAGAAACAATGAACTTAAGCAATGATTGCTTAATTTATGATTGGTACATGCTCTCATTTGGACCAAAAATAAATGCCACCCAGGAGCAGCTGCTGGTGAGGCACGCAGTGGTCTTTCTTCTGAGTGGGAACATTTGACATAAACATGTTAGTGCTCCACACACAGCGCTTATTGTCAATCAAAACACAGAGCTATTTAATGGTCTTTTTCCTTAACTTCAAAGAACTCAATGGGATAGGGCCAATTCGTCTCCGGAATCACCTCTCTCTCTCCCTACCACATCTGCTGTGCTCAAAGGGGGTCCCTTAGGCTGACAAAGCTCAGGTTTGAACTTGTCACGCTCTAGGATGGTAACACTTTTTCAGTCATAGGTCGATAATTATGGAACTTGCTTCTACATGAGATGAGACAGCAAGAGGGAACCTTCTTGCCATGACTTGGTTTACATTTGAGAAATTCAATCACTTAAAAACTCACAAATATCTCTAGAAACTTTGCTCCCATATACTAAAATACTCTAAAGGGTCTAAAAGGGAATCTAATAATCTCTTAGAATGAATTATGTTGCAGCAGATATAACAAAGAACTATGCCACTTTAATCACATTGTGGTTGAAGACAAAGCCAAATTTGAACAATTCATCCACTTCTGCTGCAGCTACAATCACACACTGCCCACAGGCCTCGACACAGATCACAAAACAGAGGCTTTCAGGAACAAAAGTAGATCTTGTGGGACAAAAATCCCAAGTAATTTCAACTGAGAAAAAGTAGGTCTGAGGCAAAATTTCAGAACAGTAACATGCTCAGCGGCTATGGGTTGAATTACAAAGACTGCAATTCAATTTCTGACAGCCTCTGACACTGACTAGTCCCTGACACAGTCCCTCTCTCAAACAAAGATGATTTTTTTCTTTACAGCTGTAGATACAAACAACTGCAATAATCCAACCTAGAATGGAGGAAAAAGGAAGGTTCTGTGTTCAGAGGAAAAAGTGAAACATTATTACTGACAGTGTAATAATGGGTACCAAAGCAGGACAGTGGTCACAAGAGAACAACTTATCACTCTCAATACCCACCTCATTAGTAACTGAGAGAACTGACAGTGCAGAATCACAGTACTTCAGTGCATTGTTTTTCTGGCCAAGGTCTTTATAGCACTGAGAAGAAAAAACATTTTGTTTCCAATCAGACCACTGTAAGAATACCAGAGCCTACAAGCCATTAGTTTTAAAAGAACTAGGTTACCTTTGCCAAATACACATAATTGTATTTGGAATATCCTGGATGCATTTCTTCTGCCTAAAGAATAAAAAACAGGAAACAAAACAGACATAAAAATTGCATGAGGAGATTTACGTGGTCCATGTAACATTTTCTGTAATGCAGTAAATTTCCTCAAACATCAGAGTGAATCATCCTTACTGTGCACCACAATGTTTAGCACTTCCAAAAAAAAAAAAATCCCAAGAAAATTAAAAAAACAAACACTAATCCAGGCACACAAGTTGTTGATATTGCACACAAAAGCATTCTGTATTCTTTGGTCTCCTCTCTCTAAATGCTTACATGTAGTAAAGATACTGGAACATTCTATAGAACATTATTGGATTCATCCATTTACACAATGGGCTAAAAGACACTGCTGTCACTAGATTATTAATAATTATTTCCTCATCAAAGAAATTAACACGCAACCAACCATTCACATGTTGAATAACTGATGCTGAACTGCATTCATCAATGTTTTAATTATTTTTCTGCACAGACCCGTATCGTCTAGCTCTAGCTCTTCACCCTTCTTTTTACATTAATATCTTCTGAAAAATTCAGGTAGTTTGAAAAGCTCAGGATCATCTTCCTTTTAAAACAAATCAAGGATGTAAAACCTTGATTGGTGAGTACAAATATTATCAATTATCTAACTAACCAAGAAGCAGCTTTAAATCAGCAAATAGCTTTGGGGAGAGAAAAATTACATCAGTGAAACTTACTGTAGCTGCAATTCTTGAACCAAAAAAAACCAGCTTTCACTCACTGTGTAATACCACACAATTGTCTTTTCGAAGGTAATTCAATTTCTGTTGCAGAAGTTGACTTAAAACCACAGCCATTCTGCAGCCCTCCATGAAATACCCTGAAGCTAAAGTATATATTTCAAATTATTTCTACCATCTTTGGATTTTGACCTTACAGATAAAATCTCTACACTGGGAAGATGGCAATGTATTGTATTCTCCAAAATTCGGAAAATCGTGCTATCTTTAAATAGACACAGAAAGAACATTGAAAAATAAACAGTTTTCATAGTGAGGAAAAACATGTTTGTCCTTGGAGAAACTGACTGAAGGTAATTGTAATGATGGAAGTTTATGCTTTCAATTCAGCAAAGTGAAAAACTTGTATGTAGCAGGCCCAGAGTTTGAAATGACTCATATGAAAGACACTGAAAGGCAGATTCATTTTAGGCACATAGTGTTGTCTTATAACTGTGCACTCAAACAGAACAAGGATTTTTGTGACATTCTTTTCTACTTCACTGTAAAGGTCTTTCCTCTGTGTCATTTCAACCCCACAAACAAGAAAGGCTTCTACTGAAATTCAAAGAAGAGCTCTAGATCAGAAAAGCCTAAGTGTCACAATGTCAAAGTTTTCCTTGCCTATGTTAACACTGTTGCAAAAGTGGACAAATAAGTACACTAACTCATTTCAATGGCTTATGTAACTAAACCATATATATTTTGCATTAAATTTAGTAACTATTAACATAGCAAGTCATTGAAGATTTCTGTAAAACTAAAGGAAGAGAAGTGCTAGCCACTCATCTCCAAACTATTTTTAAAATAGAGAAGAATAAAATATTTTATTATAGAGCTCTGTGGTGTTTAGGAGAACCTTGATTTATAGCCACAGAACATAATCTGTTGAGCAGACATCTTGACAACAGTCACACAAAGCAGCTGGTAAACAGTCACACAGGAAAACCCTTGGCTAGGACCTACCTTCAGAAAATTCTGCAGTGCTTCTTCTACTGTTGAAGTTGGTGGAGTCCCAAAGAGAGCAGCAGCTACTTTCTTTTCAAGCCAAGACAACTGAGCTACCTATAATAAAAATACAGAAGCATAAATCAAAAGCCCTTAGGATTGCTTCCCAGCTTTGGAGTGAATACTGTCCTGTGCTGCTGTACTACTTATACAACTTATTTTGCAAACAAGCTTGTAAAGGAATGCTTTATGCTGTTGACTTGCCAACTCAAAGCATAGCCTTTTGGATATTAGATTCCATTAACTCAGAAATGTACACTTTAAGAAATACAAAACATCAACATCACTGATATGACAGTATTCCAATGTATGAATTTTAAAGTACAGTTTAGGTATCACAAGACCATGCTATTTTTCTAAGGCTAGAAACCTGTTAAGGTTTTCATGGCAGACACCTTAGCATGGTAGTCCACGTAGACTGCTTTTCAACATTATGAAAAGTTGCTGCTGCAGTCAAAACGTCAGTGCTTTTGGCCCTCATAAAACAAATTCACTTACTATGCAGAAGCTGGTCATAATCACTGTAAAGAAAGAGGTTTCATTTTTTCCTAACAAATAACATTTGCCAAAGGCTTTGTCTCTTTTCAGGAAGACCGGCTGCTATGAAAAGGACTTGAAGGCACTGTCACATTGCCACATAATGTGCATGACTTCTTCCCTTACATATATTGACAGCTGACAGAAATTGCTCTGTTATTGCCACAGAATGCTTGGCTCCATCCCCTAACACAGCAGAACACACCTCACGTCTCTAATGAAGGACAGAGCCAGGAAGGAATGCAGTGCAAGACTGGAGCCTGTTGAAATGGAGAAGCCACACACATTTGGTCACATCTACTACATCTGTAAAGAAAACTCAGAACTTGATTCCTTCGTGTCAGGATTTATTTGAACCACGGCACCGATGGCTCCCGTCACCAAGTATGTCTGAGTTAAAAAATAGTAAAAACGTGAAGGTGCTGTGTTTTACCAGCAACTTCCAGCATGATCTGTGCAACACAGAGAAGGGAGACATGCAATCAGAGAGAGAGAGCCTCTCACTGGAGAGACAAGAAGTGAAATAAGAGTCATGACATCTACAGACATCTCTGTTTCAGAGGCAGAGGTGATTCAAATAACACTGTTGAGCATTGAGCTCATGCCTGTCCTACCGCTGTTAAAACCAAAATGGTTTTGGATAGCTTTGGAATATTCCCGCCTCATTCTCTGGCTTCCTAGTCTCTCTTGAGGGCAGTTGCTGCTTCCCCCTACCCTCTTGTGCTGAACTCAGCAATAATCTATTAGGTTACAGTTAATTATGGTAAACTATCAGAACCCATTGGCACCATAACACAAAGCTATCCACAGCTATCAGCCAGAATGCTTCTCTTTTGAACATCAAAATGCATCAATCTCTACACATTTCTTGTTACAAACTGCCCTAAAATACCATTGCAAAGAGTACAAATACAGGCCAGCAAGCAACAGAAAAATGCACAGGTCCAGGTTTTCTTGCTGGCCTCAATGACTCAAGCTACATAAGAGCAACTCTGCTTGGAGACAGAGGCATCCCGGCCAAGTTTTGCTGGTTGTTTGCTAGGGTTCAACACCTTACTCGTTAAATGCCATCAGTAAGTCTTTCACGCAAAACCATTAAAAATGATCTTCCAGAGAGAGTAATAAAAAGCGTTCTTCATTCTCTCTCACCTCCCACTCTTGAAGCATCTTCTAAGAGAATGAAGTGCAGAATTTTATTTATTTATTTTTTAAAAGCTCTCTGGTAATCTTCAAGTTCTCATTCATAGAAAGAATGAGATGTTTCCCCTGTCCTGCACTGCTTTAACACTGTTATAAACTGCAGCATCCTGGTTAAAACTTCAAATTGGAGGTATGCATACAGCTCCCTCCCACACTTCACTTTCCTAGCTGCTCCCTAGTTTCTAAGACATACACTGTGAAAGATGTCAAAAGGATTCATGCAAACGTATTGTTTTCTTCTGCTGCAGTATTCTTTATTCTCTTCGAAGAGGAAGGGGGTTTCTTTATTTCTAGGTCCATCTCATCATAGAGTAAGCTTACAGGAGAATGATAAGAAGGAAATAATATGGGGAATCCATAGGTTTACACTGTTCTCTGCAAGACCACCCAGCACCCCAAGGGTATACATACAGTGCACAGATACATTACCACACACGTGTCTGCTGTTCTGCAATGAGGGAACAAAATTGCAGTTTTTCCATGTAGAGTTATAATTACCTATTGAAAACACAAGTCCTTCCTGGCAGTTGTTTTATTTTCTTGCAAGATTTAATCAGAACTGATTTACTGAGGTTTTAGGCCTTATTTTGTCTGGCTTGGGTGCTGCTTTGCACTATTCAAACTTTTTAAAAGAAAATACACTTGGCCACTTTTATATTACAAACCCAACCAATCTAAAGCAATGCTTAAAAACAGAACACCAGAACACGTATGGACAAGAGCAATTTATCTTCAACGCACAGTGGATTCAATCCCATACTTTATGACACAGATAGCCTGATGGTGCTGTAATGCTTCCAGCTTGTATTCCATACTTAAAGTATTCCAACTTGTAATCCACTGGCTTGATGAACTCATTGCAGCTAATTATCGCCAGCTGTAAATGGAGTGCCCACTCTGTGCTGCTTGTCCAGGTTCCTTGCACAGTCCACAGGGACAGCAGCATTTTTAGTGGGCCACTGCTCTTATTTCACCTATGACAGTCCTGGATGAACACTCCTCTCTCCCTTCTTTCTTCCCCTTAACTACAAAAGGAGTACAGACAATTGTACCTCGTGGATGGCTAAAGACAAGTGAGACGAATCCCATCACAACAGCCTGACCACACTCCTCCTGTATCAGCCTGCACAACTGAGGTGGGAATAGGGCTGTTTTATGCAAGACACAAAATCGTGTCCTGGAGCAATAATGATGAACAGGAAATGATACCCTGTTCCTAAATATACAAAAGCACTGTTTTTAATTTGAAATAACTTTATTACAGTAAATCTTTTATGCCATGTTTAGTGAAATGGAAACGTTATTCCTAGCACACCAACTAACCCTATTAAGTGTTCTCTGCATGTGAACAAGCCCAGGCAGCAGAAACCCTGGTGTCGCATGCTCCAGTGTAGTGAAAATATAACTTTTACATTCAAGGTTACCTCAAACAGTGCAAAGCATATCGGAAGGTCCATAGAAAATAAAGTACAAAGAGACTGTTTGGGGTGAGACTGTAACTGTCATCAGCTTGAGCTTCCCTTAATGTGTGTCCAGGAGCAGTACAGCACAGCAGAAAGTAATAAGAAAACAGCTAATGCAGCAAGTAATTACTACTATAACTCAAGAAAAAAAAATATAGAAGGAAGACTGTCCTCTCCAAACCTTAAGTGAGCTCTGTTTTTTCACGTCATTTTTAAATCACATTGACTAGATCATTTGATGACTGGAGACCGTTTTCAGTTTTGTCTCCCATTTGGTTTTGATGAAATGCAAACCCTGCCCATTCACAGCTTATCAAACTCCAGGATGTTGGCACCAAGGAAACTATGCCATCTGGACTGAAAATTCAGCCAGGAGGGACCTGCACCCCTCAAAGATATCCTCCTGCAATGTTTCCGTGCTAATAGCTCTCTGGTGACACATAACACAATTGTCTTCCATAAAGGAGAATGATTTCATTGATCCAGCTTCAATAAAATATTAATGGTACCTACTTCATTATCCTCAGAGAATTATTATCATCATTTTTTAATTACAACATATTAAATGTGAAATTATTTAATACAATTTTACAACATTGTGACTTCTGGAAGAGATTAAATAACTAGAGAGCAGTTTTTAAACACTGGCTTCCAACATAAATATTCTCTTTCTTGCCAGCTGACGAACCTACACTCTGCATGGGCATTTAGCCATTTATCTAACTTGAATTCCCTGGGCTTTTCACTTTCCAGTAAGAGAAGCAAACTTAGAGAGCACACAGACAAAGGAACTGGGTCAATTTGTTCCCCGATGTAACCCAAATAGATTAAATTGGGATACACCAGAGATGAATTCAACACATAGCATGTAACCTACAATACTAAAATTCCAAGAAATCTAATTTTTAACACCCCACTAACATTTACCAGAGGCTCTGCTTCAGTTTCACAAGTATACGCTAGCCATCTCATGTCACTCCTATAATGGCAAGTAGCCATTAGTCTTAACTAGATATGGACTCAGTTTTTTAAAAGCTACTCTAAACACTAAAGCAATAAACAAAAACAAACACTAAATTTTTAAGGATCATCAGACAATTGCTCACAAAATTCGGAAGAAAGAAATAATTACTCTACACTATGCACCATAGATCTTTTCCCTTCTAATAAATATTTCTTGCTGATCTCTTAACAACCAAAAGCTGCAATTTAGAAGGCTCTAAACACTACTTATTTTAAGTCACATGCATCTATGCAAGCATATACTTAGGACATGCAATGTTCCCTAAAAGATATGCAGTCAGCAAAGCTTGGTTATGTCATGGAAGGCTGAGGAGAAGAAGTTTAGCTTACCATCATTAAAGATATTTTAAATGAAAACTATTTTGAGCCAGTTGTTTTTCCTTGCAATACTAGTATCTCTTACGCACACTGAATACTGGTTCAGTTTCCTTAACAGATATTTCAAAGTATTTTAATAACAATTATATGGTATTTAACTTTTCCTACACATTATCAATGAAGATAAACTGGAAAAAAAAACAACACACCACCATTTAGAAGTGTGCATTAGCTCTAGAAAAAGGAATACTTCAGTAACACTTGGTAGGGCTCCACAGTTGCCTATTACTGTGGTGTTCTATTATGTTTGCTCAATGCATAAATAGTTGTTTTTTCCCTTTGTCATAAAAGAATAAAAACCATGCTCTATATGGGAGCTACACATGCCTTCTTGAATACACAGCAGCTCTTACAGATAATACTTTGCCCATAATGACATCTATAAAATGATCTTTCGTAAATCTTGCCTACCTGATCTCGATACCGGAATTAATTCTCTAACAAAGCAGTGATGATGCTCCTATCAAACCAGCATCTACCTCTTTTGTACAGCTCTGCTGGTTTCATAATGGTAAAAGAAATCAGAACCAGAAAAAAAAAAAAAAAGATTTTTAGACAATATGGCACATGAAAGTCACTAGCTCTGCATCAGCCTACTCAGTGCTGTAAGGCCGTGGCAATCCAGCTCCTTGTCCTGCTGGAAGGCGCTGTGTCACTTTGCACCAGCTTCAGATCTGGCCCAGCAAGAACAGTCACTGTGTAAGAAATGTGACATTGCCACACCACTGCTCTTCACAAAGTGCTGCGTTGCAATGAGAAAGCTAGGCAAGGCCAAATTCTAGCAAAACTAACACAAATCAAATAAACAACACTTATGGAAGAGCAAACATTAAGGCAAATCTTAGCTTGGCCCAAAAGCGAGCTAAAGCTTCAAGTACACACTAACCTTGGCCCAAAAGCGAACTAAAGCTTCAAGTACACACTAACCTTTTTAACTCGGTCAGCCCTTTTTTCCCTTTGTTTTCCTTGCAGTGGGTAACACCGCCTTCCCAGCCTCAACCTCTGCTAGACTAAACAGAAAAAAACAGAGGGTCTAAGAGGAGCATAATCACTCCATCTACAGGTAGCATTACAAAGGAAGTGTAATATACATATTCTTTAAACACCCTATCGTACTTCCCACCCCGAGGAAGTATTTGGAACCAATGCCACAGCTAACAGCCTAATTGAGGGATAATTACCACAGTATGAAACAACACAGTCTGGAGAAAAAGATCACAAGATCTGCTGCATCTTCCACAAGGTCCTAGACTACCTATATTACATGCATGACCAAAACCTCTATTGGTGGATCAGCACAGAAACTCACTCAGTCTGCTAAAACTAATGGGAATATCATGAACTTCACCAGGCTAGGATTAAGACCTAACTTCTGTACTCAAGCAAGGTGTCTAAACCCAAACAATGGTCCTGAATAATCACCTCATCTTGCTACTGAAAGCGTACAAGTGACAAAACAGCTGACCACCCTAAAAGTTAAAACAAAATGTTAGTCCTGTACTTGCATTTATCTGTACTACGCAAGTCTGCGCTTAGCTCTTCAGGCTACTATTTTGTCAAGGCCAGCAACAAAGTCACAGAATGCAAGAACTAAAAATAAGAAAAAAAAAAAAAAATCAATCTCAAGTATCTCAGTGGCTACATCATACGAAGTTTCACTTAATACAATGCAAGTCAGGTCACCCCCTAAGGCAAATCCTAATCTGTTGCTTTATTATTCACCAAGGAAGTTCTGCATAGATGCTGTAAGTGTGGAACATGAATTCATAATGGTACTGTGCAACAAACCACATGTAGTCAGTCAGTAAGTGGTGACTGTCACTAACATGAAATATGATTAAAAGATAGCACAGTATTAACAAAATGAGGTATGCTGAGATTACATGTAAAGCTTCCAAATGCAATAGCTCCAGTGTTAAATAAGCCATGAGAAACATCTGGGAGTGTTTGACAGAAATGGAAGCTGCAGTCAGTTGTTGGACATCATATGAAAGTGCTTAAGGAATCACTGGTGAGAGAGATGCTCTTCAAAAAGCAGGACAGCATGCATGATATAGGACAATCTTTGGCAACTCACTTTTGCATTGCTTATGCTGACATTGAAGAACACACTGTGATGAAAAGCAAAATAAGCTCTTTGAAAAAGTTGGTGTCATTCTTCATTTGGATCCACTGAGAAAAAATGTAGTTGCTGAAAGCTTTTTGAAAGTTATACATATGATCTGAAAGAACTGCTGAAAGATTACCTGGCATTAAGGCTTGTTGCAGATAAAGACAAACAAAGTCAGAGGCTGCAACGTTCTAAATAACACGGCAACTCCTTCTTTCTAGTTTGCAGGCACTTCGTAATGACTAGCACTGGAAGTAGCTGGAGGAAAAAGGCAGGGCTGGAATTCACTGTACATCAGCCTTTACTACTCTGAGAAGCCTCCCAACGATCTTTTACAGCCTAGACTATGCAAGAACATTTTCTTCGGACAAGAGATTCTTTGTAGCATAAAAGATGAAGTGATAAGGATAGTCATATGAGCCATCAAAGATGTGGGCTTCACAATAGAGCAACTCTCATATGCAAAAAGCATCATTTTTGCTAAAAAACAAACAAACAACTGCTAAACTGGCAAACCAATCTACTATTTTTTTTTATATGAGTACTTATCACTACGTCAGTAATAAAATATTTAAAAGCTCTTGCTGAGTTGGCATAACAAAATTTGTATTTCTTGCAAAACTTTGGTGAACGACAGATTTTCTCTCTTTATCTTTGTTGAGACTTTCTCTTGAAATTTACCAAGCCAGTATGGTAGTCCAGTAACATCACACACATGGAAGTTGATTCGGGAAATGTATACGCACTGCTTCATTTAGCTCCAAACATCTACTTCAATAAACACCTACTTTGTGTTAAGTCCCATTACTTCATTTCAAATGTATTATATTTTTTCTGTATATTCAATATGTAAGATACAAAAAAAAAAATAAGAAAACTTACTGAATAGCACCATCTTCCATTTAGGTAATATAAAAAAGGATCTTGAGGTTTAAGTTCAATTGCTTTGTCTAGGTGCTCCTATTAAAAAGAAAATCAGTGTCACTTTAGATGTTTGCTTAGCAAGTGTGTTTACATTCTAAGAGATTTGCTGCAAATCATATACAAATTCAGAACTTTTCTTCTGCTGCAATTATTTTCTAACATCCTAAATACATTTTAACTAGCAAACCATTTCCTTATTGAGGAAAACCACACACAAAATTATTTAACAACTTTGCACGCAATGCAACAAGACCACAAATAAACTGTTCAAAACTTCAGTCAAAGAGCTCAAAAACTTTGCCTGAAAAAGGCAACAACTTCAATTATATTCTTTTTATTTACAGTTAGTGTTAGGGAACTGTCACACACCAGACCAGTGAGAAAGCAACTACTGTCTTTGATAGTTCCTACATGCCAGCACCCATCATTGAAGTCTTTTCCACCCTGTAATATTGCTGCTCCAATGAAATGGTACAGGAGACAACAAATTGTTATTATAACATAAAATTCAGGAAATAAAAGGGTTCTGCTGCAGTGAAACAATAACAGTTAGAAAACATCTAATATGGTGATTCTTCCAAAACCACTGTCATTATAGGTCATAAATATCTTTATTTCTCTCTTTAATTTACTGAAGAAAGCTCTTACTGCTCAACCTGAGTTTAAAGAAAAAGAAATACATTATTTCACCCCTAAGTACTATTTGTCTCAAAATAAATCTCTCTTCTAAGGCTTCATTTTTTTCAGATCTCTCCTTTTCTGACTAAGCCAGTCACTAAAATATCCGAGTTACACAGATATAAGAACCTATTATTCTATCATTTTGTCCACAAACCGATCACATAGAAGCTATGTTTTCATGCTCTTATTTTCCTCAAAGCATTAGCATTGCCTAATGATTCACTTGGATTTTAAAAATTACTTCTGAAGAGGTAAACCTCACTGAAAAGGCAACTAACACCGTGGTTTCTTTTTAAACCCCATCCTTAAAGAACTGCAGCACTCCTCTGGTCGCATTTTTGTCATTTTCTCTTTCTTACCTCACTAGTTGCAGCAGTTGGGGCTTAGCTAACTCCGCACAGCCTGGATGTAGTTAATGTAACACTCCAAGCCCTACCACGGGCTGGATGTGATGGGGACCTGTCACATATCTGCTGCCTCTCACTGATACCCAAAATGGGGGGACGCTGGCTCGGAGGGCAGTGGGTGCAAACAGCCAGAGCAATACTGAGGACAAGAGGTAGGGAGCACATGCAACAGAAACTGCTAACTAGAATACACAGTTACCTCTGAAAGGACATTGTTAAAACAAACATAACTTATTAAAGGAGGCATGAAGCATGATTGCAGGACTATGTTAGTTCATCACTTAACAATTTGTATGTTCTGATTTTCTGAACAGAATTGTTTCTCTGTTTTCCTCATCCCTTTCACTACAAACTGTAACAGAAATCTTGATGTTCCTCCCAGCATCCTACATATTTTTTTTTTGTTTTTTGAAAGCATATAATCTGTTTGCATACGTAAAAATAACTTCAATTTAACATCGACACCAAAATAAACCTGTGAGGCTGAATTTACCATGTTGGAAAAATTTCTTTGACACTATATAAGGAAATAAGTTAAAGGAATAGCTTAAACAAAGCACCGAAAGCCTACAAAAACATACCTTAAAGAGATAACCATTCCTGATTTTGTTTTGTACACTTTCAAACTGAGACATATAGCCACACATAATTGCAAACCTGAGAGGGGAAAAGAAAAACACACACACATACTTTTTGTGATTTAAATAAACCTTTGAATCAAATTACAAAATATTTCAATACCTAGTTCACAGATTAACCACTGTTTTTCTTCCACCTTGACAGCTGGATAGAAGTTTGGCATGAACTGTACATATTCAGGAGCAGACAACAAAACAATACAAAACAAATAATGGAAACAAGAAGCTTAAATGACACTGTCAATGAAGTGAAAAAACAGGGATTTTTTCCTCCAAAATTTCCACGCAGCACCAGCATTGACAAAAGCTTAACTGGACACATTGTGCTCCAGACTGTGACACTCTGGGAATGCGAACACCATCAGCCACGGTACCTCACCCAGGAAGGCAAATCCTTGAGGCAGGCTCAGCAGCAAGCCACACAAGCCTCAAAAATCATATAGTCATCTTCTACCCTTCTCAAGCATCTCTGTGCCTTTCTGAGCCTCTAGCATTCTTATGCTTAATATTTCTTAATATTGTTAAAATTATTTAAAAAGCATACAACATGTTTTGCTATTAGAAAATCCCATCTGTCGTGACTAGCTGTATATTGCTAAGGTGTTTTTTTATTTTGTTTTGTTTTTTTAAATCTCAGAAATTGTGTACTGTGACCAGAGATAAAAGAAACGTAAGGTCATTTCCGTTAAAAAATGGTCTAATTGTTAGGCAGATAAAACTGAAAATATTTTCAGAGATGCCTCTGTGCAGAAAGTTATTTTCTAAGCAACACTGTTGACTTGTTGATGCTTCATTTCAACTTTTGTTGCTTTGTCCTTATTACTTCAATAACTACAGAAGCTCCTGATCATAAGGCAGCTCTCCCATGTATGTCAGTCCCACATTTCTTGGGCCTATTTTCATTGCTATTAAGATAATTTTACATTTCTGTACAACACTAAAAGAACCACCTAAGATATATTTAAGTAGTATAAACCACTACAGATGTTTTCTTTTTTCAGAATTTTACTTTTGTATTAAAAATTTCACAATGTAATATTGAATTAAAACAAAGAATAATCTTAAAAAAGGGAAAAAGAGTTGAAGTACAGAGAAAAACAGGAGAGTTGTGCAAGAAGCTTGTTAAGTTAATGATGCTAACAGAGCCGCAATCCATATGGTGCACACAGTTTTTAAGCATTACTAAACCTCAGTTTTCTTGAATTTCTTTATATAATGTAATTATTCAAGCTCCAATGAATTCTAATTAAAATATCACTGTTATCACAACTAAATACATAATTGCTTTGCTTACAGTCATACCTAATGGTTTTAATTTAGGAATACCCACGCTATAGGTTATTGCATTTTTAGTCTGCAAGTGTTTCCAGGTAAGGCATGAAAGTCAGAATAAGGAGTAGTTGCATTAGTAAGAGCTCTGTACAGCCTGCCAAACACTGCCGAGCAGGATGTAAGCTGTGACCAGCAAGCACAGAGCAAAACCCAGCTAATGGCAGCACTACTTCTGACGATTAAATCTGCAAGGGGAGCGTATTTCCTATGGGAAAGAGCTGGGAGGGAGAGAAAAAGCAAGGGGGGGTCAGGAAAGTTCAGGTATTTAGAAAGAGGGGGAAGGCACGGAAACCTTTATTAGGCTTCAGTAACTCAGGCAATGTTTCCCCTATTCCCTTTACTCATTAAGTGCTAATCTGATAAACTCAGCATACCATAGCTAAACGGATTGCTGCTACAAAAGAAAACAATGAAAAGCGAACAAGCTAATCCAGCACCTTGCAGTATTTCCCTGTCTGTGCGTGACAAGAAAGAGGGCCTTAGTCTAAACCAGTTCAAAGAAAAACTTCTACTTACAGCTAAAATCGCTGGGGAGGGAAATCACAGTGAAATTTTCAATGAATGAAAAAATAAGCTGACCTACTAACTTGAAAGCTTTTTTTTTCCCCTCCAAGGAAAAAATGAGAATGTCTTTCTGTATTAACTTTCTTTTTGTCTCTATTTTACACTTTTGAACTGGGCTATACAAAAAAAGGAATTGGCATAAATCTGTTAATTTGATTTAAAATTTGACGGCATTTCAGACACTCATTTCTGGGAGAGGAAGAAAAGATTTTATTATTATTATTATTATTTAATTTAGGTTTTACCTGGAAAGAATTATTAGATGTTTGAAATGATTTTAAAGTTTTATAAAAGAAGCATAAGAAAGCAAACTTTATTCTCACTGATCCAGACAGGAGTATTAAGAAAATGATCAGCACAAACTCGGGAGGACCTAGCTAAATACGCTTCCATCTGTTTTTTTTAATTCAATCCAGAAATCGTCTTGCCAGGTCCATGGCACAGCTCCTCGCAAGGCAGAGCAGCAGTGCTGCGGCTGTCCAGATCCTCACCCCGCAGCTGAGCTGCTGAGCTCCTCGGGTCTTCTTCAGCGCCCTGCCCCATCTGGTGGCCACACGTGGAAACATCCAGCAACTGAAAGCCCTGGGGGTTTTAACTTTTTTGTTGTTTAATCATTTCGTCCGCTATTATAAAAACTACAGGGAAAAAAATAAATAAAAATCACATAATAATGCTTACATACCTTAAGAAATTACTGAAATGTAGCTTTTGCAAGCCAGTTTTCCTGTTTTTCCTCACAACCACTGCTTAGTTATGCTCTGTGAAAATCAGGATTAAAATACTACCATGCTGTCTTCTCAGAGAGACATAAAAAGCTATGCAATGCTAGCACTGAAAAGAAGTGATCTAACTGCTAATGTTACCCCTGTATAATGTCAACAAATGGCCACAGAAATTCATCAAAATAAATGTAACGTAGATGGTCATGTAAGTTCATTAATACAGATAAAATATTTCTATGCAGTTTAATCATTCACAATTAAAGCTCAATTATTATTATTTTTTTCCCCAGATCAAGGGGAATTCACGTTATCCCTTCTGGTGTTCCAGAATTTCTATACATATTCCAACAAGATAAGACTGTGAGGGGCATACCTGCTGCAAAAAGAAGAGCAGCAGGTAGATCCAGCAAGTTTTTACATCAAGAATGCTCACAAGCAACATGATTTTTAAAACTACAAATTCAGAGAGATGATACCAACAGCTAGGTTCTGGCAACCACAGTTTATCCATCCCATATGAGACGGATATACAGAAAAGATTTAAAGCCTCCAGTCAGAATTAAGCCACGTTAGGACACTCCAAATCCCATTTTACTACTTGGCCTTCAATCCCCTCGCACACATATTTCACAGACTGCAATGCAGCCAGACCCCAAAGCTTTATTTTTAATCTGATGTCAACGAGATATCAATTCCTATTGAATTGTAGGGAGATTTTTGCAACTTATATCGCTGCTTACGACTCCTGTTGCATTACTCTTGGAGATCAGAGTTATCAATTCTTCAAGCTGTATCACTTTGCTACAATGATGCATCATTATAAAAGTATAGCTATTAAGATTCAAAGGAAAAATAAAGCATCAGTTTGCTATCACCCCCCTCATGGGGGTGAGGGTACAGAAGTAGCGGCTAAGAATGTGAAAGACTGCCAATGGACAAAGTAAAACGTGCCAAGGTGCAAAGTGAAGTGTTCAGGATTTGGGTTGTTGGGTGTTGACTTTTTTATTTTTTATTTTAAGTTGGTTTTGTTTTTACAACTTGGAATGCATTCTACATTGTAGAAATTGGCAGAAAAATAGTTTTCATATTAAAAAATTACCAGAGCACTGAAGCTGAGCTCCAGGAAAACATCACATGTAGCATACACTTGCATAGATGACACTTCCATGAAACCCATAGCCATATTTTGGTAGAAAACAAAAACAAAACAAAACATTAAAGTAAGGTCATCGAAGAATTCTGGCTTAATAAATTCGAACATAATAAATCAAAAGAAGAAAACATGCTGCTGCTAAGGGACATTCATAGAAGTTCATCAGTAGAAAATGTGTGCCATAGTTGAATTTCTGAGGTGGTGGAACCCACAACCGAATTGCGTTCCAAAAAGTTAAGATTTTATTTTTGTAACAGACATTAGTAGTCCTTAAAGCTGCAAATATGACCTTAAAAAAATTAGCCAGGTATAGTCCTGACTAATCTGGAAACATAGTGAAATGATAGCTTTCACAGATAGCAACACAACTGCCCTTGACAGAAAGGTAGTAAGGGACCACTTGGTTGCCAGTATTATTTTCCCTGTGACCATTCTGGCAAAAAGCTTCTAGTAAGTAGATGTTTTCACAATTCAAACCTACCTCCTTTGAACTTGTTGCATTGCTGTTTCAAGAACCCGGGGACGCATCACAGCAGGACTATCTGAAGCTCTCTGTGAAGTGCTCCTGTCATGCAAGTGTCAACATCTGCTATCTCCCCTCCACAAAGAGGAAAATCCACACCACAAAAAATAAAAACATGAGTAGACAAAGAACTTGTGAGGAAGGACCAAAAACATCCTGAGGCACTGCAACATTTCTGAACAGAAACATCGCAGTGACTTGTTCTATGGAAAGGAAAAAAAAAAGCCTCACTAGATTGTGGGTTCTTTTATTTTGCTCAAAAAATGACTTACCTAAGTAATGACTTACTCACTATCCCCTGCAATCACATAGTCCTTACAGGTGACCTTCCACTATTATCTCACTTAAGTGCTCTTTAACCAGAGATGCACATCTCTCTGATCCACTTACTATAGAACAAGTTACACATTTGCAGGAATGGCTTCTAAATTTGCCTTCTGTCTTTGATTATTTTTTTCTGAAATAATAAGTGGTTTAAGGATAATTGATTAAGATTAAGCATAATTAAGAACAAAGATTGCTGTAAAACTAGTTTTTGGTCTTCTCATAAAGCTAATACAAGACAAATAACTACTAACCTGAAACTTTGTTACAGGAAGTTTGACTGAGAGCAGTATTTCTGGTCCAGGTATCAACTCCTGAAATGTAAGACTGTATAATAGAAACAGACGCTTATAGCTTGTAATTTATCTGTCTCTGCCACAGTTCAAAAGTCACTTTACATAAGGGATAACTCAGGAGAGAAGGTTACAAGTGTTTAGTTAGATACCTGGTATAGATTTCATTTTAAGTCAGTAGTATGACAATAACCTACAAAATGTTCTTTTACGAGTTTTATTTCACTTGAAAACTACTTTTCTGTCATTGAGCCCTACAGATTATCTGTTATAATTCTATTACTAATAGTACATGGCATGAAAGGTCTTGGGGGCAATTGTGGTTCAGGAGGAGTCTTCACTTAAAATTACTCGGTTTTCACTTGAGAATTTCATTCTGGTCTAAATGAAACACATGTGCTATACAGCTCCTATCAGCAGGTAAGATCTACAGAGTAACCTGAACTTAACTGTAGTACTAAGTTCATTTGTGGCAAACAAACCAAAACGTAGTGCACCGAATGGTTTTTCTAAGTGAATGGCATGAAAACTGTCTGCATCTAGGAACCTCTCTATTCTTTGCAAAAACCGTAACAACGCCTCCTGAGAAAAAAAAAAAAAAAAAAAAAAAAGAGGTGCAGGGCCCTAGGCAACAGCAGAGAAGCTTTCTGGACCAAAATCTTGAACAAAACAAACACACAAACAAACAACTCACAAACATAAAACCCATTTGTTTTGTAAAAGAACTTAAAAGTTTGTGTACTATTAACATGTGTCTATATTTTGTGCTTCGTGTAATTGTAAAACCGTAAAGCACTGCCATCTGAAGAAACTACAGTACTGAATCATCCTTGTTGTACTTCCAGTTAAAAATGTGAGTGTAACGATGGTCCATGGTCCAAAATGAACTGTGAGGGTTCACAGTTACCATTTGGGAATCACTGACCCACTTTTTTTGAGACTTGGGGAAAACACCATGACCTGCAACTGGCCTATGGCAACTTTTGCACACAGGTTCTTTCACAACTCATAATGATCAATGCAGGCTGCACAAATCAGCAAGCCATGCACAGTAGTTATTCCCCATCTCTTCAGGGGTGATCAAACAAATAATAAAAGGTTACGGCTATGGTTTTATTTTCCAGTGTTTCTATTTATTAAAGTTTTTTAGAATTGACCATTCAAAACAGGTTTAATGATCTGACTGGCAACTGCAGCATGAAGTGTGATTGCGTTGCGTGTAAGACACAAGAACTGAACTCGAGGCCTACATGAGCAAGAGTCTGCTGACAAAATCATTCCACAAAGTCCTAGTGCTGCAGATAAAAATTACATTTTACTTCCCAGACAGCTCCTAGCAGTTGCACAGCACAAGAAAAACCCTGCTCTGGAAAAGAGATGTTTTTGCCAGTATAACTCTCATCTGCACTAGGGCTTTACTAAACAGTTATGTCAGTCAGGGTGTGACCAAAACATATTTTATTTATGCTGTAAACAGAGCTTTCAAGCAACAGGGATAAGCTTCCAAAAGAAACTTTGAGAGGCCTATTGCCCTGCTCTTTGCTAAACTGTAAAAAGAGTGCCAGATTATATAAAGTTCCATCAAAGTGTTATTGTGAAAAAATATTCTACGGTGCAGCTGCAAATGACCTTTTCTGATGCAGAGGAAAGGCAAGAAGCAGTTGTAAAGACTAATTCAGTTCCAGTGAAATGTTCTCCATTGAAAATCAAAAAGGAATTGGCCCTAAAATTAGAAATACACACACATCTAAGTTAGTATTACCCTTATTGGTTGGGTATTAAAGAATAACAAACAAACAACTGAAGATCTACATCAGAAATCCTCAGTACAAACTGAATTGCAACTTGCAAGAGAAATATGAAGTAATAAGAAGAGGTTCTATAAATATAGCAGAATGAAAAGGACCACAAAGGAAAGTATTTAACAATTCAAAACCAGAAAACAAAACAAAAATGAGAGATGAAACCAACATGGTTGAAATCAATTTCCTCCTCTTGGCTTATATCGCTCTCCCCCAGGTTAACCGTAAGTAGAGAGCTGGGAATATGACCAGGAAAAGAACAGGCCTATCCTTTAATCCTTACTCATTTATTAAACAGCTTAAGAAAACATTAGAAGTAATGCATGAGTGAACAATGTAGATAGCAGCTATACCAAACATGCGTTAAAACCTCAGCTGTGTTGATAGGAAATATCAAAACCCCTCAGGAAAGATAAAGTGCAGATTAGTAAGAAATCAACCAGATCTTTCTGTAGACAAGGTCAGAAAGCCAGCTTCATCACCAGCAGCTAATACCAAAACAGGTAATCTTACATAAAAAGTGAAAAAAATCTGTCTGACAAATTGATGGACTTACCTTACACAAGCTAAGGTTATTTAGTAGGTTCTTCCATTACCTTATATAACTTCACAAACTTTTACAATGGCAGTGAGATGAAAAGCAAGAATTTTGGTCTGAGACAGTGCTGTTTTTCCTCATGCTCATCTGCAGCCAGCCCAAGTTCTCGCCGTGTATCTGATCACCAATTATAGTTGATAGAGCCCCTGTTCAATTCACAGAATCCCTGCCTGGACTGCTCTGCCTACTGCTGCTGGAGATGCCCTAGGGTGTCCCATCACTCCCAGCTGCCGGCCCAGAAGGGTACAGGGCCCAAAAAATCGCATGTGATGTATGTCGTGTCATACATACACAAATATCCTGGCATTGTCAAATACCAAGTGGTCTATCAGATAACTCTCCATCCTCCCAAAGGGTAGGAGAAGACCTTTACTCAAACGTAAGCATGCATAAGGAATACAGTTACACGCCAACCTGGAACTGGGTAGTGCACTTCAACTGTGAACTTGGGTAAAACTGGTACACGCTTCTTCCCTAAGTGACCGCCTGTTAGCAATCCTAATATTTTATATATTTTTCATTATGCTTTTCTCTTATCATTTTTAATTACAGATTTCATATTACTCTCACATCTTATTTCTTCATGCCTTAATTGTATTTTGCTTTTCTGTTCACACACTATCTTGGCTATTTATGATTTTAAGCAAAATTCTGTTTGCATACAACTTTGAGAGCCCAGTTTATACAGGAAGGACTCCCTGAACTCTTCTTTCCTCTTCATGGCAATTAACATGTAAAATACTGTTAAGATAAACTGCATAAATTTGCAAATGCCAGACCCAACCAAAGCAGATCTGACATACAGCTGACAACCAAGTTCTTCCGGGTAATGGGGAAGGTCCCAGAAGAAAGGAAAAGGGAAGAACAGTTGCTATTTTGAAAGTGAAAGACAGGACAGAGGTTACAGACAAGCCAGCCTAATCTGAAAACATTCTTGGATGTTTCTTTTCCTTAAGTGTAAAGGTACACAAAGCAGTTAATACAAGTTTGTCCTGAACACACATTATCAAAGAAAACCACCTTGTTTTTTTCCTGAGAAGATAAACCAGCTCAGTATACTAAAGGAAAGCAATGCAGGGAATATAGACCTCACTAAACCCACTGAGTTTGTCCCATATGACATCTCTCAACCTAATTATGGAAATACTGTTTAGATTAAATCACCTGCAGACAACTGCACAACAAGGTTCATGTGAACCTGAGCATTGTTAAAGGTGTTCCATAGAGTCTCATCCTGGGTGAATTATCTTCCAGTAATTTCATTAATGAAATCAATGCTTTATAAAAAATAGGAAAAAAAAATCCTTCAAAAATAAGACTGCAAATTGGACACAAGTATTTGCATCCCAAATGGCAGATCATCCTCAATAAACCAGAGAAATGATCTATAATCAACATGAAATCTATGCAGCTTGTGGAAAGTACTACACCAAGGAAGAAAAAAAATAAATGCACAGTTACAAAACAAGCCCACTGCTGGTTAGGTCGCAGCACAGCAGAAGAGGATGTACAGGGACCCCAGCCTAAGAGTTGCCAGGCTAGAAAGCAACATTCGACTGTCTTTCTGGATCGTATCAACAGGGAAGTTCACTACATTCAGTGCTTCAGCTGGAGCAGTATGGTGCACTATACTTATTATGCATCAAGTCAGAAAGACTTCAGAAAAGAAAAATAAACAGATAAAATAACGTGGAAAAATATAATTATATCAAGCTATTCAAATCTGTTATGTCCATCTACATCTCTAGAAAGCCACCAGTTCAGTAAGTGATAAAACCCTCGCATTTATTTGCAACCCACATACAAGAAGTATGGCAACTGCAAACCCTACAAAAATCCATTGCTTGTAACAAGAAGCAGTAGCTTATAAAACATGAAATTCTCTACTTAAAACTCTCAAATTGGCTTTCTCAGCTAACTCCTCGACCACATCTCCTTACACTCATAACTCCTCCCTTGCTAGATGCGCCTGCCAGTACAGGATCTCGCATCCGAAGTCCAGCAGACCACCTACATCTGCCCAAATAGCGTGCAAGCTTTTGTCAGCATAGTTTCTGCCACTAGAATTTACACTACAAGATTCTGTCGGTTTCACAGGCTAGTGGGGGGAATGGGCAGTCGTGCACGCGTGTGATTTGTGATTGTTTATAGGCCCAGCTTTAGCTGAGAGGGGTACACCAGCATTATCCAAAGAAGTGGCTATGACTGTGATCAGGCAAACAGCAGACATGGCTGCAAATTGCTTTCAGCAGGTGTTCTAGCTACAGAGGCTTCAAATCACCTTGAATTGAGGAGTGATGCTCAGATGATCCTATTTTCTGTTAATTTTGCCACCAGAGTAGCAACCTCCAGCTGATTGGCATTAAGAGGCAGGTGGGTAAGGCCAAAAGCAACAGTTTTTTACCTTAAACTGCCACATTACAAACACCTGGGGCCTAGGTTTCACCTCCAGACAGGCGTCACCATTACTTCCAAGAGACTGGAAAAAGTAAATGCAAATTTCTGTGACGGTGAAGCTTAGCCAAGATTCCCACAGCACACCACTTCCAGCACCCCATTATTACAAAGTGGGTGTTTTGATCGCTAATTGCTATAAACTAAAAGGGAAACAAAAATCATAGAAATATGGCAATGCTCACAGGAACACAGACGGGAAGAATAACATAGCCATCTTTGAAGATCCGGAGGAGCGAGAGACCAAACCGGAGAGTCACCTAATTAAATGAAATCATCTGTATCTAATCACATATCTAAACTTCAGCTAGCCGACATGTGCTCCCTTTATTGGCAATGGAGAAGTAGTCAACTGAGCCTGAGGAAAAATTAATCTCACCCTAACTCAGATGGGTAAAATGAACTCAGATGGACTGCGCTTCAGAAGTGGCTACTTCTTTTTAGACAGCAAAGGAAGCCTGGGATAGGGTTTAGATATCTGAAAGATAAGCAAGTTCCCAACCTATAAGCGCAATGATAAAATTAATTAAGAACATAGAAATCAAACTGGAAAGGAAAAGCTAAAAGCATTAGAAAAGAAGTCAGAAGTTCAATAAAATTGACTAGCAAAAGAGCAACGTGAGGAATTACTGGTTAGAACTCAGCAGAATTACCTTCTACCTGATAACATTGACTGGATAAAAAAAAAAAAAATATTCAATTTGCAAAAAGATTGTTAATTTCTGGCAAGGTCTATGAAATTAATCCAAGTGCAAGGCTTAGAGAAAGATGACATGATAGAACAAAAACTGACAAGTTATTTCAAACTTCCACAATGCTGTCACTTTTTTAATTATTGGAGTTTAGATTATCAAAATTTTGGGAGGGTGCTTACTTTTTGTAAATGTGAAGACAATATGAGACTGAAGGACGTTATTTTGAAAACTGTTGAGAAAGGAAAATTAATAGAAAGCTATGGTTTCTCTGAGCAGTCATACGCTGATTTAAGCAAAATATTTACACCTTGATTTCATGGTACTTAGTAAAGTATGGCTGGTAAGCTGTTTAACATGCTATAACAACTGCTTCACAAAATACTTAATGTAATTTTTTAGCTACAACTGATAGTAATTGACTTCCATAAAACTATTAATGAATATTTTATCAAATTGGTGTCCAACTCCAGCACAATAAATATAACTTGCTGTGGGCACTATTTATAGCCAAAATAGTAGCTGTCTTTTTGCTCAATTTTTTTATAGCTGTCTTTTTGCTCAATTTGAAAATATATAGAACTACCAAAAAAAAAAATCACTTCCTCAAACTTACCACTGGTGACTCTCAGCACTGCTGGCATCCAGCTGGACAGCCTTTTCAGCTTTATCCTTTCCTGTAAAAGGAACACAATATGATGTTAAAGGATTCATTGTACTCTTCCACATCTTAGGCAACTCTTACAACCAAGAAATCAGATATACTCTAGCTGCAAATAAATTGCTTCTTCCTCTTACAAACATATAGATTGACAATCATGGCTTTACATCATTTACATACATATATATGTGTTCTCCCCCCATCTTATTTATATATATAAACATATATATATAAAATTGTTGCTGTTTTGTATTTTCTCTTAGTTCATTTCATTAATTCTGATGCAACTAAATCAGGGAAGGATTAGACAAGACTGTTGAAGGTGGCTGCATTTGTAAGATAGAATTCCCTTAAAAGCAGGCTAGAGAAGCACCTGTCAGAGAGAAGGAAAAAAAAAAAAAAAAAAAGAACATCAGAGCTGTTTTCTGCCTTGGGTACAGAATGAACTAGTTAAATTTCATTTCCAGTACAAAGACCTTCATTAGGTTCCACTTTTAACTGAATAAAGATGACAGTAGGTGGCTTGATCAAACCCACACACCCAGTAAGAAGTTCAGAGGAGATGCTTACAGTTTGCAAGACATCAGCTGCAACAAATTAAACCACACTGACATTTCTGTATTACTAGTTAACTGCATAAAAACAAAGAGCAGCATACACAATCCTCCAACCTAGTGGAATGAAGAAAAACACAAAACTACTGCCAGCTCCCCCGCAGCCTCAATCCCTCTGCACTACTTCCAAAAACAGAGAAAAAAGGCTGCCGCCACCCAGCACTTTGTGAGAATGAGACAGACAAGGCTGATTACTCAACACCTAAGTCCAAACATCATTCCTTCTCTCCCTGTCTTTTGCTATGCCATTATCTTCCTGCAACAGAGGTGACATCTAGTTACTGGTAAAGGCAAAGGATGCAACAACAGAGTTCACTGTTGTAACATAGTTTGTGTCATAATCTTCACAGCAATATGCAACTTACATACAAAGAAGCTAAGCTGCTACTAAAGCAAAGAGAGTATCAATTAAGTAGTTAAGATAGCACAAGTCTTCATGAGCATTTAGATGATAAAAGGATAGGGATGGGGAAACTGGACAAGCTAAGGTTAGTTATAGAATACGTAATGACAGCCCACAAGCATGACACTGCCTTCAAGGATGACAAAGGGCAGTCAAAATTGCTTTTTCAGTGATGGTGTCACTGTTGACAGGAAAAATAAATAAATAATTAAATACGTGAAAATAGTCACAAAAGATAAAACAACCTGAATGTTATGAATATACTTACATAACCTTAATTTGCTGCAGCAAAAAAAAGGGAGAGGAAATGCATAAATAAAGGAGAGAGAGAGACATTCTCAGATACAGGCAAAAAGGATTACCATAAGAACAATGCGTCAAACAGACCTGAGTAGGGTGACACAGGTAGAAAAGAAGTAGGCTTTATTGCAGTCAAGGGAAGGTCCAAAATAAAAAGGGAAATGTAAACTGCGAACTTTTTACTGTAAATGTAAAATACAACTAGACAGGAAAAAAAAGGGGGGGGGGGGGGGAAGACGCTTTTAAAAGCAACAACAGGAAAAAAAAAAAAAGACCTATGAAGAAGAAAATCAGAACCCCTGACAAGGCTAAGTTCTCAACTTCTAAGTTCTCAGGTTCACTGTTTTACCCCTACCACCACCACAAAAGAGGCTGCTAGTTTGTAGGAGTGCTCCTTTGCCTCAGAAAAGCAGAAAAACAAACCTTCCTTTAAAGAAGACAGATGTTGTCAACACATTCTCTTTCCATCTGATTCTTATCAAAATAAAGTATTTTAAGGCACCATCCAGAGCCAACAGCCTTCAGTCGTGTCCAGCAATACTTCTACACCAATTTCAGATCTTTGCGATGAGGAAAGACTGGACTGAAGCTAGGTAAGGTTGCATTTTTTCGTGCAAAACATTTTTACTGCAGTAAAAACGCTCACATTTACTGGATTGGAAAAATGTACTGAAGCTCAAATAATGTTTCACCACATTCACATGACATTATACACAAACATTTTTTATGTATTTACCATCAGAAACATATTTCTTCTTCTCCTCAGTATCAGCAGTCATCTCAAACATATCTCCATAAGCACGTGCAACTCTCCAAAGAAAGTCCACACAGTTTTCATACTGAAAGTAGAGGACAGCTGAGTAATTAAACTGATCAGAATGGGATTTACACAGCTTTCTTTAATAATACTTAGAGTAGGTTAGAGGAGCATGGCATAAACCATTGGACAGTTTGTATCCTTCTATAGAACTTCTAATTTCCATATGAAACAGATACCAATTTTCAATTGCCAAAGGAGAAGACAGCTTTTGGAAATACCCTAGACAGTCTAAATAATTTTATTTCAAAAAAATGGTTTTAAAGTTGTTTTTTAATTAAAAATATAAAGGTAACCCAGTAAAGCACAACAGCTCCCTGAATGGTGTGATGCATATTTTATTTAGGAATGAAATGTGCACAACATTCACTTTCAAGTAGTACCTCATCTACTTGCTTGGGTATTTCAATATGTAAATAAAAATATAATCAGAACTACTTATGTCTGTCAAATCAGAAGAAAATGATACATTGAAAAAAGCAATAACCATAAAACATTTTGAAATTTTATCAAGAGTTACACAAGTACATAGTAAAGTCATCAAAGGAAAAATTCACACGAAGATTACCATAAAGGTATAAGCAGATTACAGGCTCATAATGTCATTTCTTCAGGACACTTGGTCAGGATACTATCTTACTCCACAAGACTTTCTCCTATGGGCAATTCTAAAGCCAGCAAAGAAAGTTTAACTTATCTAGAAGAAAAGCCCATGATATATTTCTTTGTTGCATGTAAGAATACACATACCAAACAAAGATTCCAAATTACTGAGCCTGGGTGGTATATAAAATAAAGCAACTTCCATGCCCACCCAACATGAATATTGGTACCATCTTGAAATATTTATTTTTCATCATATTTTTAAAGTGAGAATGAAATTTCATCTTCTGTTCCTGTGTGTATTTTTATGCTTACATTAAGGAAGTTCTCAGAGGTAGAGCTAACCATAAGCTAATAGCAACATAATATTAAGTTTACCCTTTAATACCTTGTCATCTTTCTCAAGCAGCAGCCTGAAGCCCTCCTTTTTATCATCTTCTGAACCCTTGTGCAAACTGTCCACCTGCCGTAGAAGAGTAAGTAGCTCTTCTTCTTCTGACTGCACAGTGACATCAGATGGTTTCTTACACCCCTTTTCTTCCTCAGAGTCTCCTTCAGTATCGGTATGAGCTGTGAGGTAACTAAAAAACACAGAAAATAAATAACCATCTTTTCTACAAATATTGGTAAATTACTATGAAATTAAAATGAAAAAAAAAAAAACAAAAAAAAAAACAGAGCGTAATTTATTCAGTTTGTCCTGAAAATAATTTTAAATAATTTTTTAATACATGGAATCAAGCTTATTGTTGTTACAGGACCTTTATCTTCAAAAGGATAACCATAATTCCAAACACAACAGGCAAATAATTATATTGTCCTGCCTAATACTACATTGAAAAAATTTAGATACATATTAGAAACACATGTGTCCTTGTGTTTCTAACACAGAACACTTTAAATCATTAATGTGTATTATGACATGCTTTGCAACCCTGAATAGGCCTCTTGAACTCTTGGCCTCTATTTCTGTATTTTTTGAAATGGGCACAGGCTTACTAACCAAACCACAAGTGCTGTAAGAATCACTCACACAACGTTCTGTTAAACACTTCAAAGATCTAAATATAAGTGATAATATCATTGTTATCAATTTCTTTCCTTAGCTTTTGTACATTCTGAAGGTCAGAATATCTGAAATTGGGAAAGAGCTTATATTAATTCATTACGCTCAGCACAGAAGTACTCAGCACAAGGCAGGCAAGGACAAAGAAATGTTGCAAAAGCCATAAATACCTCACAGAGATAAGTAGGTGGCCTTACTGTCCAAAGGACTGAGCATATATTAGTGCCCTCACATAAAGCAGCTGAACAGCATTTACTTTTAAAAAGTAACCATTTGCTTATGTCCTAATATGGGCAGAAAAGCCTGATCTTTTGCATTTAACTTTTGATAATCTTGTTCTAATGAAAAATAATAATTTAGAAGTATTAGCTGCTAAGCTGAGAGATTTTTAAACGGTAACTACTAGCAGAAAAAGCTTGCAACACACTAGATACATCAAGTAACTCAATAATCAGGACAGTCAAAATATATAAAAACTGATTTTTGCATCTATGTAACCAGTACAGAGTGTTAGCAATATGAATGGAGGTTAATTATTATGGTTTTCAAATATTCTATTTAAGAAGTTGCTTTAGGAAGTGACCAGACCTAAAACATCGGCAGATCCACTTGCACCTTGTAAATGACCATTTACAGCTACTTACGAAGCAAGATGTGGCATGACGATTTCTCTGCCAAATTAACAAAGTAATATGGGAAAGACGAGTCTAAAAAGTTTTGTATTTACTAAAAAATACATTTAAAATGTACATACATGTTCAAACAAATAACCCTCCCCCCCCCCAAAAAAAAAAAAATAAAAAAGCCACACAACATAAAGCGGAGCAGAGATGAGAAACCTCATAGATTCCTATAGATTTGCTTTCTATAACAGCAAATCTTGATAATGCTGAAGTTGATAATAAAACCGATATTACATCCTCAGAGTCTGTACTCATAAGTCAGTGAATGTTTATTTTGCTTTTCTGAAACATCTTTAAAACCAGAGCATATTGTTCTTCCATAGTTGTACTGAAGTGGACGCAGAATCCCATCATATTCAAGCTGAATTTGTAGGAGCACTAACTAAGGAGCTAACCATGGAAGAATGAGGTCCTCGGATCAGACCGTACTGCATCAGCCCTTCTCATTCCACCTCTCCTAGGGAAACATGACCTCTGGGCCATGGCTGTGCTGAGAAACCGCAGAGGGAACAATTTGAATTCGCTTTTCAACCAATACCTATCAAACAACCTCTGGGGAATGAAAAACACAACAGTAAATATTTTTATTTTCAGTGTAAGATAATGCCAGTAATTTCTGGGAACTGCAACAGACTGTACTACCCTGTGCCTGCTCACATCAGTCAGACACTGAGCTAAGCTAAGGCACTGGAGCTTCTATGTTGCTGTTCTGAGCAAAGTTTATTTCCATTTGCAAATGAAAGAATCAAAATGTTTAAAATCCTCTTTAGCTTGGTTTGAAGTGAACAGAGTTTTTCAAGAGAAGGACAGAAATTAATTGTCCTGATACCAAAATGTTCAAGGGAGTGTAAATAACATCACGTGGTTAAGCTTGGGCATGTTAGTTACCACCTGAGATGCATCAGCATTCCTCTAAGTTTCTCCCCTAATTTCTAAGAAAAATAAAAATAGTGCTTTCAGAAGGCCCTTCCTCCTTCGTCTCTACTCCTACAGCTCCAGAGCTGACACAGCTGCCTCCTGGCATTTCTTCCAGGGAGACCACAAAGGTGACAGCCCTGGCCTCCGTAACTTATTCGTGCTGAGTTCCCACCTCACAAGCCAGGCAACCCAGGCAAACTCCCACATTGCTCAGGAGTCACGGGGGTAAAATAACAGCAAGGTGATTTAATCGAGTATCAAATATTAAATACCATTTCAACCATTTTGGCAAATGAGGCACAAAGAACTTTTTTTCTGGTTTGTTTCTGATGACGTACATTTTCTTACTAGCTCTCCATTCAGTCCATATCGTGGTTGAAACTTTTTAAGCATGAAAACATAACATGCTACGAAGGCAACACAGCCTTTTAAAAAATAAAGAGCTAGGATTTTTCCTAACAATGGGGTAAGCCGTACTTTACCAGTTTGAACTGAAGCAAGTTTTATTTCAAGACAGGGAGTATTTCCAAACACTTATGGACAAAATAAAAGCATAACAGATATTAACGATATAAAGCTACAATTCAAGGAGCTTGATAATTCATTTCAACAAACCTGCTAGCAGGCTTATTCATCTGCTCATTGTAGAATTGCAAACTACATGTTACAAAGAGCTATAAAATTATATATATATATATATATATATATATATATATATATATTAGTATTAAACCAAAGCAAATTAATGCATGTGTTTCAACAGTCCAAAAACTGCTAGTCTAATGGATGACCAAAGTAATCCAAACTGGAAATCAACAAAAAAGGATGAAGTGTCATTACATAAAACATTTGTAAAGCAAGGCATAATAACACTGATATCTACTATTTCACTTGGTGTTTTCCTGCAAGAAGTTTAATCAGATGATAAATAGAAAATGTTTGAATGTGATTGGATCAAGCGCAGCCCTGAGGAGAAGGACCTGGGTGTGACGGTTGGGAGAAACTCAACATGATTTGGCAAGGTGTGATTGCAGCCCAGACAGCCAACCTTACGCTGGGCTGCATCAACAGCAGAGTAGCCAGCAGGGCAAGGGAGGGGATTTGTAAGACCCCACCTGGAGTACTGCATTCAGTTCTGGGGCCCCAGCACAGGAAGGGCATGGACCTATTAGAACAAGTCCAGAGGGGCACCTCTCCTGTGAAGACAGGCTGAGGGAGTTGGGGTTATTCAGCCTGGAGAAAAGAAGGCTCCAGGAAGACCCTACAGCAGCTTTCCAGTACCTAAAGGGGGCCTACAGGGAGTGTAGTGATAGGACAAGGGGGAATGGCTTTAAACTAAAAGAAGGTAGGTTTAAATTGGATATAAGAAAGAAATCCTTCACTATGAGGGTGGTGAGGCACAGGTTGCCCAGAGAAGCTGTGGCTGCCCCATCCCTGGAGGTGTTCAAGGCCAGGCTGGATGGGGCTTTGGGCAGCCTGGTCTGGTGGGAGGTGTCCCTGCCCATGGCAGGGGGTTGGAATCAGGCGGTCTTTCAGGGCCATTCCAACCCAACCCATTTTACAATTCTATGGTTGCACAATCTTGAAGGTCATTTCCAACCTAGATTCTATGAAAAGTGAATATTTATATGTGACAAACCAATACCTGAGGAATTCAAAGAACTTGAAAACTGTCTACCATCAGTGTGAACTGTTTTCACCTTTATTACCAATAGATTTTATTTAAAAGAGAAAACAGTGATAAGAACGTGAGGAGCAATGATCAACCACAGGACTCTGTTGGATCACTAAGGACTGTTCAAAGTCCAAAGAGCAAATGGAAACCATGCTAGTGACTCACCACACTGCGCCTAAGCTGTTCCAAAATCCAGACAGGTAGTACTGCATTAAAAACAAAAACAAACAAACGAACAAAAAAAACACACAACATACAAACACACACAAAACAACTGAGCTACCTGGTATAAAACACTGCTGGGGTGTAAACTTGCTCTGCTGGTTCAGAAATTGTTGGCCTGCCTTTTAACTGGCAGGCACAGGGCCTAACCAGGTATTGGCCGTTCACAACACCCCAACTTTGAGACGGATCAAACATCATCTCTTGTTTTCCCGGCAACTTAAAAAGTCGTAAGCTGACACAAACCCTGTCTCATCCGCTCCAGCTAATTCAGTAGAAAGGTGATTATATGTCACAGACTGAGCTGGATCAGATTGGCATGGATGACCCAGTAGAGCACACACACCCAACAGTACTGATAAACAGCCTTTGAGGAAAAGTTTGCCAAACCAGAGTCAGGTCAGCCGAAGATTGCACTGAAAACAAATGGGCAGCAAAAATAAACGAAGAAATGGTTAAGCGAAGAAATTCTTAGAAGCAGGGAAGGGAAATGTTAAGAGAAAAATTATAAATAAAACATAGGAAGGAAAACTATTTACTGCTGTGAACCTTTCCGGTGACTGATGCCAAAAGCATTTTGAAAAGCCTGGGTGAAGCAAAGCCTTGCTGAAGACTGGGGCCAAACATGACGCTGGTGTCAACGGTTCATCAGTGCTGCACCAGGGAGGAAGCGGCTTTAAAGTGACAAGTAGGGCAGAATTAGGTGAAACTCTGCAAGCCGGGTGATCATCCAGACACAATCTATTCTATTTGTAAATGAAAGTGTGATTGTTACAAATCCTCAAATCTTAAGGACTGAGTGAATAAATGATGGAAACCAGAACTCTTCAGCATTCAGTCAGTGTCTCATGCATCCAGCACACATTCCTACAGGATAGCTTTTATTATGTAAAGATATATCTAAATCTATTTTTAAAAGGGGGAGGAGGGATATTTTTCCACTTAGAATTCCCACGTAACTTTTGGAAGGCAAAATATAAAGCTTCTATCTCCAAGGTGTTAAATACCAACAGTGACATTGGGAATATGACCAAAACAGATCAAAGCAGTCAGGGTCATAACAAGGACTGCCAGAATCAAATAGTTTATAAAATAAAAAAATAAATAAATTTAAAAAAAAAAGGTAGTATTAAAAGCTGGGAGAATTCTTCAAATCTGAAATTGATGTAGTTATTTAGCACAAGTGCATAAGACTCTTATGATTACTTCATTTGCCAATTCCCAGCACCTACCTGTGTGTCATTTAAAACCAGAATTGCTTAACACAAATAAAATCCTGTCTTCTGGATCATGAAAATATTGCTGGGGCAGTGAAACACCTTGCAGGTACTTTATCTCAGATAGAGTACAAAAAATGAAAAAAAAAAATTCACAAAAAAATATTAAGTGGATTCACCACTGAACAAAAAGCAAGGCACATGGTGTTTATACTTAGAATACATGAATTTCTGATGCGTGTTAACCAGAAAAAAATCTGTGTTGTTATAACCTCTCACAGCATAAGCACAACTGCCACTGACGTTACATATGACCTCAAAATAACCTATATAAAATTGAACTGTATGCACGCTAGGCAGTAGGCTTAATACCCTACGTCCGTTTATAAGGGGAGGAAAAAATACAAAAAGAAAATCACATAAATGAAATCAAACTATCTTAAAAAGAGAAGATATGCAAAACAAACACATCAAGTACAAGGTGTTATGAAAAAAACGCACACAAAAAAAACTCTTTTCAAAGGAGATTAAAAAATAGCACTGATAAAGCACATAGTATTAGTCACTTGGGTATCTATAACCTTGGATTCTCTTCCTTCCTTTCAATTCTACGCAAATATTCGTCAGGAAAGGCCTCTCTTAAGGACACATTCAAAGCTCTTGCACGCTCTAATCACTTGTGTCAGATCATCTCATCAGTTTCTTCATCACAGAGAAAAACCTGAACAGACAAGCTTCTTTGGTTAGTTCTCAGACAGCAATGCATCTGTCCTGATGAGAAAATGTGGCGATCCCAATTGCTAGGTGTGGGATAACAACTATCCAGTGTTTGGGAACCTGATTATTTGTAAACCCATGCTTTAGCCTTACCTACATCTCCAACTATTTTATGCTCAGTGCAGAGGCCTCTGCAAACCTACCCCCCAAAAATAAACAATTTGAGGAACTATAGAACTGAAACAATTGAATGCCACATGAAGGGGAAATGTTTCTGATGACCCTTGTCAATACAGAATATTTAAAGTAAAGAAAAAATGAAGAACTAATTTGTAATATAATTGTGGAATTTCAAAATATGGTCTCAAAATAAAAGTCTCACAAAGCATGCGAGCTGGGATATAACACAAGAAGAAATTCTGCCCACAGGAATTTAAAATGAATATGAAGAAACTCTTCAAAAGTAGCATTTCATTAATTATTATGTGCAGTATTCTGTTCTCTTCAGAATATTATAGTTGATTAAAGCCTCCTTAAAGAAAAGAAAAAAAGTGACTTACAATGGACAATTTACATACCAGAGTAGGCAGCATTATGTCTGTATACCACACCAAGGAGGTGGTACCAAAAAAAAAAACACATTTACTATAAACACGCCCTGATTAAACTGCATGCAAGTATCTAATCTGATTATATCAAAACGACGATGTAATTACTGGAAAGTAATGTCATCACCATTTTCACATTACTACTGTAGGGTCTATTAGGCAACATATGACAATAGGAAAATATAGCCCCTCTCCTGAACTCCTGGTATGTTCTCCTGAACTCCTTCAGCATGCTCCTCAACTGAAGCCCCCATTAACCACAATGGGACTAAACGCCATGATCAAAACCAGGAACTTTATACCTTAGTCAGTACCTGAAATCCCTCACGCTTAATTTTAAGCCAGCAGGAAACATACGCAATAGCAAATGCATATAAACAAACTGCCACTTGTACATGCTTTGCATTCAGACATAACTTCCATGGTGTGTAATACCTTTTGGCAGAACACTGTAAGAACTCATCTGTAAGGCCCAAGGGAGACAATTACCATGAAAAGCACAAGAGCACTCCTACAGTTTGAACAAGTTCTATCAGAGACCTGAGACAAGACTACTATCTTACTGGAAGCACTCTTAAAATCACAGCATTATCATGAACTTTGCCTCTCATTACATAGCTATGTAGCAATACTGCATCAGATGGTTGCCAAACAGGCTGGTAGAAATCTGTAATGTGCTTCGTATTAAACCAGCTTCACGTGTCGTGCAGACTTACAGGTGGTCATCCAGAGTTCTCTCTGATTTAAAAACATCTGATTTTTTTCCTGATTGGAGAGAACTTTAAAATATACGTAGAACTTTTGAAGGGCCACTGTTTACAATACAAAGTTTCACACGCGTATTGATGCAAATTGCAATGCATAAACAAAATATTATCGACTCACCCTCCTTCACTTTCTGCCTCCTCAGAGCTGGTAGCTTCTTTTGCAGGAGTTGTCTCAGCTTTTCTCCGCCTTGCTGCTCTGTGTGACGGGCTAACTCTCTGAGCATCTCCCTTCCCTTGGAGCTCGTCTCGAACAAGCTCTTCAAGCTTTGGAATAGCTTCTTTCAGAAACTTCACCTCCCTCTTCAGTTCATCCACGCTTATTAGCAAGTCATTCAATTTTTCTAGTATCTGCAGTTGCCTCCTGTGTAAGACCATTACTGCCCCTTGCTCGTTATGAGTTTCATGTTGAATGCCTACAGAATTAAGCTTGTTACCTACATCTGCAAAGTCAGGTATACGCACAACTGCACCAGGTTTTCGGACCTTGCGGTACCAGATCAGGACCAGGCTTATTCCGGCAGTTCCTGCCATGATGCCCAGTATCAGTCCTTTATTTTCAAAGCGAGACATTTCTGCGCTCTCCTACAATTGGGAGACAACAGTCACAGAGTTAAAGACGCTCTCCCCCTCTACCCAAACGACTGACTGCGCTTTTAAATCGCCAAAGCTTGAGGCTGGGATAACCGGTGCAGATAGGAAGCCAGAGTGCAACTCCAGCAGCTTCTGCAACAGCAGCCTGTGTGCAATGACAGCAAAACCGAGCCGGCAGCGACTTGTTTTGCCGGAGGGGGGGCAGGGGGGCAGCACGCTGCCCTACCCGCACAGCACCGCAGCCTTCACTTCTGACCTCCCGGCTGCTTTAAGCTGACATTTTTCTTTTTTTTTTAACGCCCAAACCCGCTGTCCTCGGCTTGCCGCAGCTGTCGGGCCGCAGCCCAGCAGGGGGGGTCCCCGCGGCCGCCTCCCCACAGGGCGCCCACCCCGCGCCCGCCGCCGCCTCCCCCCCGCTACCTACCGGGCCCGGCCCGGGGCCCGCCGCGCCTCACGGCCCCGCTGCGGCGCTGGGGGCGGCGAGACCCGGATCCAGGGGGCCGGGCCTGCGAGGGAGGCAGCGGCCGGGCCTCGGGGCACGGCTACCGGGGCCCGCCCTACGGCAGCCCCGGGCCGGCTGCGGGTCCCCGGGTCCCCGAGAGCCGCGGCTGCCGCAGGGGGTGCGCGGCGTGGCCGTTCAGGGGCGGCTTGTGCTGTTATGGCTCTGCCTGAGGGCTGCCGGTGCTGGTTTCTGCGAGCTTCACCTTTGCTGCTACTTCCAGGAGGCAGAGGGGGGGTGTGCGCTGCAGCGGGGGAGGCCTGGTGCTGCACAAGCACCAAAAAGCCCTGACAGGCTGCATGAAGGCTTAATAGTACCTCAGGCACCTGCCAGCCCCAAACTGAGCGTGTTTCTCCAGTCTCTTGCACTCTGCCCAAAGTCAAGGAGGAACTTGAGTCTGACAGGGTGTGGGATGCATTGCGCCTACAGCCCCAAACTCGTACCCGTGGCACAAGACCATTCTTTCCCCTTATGGCAGTATTTCCTCCTGTTGCTGGCTTGGTAGAAAGGACCATTGGAGACAACTCGCTGTGCCCAGCCTTGTCCTGAAGGCTCCTGGAGGGTGCCCGTGCACAACGTGCCCTGCCAGAACTGCGAAACAAACTCAGGTTCTTCTGCGAGGGCCCACACAAAAGGCATTTACTGAAATTATTACGACTGCAGGACAAGAGATTGATCTTCAACAGTTGGAGCTTTCCCCAGCCATGTCACTCAGGAACAAAGAAAAGTTATTAAAAACAAACAAACAAACAAACAACAACAACAACAAAAAACACCTTAAACAGGTACCAGGAACATAAATTGTGTTCCCAAACAGAATTTCAGTCTTAATGCAAATTAACAAGTATAAATCCATCTTTTAGTCTCATAGTCTAATATCTCTTTATCTTTGCACAAAGATTTCCTTTATAATAACTGTAACTGCTAACTAGTTCTCCATTAAGAACCTGAAGATGAAATGAGCCTTATGGGAGGCCAAATTACAACCTGAGAGGAAGGTTCATCTATTAAGATGGAAAAATTAATCCTGTTTCAATATTCTACAATTTTCCCAGTTATAATAATAATCATAATCATCATTAATAATAAAGTATGGCCTGTTCATATGTTCATAATTTGAAATTTGTAAGCTCTTCAATTTTATAGAAACTTCACTAATTTCCAGAGAACAATTTTCACTATGATAGAAATAATTATTTTAAATTACATAATCCCTTAGTGTTTAAAAACAAAACTAGATTACATGAATCCTCATGCTGATCGTATTTCAAATGTTTAGGAGTGGTAATAAATTTCTGTTGGATAACCTTTATTTGTATTTTCTCTTTTCAACACCATTTGCCAAAAATCTTTCTATAAGCCAAATAAAACAGGAAAGGTTATTAAAAAGATAATTAATCTGAGGACAAACATAGCTGAAACAGGCCTGCGGCCTTAGACTAGGCAACTTGCTTTCAGATATAATAGTCTGTGAGAACTGCTTTCTAAATCTGCCATTAGTTTCTCTGGATGCATTGCAACTCTGAAAATCAGGTCACAGGTCTGGATCCAATGTCCTAAATTGCTTTGCACCTGCAGCCACCTTACCCAGGCATTGCAATGCTGAAGTGTAGGAGTCATTGCGTGCGTGTCACCTGCCAGAGGACAACAGCTCCCCATACTGGGACCTAAACACTGATTTACCTAGACTTGGCATATTAAAATGCCCTAAATCTGATAACTATTCTAAGCAAACTTAAAGGAACTGTTTTTAGAAAAGTGCTGTTCTTCTGCATGTGTATTTTTTTTCTAGTTCAAACCAGACTTTGTACCTGAAGTCCTAATAAACATCCAAGTCCAGACCACTGTCTGTTAGACAACGTCAGGCTCATTGCTAAACAGTGTACTTTTAGCTCTACTTCATGAGACAGAGCTTACGCTCCCACCTTGTCAGTGCACTGTCCTGCTGTCCCCTAATACCATGACACTTTCTTCACCCAGTAGCTCCTTCATCTGTAAATTAACTTCAGAAAATTTTGACAGAAAAAGAAAGAAGTCAATATACTGAGATTCCTGCAAGTTTCATGACGGTCAGCAGCTCTGATGTGATGAGACCCTGTTAACATCCTGCCTTCCTCCCCACCCACCCCAGGCAGATGTTGCCAGATGAGCTCAGCACACCCGAGCTGCACCGCAGACACACCTGCCTGCTCACAGCACTGTTCGTGTAACACCAGGCTGTGTCGTTTAACTGGTCTATTGGGATATTTTGAACTTGGATGGTAGCTTTGTGTCAGACTAGAAAAGTTAGCTTATTATTGAGCAATTAAGTTCAAAGGGTGAAAGCACCATTGCATTATAAGTAACCAATGTATGCTGTTTCCAGCCAAGATGTATATTAATAACGTACTGGTCTTCTATTTTCTGCATGAAAGCCATTTGCATTTTACAATCAACATAAAATTCTTTAGCTATAATTTTTATTTTTTTTTTTTCTTTCTTTTTTTTACTTTCTGGAAATGGCCCCCACCTAGATGTTAACCTGCTTCTTGTAACAAATACAGAAACTTTTTCGTCTGTTAGTAACACTTCATACTTATTATTTCAGCAGTTGTAAGCATATAATCAAACCCTGTTAATAAATCACCAAATATTGCAAAAGTTTAAATACCTTTGACCAGACTTGCTACCGGCCTGTCAGAAATCCTACTGTTTTGTCAAGTTTTATTGAATTCTCCCTAGTCATATGCTCTAAAATAAAATAAAATAAAATTCTAACTTACCTCAAAAGGAAGGAAAGCATTCACTGTCAGACTTGCATAAATATATCTTGATAAATCTTGTTAATATTCTCTGTTGCTCTTCCCCTGGACAATTGCCCTTAATGAAAAATTAATAAATTGGAGTCATAGGGGATCAATAATAGTGCACTGATATATATATATTTTTTTTTCAAATAAAGATATACTGTTTAGCATAATTCTCAGAGGAGATGAATTGCTATAACTGCACTGATTTTATGCCTGTGTGTGTGCACATGTAACTGTACCTCTGCATCCTCTCCAGTACTTTTGAATCTCTCACTGATCACAGTTAGATTTAACAGAGAAATAAAGTAATGAAAAGTTTCTTTGAATTACTTGGTGTTTTAAAGGGGAAAACTCTGAACTTGTTCCCCAACTTTGAGGAATATTGCTCACTCCTTGTAACACAACTGAGAATTCGCACAGAAGAAATGCGTTTTGCAGGGGGAACTGAATTACCAAATATAACCTGATAGGAAACTTGGCTTCATTAGTTCAATGAATTAGTCCAACAGAACCATCCGTTAGTTTATGTATTGTGTTGATGTGATCCAGTGCTGCAATTTCAGCTAAGCAAAAATGGTTACTAATGCCATGGTGTTAAAAAAAAAGAAAAAAAAGAAAAAAAAGAAAAAAAAAAAAAGAAAAAAGTGCTGCTCCTGCTTTAATTTAATAATTAAATCTTCTATTTAATCTTCTATTTAATAAGAAACGTCTTTTTTTTTCTTTTTTCTTTTTTTTTTTTTTTTCTGCTTCCCTATACTATTTCAGAGCATTTAAAAGCATTTTAAAGAATTTTACAGTTTCTACCTGCAAATGGCAGTGCCCCTTTCTGAACTCCACAGACCTGTCCCTCCAGTATGGCTAATATATGTCCCTACGATGTCTGCAATTTCACATAAAAACACTAACTTTGTTCAGGGGATATGGTGTATTCCTCCGTCGTTTCTGCCTCATTTTTGTACCAGCCTTTCTGAGTTTGTCAAAAATTTTCCTTCTGATTTCAAGTTTTCATCTAGGCCAGTACAGCTACGTGTACATCATCAAGTGGTGGGGACTGACAGGCATGCATTTGGAGGCAAAGCAGCTGTGCTGAGGCCATGACATCCCTGCCATGCCCCAGGTTAATTTTTGATGAGCTGTGGCCTGTTCTCAGGAACTCCGTGCATACCTAATGCTTCTGCAGTGGATCTTCCCAAAGTGTGGTTCCAGTGTCCCAGGCCTGTTCCAATGGGTGAAGCAAAGCTTGCCAAGTTGGGACAACTGGGAGATTTGCCTCAGCAGTGCACACCTAACCCAACCCAAATCATTGCTCTGTAAATACACATTTACACTGGCAAGCATAACTGCATCTCCCATAAGCCCTCGAATTAGCTGTGGCTTGTAGCATAAAAGGAAGACATCATAACACTCCAACAAGACAAAACAAACCCATGAAGTCAAGTCCCTGCCTAACTAAAACCACTCAGTGAACATTTTTCTTTATCTCTAAAGAATAAGTCATTTACGTATCAAAGTTTTCAGCTGATACCATTGCAAAGACTAGAATAGAATCACAGAATCATTAAGGTTGGAAAAGACCTTCAAGATCATCTGGTCCAACCATCACCCTGCTACCAATGTCACCCACTAAACCATGTCCCTAAGCACTACATCCAACCTTTGACTACTTTCAAATATTTTTAGAATAAATGACAGACTTCTCTTCCTAAACATCCCTTCAATAAAATAAAGTTTAAAATAGTGAATATTTTACTACTAATAATTTGAGTGAACATGAAGCTTGTCAACATTCACCACTCTTTCACAGCCTTCTGTGCTGTTGATGAGAGACTGGTAACACATAGCTACCTGTACCTAGCTCTGTTGCAGACATGTACGTGTCCCTCAGTAAATCATTTCACCATTTAGCATTTGCATTTCCCTTTCAGCAATACCATGAAATGTTAAAGTTATAGCTATACAAGTACTTGTATATATAAAAATTATGCTATACACAACATGAAGACAGGATTTTTACTACAGTCAATGCACGCGCATATTTACACTTGCAAGTACGTACACACACACAGAGAGCGTTCGACTTTGCAGATTGTTTCAAGTCCCTTGTTTTGCTTTTTCAGCAGGTCTGTTAAAATAAAACCTAAGTGCAGAATATTTTAATTGCTGTTTGCACCTGGTCGTGGCGTTTGAGGAGCTTTTTGTCCCTGGATCCGAGCTAGAGCCCCCTGGAGGCCGAACAGCAGGTAACTGGGGCAGCCTCCTCATTCGCCGTTCTCCTGCTGCCACCTTTTGGGGGAAAAAAAATGTGCAAAGAGAGCATCAAAACCAGCTGTCAAGAACGGGAGCGCTGTGTCCGCGTGTTTCCATCGCTATAGCTGCTCCAATTTTTAAAATATTGCAACCAAGACGTACGACTGGGACTAAAACAGCGGGTCACGCAGGGAACCGGTCTCCAGCGTGGCGCAGAGAGCTGCTCTCTCTGACCACGGAGGGTTTTGTGGCATCTTTTTTTACCAGAAGCAACGCACACCGCCCCCTGGCCCGCCCTGCCATGGCGCCGTGACGGGGCCGCGCGGGGGAGCCCGAGGGCCGCCGCCCGATGGCTCCGTCGCGGCCCTGAGGCCTGGGCGCTGCCTGGAGGCTTTCGCCGGCTCCCGATTCGCGGTGTAAGGCTGCTGTGGGGTTTCCAGCCTGGCAATAAACGGGAAACCTCGTGCCTGAGTCTCTTTGTGGGAAATCCTCGGGGAAAGGGAGCTGGGCCGGGACGGCGGGCTGCGAAGTCTCTCCACGCAGAAGCATCCCGCTAAGGGTGGGTGCTGCTAGCTGGGCACCTCACCAAGGTCGGTCTCAAGAGGTTCAGGTGGTGTGGCGGGGCACTGAACAAACAGAGCTGTTAGTCTTTGGTTTTCACTAATTTTATCTTTGGTAAAGAGGTAAAACTCTAGATAAGAGATAAGAGGTAAGGCAACAGGAGATAGGGGGTCTCAGGTGTGGAAAAGAGGAAAAAAAGGATGAGGGTGGGAAGAAGAATAATGGAAAACAAAGCTGCGTGGACAACAGCTTGCTTCTACACCAAGCAGGAGTCCAGTTTTTGCACTGATTTCCCACTTTTCCCTGCCCTGAAATCAGTGTTCACTGGGGCTCTCAACTCACCAACTTATCTGAAAACCATTTTTTTTGCTGAGTTACTTTTCTGACAGGTTGGTGGTGAAAGCAGGAGCAGACGACCAAGGGCTAAAAGAAAAAGTGAGCAGTTGGATTGACTTGACCCATCTCATGGAAGTGCACCTTGAGGATACATGGCTGATTGGGACTGTTGTAGTGGGAAAAGGGTACCAGACACATGGACAAAGGAAAAACAGCACTAAACTGCTCGTATCCAGAAAACACCTGCACCAGGAGGAGAGTACCTGGTATCTCATACACTAGTTAAAAGTGCAGCAGAGCTCTCTGTGGTGTTTGCTCTTGTTTCAAGCACAGATCTGCAACGAGTTAATTCTCATGGTGTGGCTCTGTGTAGCCTGACCCTGGACAAAGATTCAGCTTTGAGTATTTTGTCCCCTGAGTCTTAGAAAAAAATATCAAAGAGAAAGGGAAACAGTAGAACAGAAGCACCAAATAAAAGCAGAATGATCAAAAGTAAAAACCTAAGGTAAAACCAAAGAAGCAAGAAATAAAGGAAGGTAGAAAAAAGTCTGTAAAATTTTTAAAGGCTTAGAGAGCTTGTCTCTGCATCAAAGGTGACCGTGACCTGGATTCCTTCCTCCTGAATTTAAGTGTGTTGCCAGGGTGCATAGGTATAGGCTTTCTCTAACTTCTGTGTAGAGAAAGGCACCTTCAAAGGGCAACAGCTCCTTAAGTAGGACAGCAGCATCCATCTGCCTCTGGCTGTAGGTGACTCTGACACTTGCTCTTATATGCCTAGGGTATACTGACCTCTGCCTGTTGCAAGACAAACCTTGTCATGGAAATTAATGGAGAAAGATATTTGGATTGTAATATATTTGAGGTCAGCCCATGTGACCATCATTTTCTCTTTGGTCTTAAAAAAATGTGACTTTAGTTTCAACCTTTGGCAAGATGTCCTGCAATCTATTTTGAACTGAAACAGGAGGATGAGCAGAAAATCACAACGCTGTGACAGCTTCCCTGCTTATCTTGGCTGCCTTCTCCCAAAAAGTTGTGCTGAACAGCAGTCTGGTGCAACAACGAAACTTGACCATTATTTCTAAACAAACATGGATTTCTCTGTGCATTTTTTCTTATCTGTATCTCTTTTTATGATTTAATCCCTTTGAGGCAATGGCAGTCTTTATCTGTGATGACACTAAGACCATAATCAGTGTTCAACAGTAAAGCATAGAAGTTAGCTCAATCCAAGCTGCAAAACAGCATGGTTTTAGACACTTACGTTTGAAAAGTCAAGTTGCTACTTAGGTTCTGGTTGGTATTCTGTATTCTTTGTAGTATCTACTTCTAAGTACCACGAGGAGATGAAAAACGTGCACTAAGCACAAGCTTCCTATTTCCATTGTGTTTTACTTTCTAATACATGGAAAAGAGTAGTACATGGAGGGTTGCCATGTAAAGAAATAGTATGATAATTGATTTGTTGGGAAAGCAAAGTCACAGTTACAGTTTACCAATACTATTTATCAGGAACAACATCCTGATTGATTTCAAAAGCTCAGCTTCAGTGCTAGTACTCCTGGGCCCAGTAATTTTGGTAGCTTTGCATACTTCAGATAGATGCCATTGTTCATGTAAGCTATAAATGCATCTCAGTCAGATGAGGCAACAAGCGTGAGTTATTAAACAACTGGATGTTTAAGAAAAGAAGCATATACTTCCTCCTGGGAAAAAAATACCAGGAGAATTTACTTTCCTTTTCAGTTCAAAGAACATTGACCAATTCTAGGATTCTAATAAAAAGCAGAATTTTCTATCAGATGATTACAGTGTTGCATAAAAGCCATTATTTAAAGTTCTGGGCAAGGCACCTGCATTGTTTTGGCGGTCACACATGAGTGAATAGACATACTTAATTCTGGAGGGAATATCTGACATTTCAGAACTGTATTCGTGGCTGGGTTGCGGAAGCCAGCATTACAGACCAGTTGTAATGCTAGGTCTCCCAGGGCCCTGTGCCTTCACTCTGCAAGGCTCTCTGGCCTTTTTGCCATTTTCATCTGGAAAGACAATGGCAAAACAGGGCAGAACTCGCTGGAAATTTCTGACAGCACATTTCTCCACTGGGGAAAAAAAAACAAAAACAAATTGTAATTGACAGATTTCTGAGTAGTGCATTGGCTCTGACAGAAGCCAGGCAGGATCCCAAGCTGCCTGCTTCCCCTGCAGGCATACTTGGCTTCCTGTGTCAGCAGCTTGCATGCTTTCTGGGCTCCTTGACAGTGCTATAAGGAAGCTACCATTGGTCAAGGAGCCTGCAAACCTGCAGGGTAGAACCAGGATCAAGCCCACATTTTCAGTATGATCCAACTTTGGACAGATAGTCTTTTCCAGAAATGTGGAGGATAAAATCTGGTTCTCCAGCACTCTGATGACCAAGCAGATGGTCTCCTTTCCCAGAGTACCGGAGGCAATGCCAACAGCAGAAGGAGCAACCATCCTCCTCTAGCCCAGAAGTAGCAGCAGGGGTAAGGTGATCCAAGGAAAAAGAGGCATCCCCTCTTCCCTTTTCGAGATACAGAGGTGGAAGGGACCCATCAGCACCATGGAGCTGTGGCTGCCGGGCTTTTCTGTTCCTGGCACATACCATCTTCTGTGGAGATACAGTTAATGGATATTTAGCAAAGATCAGTGAGCGAGGGCAGTAAACACAGGGTAATTAGTAGTTCTCAGCTCCTGTTTTCAGACTGATAAAGGCACTAGCACACCCTGCTACATCAGTGATGCTCGGATCTTGTTTGAAACTCTCCTTCACTGACCATCTACAGTTTTTAAGCAAGTAGTGAAAAGCTAAGCAACTGTTCAATGTGAACATTTTTAGGCTTTCTACCTGTAAACAGCTGTTCTTCAATACAGCTCTGAGCATGTGTATTTCCTTTGCAGTAAACACAACATAATAGATTACCCAGGCAACACATGGCAATTCTGCTTCTCTTCCCTGTAGAGGAGAAACTGCTGTACAGTGAATTTAACTCAAGCCCAGAACACTCTGTGTCACGTAGACTTCAGAACAGCGCAGATCCTGAAGTCTTTATTCAGGCCCTGTTTAAACAAGCTGCACAAGCATAAGTCTAACTAACATCATGGCTCACTGAATTTAGGTCCCAAGGCTAACTCAAGCAAAGTATTCAAGGAAGTTAAACCCAGGCTGCAGCTTTTGATCTGTCATTCATATCAGAAGCCTTACACCTGTGAATAAGGCCTATTATCACTTTCTCTTTTCATAACTTTTAGTTCTCGTTAGGCTTTCACAGTCACCTGTAATGTATTTTCCCAGCTAGAGATATTTGTAGAAGCAAATAGAGCAGGACAGCCTTGTAAGACATCTGGTCAAGAGGCAGCATTGAACTTGTCACAACTAAGTGATTTGCCATAAAAGAGTGAAAAAAAAAAAAAAAAAAAAAAAAACCATTAATCTTTCACTGGTTCCGTTCTAGGTTGTGAGAAGAGAGGTAAATTTTATTTTTTTTTAAAAAGTGTCTTCTATACACAATACCAGAAAGTTAAACATGCGTTTTCTTCTTTGTAAGCAAGTCCAAACTTCTGGCTACAGTCCAACAGACGTTTTTCTTTGTCCATTAAGGCAATCTCCTACACAGTTTACCAGGGGAGGATGAAATTCCTCATGCTGTGTTATAAACATTCATCATTGAAATCACGCTCCTAATAGCAAGAACAGCGGGCAAAATTTAAGACAGCTCTGTGCTGCGTGTGCTTTCCATACAGAGACTCCAGAATCAGGACTGAACCTGTAAAGCTAAAGACCAAACAAGCCACTGGGAAAAGCTTAAACATGACAGATTTCTATCACTAAGAATTTGGAGTTTCAGTGAAAATAGGAAAAACCTCATTCTGTCACTCCAAACATAAGCTGAAGTAATACTTAGATGTCAAAGGAAAGAGTTCTGGCCAGGGAGATCTCACTATCAGCTCACCTCCCCGTCTTCCCTTTCAGCTGCAATTTACTCCCTTCTCTGCCAGTCTCCCTAATTAGTTCAGGGGATATGTTTTTGTATAGCCCTAATAAAGAGGAATCACCTTAGATATAGCGCTTCCCCAGGCGCTGACCTTTTGCTCTGCATCCGTGTCCTGTGCCAGCTCCTGGGAGGGAGGGCTAGGCAAGGATTTCCTATGTGCTGCCATTGCCAGCAACGGGGAAGTTGGACTTCCCTCCCTCCTTTAGGCCTGTGCTACCACCATTAATGAATTATTTCCTTTATGAAAGCATTTTTGCAAAACTGAGTAGGGAAAAAGCCAAGAGAGCTATCAAAAACTGAACAAGTTACTACAGAATTTCTCAAGCATTTTCAAAGATTAAAACTTTCTGCAGTCCATGTTTCTAGAACAAAATTCATGAACCTCCATGAAGGGCATATTTTTATTGAACAGATTAATTTGTAAGGGACTTCAAAATGGTCTGTTAACATGCAAACGGCAAGAGGCTGCTGGGGTGGGGTTTTCTGGGCATACTGTGAGCACGTGAACACCAGCCTTCTGCCACTGCACCTGGTTTTCAGAGTTAGGTTTTAGCAGTGTAGCTGGCAGGTTTTTAGTGTGTGGACCTGGCGAGTCTGGGAGCCCCATTGGATTGTAACTTACATAGAAAGCTGCGCTGAGTCCTGGCAAGCCTAGTCATCCAGAATTTAATGGTGCATTAGAAGGAAACATGCCAAAATATCTACCTGAACTGTTCCCTCAACACATTCCTTTGTGGTGTTTCTTGGCTAGTTGCTCAATCCCTTAGATCTGAAAACTGAAAAAACAAAACAAAACAAAAACACACACACAAAACAAACAAACAAACAAACAAACAAACAACAACAACAAAAAGAACCACCACCAAAAAAAAAACAAACAAAACAAACAAACAAAAAAAAAAAACAAACAACTTAGTTCTAGAACTGAAAGTAAATAAATAAATAAATAAATGAATAGTTGGTGCTTGGAATTATATTCTTCACAATTCTTCACATAACATATGTGGCAAAAATACCCCAGAATATTATAAAACTTCAATTTTCTGAAAAGAAAGGCAACACCTGAGAAATAATTGTATGTTCCTAATACATACTATTAGGGTAGCATACTTTTAGTTAATACTCTAAAGTAGCAAAAGAGTGCTTGTGAGTTTACATGCAGATATATAAAAGTCAGAAGTGCTCTGTAGACATTTAGTTTTTCAAATTTTGAGTGACATATTGCAAAATTGAGACTTTGAATAGATTGCCTTTTAAAGCAATCTTAGTCAGAAAAGGTTCTTTAGACTAACACTACACTCTACAAACACAAACATATCCTGTTACATCATAACCTCTCTCAGTTTGTTCTCTGTGGATGGCTTGGTCAAAATCCCATCAATTGCAGTGCTCCCCTCTTCCTTTCCCCAGTGGATCTCTATTTAGGTAGCACTTTAAAGCAGGCACACAAAAAGCGTGAAATTGTGGTCCTAGGGAAAGAGGAGAGCTTAGCACAGGAAAAGATCCAATGTACAACTAGCAAAGGATTATGGAGGTTATTTAATTTGTGTTTTCACAATTCACATATGTGGATGATTACAACGTCTGCTGCAGAAAGTGGAGAGGTTTCTGTGCTTGCCTGTGTTGCTGCGCCACGAGAAAACAGTCTGGGTTAGCTGGGTCGTGACAGTCAGTCGTGTCAGTCAACAGGAAAATGCAGGGCAGATTTCCTGGAAATGATGGAACTGGTATTTTTGTAAATTGTGGAGTATTTCGCATTCAGGCTGTATGAAATTGTGGTGTATTTATAATTCTTTTTGTAACCATAGTAAACACTGGAAGTTGTTTCTTGCAGAAGTAATGCTTAGTGCAAATGGTCCTTGGCTGTCTGCTAGCTACAAACCGAGCAGTGAGTTCCACCAGAGCAGCAGTCACAGCACAATGGTTTGTATGCACAACATGCTACTGTACCTACTGCACATGCTGTATAAACATCAGCTCAGCAAGCAACGACAGGAATTTGGAAGTAATTTTGCACTGTATGTTTGTGGTTTCTTTCCATTTCCTTGACCAGACAAAATAAAGCAAGGAATCCTCTTAGTGCTCAGCTAAAGATTGCCACGGGTAACTTCTACTGCAAAAACAGTCTCACATATATAAAATTCCAGCTCTCTTCTCCATAAAGAAGAAATTCCTTCCAAATGTCCTGTCCCCAGATGACCGTGATATGTCATAACATTTCAGCCACAATTCCCTGTACTTCATGGTATTATTGGGGGTAACAGAGTCCTTAGTCTCCTGTTGGAGCGAGGGAGTCCTTTCACTGTCTTCAACAAGCTTTGGATCACTCTCCGTCTTGCTTAGCCCATTTCGGGGAGAAGCCAGTGACTCTCCTAGACTTCACCCTCTCTTCCTTTTTGGACACCTATTCATTTACAGGCTTTTTGAATCTTAACTATTGTCTTAGGAGAGATTTTTGATTTTTTGTTTGTTTGTTTTAAACCCTGGCACTGGACTGTGGGTTGCTTATAGACTAAGAAGAGCCTTGTGTTTATAAGCATCTTGAGAAAACTGAATCACAAGTATTCAATAAAATATAACCAGCAGTTAAATTACTCACATATACAAGGGTTTAACTAAACACAGAAAATACCCTGGTGTTCCACCCCACAGGGTCTTATCGCGGTCAGCTTGGCTTCTATACTACAAAAACATCCTCAGCTCTTCAAATATGCCAATAAACTTCCCCTGTGAGGTGGACTTCAGCAAATAAAGCCATCCACTCACGCTACATTGCCAGTGTTTGCTTGTTAGACTGAGAATAAAAGAGTCAAAAATGCCTCCACTGAACCAACAAGCTGCTGAAGGGGTTCGGATAAGCATGGGAAAGCAGAAGAGTTGAAGCCATAGAGATAGGATTCGGGACAAGGTGATGTCAGTGCCTAGCATGCAGCATTTTTAGCACGCAGACAGCAAAACATACAGACTCCAGAATCCTTCCAGCAGCCAAGCAGTTCTGCTGAAACACGGATGTCACAGGGGAGGTGTTTAACAGACTTGCTGTACGGAGCCAGACTGAGGTCTTCAGAGAGAGAAATGAAACGTGCACATCTGGGAACTAAACCAAACCAATACTGGTACTGTAATTGCACGAGGCTTTCACTTGCTATCACATATAAAGGAGGTTGTACGTTTGAACAATTCTTTTTTAAAGTTCACATTGATTCTCCACTCTATTGTCTTATAAATGGAGATATGCAGAATAAAAAGCTTCGTTGATGGATATCAGACTATACTATCAATAACCAGAATAAAAGAGAGTTGGTCCCCAAAGTAATATATTATTTTTCTATGAATAAGAACGTTAGAGAAAGCAGCGATAAAAAGGGAATAGCGCAACTCTCCAAAGACTGAATGCATCCACAGCGTAATCATGTTCAGGCAGCATGCTGGGAAACAGAATTGGTCAGAAATGAGCAATTAGTTCAAGGAAAGGAAACATAAAAATGAGGTTAGAAACATAGGGAACTTCTAAAAATTTTTTTTTTATATATAAAAGAGAATTACCTTGAGAAAAAAGGTTTTCATTTTTAAAGCAATTTATTTGGCACGGATTAACAAAGCAATAGTTCAGTCTAAGGACAGCAACTATTCGCTTTCCAAGAAGAAGCAAATGGATATCCTCTATTAGATGCTAAGAAAAATAAGTGTATGACAACAACAACAAAGCAATGTTTGTGGGGAAGGAGAACTTAAGGGCCCCAGAAGACTCAGAGAACTCCTGAGGCAGAGATATCCTGTGCCCAGTGCTGTCTCTTTGCTACTTGCACCCTGGCCTGGGCATAGCACCAGAAAAAAGCCATTGTTTTCACCTTTGGTATAGAGATGATGGTCTGGGGGTTAGTGAGCATATGGTCTACAGCATTTGGGCTTCAAATGGGAATCCTTTTATTCAAAGTTGGAGTGGATGGTCTTTGAAGGACCCTTCCAATCTAATCTGTAATTCCATGAAAATTTCTAGTTACAAATAACATTTGTGGAATATCTGTATCAGCAGCCATTATATTTACAAGGCTGCTGAATTAAGGAAAGCCTCAACGTTTGCGTTATTCTGTGTTTGTTAGCAAGGCATGTGCCGTGTGTCCCTGGACTTGCTGAGTCTGTTTGGACCCAAGACCAGGCATTGCACCTTTGTGTAGTCTCCTGACTGCCTCAGCCTCAGGCTGACCTGATCCTCTGGAGCATGTTTTACCCCAGGCCACCAGCAAGGCCACCAGCAGTCGCCTGTAGTCCCGGATAATTCCAGCCACTGGGCAAACCTGTGTCCCTCATGTGCCATGCAAAAATGCTCGCTCAGCAGAATTTAGTGGCAATTTACTTAGGTAGAAGCAGGTTTAGGTGGTCATTCAGGGGAATTCTTTCTGGCTGGGTGCTCGTGTTGGCAGAAGGAGAAAACCAAACATAAACAGAAGGAAGGACCTAATGCACAGTTTCTTCTGATGCGAGGTTTGACAAACCAGAGCCGCAGACTGCCCCAGTGATGGGAAAACTGGAGCAGGAAAACACATCTAGAGCTATGCATTTTGGGGCTGGTTGAGGTCTGAATGTGCTACATGCTGCTCTCTGAGCACTGGGGAGCTCAGGCACAGGCGAGTGCAGCAGCAGAAGTGCGTACAGCTGCCTCTGAGGGCTGAACCAGGAGATGCTACCTGGGCTTGTGACTGTGCTTTGTGGAATTCACAAAGACTTGTAACTTTTTTTTTTTTTTTTTTTTTTTTTCATCAAAAGCAAAATTTCTCATTCACTCATCTAGAAAAACCTTCACTGAGCCCCTGGAGGGACTTAGGCCCCTACCTACCCCATTCTCTACCCAAATTCAGACCTGTCGGCATGCACCTGCCTGAGGAGGCACAGGAGCAGCATGCTGCCTGCTCTTCTGCCTCTCAGTACACTGTAACTGCTGTGGTGCTGCTGTGCCCCTACTGTTACATCTCTGAGTCCTTAAACAAGCTCTTAGCTGACCTACGGTGCCTGCAGGCCCGCTGCTCCAAGCATTTTCCATATTGCTGTCACAGGGTCAGGCACACAGTGCTCCCAGCAAAGGTGTTTCCTCCTGATACCCAACAGCCACATGACTACTGCAGCCTCTGGGAGATAGGAGAGTCTGCCCCCCAAAAAAGGGACATTCAATGTTTGTGGAATAACCAACACCCTTCTCATGATGGGAAAAGCAAGACAGCACCCTCTTCATGTGAAAAGGGATTGAGTGACTTGCTTTTGGTGCTGCAGCAAAGGCACGTGGTGGCAAATAATGGGATGTGAATGCTTCCATCCAGCATGGGGTGGAGGTAGGTCCTCACCTGCCCCCGAGCTTTGCTCTTCCTCTCAGCACCATCCACTGGCCTTGCAATCAACATTTCAGCTTCACGAGACTCAAAGCTCTCCTCACACCGTGCTTGATGAGGTACCCAGGTACTAATTGGGAGGGGTGGATCCCCTTTGTGTTGTTATTGCAGGACACAGGAGGGAAAATGGACAGGGAGAGCCGAGGGAGCACAGCACACCCACCCAGCCCATTTGGCAGCCTGAGCTGGAAATCTGAAACGCCTGCTTTGCAAGAGACATTTCCTTCCTGAAGACACTGGAATGAAGACCTAGTGCAGGGCTGCATTGAATGCACGTTCTGTGCTAAGGCTGTAGTGCATACCCCAGCACCACTACAGGCAGCTGTCTGCATGTGTGACCCTTCCCTAAGCACCAGGGGCAAATCCACAGGGAAGGTCATTTGCTGCAGTTCCCCTAGCCTGGGTGAAGCTGCAACAGCCAGCGATAGCACAGGGTTTAACAGACTTGTTTTTCCGGGCAGCAACAGGCAGAGGCAGCATATCACAGCTCTTCTGTCATGAAAGAAAATGACCCTCTTTACTCTATTTCAAGGCAAAATTAGGATTTTCTTTCATCCTCACATATCTTCTTTAGGAACAGACTCAAGTGAAGAAAGTTTTTGAGGCGTTTGGATTCTGGAGGCTGCTTCAGAGCTATCTTGGGACCTCCTGAGAGGATTTCCAGAGATTCTCATCAGCTCCTCATAAAAGATCTTGCCAAGCCGAGAGGGTATGTGGGCCAGTTTCCAATCTCACCTGAATTCCCCTCTGTCCTCTTCTGCATTCTGGGGTTAGCGTATTTCCTAAAGAGATGCTGTTTGCTTTCCTTTTTCATGTGTGACATGAGCGTGCACAGTGCCCCAGGTATTTGGAGCCCCCAGGTATTTGCTTGTGCTCACACTGAACCCATTCTCACCCGGAGAGTATTTTTCATGCTCAGGACAGACACACGGGTGTTTCTGGAAAACCTGGCCTTTCATCTTCTCCAAACTAGCCATAATAAGCATCAAAAGATTTTAACCTGCATTTACTGAGCCGCTATCCCACAAACAATTTGCAGGTCAGTTTACATACCCTCCACGCAGTCTTTGGGCTTTAGAGGATGGAAGCAACCCTGGCCATGCCAACGGGTGTTACATTACGTGACAGCCTGGTGATGTTGGGTTAACCTTCAAAGAAACTGGACTGAAAGCATGTAACTATTTTCATTACAGCCTCCACCTGGACTGACATCACAGTCTCACATAATAAACAAGAGCCCTGTCCACTAAACCCTTTCAAGCTGTATGTTTTAATCAAGTTTTCAGCTGATGCAAAGATTTTGGTGAAAATCCCACTTTGAAAAAAATCACACTGTGAGTGCCTTTATGTTTGTGGATTTCCCCTTCCCTTGATCACATTTTATTTTGTTCCGCTTTCTTTACTAATTTTGCCAAAACTAACTTCTGCTGGCTTTGGTTTGCTTTACTCCCAGGTTTTTACTTCAAACATTTGATTTTGAAAGGTTTTAAAATCTGGACTTGGGAATAAATGTCGCAGGTTTTCAAAGCCAGAGCAATTTGCTTTAGCAAGCTGGTGTATTGCACCTGTATCAGCTTAGTGGCACAAAACATCTTTTGGGAATTTTTCGTTAAAGATTTTTCATTTTATTTTCACTTAGACATCAGAACGAGAGCCTAGCCAAGACTGATTGAACTTTAAATAGTTTTACTCACAGCAGTGAGGAGAAACGGGCTGCATAAAGGGTTTGCTTGCTGTGTGCTTGGCCTGTGTAAACGCCATGCCATTAGTACCAAAATTATTCACACTTGTGTTCCTCACTTAGTGGGTGAAAAAGAATAAAGTATCTGAAGTTTGAGCAGATAAGGCAAGGGTTCAACCCATGCTGTGAGGGAAAATTTACTTTACTAAAGCTGAAGAACTGGCTGATGTGCCTGACAATCGTAGACAATTAGCAGCATTTTAAGACACAGCCAAATTTGGCATTTTTATACATGCTAACACTGTTTTGTGCTATTTAAATTATTCACGTGTCTTATTTTGTATGCCCAGGGTGAGAGATCTGCCCTTGTTAGCACACTTCATGTTGCTGCTCATGACCTCGGCGTTATTTCATATAGGCAAAAGCTGATGTTTGCTTTGTTGCTGTCATTTTACTAGGGATGGGTCATTATGCAATTATGGGTCCTTTAATACACAAATTAATTAGCTTAACTACTTTGTATTTGCCTGCTCTGGCTGGGCCCTTTGCCTAATGAAAAGATCTGTAACATAGGAGCTGGCTGTCCGCTCTGAACTTGTCATTTCTCCACACATGCTGCTCTGCCACAGCTTTTGCTGGGCACACAAAACAGGATGACAATCAGAATGTGCAGAGGGGAGAGAAACTAATGAACAAAGCCTATGTTTGACAGCTTCAATGTGCTGAAGCCAGCCAACACCTGAAGTCACCTGATGCCGGTTACAGGCACACCTGCTGACAGAAGCTGGGGCATCTGCAGGGAAGATGCAGGTCTAGAGGATGTGCTCACAGCCCATCAGAGCTGGAGGAATACAGCTCAGGCACAGCCCACTGCTGGCTAGGCTGGGAGCTGCAGATACCTACGTCTTGGCTGAAATGGTATCTGACCCCTTTCCTTAAGCTGCCGCATGGGAAGGTTGTGTGGGAGGCGGGTGTTAACCCTGTTTAGATCCTTTTCTGCAGGTCTATTTACTGGCAAGGAGACCCAAAACAGGCAAGGGAGGTGGATTTGTTTCAGCCCATCCTTCTGTCATCCTTATGTTGGGTGGGAGCTTTCCAAAGCTGTCCTTGCTGGACTCCTTGAGGAGTATCAAAGTGAATTTGTCATGATCGGAAGGAACTGGATCACCATCTAAGGCCATCGGGGAGGAGAAGTCAGAGAAGCAAGCAATGAGTAGAGTTCAAAGAGAAAGTACTCCTGCTGGACCCGTGCTGGTTCTCAGGTCCAAGCTCGGCATCCATGTGGGCTGGATACAAACCTGTACTTGCTCAGAGCACTAAGAGGACTGAGGCACACAGTGGAAGCCAGCCACATCCCTACGCACAACCGTGCCAGCATGTAATCCTTCTCCAAACATCCTGCTGAGACTCCACCTGCACTGCTTTTCTCTCATTCCAGAACCTACGAGTTTCCTCACCAACTGCCTCCTGGTTCTGCGGGCACAGCCATCTGCAGTGTCTGGAGGTGGAAACCTCAGAGCGCTCCTTCAGCTGCTTGGTGCCTGGTCACGTCAGCTCTCCAGTCACCTCCACTCAGCAACATCTACTGGCTTTTTGGGTACCTTCAGAAACAAGGAAGTCAGATATATTCTCTGTAGAATATTCCCTTTTTTGTCCTTCACTGTGAGTTGCCGATCATTTAATCTTCAGCCTCCTTATTTTTTGGTTTTTATTATTATTACTTGTTTGGATTTTTTTTACACAATTTCAGAAATGCTGAGGTTGGATGGGACCTCTCAAGATCACCTAGTCCAACTCCCCATGCTCAAACAGTGCCAGCTAAAGCAGGTTGCTCAGGACATTGTCCAGTTGGGTTTTGGAATATCTCCAAAGGTAGAGACTCCACAACCTCTCTGGGCAACCTGTGCCGGTGTTTGATCACCTTTACAATAAAAAAAAAATAAAATAAAATTCCTACGTTTAAATGGAATTTCTTGTGTTTCAGTGTGTGCCCATTGCCTCTTGGCCTTTCAGTGGGCACCACCACATTGCTGGCTCACTTGTAGTCCACTGGGGTCCTCAGGGCCAGCTGTCCAGCCAGCCAGCCTTCATTTACTGGTGCATGGAGTTATTCTTCCTCCAGGACAGGACTTTGCGTTGCAGTTCTTGAATTTTGTAAGGTTCCTCTTGGCTCATTTCTTCAGCCTGTCAAAGTCCCCCTGAATGGCACCAAACCCATCTGGTGTATGAACCATTACTCCTTGTATTGTACCATCTGCAAACTTGCTGAGGGTGCAATCTGCCTCAGCATCTAGGTCATTAATGTTGAGGTTACCTAACTGCAGAACAATCAGATATTTCAAATGCTGATAGCTTTTACCCACTGGTAGTGCATTTGCTCAATTTATTTATGAATATCCTGTTTGTGGAAAGTAAAGACAAACAATTCTCCATTATTCACCTTTGTGTTTTAGGTGCAACATAAAGCCAGGGGATTATTAAGTGAGCCTTAATCTGACGAAAACTGTAACAGAGTATTTCCAAGAAAGCAGTTTTGTTTTTCAGGATGAACGTCATGCAACAACAATTAAAGGAACACTAAGACTTATTTTTTTACTAAAGATTATGTACTGAAAACAGTCTGTTTTCTAAAGTGGGTTTTGTGGCTACAACATAGAACACACATACTAAAAAAGAACAAAGGAGACATTAAAAGATACCCCCTAGACCTGGAGTAAAACTAAAACACTGGAAATAGGATGTTCCCAGAAAAAAAAAAATATGCATAAAGCGTATCTAAATATGTGTATATGTATATGTATATATATATATATATATAAATGAGAGAAGTTTTATTTTTGTTTTCCAGCAGCACAAGCATACCCTAGCTTTGACAACAGTGTAGTGTAGTATATATTTTCATGCCAATCTGGGTTCATTCTCATGATCCAAAAGTGTGCAAAAGATGGGAGACAGATCTGAGGTGGGGAAGTAACAGATGTATACACAGACAAGCTTGTAAAGCTCTCCTGTGTAAGGAACAGAACAGCAGCTAGAATTTGCACAAGGCCAAGAGCCTCCATTCTCTTTCCTAGCAATAAACAAGGCCCTATAATGTCTCTGATACATTGATCTTTGCATCTGTCTTACCAGAACTGTGTCTCTTTTGTGTTTTGTGACAGTAACCCATAGCGTACTTTGCTATCACTCTCAATCCTGAAAGATAATGGGGCAAAACATAACTGTTGTTTGTTCCTTTGCGTTCACAGGCTGTGTTCCTGTTTGATTAGTGATGTTTCCTCTTTCCTGTCCTTTGTTTATTGCTCTAACACATTTCCTGTTTATCAGTTTATAGTAACCAGACAAAAATAAAATTGTTTAGAGCTCTGAGAGACCTCTGTCTGGAAGTGCTGGAGGTTCAATCAGACAAAGTGTTTGACTTCTGCACTCCTTCCTGATCTCTCTGCTTCCTCTTCCTCTCCGTTTTCTCTCCCCTTTCCCAACTCTCCTCTCTTTGCCATCTCACATGGTGTTTTTCACTCACCCCCAAACCTTACACTCACCCATTCAGGCACTGGAAACTTAAGTATTTGGCCAGAAGGAGGGAAGGAACCACAAAAAGAGGCCACAATGCAGCCAGTGTAAACATGAGCTTCACAGAGGCAAACCATCTTGGTCCAGCAGTACTGGTAAGAGAAACAAAGCTGGACTTGGCTCTCCTGTGATAGGACGTGCGCAGGGCAAGCCAAACAACTGAGTGAAACTGAGCCCATTGCTGGGCGTCCACCAAAACCTGGATTTAGAATTGTAAACCTCAATAAATAAATAAATAAATAAATGCTGCTTTTGCTTCTTCATGATTTGGGGACATTTAGGGTTTACAATTCTAAGCTTCCTTTTACCATATGGAAGATTGTTGTTTTTAAATTACTGTTTTATTTTTTTGACAGAAGCTGACATTCACAGGTAGCATCCTGACAACAGCATCTGGAGCTTTAAAAAGACAGGACAATACAGACACCACTCCAAAATACCACAGAACCTTACCAGCAGAGAGATCTCTTTGCCTGTTGAATGCGCCTGCAATTGCCCTGAATTTGCTAGCAGTTTGGAAGCAAGTTTTCCTGGTTTCTTCATCAGGCTCCACGTGTGCCACCTGCACCAGCATTCCCCAAATGTACACGTGCAGAGAAACTCGAGGCCTTCATTAGGCCTGACAGAGACCTTGCCTAGAAATATTCAGGGCACAGTTGTCATAACAATTATTGTAATTGCACAGATTACGCCTTCACACCCAGCCCCAACAGGACAGTGAATTATAGGAAAACAAGCATGTTTTTTTTGGCCCAATGTGAAGGTCATTCCTTCCTTCCACAGACAGTTGCACCCTGTGGTGCAGAGCCACAGAGCAGCAAGCTGTGGTCTCACAGCTGCAGTCTCCTCGGGCTCTTTGGTGACCACTGGCAAGTAGCTGCTTGCTACTAATCTTCTGGCCCTGACCACCACAGGCTTCTTCCTGCAGCTGCAGAGCCTGGAAAGCTGTCTCCAATCTACTGCTCCTGCTCCTACTTCTCTCCTGGCTCCTTCCTGGCAGTAGAATCCTGTGTGGTGTAGAGGATTTACTGGAGGATATTGCAACCTGGAGGCTGGAACTGTAGGGTAATATAACATCTAGCAATGAACCTGACAGTCCACTGCAACAATGAGACCTCACAGAATCACAGAATCATTTAACAGCTTGGGTTGGAAGGGGCCTTGAAGATTATTTTGTTCCAACCCCTCTGCCATGGGCAGGGATACCACCCACTAGACCAGGTTGCCCATAGCTTTGTCCAGCCTGGCCTTGAACACCTCCAGGGATGGGGCATCCACAATTTCTCTGGGCAAACTGGAAGGCTTTTGTCACAAAGGGGTGTCAAGAGCCATAATTTTCATTTTTTTTTTTTTTGCTATAAAAATAGCTCTCCTTCTTGCTAGCCACTTACAGTCTGTATAAACAATCTTATTAGCTGCTTAATGAAGAGGAATTATGTCTGTCTAAAAGGCGAAGGGGATGCCCTAAAGAGAGAACTTAGATCACATGAGGCAAAGAATGAACATACCAAGGAAACCAGATTTGCCCTTACATGATGGTTTTTGTTCAAGGAAATACTTAAAAGAGAGCTTGGAGAAACTAACTGCTTGGAACAAAGTTTGCTGCAAGCCCAATATGGATGTAAGTCACAGCAGAGGGCAGAAAAACTATTTCTTAATTAATAACCTGACTGCAACATCCAGAGTTTCCCAGTGACAAAAACCATAGCTGTGGCATGTGATGTCATGTAACAAGTCAAGTTTCACAATCCCTCCCACTAAAGTAACTGAAGGTATGAGAAGGTTATAGACAGGAGGTCAAGCTTTGGTGCTTGGAAATCGTGTATAAACAACTTCAGCTAGCATTTCTAAAGAAGTTTTCCATTCATTTTTTCAGTTCTTACTAGGTAAGATAATGATGCTAACTATCTAGATGCTTACTGATAAAAATTAAGTGTCTGACTTGAGGTGTAAGTTTCAAAATGCTGGCCAAGTTCCTTGTCAATGCTTACAGTCAGTCACTGGAAGAAGGGCGACTGCTTTCCAAAGCACTGCATTCCTACCACTTGACTGGATGTTGGAGAACGGAATAAAAAAAATAATTGTAGGGTAATAAATTCTTGCCTTGAATGTTTTCATTTTCATAGGCATTCTTGTCCTGAGTGTTTTCACAGGCATTGATTTCCCTCAGGTAAAAATATATGCACCAGAGTCACATTTACATTTTTGTCTTAGTGTTGCCACCCTCTGTTTTTCAATAAGTTTTTATGCCTTTATTTAATGACATGTAATTTGTAGTAAATTTTATGCTTCAAAAGAAACACATAAAATTCGGTTTATTATCCCATTCTTTATTTGTCAGCCGAGTTCAGCTTGTCCCCCCATGGCATTGAATAGTCATTTGCTAACAACTTAGACAGTAGATAATCACCACTTTTGTCTCCTGGAGTTAAAATAGTTCAGGGTGGTGCCTGTGAGTTTTTGTGTGTACATGCACACCCGTCCCCTGCCCCCAACAAGCCACAGTGACCACAGGCATATCTCCACATATCTAAATACCGTTTTTCCTTGCACAACAGTGGGAATATGTCCTGAGTCACCCCAGCTCGCTCTTTCTCTTTTTCTTTGGAAGCATGCAATTAGCATCTGTTTTTAGTATGTAGCGTTCAGGCAGGAGGGGAAGGAGAGAAGTCCCTGTTGTTAGCTGTTGCTATGGCCTAGTTGGTAGTAGCGTGCAAAATTGTAGCCAGCAGAGCTAGAGGGATTGCTCTCCCAAGTACATCCCCACATATTTTAGCTATTAGCTTCCCTTTCCCTGTGTATTAATAAAATATTTTGGAAATGGAGAGTTAAGGGTCGCAGCGGAGGGCCAAGCAATGCTCCATCAGGGTGCACAATAAGCTGTGGTAGGAGGGGAGAACAGAAGGGGCCCACAGAGTGCTGCTCCACCTCAGCACAGAAGAAACACACCTCACTGAAAAGTTTAGGTTTCTTAGAAGTTTCTTCTCCGTTCCCACTTGTAATGCACCTGAGCATCACTGCAGGCACGGCAACACAAGAACTCTGATCTGGCAATGTTTTGCTACTTGGTTTCTGAACTTTTAACAAGAGTAGTTTATGGGGCTGCACAAAAGACGTGGAGAAGGATAGGAGAAAATTAGCAACATTTTAAGAAAAAGAAGCCTCTCAGCCCTTTTTAAGGTCAATAATTTGATGTTAGCCCCAAAGGACTCAAAAATAAAATGTAGCTCTAACATTACATCTAATTATCACTTAAAGCTCAAGTCTGCTCAAGGTGGTTGCGAATTGCAAACATCAGATTAAACAACTCCTACCACCATACTTGCTGGTTTCCAGTTAGATCCTTTGAACAAGTACCGCTCACCTCATTTCTTTACCAAATCAAGCACATTAAGCAAGTTGGAGACACAGTTACAAACACTGCAGTCCAGAGTACCCAGATCAGTAGGCAGCTCTTACGGAGAGAGGTGAAGAGTTGAGTCATGGCCAGAAGGAATGTGTGTGAGTGAGGCTGTAAAAGGGAAGAGATAGCAGCATAGTGGGGAGCGAGGAGCTGGATGCTGCCCTTTGCAAGGGTTCCCTGGTGCTGCGAGCAGCCATAGGGACATTATTAGCATTTTGGCCATGATGCACCAGGCCCTGGGGAGCAAACTGGATTCATGGATTGACAAAAATCCTGGCTGAAATCTGTTTTGCACACTTAAAATATGATACAATTTTATGATTCTGAAATCTGTGCTGAAGAACACAGTGAATCGGTCTTAAAAGTGCCACATCTTTCCCTTCACAACATCCAGTGCAACAGTTTTCAACTATGCAACCACCACAACTTTAACAACACACTGGTGACTACTGGATTTACACTTTCCTACTCTTCCAGTCACAATTAGCCATAGTTTGACTGCAGCATTTTGCATAAGGGTTTGATGTATGATGATCTCACTTTACGTACAAGATACTACCGTTGTGCCAGTCGTGACAGTAACATGGCGACCTGGCTCTTTACGGTTGTTGCAAGGTAGGCCTAAACCATGGATGCCCATATTTTCAAAATGTTTTCAGCTATTGTGTATATTGCTTCACTCTCTGAACATACACATACACGATTTGTATATTATATACATATTTATATATATACGTGTATGTGTACAATTCACGTATTGTGTATATTGCCTCCCTCACTGCTTAGGCAGCCATTTTATTATTGGCTGCAAACTTTCTACATGCAGCAAAGTTTTCCCCACTCTCGATAATTTCTATCAAAGCAGCCAGAGGCAATGATAAACAGCCTAGTTGCACGTTTTCGTGAACACAGAGCCAATCTTTTTTTCTTGTTGTATCAAGCATATGTTGGATTGAGCTAGAAGGAAGTGTTTGTGTATTTAACTACACATCCTTTTAAAGAGGATGAGCTATTCTGTTGTCAAACCACATTAGCAGTTAGACAAGATTTCTTGTCTGTGATTTTCTGAATATTCAGCCCCGAAAATAATGAAACGGAAATTCTAATCCTAATTACTGTGGGCTGAATGCATGTGCAAATTAACATAGACTAGTCCTCTACATGTCTGGTAGCAAGGAGAGCCATAATTGCAGACCTTGAACTTCTAATGCCTATTGCTGTGGGAGAAGTAGGAGAAATCAAGGTCATTTCCCATTCTTTCACTAGTCTCCCTCTGGAAAGGTCACTTTGACTTTCATTTGAAAAACAGTGCATAATTATATCACGTCAACAAAAGATGTTGCCTGTAAATGTTATGACCTGCATTTAAATTACAGGTGAAACTTGTTCCAGTTGGCTGCCGAATTCCAAAGTGGAATCAGAAGCAGCAGACTGGAAGCTTGTGAGAGGTAGCTCTAGCACATACTGTGGGTCCAGCATTTTACCCTTGCCATCTGATTTGACACTAGGCTTTGGGATTTAGCCTGTTCTGGATTTGAGACCAGCTTCAGGGTCTGATACTATACAGCATCGCAGGGTACAGCCACATGGACGTCAGTAGGACTCTGTGGTTTATCCAGTGAGTTCAGTGAAAAGTATTTCATCCAATCAGTAGTGCAAGACTGAAATGCAGTTTATCAGCAATCTCAGAGCCTGCAAATGCATGGCTTTTATGCTGCTGATGGGACTTGGCACAGCAGCTAGATACCAATGTTGCAATCAGCAACTGAGATCTCAGTTGCAATATCAGCAATCTCAGTATGATTTGAACCCATTTCTTCCAGGATTTCAAAGTATTCAGTCCTCATAGTTGTCTATAAAATGACTCCTCTATCTACTACAAGCATGTCCTAACTGCAAAACTGTTTACATTAAGGTAATTTTGTTATCCCATTTATCTGAAGAATCCTTCCAAGAGAAGCCTTGGATAGCAAAACTCTGACCAACTATCTATTATTTGGGTGGTTCAGAAGAGCATTGTTTCCAAGAAAAGGCTTAGCTTTGACCCTGCTAATTAATAACCATCTTTCCAAAGATCAAAGAACAGAACCTGATCAGGAACAGATGCTGTTTTGTATCATTATTTACATTTCCCTGCCTGATATCCTAACATGTTTTTAATGATTTATCTCCCCTTTGCAATGGATAATTCCACAGTTTTATGAAAGAAAATTGATGTGTCTGTTCTTGGCAGATGACTGCATACCTAAGATTGTGCTGCCCTTGATCTGTACATGGAATTTTTCCCAGCAGGAATGGGAGTTTCATACAACATGTGTGACCACAGTCCAGGAAGGGAAAAATCCTGCTGCCTTCAGGGAGCTTTTCCTGGAGAGCAATGGGAAAGCAGTGACACATCATGGGGCAAAAGGGCCACAGGACTCAGGCATGAAGACTGGAGAGTGTTCGTAACACAGCGGCGTCTGTCTTTCCCCTCCCGCAAAGGTGTCATTGTGCACATTAGGATGGCACATCCCTACTCTGTCCATTTGGGTGTCTGCAAAGAAATCTTTATTTCAGGTGTTTCAGTAGGTGCTGTTGCTAACTCAGTCTGGATAGGTGACATGTCTAAGCAGTAAGAATCTCTTACTACCGTGTTTATGCCAGTAACCCAAGTTCAGGCACACAGCTCTGTTAAGGAAAAGTAAACTCTACTTTAGCTAAAACTGAACAAAAACTGTATGTTGGTGAAACCTAATGGTACCGAGCTCAATTTCCACCTAGAGAAACTGAAAATAATGACCACAAACTTATTAAATATATATATATATATATAGGTATACTGATGTGCAAATAGCTCAGAGAGAAGGCAGAAAGATGACAGAAATGACAGGGCAGTAGGTGGCAGAGAACAGATGGGGAGAGAGGAAAAAACTCTTACTCTAAGCGAGATTTTGCGTGCATGCATATCCTGTATATAGGCCACCCACCCATGACACATGGATTTTGGAAGGGTGTTATTCTACCCCTTATACATAGCACTGGCTTTCCCTGTAACTAGGAAAACATTTATTTTAAAAATTGAATCAACCCTGACTAAAACATGGGTTTCAGTTACAGGAAGAATAGGTTCATGAACTCCAGCTAGATTTCTGAACCCTGCCATCTTAAAAGCAAAATCAAAAAATTGCATGTCTGCAAAACTCAAACTCCAGGAGGCTCACCTCTCTCTGGATCATCATGCAAACTACCCAGTAAGGGGTTGCAAACTGCACATGAGGCAAAATAGCTGCTAATACTAACTGTTAACCCACTGAGAAAGAAGTAAAAATGAGAATGGGTACTGTGACTTTCCTACAAAGTGGAGCCACTTCATTCTTCTGCTCTGAGGCAGTACTCATAGGCATGATATCCCAAAACTCATGGTAATCTAGACAGCTATTAATGCTAAACTGGGACAGATTCAAGTCTCCTAAAGAGCGATTGAGAAAGCTCTCCAATTTCTTCTGTTCCTTTGCAGTCCTTAAAAGCTGGGAGGATTTGTAGTCTTGGTGCAGTTACCTATCCCTCCTTCCCCATAAATAAGAGGTTTTACCAGCCAACCCAGCCTCACCGGCCAGTGATGGGTATCTGCAGCCACTGGTGTATGATGTGAACTCACAAACCACTCAGGGAGGACTTCAGCCCCTTCAAGAGAGCCCTTGGTGGTCCTACCCTGGCAGCACAAACAATGTTAGCAGAATAGTCTTTGGACGAGCAAATGGGCATATCCTCACGGGTATCCAGAAGCTTGACAGCACTATTTTCCATACCATTGTTTGCAGAGTGCAGCTTATGTTTTCCCCACTGAGCATAGCTGTGTTGGTGATGTGGTGTTGTTTCTATAGGTATGCATGGCAGTTCCCAGAAGCAGTAGTCACTGACTCATGAGGGAGGAAGGTTTAGTTCATAGAAGCATTTTACCTCTGCTGATGTTTTGCAGCTTTCTGAAGGCCCATATCTACATAGCCAAATACTATTAAACATTGTGTGGCTTGAATTTCTATATAAACCAAAACCAAACCTTATTGTGGTCTCATACCACTTTTGCATCACTACGGTCTCACTAATTCAAGGCTCTGGGTGACTTGACCTGTAAATGGAATCCAACCTGTTGCTCTAACTTTCTATAAATTAAAAAGTAGGGTTAATAACTGATCTCCATGCAATTAGCTTGGATTGTACCCGAGGATAAGAAAGATCAGAGTCGTGCACACTACATCTGGAAGTTTCATTTGTCATAGAGGTATTTCTGGCTTTCCCGCAAACCTCAAGTTATGACTTTTGACAAGTTCACCTCTTCCACCTTCTACCTGCCCAGGGTCAATCAGTGTACATGTTGGTTTGACTAGGATATGAGCAAGCAAGCGCTCAGCTGGTTGCATCCGAGAAGATCTGGCACTTGGGCTACAGCTCTCAGTGTTGTTTGTGCCTATGAATTCAAACATACTGCTGCAAATTCAGCAGCTGTGTCTTCCCCGCATAGTGAGACCCTTCTTCTGCATATAGAGAAGGTCCTCGGGAGGCTTGCCACGTTCAAGAACAAGGCTGTTCTGTTTGTTGTGGATGTTTACGTGACCAGATATACTCTGCTGAACAGTACTCGAAAAATATCTGTGGCATGTGCTTCATCCCAACCACTCATTCCCTTTCCTTGACCTGCCCTTTGTGGAGAGTGTGGAATGTTAAACATTTCTTGTTGGTCTGCCCAGCCTCCTGCTTTATTTACACTTACTCTCCCATTCCCTTATCCTGGGGCACCTTTCAGGATATTTTCTTTCCTGCTGCAAGTAACAGAGTATTGGTAGGGCCAGATTCTTCAGCAGTAACCAAGTGGAGTTGGCTATGAAGGCTGGAGTCTGTACCCACTGAAGCTGCATGTAGGCTCAGAAGTAAGAAGTAACAAAGTTAGGATTTAAAAATGCTTTAGACTTCCTAAGCATTTCCTTTAAAACATTTTTTTTCCTTTTTCTGCTGCTCTGAGAAGTATTTTTAAAACAGTAGGTAAAACAGTTGGTTCTGCTGAAACATTTCTTCCCAGCATAAACAAGTCTTGGGCTCTTGAAACCCAATGGTTCAGTAATAACAGGGCCATCTCCGCTGCATTTAACAGAGATTGTGTAGCAAAGAATGAGCCTCAAAGCAGGAGAGCCAAGATCCTGCACTTTTATTCAAACTTATTTACAGATTTTATTTTAAACTATTATAGCAAAACTAAGCTATCAGAACACTTGCTTAAAAATTAGTCATGATTATTCCACTTTCTGTAAGACCACCTAGCAGCTGCTTTGAAATAAATAAGCCAAAATAAAACTGTTGCCATTTTTTGCATTGAACTTACATGTAGATATACTTGTACATATGTGAGATAAGTAAAGTAAGATAAAGATGCTGATAGACAGGAAACAGCGCAGTGTCAGTCACCCAGAAATTCCAGGTAAATAAGGATTCGGTTATTTCCCCAGACTTCACCTGTTGCCTCAGAATTCATCTGCTTTCAAAGCTTTACATCACCTCTTGGTGAGGTGTTGTGATGCTAAATCTTCCCTGTATGCTGCTTAATCTCATCTTTACTTTCATATTTCAGTTTCATGTGCTATGCATTTTAAAAACATGATGTCACCTTCACTTCTTCAGCGTTATCCTTTGCATTAAGAGGAAAGAGGAAATATGTTTTCAGCAATAAGGTTGCAATAGAAAAGTAATTTTAAAGGGAAATCCATAGAAGAGCATAGAGAAGCCTCCAAACTTTTTTAAAGCACCCTTCTCACATATCATGTTAGATGTAAGGTCCAGTGAGCCCATTGTGATGGTGTCAAATACATAATATTCGAGATGAAAACCACTGTTTTTGTATGTATTGTCACACTTGGATTACTTCTGAAAGTTCATACTTGTAAGTATTGATATATTGCAATCAGCGGATTATGTCCTGTTATCCCTGTTCCTTTCAAGTACAGCTTTCAGGCCAAAGCAACCCTATCAGAAGTAAATAGCTGTCTGAGAGGAGCAGAGGTAGAAATGGGGCCCCACTTCATCTCAGTTGGGTACAGATTAAATCCTTGAAGTACTAAGATTTCTGTCTGGCCCCTTGTCCGCAGTAAACATTATGAGTGCCTCTAACTTTACAGCAGTTCAAGCCTTGCTTTCTCAGAATAAACACTGGCCAAGATTTTGAAATATGCCTAGTAAGTTCAGATGCCCTCACATTTCAGGTACTTTGCATGACCCGGTTTACAGGACCTGCTGAAAATACTCCCGGCCACGTAAGGGGTCTAGTTCACTAACCAAAGATGCAGCTTTTCTACATGCAGTGTTTAGCTGTAGCATTCAGAATCCAGATAAAGACCTAAGACTCACAATTGTATTTGCTAGCCTGGTAACAGCGACACCAAAAATAGGCACGCACACCAGTGTCACAGTAGCTTAGTATGTTCGGGGCTAAAACACTGCCTGTCTGCCTCAAGTGGTCATGAGGTTTAGATCCAGCTGCTGGCTGCCTGCCGAGCTCTGACCCAAGCTTACGAACAGCAAATCTGTCCATGCCTTACATCTTGGTGTGCTTTTTGGTGATAAAGGGGACATTTGCCTACAGTAACAGATGCAAAGCAGATCCATGTCTTCCTCATCCTTTCATCTAACAAGCAAGATAAGAAGGATCTTGGCAGTGGCAAAAGGCTGCACAGTTCATTCATTCGTGTGCCAGAGAGAAGCCAGATTTCATGGTGAAGAAAAAAAAATGTCTAAAAATCTGACCAAAAAATAGTGTCATCGTATTCTTCCTTGCTGCTGAAGGGGTGATTGACCACACGTCTCATCAATAAAGCCATTATTCGTGATCTCAGCTATCTGGTGGAAAGATTCTTTGGGGACATCTGAAAATAACTTTGGTTCTGAGGATTTACAGGGGGAGAGAGGAGGAATTCCATGCACAGACCATGTTCAAAGCGCATGGATTCCTTGTGGTTTCTCATATTCCTGGAGGTAAGCTAAGAAGAGAGAAAATGTGCACCAACTTTTCATTGCACAAGAGCCCTGTAAGATGATCAGAGAGACTTACTCACTAGATGCCAAGAAGTTTATTTAAGGTGAGCCTCTGCCCTGCATGGGGGTATGTGATGGTGGGGTTGTATGGAAAGAGCACCCATGATGTGAGTAAGGCAGAAGAGAAGCCCCTGCACTGCTTTCTTCCCTTCTTCAGTGTGAACAAAAAAGCAGGGAAATCACCAGGTCAGATATGGAAGCAGCCTTGGATTTGGGGATTTAAGCCCCCACTGTGCCATCAGCTTCTTCAGTGGCATGGGGTGAATCATTTAGCCATTTTGTACATTTGTTCTCACTCCAGGAAGAAGGTTAATAACATTTCATATGGGTTTTTATGAAAGAAAAAAAAAAAAAAGTGTTAAAGGCTGGGAAATTTTAAATCCCCACAGAATATAGGAAAATATAAATACTTAACGTCAGGGCAGACACAGCTGCCATCCACATTGAGGACATACAGTAAGGATTTCCATGGGTGCAAGCTTGGATAAAAATGTGGGCACCTAGTCCCATAGCCCACGCATGAGGTGAACAGAACGAGGATGCCCAGAACTTAATAAAAATGTATCAGAAAGTTATCCAGTGCCCATTGCATTGCATATGGATGGTAAGTCCAGCTCTTCCCAAACATTTAGTCTTTAGTAAATGTCCAAACAGTGTCCAAAGAGCAGGGGAATTGCTGGTGCCTGGATGAGTGCTCTGCACCGATCAAAGCTAGTGGTGGAAGTCAAGGCAACGTCACCTCCATACCCGAAACAGTAAGGTCAAAGGCAGCTCTCACCAGGGACAGAGGAGAGCAGAGGCGGGTGGCAACACCAAACAAAATGCTTGGTGCAGAAAAACCAAGTTGCTCACGACCCTCTTCAGGCCTGAGCGGGTTTTATTGCCCTCGAAGTGGCTCCAGGCGCTGTCCCCAGAGCGGCTCTGCAGTCCCAGCCCCAAACCAGCCTTGGAGCTACTTGGTGCCAGCTGCTGCATGCAGCCAGGCCGTGTTTTTTAAACCCACAGCCAAGAGGGAAAGAGCAACTTGAAGGTGGATGAGGTAATGACAATGCATAGAGATTTGATTGGCATTATCATGGTTTAGGATTCTCATACCTCCCAGTATCTGCGCTGAGAGTCTGGGAGAAGCCTTTTCAATTGCACAGCTGATGAAAGAGAAACTAAAATAAGAACTGGAGGGCTAGGGGGAGAGAAGTTGAGACAGACCCAATTCTCCCCACTCCTGTCTATATCAGGAAAGAGACAAAGGCTTGTATGAAAGGGGAACCATTGTTGTTTATCTCATGGTCTCTTTCTTTGTGTTATCTGTAGCCTGAAGTTTTTGGAAGTCAGTGATTACAGAGCCTCAGTGACAGGAATGGGGCAGTCACCTTCACTGGAATATTTAATAATAAGCCTTGGAAAAGGACCCTGAATAAACCAAATATGAAATACAGAGTATCCAGGTAGTCAACGTGAAATTTCAACATGAAGTTGATGTTGTAAATAAAATGTTAAATAAGCAAAAGAAATAAATAAACAAAATAACCCTATAGCTTTGGCACTTCATATTTGTCTGATAAAAATTCTTCAAGCACAACTTGTTTCTTCCATACCAACAGGGTTTGCACTTTAGTTCAAAGGCCACAACCAAAGCGTGAAGTCTGAGATATGCAACTTAATTTACAGAACAAGAAAACTCTGAAAAAACACTTTGATGTCACCACATGCCTGCCCTTTAGGAAACAGTACTTCAGTACTGGCCTTAAGAACAACCTTCAAGGAGTGGATTTGATCAGTACTGTGTACTATTATTATTCTTTTTCTCCTGATAACAACGAACTGTATGAATACACCAATGCCTAGTTCAACCTCCCTCCAGTCCCAAAAGCCTGTAAATTGTTCTCCAGAACTTTTGCGGGTAACTTTATCTGCTGCTGGGCCCGGTGTAAGCTTCTGAGATATTTTCTTGCACTTTTCTTACTTGTACCACTGCACTTGCACATGCAGCCTGTCATTCTCCCTTATATGAGCTTAGGTCTCATTGCAAAAATGGCAATACCCGTTCTTTGTCTTTGCAGACCTGACACTTCCCTAGAACATTTGCAAAGACTTTAATCCAAATACAAACATACAAAGGAGGAGGTAGGGAGAGAACAGACAAATCTAGTCCTTCCTTTAAGACTTGATATGGTATTGGCCTGAAGTCAAAAACCTGTCTCAGCTGCAGCTACCCACACCAGGAAAGCATCAACCTGCTTTACTTTTAGCCATCGTTCTCTAAATCCTTCTAATTCACAGTTAAATCAGAGCAAAGTTTACATTAAGTGCAATGAATAGCATTGGGTATTGCCATATTTATCCTGCCTTATTCAATGAACTGAAAAATGAACTAAATTTCTGTATTTTTTAGTAAGGATTTTTCACTGAATCCATGTATTTGCTATAGACTGTTACCTGTTCACTTGAGGTTTTGATTCCTAACAAAAATAAAGAAGAGACCAAAGCCACTCAGTCCACATCTGGCATCAGCTGTCCCAAAGCCCAGGGTTCATATGCCAACACACGGTCCAGCCTGAAAAGGCTTCCTCTGACATTTAGAGCTGCACCTGCGTCTTCAGCAGAATGTCCTTGCTGTCGCAAGGACTTGAACTGGCCAAGGATTTTACACGAAAACAATTCACAAGCATGCTCTACTCCTCCTCAAAACTGAGAACAACTCCAAAACAGCTATCGTGAAATGATCGAACCACCATGGACTGCTTAATATAAAGATCTTTGTCAATATCATCTTGAGGTGAACTTGAACAGGGGATATAAAGTTCTGATCACTTTGAGATATTTGAAATTTGAAGACTAGTGACAGTCTGATAAGTGTTTCACAGGAGTGTGTCTCACCTTGTGGCTACCCATGTCAGAATTTCTTGTATATATTTTTGAATCTTCAGATACCAGATGGATGAGAACAGTTTGGCAATTCTTGTCCATCCCTATCTGTGAAATGAATACAGTTACGTGGTCTGCCAGTGCTTTGATACCTACTGGAATTACAACACAAAATAGAACAAAAATATCTTTACTAATACAGAAGATTTAGAAAGGGAAGGTGAAGTGGTTTGATTTCTAGTTTTAGAGGTTCTGTAATCCTGTATAACAGTCAGATTAGTAAGCACACACTCAATAAAAGTGTATTCTAAAAGTCTGAAAAAACACTAATTTATCCATAGAAAAATCAAATGACTTAAATAATCTGATTGAGGGTACACAGTTCAATGTGCTTTTTTCTAAAAGCTGCTAGGTTCTTACTTGTTCCCAGCAATTTAAAACCACATCAGCAAGATAGGATATCTTCTCTTTTTCCTCCCAGACCTTTACTTTTCCCATATGCAAAGTATATACATTTGTAAAATTTTAAAATATGTAAAATTATCATAGCAGCCTAATCAAAGACGGACTTTTTGTTCAGGGAATAAAAGACACATATGACTTTTTTGCTCAGGGAGTAGTATCCCATCAAAAGGAGAAACAAGATCTGCCTCTGAAGAAGGGACTTTGTTGTTGAACACATTTGAACTTAAATTTCCAATGTTAACATCCTTTTCTCTCCATAAACAGAATCAGGAGTTAATCAAAGAACTTCCAAGTTAAATTCTCCATTTTCCATATCAATAAGAGAAATTCTTCCAAACCCACAAACTCCATTTTTTCACTTTGTGTTGAAAGAGTGAAACTGGTAGCCAAACCTCAGTATGCTACACATTCAGCAGTGGAGCATCCGTTACATGGGTAATAAATTGCCTCCGGAGGAAGAATTTTCCAGCTCAGATGAGCTTCCAACAGCAAAGTGCAGGTGTTCCAAAGAAGCCCTTGGTTTAGATGTGGTGAAAGGATTTTGCAGATGATAAATCAGAACTATTACCTTAGAACAACTACCTAGTTTTTATTTCTAAATTACCCATTTGCATCACACCTCCTCAACTCTGTATACCCAATTTGAAACGCTCCTTTCATTTACCAGTGTCACGACCACCCAGCAATTTCAGAAAGTGTGTTCGGAGAGAGAGAGAGAGACAGGGAAAGAGCACGAGTGTTCACAGCTGCCCACTGCCAGAATGAACACCCAAAAGTAATTTTCCAGGGTATGGAAGTGATTTTGGATAACCTTCAAAATGAAATGCAAATCCATTTCCCTCTTTTAGATATCTACATTTACATGCCTAGATATTCTCCCCTCAATACTAGCATCACAGCAAAATGAGGGAGCGCAGTTGCAGGCTGTGCTGGCATCAGCAAGCAAGGACAGAAGATAGCCAAGAGAAATTGATGGTTTGGCCTTTTAGGATGTGCTAGAAAACAAAATACATGGGCAGGATTCTTGGGAGAGTTCTTTGTGTGGTGGCTGGCTACGCTTATACATTGGACTTTTGGGTCTAAATTATTTTTATCATTCATGCTACTGGATTTTTCTATCAAGGTAGGCCTACCCATATAACAATCGTAATTTTCTTTTCCTGCACAGACATACCAGAAACTGCCACCACCAGAGCTTGAAGTGGAATTCAGGATTTTACTTTGAACATCTCAATCACATTCTTTAACTTCTGTGAGGTTTCCTGGCATTAGCACATGCCACAATGTTTGGAAAGAAATTTTTGTGGCACCTTGTTGCTGAGTTGGCATTTCAAGGAGGGTTATACTTGGAATCTTTTTTTTTTTTTTCTCTTTTTCTTTTTCTACAAGAAAATGAAGCTCTATCTACATTTCTGCCACCTTAGATTCCACATGTCTTGTCAAATTACCTTCAAATTCTCACACTGGAACTGTTCAGGTCTCTAAGGTGTAATAACAGTTCAGTAAGAACAAAAATTTGTTCAGATGACTGCCCTTTGAGTTCCCAGATCAGAAACAAAAACAGTTAAAATCAGCACTTTTTAAAATGTACACAAATATATGTTTAGTTTAAAGAGAAAATAAGTTAACACTGCATGAAGTTTTTCAACATTCATGTTTTAAATGAACTTTTCCTCCTCTCCACTACATCTGCAGTTCACCCCATGCAGACAGGCATCGTACATTTTTGTTGAAACGGAAAAATGCAGTAAAATAATATAAGAGAAATCATAGCCACTAATGGCTTCTGCGGAGTCACTGAGGTGTTTGAAAATAGCACTTCATCATATTTTCTTCTAGGCAATTTTTGTTGTCTCCCACAAAGATGACTGCCAAAGACCCCACGCTCAACAAGCAGTGCTCCTCACAAAGCCAAACTGGTGTTTGAGTCCCAGTCCTTCCCAGGATAACCACTGTCTCGTTCAATGTGTTTGTTGATGAGTATTTCACAGATACATTTTGATTCTATTATTCCCTGTTTTTTACCTCTTCCAAGACCATGTGTGACACCAAGCCACCATCTGCTCAAACTCTCCCAGATGCTTGTGCATCAGCCCAGGGTCAGCTAAGCATATCGCTCATCCCCAGACTGCCAAGCAAGTGAGAGGAGAAGAGCACAGAATTTGTTAAGCCAGCTGGAGACCTGCTCAGCAGGAGGAGCTGCATTCATTTTAAAGCAGATGATATTACACTTAAATCTCCTATCTTACTTGCATACTTGAAACCACAGGTCGCTACATTCTGCCGGATAACCTTTACTTCTAAGCTGCCCCGATATTTCCTTTCACACTACTTCTGTACTGCCTCTTGAATGAAATAAACATTCCCAGCCTCGGAGTAGAGGCAATATCTTGCGATAAAAAGTAATTTCCCATTGCATCTCATTCTCCCAGTTTACCACCACCACTGGTGTGAACTTTGGTATTAACTAAAGCTTCAGAGGCTGGAGATTTTGACCCTTCCATCATTTTGAGGTCTCCTCTCTGTGAAGAACAACATTATTTTTGTCATTAGCCCAACTTCCACATTTACCCTCTCTTTAGTGGAAATCCATTTCCCCTAGTCACTGCTGCATGCAGCACCGCAGCACTGCCCTTACTGAGTTGTGCCATGCCCCTCTTCCCAGCTGCCTTCAGCCTGTCCCTGCTGCCCCCAGGTACTCCATAGGATGCTGACTACATTGCGTGGCTCAGGAAGCAGCAGAAACCTACTGCTTGGAAAAGCCATCATGATGATGCCTCTAAGCACCTCCATCCAAAAGAACCTTTCAAAAGCAAGAATTTTAGAAGGAATCAGAAAGTCAGAGCACCTGCTTAAAATGTCACAGCGGATGTCTGCTCTAGCTAGGAGAGTGTCTGCAGGTAAAATAGAGAAGACTCTTTGACTTTACCAGCAGACTAGTCTCTCTCCTTCCCCTCATTACCAGGCACAACTGTCACAGCTGGAAAACCTGCCTGTACCCTTCTGGTTTGCAGTCTAGGTCCAGTCCTCCCAGTCTCTACCAGAGTACCTCAGTGGTTATGCTCCTAGTAAAAGGCAGCCTTCTAACTGGCTTCTAGCTCTCCAGTCTGCATTTGAGATATGTTGATCCTATCAGAAGTTATTTTCATAAAACTATGACACTCACAGAAGTAGCTATTGTCTGACGATCCTTTACCAATGGAAAGTATGACTGAATTTTCAACCATTAGCATTTTTGTTACCTGTCTGTTTCAAGAACACTCTTCTCATTGTTTTGCAGACTGTGAATCTACATGTTCCCTTTGCTAATAACCAGTCAGGAACATATTCTTTCTATGCATTCTGTAAGTTTTTAATTAAATGACCTCAGTATGACCACTCTTTGAAGTTGAATCCATACAACATTATTAAAAATTACTCATATGCTCTTACTTCGGTATTAAATTCTATTGAATATGTGTGAAAGCTTTTCATTCTTCACCCTTAGCAAGAATTGTAATTACCTTATGATAGTAATAAGAAGAATAAACAACTTAGTCTGCCAAAAATTGTTTACTTACCCGTCCTAGCAGGGTAGCTCCAATCATTATACACATTTTTCCAGTTCTCTAGAAATACAACAAAATGAAAAAAGTACACTTTTGAAAATGTTCAGTAGCATGATCTCATTAACAAGAAAGATTTTTGCTACCAATAACTTAGTACTTTTCTAAGTAAGTGCTTTTGGACTTTGCAGTAATATTGTCAGATGATACAATGCTAGGGTTTTTTTTCCACTTTGTTTTGTTTTGTTTTTCTAGGATACTATTTCAATTTTATTCTACTGCTTAGTAAATGCTGGGTTGTCATCTCTTTGAGACTTAAAGCTCCGATTCATAGTTAATGAAGCATAGGCAATAAAGCTCCTATTCATAACTAGTGAAGCACAGTCAAAAGCAAGGCAAGAATCCCAGTCTTTACAGAGGTAGCTAAGAAATAAAGGAAAGCATATCATTTGTCTAAATTCAGTATTCTTAAAACTTACCCTGACTACTTGCTATGATATAATAAATCATTAGTATGCCCTAGCTGTACATTGGATCGAGTGCTCGGATGGATAAGCCAAATGAGATGAGCAAAATTTCAGCTGAGAATGTGGCTTTTGAACACAGACTTAAATGTTTCAGCTAGGGTTACAGGCCCATTTTATATGTCTCCTATAGCTCTCAGGCACCTTCAGCTTCAGTAACAGGTTCAAGTACCTGTTCAAGGAGTTAGCACTATTGTACTGAGCACTGGTGTCCTGTACTCCATTGGTATTACTGCAGGTAATTTTTATGTAAGTATAGTAATATGTACTGTTCGTTTCCACCAATGGATTATTCTTTTTGAATGGATTCTGCTCTGGTCCCTCAAATATTGTCTTAAATAGATTAAACAATGGCAGGTGAGACAAAAAAAAAATAATAATAGCATTTTAAAGTTCTATTCTATATGCCATCTGCAGGAGAAATCAAGATAGTTGCCACCATTGTATAGTGTGACTAAATTATATATTACAGCATAGCTGCAAGAACTGTAAGAAACTCCATTCTCTTTGTGCTATGTGAATAGTCCTCTGGGGTAAAATGTTCTGTTCATTAAAATATGAACAGGCGATGCCATTGAATATTCTTCAGCTTCATAAAATCACACTTGGTAGCACTGTTGACTTAAGTGAGCATTACAAACACTTTCTATCTACTCCCTTCTCCACTGCAGAGCCTTAAATGGCACTCCTATGGACTCCTTTGCCTTGAGGTGGGAAAGCATGAGGGTCTGTTGAAAACTGAGGGGCAGGTCTGAAGACTAAGGTGCATCTATCACTGTGTTAAACAACTAAATTACTGGTTAAAACTCAGTGAATACTAGTTTATTGAATTCTAGCTGGTAGAAATTGTAAAACCAAATACAAATTTCCAACTTCACTTTCTTCCTAAAGGCAGTACTTTTTACAGTCTCTCAAGAGGATCTCCTCAACCGCTCTCTTATTTTTTTACTAGAAAACTGTTCCAGTTTCTCCTTTATCCTGTCTATCTAGAACAAAATGCTTCTGTCACTAGGACACAGCTCTAATTACCCTGCATCATTAAGCAGTGTTCAGGCAGCTGGCAGCAAGACAGCTTAGTTAAATTACCTATGATTTTGGACTTTGCTGGGCCTCTGCAAACATGCAATTGGATGTTTGGTTCTTCATGTTTCCTCTGGAGATCAATCCACTTTTTCCCACTTAAAACAGAACTGAAATGATACAGGATATAGCTATTAGCACAGTTACCTCAATGCTGTAATAACGCAATTTGCTTACTGAACTGTAGCAGCCCACCAAACACCAGACAGCCTTCTCTCAGGTTGCTTTTCTGCCATTTCAGTGACCGCTTCAGCTGTGGAAGTAGCTTTCACTACAGCTGGGGCACGTCCACCACTAACGGTACCCAAGTTCCTCTGAAAGGGTGTGCAAAGAAGGTTCTAGATCAGGGTCTGAGACCTGAGACCTGCACCTGGTGGTTGATTGGTAAGCAATCAGCTGCCTGGACTGTGGCTGATTGCTTATAGGCATGGGCTGGGCCAAGATGGCAACCACCATCCACACAGGCCTTGCTGGCCAGGTGGGAGACCCTACGCTGGCTGGGCCCCTAGCCTGGGGTGAGGACAGGCCAGAAATCCTCTTCCTTCTGCATAGAATCATAGAAAAATTAAGGTTGGAAAAGACCTTCAATATGATCTGGTCCAACCATCACCCCACTGCCAATGTCACCCACTAAACCATGTTCCTAAGCACCAGGTCCAACCTTTCCTTTGAACGCCCCCAGGGACGGTGACTCCACCACTTCCTTGGGCAACCTATTCCAATGCCTGATCACTCTTTCTGAGAATAAGTGTCTCCTCATTGTTATGCGCCCTCTTGGTACACAGATGTACCCACGCAAACTGAAGGTAGGAGTCTCTGCACTGGATTATTTATAAAGGCTCCCTGTCAAAAGTTTCTGGCCTTATTAACAGGAAGTTACATTCCTTTCATTGTAGTTCTTGGATGAACTTGATACACATGGAAAAATCCTGTCCCTCACATGTGCATGTGGGAGGCACATTTTACTCTTCCTTAATTTTATTCTGGGCTTTGCTACTCTTCACTTGCATTACAAAACATATTACATTAGCACCAACAATATATATATATATATATATATATATATATATATATATATGCCATGTTTAATGTCCTGAATGCTCTGAGGGAATAAGAGCTAAAATCTGTTACGACCACTCAGCATCCTCCAAAGCTATCTGTGATTACCCTCAGACCCAAGACTTACACCTTCCTTTAATATCAAGTTTTGACTTACCCCTGGAGGATAAAAGATGTGGTAGTTTTGAATCAGTTAGCACATGGAATTAGGTTTAAAGACCACACTGTAACAGTGACTGACACACAGAGTTGCAGCCCTTAGAAGGAGATATAATTATGATTGCATTTTCAATTCTTGGCCAAGTTCCAACTCCAGCACTCCAGCTGTGGGGTTTCATTGTTTTAAGTTGCTGTCCCTAAATTGTAAAATAATCTCTACCTCAGCTGTAGATGCTACTAGGAGATGCTTTGGTGCGTTCTACTCTCTGTCATCCATGACAAACACTTGTCTAGGCTTTCATTTCTTATAAATGGGAACAAGTAGTTTGTGTTTTGCCAGAAGTGTGATGCTATCAACATCTTGCAAATCTACAAGCAGCTCATTCACCCATATGTTCACCAAACGCCCTTCAGCTCTATCTGGGCATCCCATATCTGTCTAAAAGCCATCTGGAATAATGCATTGCCAACTTCTGATCTTAAGTACAGTAGCAACTTTCTGAGATCATGCTTGCTAAAATGACTAAATTTGGAAAGATTATAAAATTACACTGTAACAGAGGAGCCTGTTGGATGCTTTGTATCCCCCAAAGCACACTACACTGTTCTTTTTAGTCTTTTTAATGAAGTGTAAAAATAGTAAACGGCTTGATCTGCATCAATTCCACAATAACTTCTGGGAGCAATTTCTCTATCATTTTGGCTTTCTCTTAATCTGCCTTTGTCCCTTCTTTATCAATTGCATTTTCAAATAACATTAATGGCATTTGTCACTGCAAGCTTCTGTCTCCTTAACCTCACTTGTCATCCAGTCTTTCTTTGCCTTGTTATGTTTATCCACTGACTTCTCCTACACATAACTGTTGCCTCCATACTTTGCCATTTCTGTCTGAGCTGGAGTGACTTTGAAAGATACCTTAGGCTTTTGTGAGGTCAGAAATAACATCTTCCAAAGAGATTTACAAAATTTATAAGCCTGTAGACATCATGGGGAATTACAGCTTGCTAGAATTCCTAGTTAGAGCTAGCTACTGAGATGTTTTGTCTTTAGCAATGAAGAAGGATGTTTGCATCAATAGCAGAGGTAAGCGTGAGATTTTGCTTCAATTGTGTTCTCATGAGTCCAAACTGACAACTTTAAAACGTCATTCACCAGGTGCTTCTCTTAAATTATATATTGAAAAAAATAAAATGTTCCTTTGTCAACATTTTGCTGATGTTGCAATTAAGTATAATGTTTATTAGAAAATTTTAAAAAGAGAAGGTTGTGAGGTATAGAAGCTTTTTGTCAATGGATTTTATTGGACTAGATGACTTAGAGGTCAACACCCATGCTGAGAAGAATGTATTTTCCCTCTGTACTGATTCACTGAACTGTTTTATATCTGTAAAGAGAGCTCTAGATATACAAACAAACAGAAAAGCTTAGGATGAATGAATATTTATTCCAATATGTCATTAGCACATTCTCTTATGCCATTTTTCTCTGTTCTTATTTCATGTTCAGAAACAACAGGAACAGTTTATTCATGGTTATCTGGAACACTGTTGGTACACTATCTTTCATCAGTGAAATGAATGCTAAAATGAAAACTGAAAATTGGTGATGAGTGCTATTCAATTTACTGAATATATTTTAGGGCTAACTCGGTGGCTGTGCTTAATTTGGGGTTTACTGGCATCAAACGGAGGGAAAGGTTCATCCACTGTGGCAAATCAGTAAGTGCTTTTGATGTCAGTGAGTTGTGCTGACAGTGGCTACAGATGTGCTCTGAATTTTGTTTTCCTTTCTGTTTTAATGCCACTATTTCTGAAGACAGCAGAGACTATCAGTAATCCCAGCACAAGATCTGTCCCACTGGATTATGCAGAGCTGCTCCAGTCAGAGGAGTCAGAGTTCATTTATCTAAAGTCTTCTTGAAAAAAAAAAAAAAAAAAAAAAAAAAAACAGTCATCCATCCATCTGAATCAGTTTTATATTTAAACAGGAGTATTGCAAAATCTGATAATAGCAGTCGAGTTCAAAAATCCCATTCTTAAGACATAGATCTTGGAAAATAAATACTGGTCCAGTTTCTGCTTCGAAAGGCTCTTTTCCAGGTTAATATCTTCTTACATCTCCTGTAAAATTTTCCTTTCCTGGACATGTTCTCATCACCTCATGAGTTCTGGTTTTCTCTGAGTTGCCTTTTTGTCCCTTGCCTCCATTATACTTTTGTGAAGGGACGGGCATTCCCATTAGCCCAATTGTATTTGCTTGTAAGTTGGCTGATTTTTACTATGTTTCACATATGCACCAAAGTTTATTTAAGCACCAATTCATCCAAGGTAGTCTTTATGTTTATTATGTATGGACAGTCCCTTAGAGGATTTTACTTGGTTTCTTTGTTCTTGAAAGTGACTCAAGGGCTGTAGGTGATACAACGCCCAAGTAGTGACTAGAGAAAGTGCCAGTAGATGGTGCTGAAGAACATGCAGCAAGGAACATTCTTGTTCCTGATTTCTGGCTCTTAAAGCAAGTGGCTGCTGGTGTTCAGAACACACTCAGGAAAAGGGAAAAAGTGATCTGGATCTTTATCTTATTAGAGCAGATTAAAGTCATGTAATTTTCTTGCAATATTGAGCAAGGAACTCTCAGTTAAGGGGGAGAACAGCTTTGTCATCAAAGACATGCTATTCCCTTCACTGCAGACCTTCTGTCAGAACCTTCTCCAAGCTCTTTCTGCTTTAAAAAGCCCACATTTTCATATCCTATCACATTCTCTACTCAAATACTGCTACTTCCTTTTTTATATCTTTATGTCTCAGTCCAGGCTAACTCCTAACCATGGGGTGGCCACTGTGCACAGAACCATCTTGAGGCACTCACTTCTGCATAGCAATCAGGAAATACAAGTCCATGTTGGTCACATCCTCTCCCATCTGTAATATTACAGAGGAACTACAGAAGGGCATTTTCCTTAAAAACAAACAAACTAAATTAACTTTCATCTTCCCTCCCCCCCAGAAAAAAAAAAAAAAAAAAAAAAAAAAAAAAAAAAAAAAAGACCTTCCCATGAAACTAACACCTAGGCTGCTAGGCTGTGGTCTCCCATTTTTGTATGACTTTCACTTTGTGACCTGGCTAAGGCTAGGAAAACTTTGTTTTTATCTTTCAGAGAAGAAAGAATGCCACTCTTCTTCATTCAAAACCTAGAAGCCTTGAGGTAGGAGGATAGATTTTGGATGGAGGTAGGGAAGGAGCACACTTGAAATAACATAGATTGCGGGTGGGTACAAATATAAAGTTGGTGAATCAGTGGTTGAGGCATTTTAAATTAGCGACTCCTTCCTTGTCTTTTATTGTACTGAACTTCATAAGTAAGATTCAGGAGACCAATTTGGCTGCCTGTGTCTGCTTTTATCCTCACTTCTTGTAGCTTACAATCTTTCTGAAATGACGGAAGCTAGAAATGCTGCCAATAAAACGTGCAGTTCCATGAGACCTTTCTGTCATCATTTAAGGAATGGTCTCATTTGGCAAATTTAGATCAGTTAATTTCAGAAAATTCCTCTCTGCCTGTTTGCCAGGGAGATGGCACCGGGGAAAGAAAGCACATCATTACCTCAGTAACAGCTCACACACTGGTTCAATAGCACGACTCCCTCCTCACCACGGTAATACACATTACCCTCAGTTTATGACATACTGCAGCTGAGACCAAGGCACATGTGTATTTCTGCTCCAGGGGTGACAATATCTGGCAGATTCCCTTAAAAACATCTTTTAATACAAAGATTTCAAAAGGTTGACAGTTCCTAAAGTTTCCTATATTGCCTTCATTTTAGAAGATGTGTTAAGCAGTATGAGTGAGGATTAAGACAACAGATGCATAACCAAGAAAGCCTCTTGTTCAACTCCTCCATATGAGAAGACCCAGCTCCACCTGCGTGCAGAACTGTGTGCAGCTGCTCTCCTGCTCCTCCACCTGCTCTGAGCATGCCATGAAATACAGAGAGGTCTTACTCAAGCCTCAGAGGTACATTTGCACAGCTCTGTTAGAGGACTGCTGGGTGCCAGAGCGGTGAAGGTACCTAATGTTGAGACAGCCAGCACTCAGCCTTAAGATCCTGGGACAATTCTGGAGAGCTTAGGGGATGTGTCAGCTTTGCATGTGGCTTCTAGTGTTGTTGGGAATGGCACATTTCCCAGCCTAGAGCCTGTATCCCTCCTGGAAAGGCTCCTCTAATGCTTGACAGTGGTTTGTCTGTACCACCCACATCTGGTAGTCCTCCTGTGTAGTTCTTCATCTGCAGTATTCACACCATTACCCACCACCCTAGGGTCAAAAGGAGGGTGCTTAGCTGAAAAGGCTAACAGCCCCCCACAATGTTTTCAATTTTGTAACTGCTAAAATGCCTAGGATTTTTTAAAACTATTTAATTTATGCTTTAAATGGAGGAAATCTCTATTTCAGCTTTTGTTTAATGAAAATTACTTAACTTTGTCAAGAATTGTCCCCTGGATGTACAAAAGTTTTTGTTTCTGTCCACTTTATGGTGCATACTTTGTAAGAAAATTCTGCAGTGGCAAAAAGCATGGTCTCATCCAGAAGCTCAGCCCATTAATAAAGCACAAAGATGCACTGTATTCTGCCAGGCAAAAACACCAGACAAGCTGGAAGCCAATATGGAAATATTCAATGAATTTTTCAGTAGAAGTGCCAGCTACTGTATTACATTAAATAGGAGGAGGAGTAAAACTAAATAACACATAGGTTTTGTAAGATGTGCGTGTCATAATTTACAATGAGAATAATGGGGGGTTGAGTCACTGTAGTCACTGAAACTAAGCTATTATTTAAAAAACAACGGACAGATTGTCACTTACAGTGGCTTGGAAAAACATTTTTTGAGAAACTCAATGTATCATTTTTCTTAAATTCATATACATGTGCTCTGATCATCTTATTTTATAATTTGGGTAAAAACTCAGTTAAAAATACAGGGAACATGGTATTATTACAGAGGTACAGATAAATTTGTTCATTTTTCTCCTTCCTCGAATGGATTTTGGAAGATATGGTACCTTAGCTAGGAAGATCTACAGAGAGCTTTTCTAATCCTTGGCAGTAACAAGAGAGATGGAAATTGAGCCAATACCGTAACTGAGAGTTACAACAGTAATCTGAGTCAAGTTATAAACTGTACTGGGTTGCCTGTGTTGCCATCAAAGGGATACTGTTTAGAACAGCAGAGCTGAGAGATCTCTGGGAATTCCCCGTGTTGATCAGATCCCTGGGTCAGATCAGTCAGAAATGGTAAGAAAATACTACCAAACCAAGAGAGTCGTGTTTCACATCTGCTTTCCACCACTGGAAGTGACCAGATGATGCAGTGCAATGGCAATCAGAGTTACAGTGCCAGCCAGATAGGTCTGGCTTTTAGAGCATTTAGGATGCATCTTTAGAACTTTATCTCCAAATTCTACCTGTGCTTATGGATGTGCACCCACAAATACACCTTGAAAAGTGCTTGTGCACATGGTGGTATAGCCCCATATGAAAGACTTCTTGATAATATGGAATGGAATGATGCTGGCTGCATGAGCTGGCTTGAGTGATATTGCTGAGTAGTCTAACATTACACTAAAAATAATTGATATACCTTTCTTACTGAAGGCAAGTATCATGAAAATGGAGGATAATTTTCTTTTTATGGGTTCAGTGGTATCTTACCTGTTGCAGTCCAAGCTGAGTGAATTTTTTGGTTTTAACTTGTTCTTCACTTATGTCTCAGGTGAAATTCTGGGCTCAAAATACATGTATGAGTGTGATCCTCCTGAAGATGGTTGCAGCCCCTCTTCATTTCTCTCAGCAAGTTAATGATACCTTTTGCTCTTTGGGAAAAATCACTCCAGAAAACTCTCTGAAAGGTAAAAATTATTGTTCCAGGTTAACATGTGTCAAACTGATTTGTCTACAAAAATGAAATAGGCATGTGGAGTAAAGCAAGAGGATTTCCAGGCAACCAACTGTCATGATAACTCAGTGACTTATAGTGCTACACAATCTTCGGGGCACTAATGCACTGCAAGATAAAATCCCACCCTTCACAAATCTCAGGAAATGCATATTTATGTGCTTCATGGTCTCTGTCTGATTTAGTGCTGATATTGTAAAGTGCTCTATAATCTACATCCAGGCTCCAACTGTGCTTTAGGAGTACCATCACGGAAATTAGCAATAATTAAATAGAGGAAAGATGAAAGACTCTAGGAAGCATTTAGGACCCAGTAATCCTGTTTCCTAGAGAGGGAGACTGAGTGTGGTCAAATAAAGCTGCTGAGTGATTAGGTCAGAGGTTCCTGCCTTGCAAACTGGGGCCAAATTTAGTGAAAAATGCTCAGCAGCCAGCACGGAAAGGGGAAGGCAGTTCCACACTGGTTATTTCCATCTGAACCTGCTCCCCCTTCCTCCCCTGCCTGTCCTTACCATAGCCACTGCCACGGGCTGTGAATCAGAGGCACCCTCTCCATCTCAGTTTGGTGTTCCTAGGAGAAATGCTGAAGTCCCACTTAAGCTGTGGGGTGTCCAAAACCTGGAAAATAAACAGTAAAAAGGCTGAAGTAATTGTTCTTACTGGGGTTGGGTTCTGACGGTTGGAACTGCAGTACCTCCCTGTACTCAGGGATTGAGATGTCTCGTGTGCAGTAGGTATCTCCTGTTCAGTGATAGTGACCTGAGCTAGAGGTTTCTCTTAACAAAGAGAAGGAAAAGGTAAAGAGTTTGGCATTTGGGGCTGTGCCTTCCCAAAGTGTCCCATACCATCTGTGAAGCTATTGCATTCCTGGCAAGGCCTGTCGTCATTTGAGGAAGGTTGTGCTGTAGAAATAAGGTGTGTCTTTTTTTCATATTTGCTGTTTTCCAGGGTTTACATTTGGAACAATGCAACTTGCTCCAGCTGCCTTCCCATGCATGACAGCACCATAGCTCATGATTAGAGTGTGAGACCCAAACCCCTGGTGGAACCATTTCCACTTGTGGGTAAATGCAAAGTGAATATAATATGTGCTTCTGCACTTCTGATTTAGAAGAAATTTATCTTCACCTTCTCTTGGTGGAAACAGCCACGTGAACTGTTGGTGAAAGTCCATACCGCAGACCTCAGGGTCAGATAGATCAAATTCAGTCTGTAATTAATTAAATAAAAATTCTCCTCTATTGCACAGGTTGGCTACTGAAAAGATTTGTTCATATTTTCTCAGTTATATACCTTTATCAAATTGCCAGTGGGAAAACAATGTGCTCTGGAATTTGAAGTCCAATCTTTACTTCATCACTGAATCAGAATCTGATATCAGGTAAATCTCCTCCACCCAAATTTCTCCATCCATAACAAGGAAGTCACTGCAATGTCAGAAAGGTATTATGAGGATAAATTAGTTGATAATTAATAATTAGCAGATAATTCCTTAATAATTAGTTAATAATAAAGTGTGCTTTGAATAAAAAAAGTTAACTATTATCAGTGATTGGCTTCTCAGTAAGATTTGTATTTGCCTTCAATTTCTAACAGTTTATTTAACTAAATAATTTAAAATCTATATTTTAATAAAATTTTCATTCTGTTTTTATGTTGCGTTCAGACAAAATTAAAAGAGCCCTCTAGTGGATATAGTTTCATCTAACCACAAGAACGTGACAGACTTCAGAAATCAAAAATCCTGTTCCTATTACAATTTTAAGATCTGCCTCCTCCCACACTGCAGGTAAGTTAAATTAAAATGCTGAGGCTGAAGCCGGGTGCATATCTGGGGCAGTGGCTCTTGGGGCAGATTCAGTGGCATTCAGTGAATTTTTAGGGGTACTTCCACTATTTGTGAGGTTGCAGTTTAGATATGTAGGAATGGCTGTGGCGTGGTGGCTGTGTGCATAGCAGCCCTAGCTCAGAGCCCTCCCCAAATCAGTACTATTCAACTTCCATGGCTCTTTCTGGGTCTTCCCAACAGAAGAGCTGAAGGACAGACTGTTTCGTATTTTGATGTGTTATTGAGCATATCTTGTGCAATGCATTGATGTGCAAGGCTGCCTGTAATTTTACAAAGGCTTTCAGCCAGCAGAAATGGGAATCAGCTTTGCTGATGAAAGCAATCTTGTAATGGCCTGAGCTGTTCGTGCCCTTGCTCAGATTACCCCCTTCTTGGGCAACACCAGGGTGAGCTGGAGAACCAATCTGGTTGAAAAACAATTACACTGGCATAGGAGAAGGGCCCCCTCGAGGGGTGAGGACATGAATCTGGGGTGAGCAGAGGGGAGAATACAGCAGTGATGGCTTAAAACATCTGTTCAAGCAGAGCTGAAAAGATCTGGTTCAAATATGGGAAGTAGCTGAGCTGCAGTTAACACAGGGCTCTTTGAAAGCCAATTTATCCTGCTGAGAGACATCATTAGACAGCTTCAGGTACAAGACATGTTTTACTTGTTATCAGAACCACCTTCACTTAACTGGCAAGTACAGAATAAACACATCTGCTGCCAGAGATACAAAGTTTGTTTGGGGAGTTTTGCAAGTATCAGGTGTTCCTGAATCAGGAATTCTGATTTCAGGACATGCTGGGGGCTGACACTGCTCAGGATTGGGCTATACGAGGACTAAATAAATAGTATGTTACTGCTCTCTAAAGATCCTTGAAATACATATATATACATATACATATGTACATGTGTACATATACATGTCCATGCACGTGTAAAACAAAGCATATGTTAAAACACTTAAAAATTTCTGTACAGGTTCAAGATAAAGGAAAGAAGAAATCTATTGCAAGGAGAAGAAATTTCTCAATACGATCATGAAACTCATTTACAATAATTCCATAAATCTGTATTCCCACAAGGTAAAGAAGAGAGTGTAAGGAGGATTTGGATGATTTGCTTAGGTACTGCCAACCAAATGCAAGTCTTACGTAAGTATGGAAATCCTTGTGTTGGCTCCAGCCAGCCTGGAATCAGGTCCTGAGTGTTCAAGGGAGGAGTGGAGGACAGGGGACAAAACTCACTGCAACTGCTGCTGTTGCTGAAACTTGCTCTGATTCTGATATGTCAGAGGAACGTATCCATTGTTTCCCCATGAATTTTTTCATAATTCAGACAAAATATTCCTGAAATGTGGAGACTGTGATAATATACCACTTGTGCTCCCTATCAGATTGGTTTAGAGTTTATTGGAAAGTCATAGACCGTGCAGTAGTTTTCACATCTACTATTGACCTACTGCATTTTTTTTTCAAAACTGGTTAGCTCACCAATGTTTTACATAACATAAAACCACTACAAACACTTGCGTTTCTGGATTATACACAGTATTAAAAACATTAGCTTACCCCTCTGCCTATTTCTGTGCTAAGCCCAGTATATACTTCAGTCTGGATGCAATGAACTGGAAACTTAAATAATGTTTTGGTTTTTAATCCTTTTTTTCACTCCATTATGCATTGCTCATTCAAATTTCCTCCCTATATTTTTAAGTATATGCAAAAAAATGTGGGATCTACACTTAAAATAACAAATTCCTTTCAGAAAACTAGATCCTGATTTTGTGACAGTTTCTCAACCCTTCATAGCCAGGCTGCTAGATTACACACACACACACACACATACACGCATAGACACACTCCCCATCACTTTCAACATCCTTATATATTGCTGGCAGGGGTGGAAAGTGAGAAAATTTTAGATGATGTTACAACTGAAATAGAGCTGCCAACATACCATTTCATTTCTAAGGCCTATGATATTCACTACTGTCACAGAAAAACTACATCCTGTAATTCTGTTCTGCAAAAAGCATGAAAACATGGTACTAATAAACATGTTATAAAGACCCCCTAAAGAAAAAAAAAAGGGGGGGGAGGAAGGGGAAGGGGAGGACAAACAAAATGAGTACAGCATTTATTTATTTACTTTTTAATACTGTGATTTCTAGGCTAACCTCAAGGCTTGACTCCTGTTTTGCAAAATGTTGGGACTGGCAAGGCTAAATGAAGAAACACAGTACTTAACTGATGTTTAAACAGCATTAAATCTCCATAGGAGCTATTGCTAATATACATATGTGTAAACGGACACCAGCATATTCATAAGAAAACCTGCACCGATCAATTTAATGTGCATATGGAGTGATTCTTACTTATAAATATTATTTATTTGAGTAAAACTGCATGGAAACTGATTACGTCAGAGATCTGCCGAGTTTCCTGGGACGTAGAGGGTTTTTCAGGAGAATGAAACCCAATATCGTAGGCTGTTTTTAGACCAGGATATGACACAGACTATTTAGAAGGTCACACAAAGTGTATCTTACATCAAGGAATAAAAACAGCATCAACATTTTTATTACTTAAAATCTTATGATTTGGGGGGAAACTATCTTATTACTTTTGGATGCCTAAGTTTTGCAATTGCATGAAATCAACTGCATGGTAAAACAGCTCCTGATAAAATTTAAATTGGTATGATCTATCTACTGCTCTGACTGCTTTTACAGATCCCAAAGCAGCTTAGCTGGGGAGGGAACTGGAGGCTTTATAAATCCAGTTATTATTAAAAATAAATAAATAAATAAATCTAGTCAAACAAGCTGAATTCCTTAGAATTTATAATCTTGGCAAAAGATGATTCCTCTTATCCTGTTAATCATTCCTATATTTTATCTTTTCAGGAAAAGAATGGATAGGGAACCCCTTCTTGACTGGAAAAAATCCAAATGAAAGAGGTAATGAAGCAAAACCATCAAAGGAGTCCCAACACAATCACCATTGAAAGGGAAGCATATATTTGACAAATTTGCATAGATGGAAATGATACTAGCAGCCCTATCTCTGTACAATTCTGTCCCATCCATCCATAAGCGAAGGACATGGTGCTTTTTATGTTACCTGTAGCTCACTGAGTACCAGACAAGCATATTTTCAGCCATGAGAAAGCCACGGGGCTGCATGTTCGTTCTGCACAGAGGGCTGCATTCCATGCATGCATTGAAATTACAGCTAAATGGAAACTGGAGTTCCTCAGGGCAAGAACCATAACTTCTAATTACCAAAGGTAAAAGATAAACTGGAAAAAAAAAATATTCTTTCAGATATGGCTAAAATTATGATGTGAGTCTTAGAAATATTTATCTTTCCTTCCATAAGTGAACATTCTTCTGGTGACTTAGAGTTTTTCTTGGACTGTTATTACTGTTTCACAATGATCTAAGGCTTTATTTGTAGTCTTAGTGGTGCTTATATAATTACATAAATCTAAAAAAAATATAGCGTCTGATTATGCTAAATTCCAGTTAAAATGAGTCAATTGAAAAAGGAACTATACCTCAACGTTTCAGCTACACTTCAGAGGATCGTGTATTCACGTGCTTAGGGGGGTGCAGAATAAATGATCTTGTCACAGGAGACCGTCAGGATTTCTGCGAAACCCCAAATATAATTAAAATGTCTAATGCGTATTCACAAATACATTAAATACAGTGTTCAAAATCTCTGGTAGTCCTGAAAAAAAAAAAAAAAAAAAAAAAAAAAAACAAACTAGAGTTGGGCCAAGTGAGAAATGAGACCATTTATCTCCTCTGAGAGCTTGTCTTTGAGAAAGCACATGAGAAAGCCAAGGCTAATTAACTGAAAATACAGAATTAGAGTTGATGAAATAGCTATTCTCATGCCATGAATACAGAATTAGCTGAACTCTGCCAACGATGCTTTATCTCTGTGTAGCACCACCAGACATACCTCCAGGATTTTCTAGACGTACCACCCATCCACAGAGTAATTGTGCCCACTAACCAGCCCACACGTTAAATCTGATCCTTCCTATATATGCCAAAGTGATTTCACATGTCTGAGGTGGTTGCATAGTGCATGTGGAGCATATCCTATGCTTCCTGTAGCACCAGGCATCATATGAGTGAGGTATACATCCACACTGTGTGCCCACTCTCCAGTTGTCTAGAATATTTCTGTATGCAACAGGTCCAAAACTGCCAGCGCCCATGTCGGTAGGCAGCACACGCAAAACAGCGCCTGACCTTTTACCAAGAACTAGTCTCTAAGAAGGCTGAAAATCCCTGACAAATATAGAAAGTGATCAAAATTTGCCCAGGCAAGATTTCCAGGCAAGAGAAGGGCACATGCTGGGAAACAGCAAGCAAGAAGCCAGAGGACGTGCCAGGAATGGCAGTTCTGCTGTATCATCCACAGCTGTTAATGTATGCTGTTGCTGTTGGAAAGTATGTCAATATAAATATTAAAACTTCTTCTGCAGAAGCATGTCTTCCTACCAGCTAGTTAAATCATGAAATCAATAGTCTGTATTATATCATACATTAATGACTAGAGCTGGATCAAATACAATTCAGGTTCATTGCATAGTTTTCCATGATTACAGTTCACCTTTTTCTCTTGCCTGGGCCAGAAAAATCTTACTAATGACATACAACAATCATTTCTCTCAGTATTACAGAAAACCTTAGGAGCAACAGGATCAGACATGCTGAGAAATTCTCTTAGTAATTGCTCAGAATGAAAACCAAACACCTTACAAGATACTTGATAAAAATATGAAACATTTAAGAAATGCACAGCATTTAAAAGGAAACATAATTTTTCAACAATTTTGACCAGCAGTGTAATGTGTTTCCAATAGAGTAATGTGTTTCTGGGTTTTGTAGTCAGGGATCTTTGCAGAGCACAGCAGATCTGATCCTAAGCTTTTCCAGCTCAAAAAGCTAGTAACGATAGCTTGTATCTCTTTCATATGCTCTTCACAGTGCCCCACAAACCTCTGTAGGTGAGAAGTGTCTAAGCTGGCTGCCAGTCCCAAGATGCTAACTTCCTCTTTCAGTGTAGGATAGAAGCAAAAATGGCACAAAACATGGGAAAACACTCATGACAGCTCCAGAAATCACTCAGTTATCATCAATAGTACGTACTGTATGCTGCCATGTGGAGTTTGGCTACCATGCACTTCTTCCTAGTAGAAAACATTCTCCATCTAGTAAGAATTTGCTGAATGTGTAATGCCTCCCTATTAATTCTGAGCGAGCAATGTGCACCTGAGAATCCCGATACGCAGCTGGATCAACATTCCCGCGTGCTCATGCGGTGACTCATTGGGTCTGATCCAGTTCATCTCGCCAATTAATGAAAACAACAGCACCTTCAAAGTCCAGCCTTAAGCCTTTTATCTTGAACCACTTGACCATTGCTAAAAATAATGATTTGCTTCCTATGATATACATGGAGATCCAGGACATTTTACAAAGGATACAATAAAAATACATATGTCTTCACTGAGAAGTTGATTTTCATGTGAGTGCATTAGCTTTGTTATATTAAAGCAATGCTTTTAAATAAAAAGTACAATATTTTCAACAGCGCGGATTCTTTTATTTTCTCTTTATCCATGAATTAATGAAATTATCCAAATACGAGTTAGAACAAAATCTAGATACACATGTATATGCTTTGGAAAAGAAAATAGGATATAAGTAATCACTGTCAGGCTAAGCTTTTGGTTTGCACCTCCTTCACACTGGACTACCAGCAAACACAGGGAAGACATTAACACTACATTTTATAAATATCTAAGATCCTGCTTCACTGACATTTTAACATTACAGCTCCCTTGATATCTGTGGACTTTTCTTCTGATCTGTGCTATTCGTAATGACAGCAGAATCAGCCCATTAAGAGATAGGCGTTTTATCAGAATTTGGCCTGGCAGTGTACCACCCTAATAGTAACAAATGGGACTTCTGGGTAGAGGCCGCAAGCATCAGGCTTTTAATTTGGAGGATGATGAAGTGGCAAATTATCTCAGCCCTTCCCTTCCATCAATTAGGCAATACAAAATGCAGTATTATTTGATTATGCTATTTTTGTTATGAGACCTACGTTATGGAAATGAATACTAATAGTCACTGTTCGGTTACTGACGAAAAGCACATTAGCAAAAGACGCAGTTCCTGCTGGAGTCTCCTGTCCCAGGAAACCATGAGAAATCCTCTTTTCACTCTTGGAAACATGCAAAAGCAAACACAGTGAAAACATAAGATATAGATGAACTGTAAGGAGCAACAAGCAGCCCTGATAAGAGCTACACAATTGTTGTGCAACGGTAGAGACAGTTAAGAAAAGGGACACAAATCTGTGCAATTAGCCACAGATTTAACCCGGCCCCTGCCTTCCCCTCAGGGTGCCCACAGGGAGCCTCACGGCTGCTGAGGACATTGGGCCTTCTCGCCACCCCCTCTATTCAGCACATCCCTGGTGGGGCTCTCCCCGTAGCCAGAAGGATGCTGGCACCTGAAGGTGGCCCTGTCCTTCTTGAAACTGCCCTCAGAATTGCAAGGAGCCTTCAGGGCCATCAGGCAGTGCCCCATTCCTTCCTCCCAGCTGTCCTTCCTTACTGCCCTGCCCCTAATGACAGGTAATGCTGTGGGAGGGAGAGATGGGAAGAGTCCTGGGGGTCATTCCTGACAGACAGTCAAGCAGCACCAGGTGGATGCTGTGGAAAGAGCTCCTAGCTGTGATGCAAAGAGGGCTGAGGTGTGGCTCCCATGGTTTGAACCTAGAGAGGGGTGATTGTCACGGTCAGACCACAATGTAGCTGTAGAACAAGCCTAATTAGGCCTGTCTATGCTGATGGATCCAGAAATATTTCGGATCTCCTAGGTGAGGGCAGCCCAGCCACTTCCCAGCTTTGGACTGGGTGGAAAGTTGGACCCACACTGCCTGCTCCCTGCCTGGGCTTCTGCAGGAGGCCACGGGGCAATCCAGTGGAGAGCTGCCCCGTGCTGAGGGCAAGGTCCTGGGGGGGCAGGAGGTGGCCAAGCTCCTCCTGGCATGCACAACTCTCCTCAGCCTCAGCAGGTAGCCAGAGCCTACCCACTGCACCAGGAAATCAGTCAGATCCTTGAAAAACAATAGGGCAAGGTTGGTTTGTAGCAGCCACCAGCCCACGGTGATCTAATTGTGCTGCAATTTCACGTACTCGCATTCCTTGATTCAAACCTACCGTGAGCTAATCGATGACCCATTTGTCTCCCATTGGACAGCAAATAATAGGGGTTTAGATGCCAAAGAGGAATGTGGCACAAGGGGGGAAGCTGAAAGCTCCTATTTATTTGCGACTTCCCCATACTGAGATCAGCAGTGATAGGAGGGCCAACTGAGTAGGAAGGATATTATGGGCTATTGCCTGCTCTGTGCAATCAATTCCTTTCAAATCCATGCAGGATATAGCCTTGTCATCCTGTTTGAAAACGCTCTTTGCATGTCAGAGCTCTCAATGGTAAGAGAAAAGGTGCCTAAAAAGGTTTCTTACAGCCACAGGGATCGAGAGCACATATATGCGTGAGGATGAGCGTCACCAAATAACTCTGTATATCATCCTGCTAGCTCACTGCACCTGTGCGGACATTGTGTTTTTTAGGAAGTGTTTCAGTTGACAATATCCTGTGCTGCTCAGCTGAAACCACAGCTATTTACAGAAATTGCCAATATTACTCCAAAAGGACAAACGCTGGAATGAGGAAGTTCCACGTTTCTTGATCCTGCGCTAGTCTCAGCTCCTGCATCCCCACCCCCGGAAACAATTATTTAGCCATGAGGTAATTCAGCTCAGATTGGTATTTATCTCTCAGGTCAATATTTGACTTTCAGGTAATTCCTGCTGAGGGCAATAACATGGCTACTTTCTAACCTGGTAGTAAGGAAATCCCCCAGACTGTAAGGCAAGCGTAATAATGTCACTGTCACTACGTGCTTGTAAGTCAGTTTGAAGTCCAGGCAGGATTATCTGTTAAGGGCACACTTTGCCAAATCTCAGTTCTTTGGGAACTAAAAATGTACCCTGAAGCCTACCTGTCCGTGTGCAGCAGTATTAGCATAGCCTGCTTTCGATGGCACTTTCCTCCCACATTTTTATTTGCATTTCACCTTGAGACTGCATATTTCAATATGAACTTCCTTGGGTGTTAATAACGTTAATTCCTCAGTATTGTTAATAAAATAAATATTTGCATTTATTCTAAATAACAGTGTAATTTAAAATTAGATATAAATAACGTGCTAGTCAAAACTCCCAACTTGTAAATCTCATTAGGCCCGCTGCCAGGCAGTGTGGCCTGAGGCCCTACCAACTCCCCTTTGGCTCAGGTGGGCCACAAGATACCCTGTCCCAGGCCAAGCCACTGGCCATGGTGACTGGGTTTGCAGGCTAAACCTGTAATTTAGAAGCCTGTATTTTTTAAAATACAACATTTTTTAAGATAATGTAGCATCTGTGTGTGTAAGCTCTTCAGTATCACTATCTTATGCTGGTATGCGTGGAGCAATGGGCTCTGCGGGGCCTGTCTGCCTGCCACCAAACGCTCTACAAGCTTTTGTGGGGTCGGCCTGTACTCCAAATGGTCGTACATCGCAAAAGAGGTTTTCAACAGAATTAAGTTGGAATGATTTGTCAGCACTTGTGATGTTTCACAGCTCAGAAATGCAGTTTCAAACAGAGAGGGTATTATGCAATTTCTGCAGGATTCATGAATCACAGGTTACTGGACTTCCTCCTGAAAGACTTCATAAATTGAGTCACTTTTTAAACAAACACTACACAATGGCAAGCAAGGCCAAACCGATGTAAATACGAAAACACTGACATGCAGAAATCAGATTCCTTCCGCTGTCTCCTCCCAGCTGATACCTTCCTCCCTTATGCAAACCGCTGGACACTTTCCAAATGACGGAGTCCCTTCAGGAAGGGTGGCTTCTGCACCTCTTGTCATGCATCCTACCTAACCAAAGCCTGAGAAAGTCTTTGTTCGTGATTTCAGGAATTGGTCAATTGTGAGCAAGCTCTGAGTAAGGCTCTTTCCTTTTTTTGACGGAATCCACTGGAGAATTTGATGTAATCTCCTCTGGCATTTTTTTTTTGGACAACACATTTTTTAATTTGCTTTTGATAGTTGGACACATCATGAGAGAATGGTCACGATATCATTCCACAGCAGCAAGAGTGTTTTTTTTTGTTATTTTTGTTTTTGTTTTTTCAGAAGATGTGGCTGTATTGTTTGAAATATGCACACCAGTTAGGAGTCCAGTTAAAAATAGAATAAACTGAGTAGAAAAGTCATCTCTTCAAGTAATCTCTTCAAGTCATCTCTTCAAGGCGAAATAGCCCACAGGGCTGGACATCTAAAGCTAAGCACTAATACTCTAGCTTTAAGCTGCTTTGGTTCCTATGGTGCCATTAGCTTCACAATATTAAATTGATGAATTTACCTGAAATATTTGTAAAAGCAACTCAAAGGTTATGGAAGAAAGACAATCCTACTTCTTCCAAATTAGGTCAAAATGGAGGAAAAGTTCACATATATGAAAGCAAGTTCACATTTTTCTATTTCTTTCAGGTTTACTTTTAACATTCTTGAACAGACAACCAGAAGTCAAGTGCCAACCATATCCTGGGCTCCACCAAAAGGAGCATGGCCAGCAGAGCGAGAGAGATGATTCTCCCCTCTCTGTTCTGCTCTCTTGAGCACTCACCAGTGCTCACCTGGAGTGCTGCATTCAGCTCTAGGACACCCAGCACATGAAGGACACAGCACTATTAGAGCAAGTCCAGAGGAAGGCCACAAGGAGAATCAGAGGCCTGGAGCACCTCTTCTATGAGGACAGGCCGAGGGAGTTGGGGTTGTTCAGCCTGGAGAAGAGAAGGCTCCAGGGAGACCTTACAGTGGCCTTCCAGTGCCTAGATGGGGCCTAGAGGAAAGATGGGGAGGGACTATGTCAGGGAGTGTAGTGATAGGACAAGGGTGGATAGCTTTAAACTAAATGAGGGTAGATTTAGATTGGATATGAGGAAGAAATGCTTTACTCTGAGGGTGGTGAGGCCCTGGCACAGGCTGCCCAGAGAAGCTGTGGATGCCCCATCCCTGGAGGTGTTCAAGGCCAGGCTTTGGGCAACCTGGTCTGGTGGGAGGTGTCCCTGCCCACGGCAGTGGGGTGGAACCAGGTGGGCTTTCAGGGCCATTCCAACCCAACCCATTCTGTGATTCTGTGATTCTAAACCAAACATGAAGTCACATGCAATGCATTTTCCAAGTATTCAGACAGGCTGAATAAGCAAATGACCAGAAAGTGTTGTATTTTTCTGTCCTTGTAAGGCAAGCTCATACCCAACAAGTTTTATTAGATTCCATATTATCTGCATTTACAGCAGGGCTTGGGACGAACGTTGTTGTTGTTGCTGTTTTTTCTTGGTTGGTTGGTTGGTTTTTGTTTTTAATTTAATCATCCAATGGTACTAACTCAAATGTATAACCTGGTTTGGGTTAACACATACTTCTGCATAGCAGCCTGAAAGCTTAAGCCAAAAAGAAGGAGCTGTTCTTGAAGGTTCCTGAGCACTGCCTACTGAAAGTAGTGGAAATCTTGCAACAAAAACACTTTGTGAGTTTCTAATAAATTGGCAGATGTTACTAACTGACTCTATTTGTTCCACTCCAGCAGCTTTTGCAGACATCAGCATTAGTGTAATACACCTACAGTAAGCTACGCTAAAAATAAATAAAAAACAGCCAACTTCAAACCTAACAGACTCAAAAAAAATATATTGTGGTTACTTAAGAAATACAGATTGTGTCATTTAGCTGAAAGGCTGATGACTGATGACAAAGGTTTAGTACACATCTTTCTTCTCTAAAATACATATTCCAGTCATACCAGTTTGCTTAAAGTTTACTCAAAAACATAATATAGCTAAAACAGGGTGGGATTTAAAATAATCATTTAGTGTCAAAAACCACACAGATAGTGAGGACTTGATTCTGGACTAAGCTACTGCAGGAAAAAATCCTACAGACTTCAGTAGGAGTTTTCTTATTCTAGGATTTATTTACTTTAGTAGGGCTCTTCTTGCCTGTAATTAATTGTCCGTTCGTAGGCTGTTGCCACATTTAAAAAGATCAGTCCAGTGGTTTCCCTAATTATCTTCTAGGATGACAACATATTTATATATGTGTGGGAAGGTGAGGAGGGAAGGGGAGGCGTTAATGAGGCTGATATTTTTCAGAAGAAAGTATTTTGGTCTGGGGAAAAATAAAACTATATATCACTAGCAAATGAATTTTTCCACCACTGTCAAATTACGATCCTATGCAATTTGATCAGTGCTTTAATCGCATACAGCATGTTGGTTGTTCAGCCAGATGTCAGGTCATCTAATTATGCCACAGGAGTACTGGTAAAAACATTCCCATAATTGATGCGAGTATTAGGAAAATTAAAACATATACATGTATAACAGTAATGTTTGTTATTAGGTTTTCAGACATTTTTCTGCAAATGTACTAGGTATCTTACAGAATGGAGGTATCTTTAAAAAAAATATTTCACATCTTATCAGTCTAACCATTTTTAAGCTTTCCCTATATTTTGTTCCCACTAATACTTTCCAATCTAAAATAAATGGCTAAACCTTTTCCATGTGTAGCAAAAAAAAAGGTGTAAACTTGCATTCCCTGGATTATTTGTTTCAGTATTTCTCATGTTGCAGGCTCCTCAAAATTTTCCTGTGCAACTGAAAACCTCCTAACAAGAAGCATGCTTTTCTTACTTATCTTTCATAAGCCCCTTAAAAGTGGGCACTTGGGGTCCCACAGATCACAGGTTCGAAATCATGGCTAAAAAATAGGGTAGCAACTAGCTTCTCTTAACTGACCTGGGGAAAGTTTCCAACAAGAAAAAAAGAAACCTTTAAAGCTTTTGGGGGGTTGGTGGTTTCAGTCTTGGTTGGTGACGTGTAAGCTGTGAACTAGAGAATATTTGTGGGGTTGAGGCATAGGTAATTTTATAAATTCTGCACTTTAAATGCAGCTTTTGTTGCGATTGATGAAGAGGACATAGTTAATTTCATCTGTAAGAAGAGGCAACTGCAGCATCTGGGGAATCTATAGCACAGGCAGACATGGTCCTGATCTACACGGCACAGGATGGGAGCTGCACAGCTGTGGTAACATCAGGAGAGACAGAAGAGCGCAAGGTAAATATGTCGTGAACATGCACCTCCATGAAGTGTCACCTTTAAGTGACACCTGATGGTGATTTCCCACCAGCATCATGCCATTGATCTTCATAGCTGTTCCTAACCTACAGAAAAACCAGCGGAGAATGGGTTCCGCAGTGTTTAAACAACGTGTGAAGGCCCACACAGAACGAGATGAATCAGTCCTTTGTTTCCAGGAGAGATAGGATCTCAAAAAGGTCTTCATGGCAAAGCAAGCAGGTAACTGTAGATTTTTAGGTCAGATCTAAGCACGTGCGTGGCAGAGCTATTCTCAAGCATATCTATCCTGGTACTGTGCTCAGTTAGGTGGCAAACCGTGATGTCTGAGGTTATATTTACTGGTTTTGACTGCAGACTCAATTGCACCATTCTGTGGCGTGCTGTGGGAAGACTGGTCTGTCCTTTGTGGGTACCTGTACAGATGTGACTTTGTCCTATAAACATAGTAAACTGCTTTCAGTTGGCATGCCAAAGTTTTCTCTCTGCAACCTCTGTTCCATTCAGTGGTAAGGCAGGGGTCCAGCTTGGAGCACTGATCTGTTCCAGCTGTTGGCATTAACGCAACTTTCAGTTTGGAACCAGGAGGTAAATGCAAGACATGAGACATATTTGAAGGCGTTTTGTCAGTGACTTCTTGTTAGCCAGCAGCTTGCCAGACTAACAGCAACGTGCAGACGCAGTGGCAGCTGATAGAGATTTTTATAGCTGTGAAATCCCATCACGCTGATGAGTGATGCTGTGGTAAGGCTGCAAGCAGAGAGCGGTGAAGCAGCCCTGTCCTGCAGACCAGAATGGATGTCAGAAGGGCCAAAGAGGGAGGACTGTGAAGCTGTTGGAAAAGCTTGCCCCTTCACTTGTCCAGCAAAGATGAGCCTGTAAGGAAGCTGAAGGCAAGAAGATCTTCCAGTCCACTAAGTACATCCCATCCAAGCCCCAAAACAAAGACAAACTGAAGCTACGTTACAGCTGGAATTGTCCCATCACCCAGGTAGGACACTGTGGCCTGCAGGTACCTGCAATCTTTTGCTGCTGTAGCAACACCTGGGAGAGTGTGTGAGGACCCAAAGGAGAGAGCTGGCCTGCCAAGCTCATTTTCTGGTGTGAGCCAGCAGGGTTTGTGTGATGGGGCCAGGGGCTCGTCCATAGGCAGCACTGGGGAAGCACACACACAAGGCAACTGCTTCCTGGGAGAGATTCTGGCTGCCTCCCTCTGCAACCTCTTCCTTCCAGCACGAGAAGCCGGGAGATAGCTCTAATTCTCATCAGGATTAAAAATAAGACTGTGACCAAATTTGGCTTGCCCCGCTGGATTCATAAAGTGTTTACGAAAGAGCTGCATGGAAATGAAACCTGGGGAGCAATTGTTTAGCTTAGTGGCAACGGTAACGAGGAATGTGAGATGCATTTGTGATATCTGGGCTCAGGGGCTGAAATCTGCATTGTTACCTTTTGTTTTATCCTCTGTGAACTCTCATTTTCAGTAAGCGAAGGTCATGTAAAACGGCTCTTTACCAGCCCACATCCACACCCAGCAGACCAGCATTTCCTAATTAGGTTATATTCAATCTTTATAATGTGCTTGTAATAGATGCGGCATAATCTCAACTGATATTATTCACTTCCCAGGAATGTACAGCTGAAGCTGCTCTGCAGGCTCTGACTGCAAACAATGGGTGTGCAGCTGACAAATAAAAGTAGCTATTTTACATGCCCTGGTCTATTTGGATTCCATTATTCAAGCGATGTCTGCTGAACAGGTATTCACATTGAAAAACAAGCACAATTACAATTTTCTGATGTGGCAGCTATTTTTGAAACTCATTAAAGCTTGCTAGTGCTTTTCCCATGCAATGAAAAACTGGAATTGCCTGTTGTAATATTGGCTGGCAGATATGAATGGTTTCAGCTCACATTTTATAATGAAGAAATGAGCTCATGCTATATAATTGCGGGCTATCCCCAAGAATATTTTTATTCAGCCTTATTGTCAGACTAAATTAAAACCGCTGAAGAGCCTGGTTCCTCATGATGCCAGGTGCTCTCAGCTCCCACAGTAGTTAAGGGAAGGCAAGAGTGCTCAGCAGTTTCAGAAGCAGTCCCTAAACGCTGATAGCAATGTGCTAATTTTTATATTAAGCAAGACAACATTTTGCAGAGTTGTCATTGTTCTTTTACTCTTTGTTTGTGAAGGGAGCAATTATTATTAAAATGAATATTTATTCTATACTTCATCCATTTATTACATTTACAATACAATGAAGACTTTACAATGAACAATTAGAATAACCTTTCAAGGTGTTGTTTTTTTCTTTTTTTTTTTTCCCTATTACTTTTCCTCTCCTAAGCTTGAAACAGCCATTGACTTCCTTTTATTAAAAATTAACTAATTACCTATTTGAAGCTGCTGGTGATTACAGACAGTGGCATCCATCTGGCACTAGAGACTTGTTTGCATCCTCTCCCTCCAGCTACTGGGGGCTTGTGGCCTCCCTGGGGAGCTCCGTGGAGAAAAGTGGTCTGAACTCAGGGGACCCAGAGAGAGCAGAGGATGAAAGAAAGAAAAGCTGTTTGGGGCACTCGATGAACTACCACCTTCTTTTGCCAGCTGAATCGCTGCCTCACCCCATGCGCTGCCCGCAGGCAGATCTGGGCAGCCTGAGAACACGTGGGGGAAGGTTGGTGCCTGCATGCACACGTGCTTGCACGTGGGGTTTTGTAATGCAGGAGGAAAAGGCAGGCTAGGGAAGCCAAATTGTGTGCAGTGTTGGAATACCAAAAAAAGTTGCATGTCAGACATCCATCACTGATACGTAAAAGGTCACGTGAAGGCCTTGCTCGAACAGGGGGTCAATTAGCCCTTCTTTCTCCCCTGTGTCCGACGTGTTATCACCGCAGAGGATAATGAGTTAAAGCTAAGTAAGGACCTCGGGAGATCAGAGGTCACAGAACGAGAGGCTAAAAAATGGGATTCAAATATTATAAGTCTTTCAACACTGTTTTCTAGGTATTCTGTTAAATATCCCACCGGGAGGCTTCTTTTCGTCAAAGCTAACCACATTTCTTTGGACTTTCTTCTCTGAGTGATTTCAAATATATAAAGAATTTAGATGAAAAACAGATCTGTATTTTTTCATTGTTTAAAAAATGGTAGAAAATGCACATTTCTCAGAAGAGTGATAGTGATTGTATTTATAGAAATTCCCAAAGTGACAGTTACAGAAATAATCCGTGGCAAACAAGTTGCAGAAGATTTTTCCCTCAGTCAGATCACATTATTTCTTTCCAATGCTGCATAATAATTTCCATGAAAAGAAGCTGCACTGTGTAGCCCTGATCATTGCTTTGACTTGGTAAGAGCAATCAGTGAGGAAAAACTGTAAGGCTGGGGAACAGAGCAGCTTCCAAATAGGATTGTTATAAGGAAGATGGTTTCTGTGTTCTTTGGGCTCAGGGAGAGAAGAAAGTGGGTTACTTTGCAGCAAAGAGAGAAGTAAGTTGCTTATCTGCCAGGAAAACAGAAAAAATAATGGTACTGAAGGGATGAATCTGTGGAGCTACCACAGGGGGCTGTGGGGTTTCCATCAGCAGATGATTTTAGCAACACAGGATAAATAGACATGTGTGAGAATAGCCTGGCCCCGTCTGTGGTTTCCCAACCCATCCACAGTGCCTTGGGGATCTGTGGGGCACTGCGAAAGGTGGCGAGGGAGGTGGGTTTGTGCCCATGATGCAGCAGCCTGTGTCAGGTAACTGTAAAGGGGCTGTGTTTCCCCTGGAAAAGAGAATGGAGAGGTCCGGAGGTTTCTGAAAGGTTTTAAAAGGAAAGCTTGCTTGATCCTGCATCAGGGCACAACACGGAGGGGATGACCCTAAAGTCCCTTCAGACCCTACAGTTCTATAACTCTATAAATCAGGTTATCAGAAATGATGTGTGTTTTGGTATGGCCTTTGGTTCTTTGTGATAAAATTGGCACTCCACACAGATTATTAAAAGAGACAAAAATTCAGACTATTCCTATATATGATTACTAAATACTATTTAGGAATGGCATTTCAGAATGCAACCTTAAGGAACGCTGGAAAATAGCATTAGACAGATTTTGAAAAAGGTTTTAGTGATATGTTGTTTGTCATCGTAAAATGAAGAGTGGTTATGTTAAATAGTTTAACTTCTTAGCTTCCAGAGCTTATGTTAATGGTGTGTGTTTTAAGGATCATAAAACCTTTCCCAAAGTACAGCTTTTGAGCAGTCGATTTCAAAGCATAAGACTCTGCTTAATGATCCTCACTAAATTCATAATCTAGCTGCAGCTGAAAGAAGTGCAAAAATGCCACGGACTTGAGTTGGACACGCATAAATAAAACCAATACTATGACAAGTAGAAGTCATCCTGATTCAGGAAGGCACTTAAACAGATACTTTAATACTTACATTCTCTAGATATCATGGGGACTAAAGTATTCAAGTATTCAAGCATGCCTGTCATTTAGGAATCTTAAGACTGTGCTTTAAACTCCAGTTTTAGTTCCTAATGTCAGAGGTTTGAAACGACAGGAGAGACAGCCTTAATCTGTGGTGGAAAGGGACCAAGCAGTGGAAGATTCCATCATTCCTTGCAATCAGTTCAAAATCTGCATGTTATTAACAACACTGAGGCTTTAACTGCTAAGAATTTGGAGGAATTTGGGATCTTGTAGGAACCATCGTTCCCCCTCCGACAAATACAGCTCTGTCCTCCAGGGTTTCCTGTAGCACTCAAAGCTGGGAAACGGATTGGCAATTTTTCTGCAGAGAAACTGAAACTTTTCTCTGAAATGTTAGTGCCTCAAAACAATAACTGCATTTACTTGTGTTAGAATGCTTTCCATTTAATGTATTCCTTTGGTTCTTCATGATCAAATGAAATTCAGAATGGATTTGAGGAAAAGGTTCTTCACCGAGAGGGTGGTCGGGCACTGGAACAGGCTCCCCTGGGTGTGATCACAGCACCAAGTGCGCTGGAGTCCAAGAAGCATTTGGACAACTCTCGCAGACACATGGTTTGATTTTTGGGTGGTCCTGTGTGGAGCCAGGAGTTGGACTCGGTGATCCTTGTGGGTCCCTTCCAGCTCAGGATATTCAATGGTTCTGGTTCTATGACCCTTGTGGGTCCCTTGCAGCTCAGGTTGTTCTGTGAAATGTGACCCATGGTGGTACACTTGGGTGCAGTGCAGGTTAAAGAAGACATTCCCTGTACTGGGGTGGCACAGCCTGCTTTCTGTAATCCTACAGTGCCTAACACAGGAAACAAAAAGGTAAGACCAGTGATACGAGTACAACTGAAGTGGTGTTGCTGCAGATTCTGGCAGAACAGGCTTTTAGGACCAAAGAGAAGCTGCTTTTCTTATGACAGCGACATGAAGCACAAAGCATGAATCTCAGAATGGGAAAGACAACGGTAAAATGAAGGGGGAAAAGCTGGAACAGGTGCCGCAGGTCAGAGGCACGGGAGGTCACTACATGAAAGAGCATGAGAGGGAAACAAGAGTTAAACCAACTGTGGCATGGTACAGTGATGTGCAGAGGTGTGGAACCCAGCTCTGAAAAAGAACCAAAAAAAAAGGATGTGGAAGAGGCAGGGATGTGCAACATGACTGGGACAAGCTTTTCAGCATGCTGCTGTGCAGCACTGGCAGCCTGGCATTACAGCAGACGAACCTGTGCACCTGCCTGCTTCGTCCTCAGACATAGCTGTGTGGATTTTCATCAGCTTCAGCACATGAAGCCACGCACATGCATGCCCACACACATTTCCTTTCTGCACTAAAAAGAAGCATGAGCAATGTCATCCCTCAAGTGTCCCGTTTCAAACGTCCTAAACCACTTAAATTAGGCTCCAACATGAAAAAGCAGTCTCAAGAATAGCGTCGGTAGATTAAAGGTAGCGTGGAGTGCATTGGCGCAGAATAAATAATTGAATAATTGCTAAGTTGGACGTGTATCCAAAGAAGCCATCATTTATTACAGAATTCTTTTATTTTGCTTACCCAAACTTTACAATAGCTGTTTTCTCTGAGTGTCCTGCTGCAGAAAGCGGGAGCAGCCTCTGGGCCGCTCTCAAATTTACTTTGGCTTTTGCAGCAGTGACTGAGAGTTACTGGAAGCACACGCTCTCCGGCCAAGCCCTCGGCCCCATCGGCTCCCGCTGCCTCCAGCCACCTGCTCGCTGGGTGCCCGACCCCAGATGGGTCCAGCATTGAGGCCTTGCATGGACTGGGCCAGTGCCTCCCCTCAGACATCGAACCCGCCTGGGGAGGGCTGGGGCTGTTGTAGAATAAAAATTGTGTTACAGGAGTCAGGTGGCTAAAAGCATTTTGGCAGAGTTGGAGATAGTACCACAAGGAGGCATTTCGTGTTTAGGGGCAGTACTTTCTGCAGAGGGTGTATTCTGGGGATTGGGATTGGGGTGCCCAGAGCCACCCCCTGTGTGTGCCAATCTGCAGGCATGTGGCCCACTGAGATGTCCACTATGTTCTGGCAGGGCATTCGTGTCAGAGGGAACATGACTCTCTGGTGGCAAGGTGCTTCGGCATCGAAACGCTCCCACACCAAGAATGAAAGGAGAGTGAAGGGAAATATCCTCTCTCCCACACCTGTGTAAATGTGAATGTGTCCAGAGCAGGGCTACGAAGCTGGTGGAGGGCCTGAAGCACAAGTCCTGTGAGGAGCGGCTGAGGGAGCTGGGGGTGTTTGGTCTGGGGAAGAGGAGGCTCAGGGGAGACCTCATTGCTCTCTGCAGCTACCTGAAAGGAAGGTGTGGGGAGCTGGGGGTTGGCCACTTCTCACAGATTAACTGGTAATAGGAGTAGAGGGAATGGCCTCAAGTTGCTCCAGGGGAGGTTCAGGCTGGCAATGAGGAGACATTTCCTGTCAGAAAGAGCAGTCAGGCACTGGGACGGGTTGCCCAGGGAGGTGGTGGCGTCACCGTCCCTGGGGGCGTTCAAGGAGAGGTCGGACGTGGTGCTTGGGGACACGGTTCAGTGGGTGACACTGGTGGTTGGGCCAGATGATCTCGGAGCCCTTTTCCTCCCTTAGGGCCCCCGTGACCCCGTTCTTCCACCCGTGCTCCTCAGCCACACGCCGGCTGCCCCACGCGTGCCTCCCTCAGCGCCGTGCCGGGGCCTGCCCCGCTCCTTGCCGCTCCGCTCCGCTCCCCTTCCTGCGGGCGGCTCCGCGGCGCCGGGATTTCCCTGCAGCCCGCCGCCAGCGCCGCCTCCCCGCGGCCGCCGCTCGCCGCCCGCGGCCCCGCGCCGCGCCCCCGGCACTCGGCGCCCCGCCGCCGCCCCGCCCGGCCGCCGGCCGCTCGCTCGCAGGTGCCGCCGGGGGCGGAGGGGCGGCCGCAGGGAGACACGGAGAGGAGAGGAGCGGAGAGGAGAGCGAGGAGCCGGGCAGCGGCCGTGAGTCGGGGAGCGGGGCTGCGGGGGGCTGCCGGGGAGCGGAGGAGGAGGAGGGAGAGACTGCAGCGCTCCCAAAAGGGGCAGGGGGCTGGTTGGGAAGGGTCGGGGCCCCCCCCCCCCCCCCAATCCTTTGTTGTCCTCTGTGGAGCGCCTGGGGCGGGCAAGGAGCAGCTGTGTGTGTGTGTGTGTGTGTGTGTGTGTGCGTGTGTGTGTGTGTGTGTGTGTGTGTGTGTGCCCACCATTGTTGTCCGCTCCCAAGCACGGGGCCCGCGGGCGGGATGCTCGCAGGGCTACCAAAAAAGGCAGCGGGATGCTGGGCACGGGTTTTTCCCTTTCCCCTACCGAAAAGGGAAGCGCAGGGACAGAGGTGGCATCATCCCACCTAGCAGCGCGCATCAGCAGGTGTTTGCTGTTCCAGGTTTGTGCTGAAAGGGTCCAGGCAGGGATAGCGGTAGCAGGAGGCTTTGCTCCAGCTCTGCGGCGTGTTAAAAGCAGTTTTTCAGCAGGAGCGATCCGAAAAGTATCAGAAAATCCCCACGTCGGAGGCACTCCTCGCTCTGCACATTTGTTTCGTGTTACGGCGCGCAGAGAGGAGCCGAGCAGGTTGCTCGGCCGCTGGGCTAGCACGGAGAGGGGGGATTTGTCCTGGCCTCGGCGTTTGCCGGCGATATCTGCAGAGGGAAGGAACAATGGGGCCTGTCTCCTGCCCACATTAACCATAATCACAATTACTGGTCACCCAGAGCACCTTGTTTCACTCACAGGAGCGAATATCAGGCTGCAGGGGCTGCCTCCATGCCTCTGCCTTCTTCAGCAGTCCTCAGAGCCAGGCAGGATCACCAGGAGGTGGCCTTGGTGCCTTGTGGGAGCCCAGGCGATGGCTATTGCCCGCCAGGCAGCCCGCAGCCTCGCGTCCATCCCCTGGGGCAGCACGGCTCTGCGCCTCGCTGTTGGGCTGCTGGGGCTAAATGTCAGGCTGACTTCAAAGAAATGGTTAAAACTGCTCCAAACCACGGATATCGGCTATGCCGTAACCAAAGAAAGCCACGTTTCGTGGCAGAATGTGTTTTCTGCTCAGCTTTTCGTAATGACGTACGCTGCTTTGGTGGATCATCTTCTAAGCTGGGTGACTCCTTACAGAAGAAATTCTGGTCCTCTGCCCAAGTCTTGAGAAATAGTTTTGGGGTAGGGGAGGGAACTGCGCTGGCATTTTAAAATAAATTTCCTTCTACCACGCGTCCTTCTTGCCTTCAAGCTCTCTTTTGCTTCGTTGATGCTGTGTCCAAGAGGCTCACTGGTCCTCTCTGGCCAGGTCTTCCCGTTGCTCACCCTTGATGACAGAATTGCGGTAGATGTAAGTCACACAGTGCCCGTTTTTTGGCTTTCTGTAATCATATAAAAACCCACAGGCTTTCACCTTACTGCATGCAAACATAGCTTGAGGGGGGATAAAAGAAAAAAGGAAAAAAAAAAAACAAAGAAAAAGCATCACTTCTCTTCTTCTCTCTTATCATGATCAAGGCAGAATAAATATGTTTCTTCAAGATTCAAACCATCTCAGCAGGAACTGGCTGGCTCTCCCTCCCCAGTGGTACAGGCGAACTGACTGGGTGGTCTGTGCCTCAGGGGTGCTGCTGCATCCCCGTTGCTGCTGCTCTTGCAAGGGTAGCGCTTGGCTGAAGGTGTATCCTCTGCTGGCTTCCCTGGGAGGTGTGTGTGATGGAAAGGCACCTTTCTCAGATAAACTCGGCTCTGAATTTCGATGCAGATGTGGGGAGAATCGTATGTGGGTGTTGGATGGGGGCTGTTTCAAAATGATTTCTTCTCGCTGCAAAGCAGGCCAGTTACTGGCCAGCGAAAGCACCTGGCTGGTGCTGGTGGACAAGGCTGGGCAGAGCAGCAGGAGTGGATGCAAAGCACCACCTGCACAGGGGAGGCTTTCCTGTGAAACAGGAGGGCAGAACTGGGTGCAGCTACTGAGTACAAGTTAGGTGATGTTCACGCAGAAGAGATCTGATTCTAGTGCTGTGCTAAATAAGAGGTACTTCTGGATGATGCTCACGAGGATAATCATTACTTACAGAGTATTTTACGGTATTCTGTGTTTTTTGAACACGGATATTGATCCAGCATGGTGACTGCAGGGGAGAAGAATGTAATAGGAGTGGCTGGAACGAGCTTCTCCATAGTTTAAGGGTTAAATCAAGACACAGAAAAGCTGCAGAAATTGCTCTGCCAAGATGAAGCAAGATGATTACAAGCAGACTGAGCTGGCCAGAGTGACAAGGTATATTTACACCCTCACTTGGGTTTCATTGACACTTATGGAATAGTCAGGTGTAGGAAGAAATGTTTGTCTTACGATTCAGCCACTAGTTAAGTCCACAGAAGCACAGTTAATTAATAATTTTTGTAAGCCAATGTGAGATTTTTCTTCTGAGAGGGTAGTGAACCCTCTCAGAGTGTGTTTTATTCTTTTTCTGTGTGTGTGTGTGGTTTAAAGTGGGGAGATAAGCCGTTTACAGGCTAAGCCTACGTTAGAGTAGCACATTTTAATTCCTAAAGCTCTGAAAATGTGAAAATGATAGTTAAATACTCTAGACTAAATTATACTTTCAAAAAAAAAATTGGCCTCACATTAAAAGCTACTCTGATCATGAAGATGTGTTTAGCAAAAGTAATTTGAAATATTGTTATACTTATCTTTTGAAATTATGCAAGTTGCACAATACTTTTAAAACACGATGACTAGTGTCTGATAAATGCCAAGGAGCCACATGAAGGGTTTCAACTTCACCATGTGTGGTTCAGCAACATGTAGCTCAACTATGTAAATGCCATGGTAATGTTGTGTACTTGCACTGAATAGTAGAAGAAAGTTTGATACACTGCTTTGATTTCTATCATAAACACGGAACAAGTCAGATAAGAAATTAAATGGGATGATGTAGCGAGGTATTGTGCTGGGGCTCATTCTGAATGATCCAAGTGAACTTTTCTGTGGTTATGTGCAAACAGCAGCTGACCTTCCGTAGAGATGCAAGTGCTGCTGACAGGCTGTGGGCAGTGAAACTAGGGATGGCTTGCTTAGTCAGGGCTCTGCAAAGCTGTCTAGATGGATTTACATGGCAATTTTTATTTATTTATTTTTAAGCAATGCGTAGGGAACTTCCTAAAAATAAATACTTCTTTATATCTTTACCAGGAAGGTCTAAAATTTAGGGCTTGATGTATTTTGATTACTATTTATTCTGTCCCTTTGAAATACCAGATGTGTTGAGTCTGTTTCTTGCTGTTCTGTTGTAGATGTCTTTGTGTATCTGGATATTTGTGTTGTGCCTTAAACAAAGGAAACAGGTTTAAAGTCTTTATTCTAAATGTTTTCTTTCTTGCCTAAAATATTGGATAAAAATAGTAAATAAAAGCAAATGGTTAGTCCGATTTATTTTTTTTTTTTTCAGTTAACTTTTTAAAAAGTCTTCATGGTATAACAGTGAAGTCAAGCAAACCCAAAAACCTATGTGAAAAGTTAATGATGGTAAAAGCAAGTATCCAGAAGTTGGAAAATGCTTGTGGAAAGTGGCGATAATGTACATAAGGGCATTATACTGACGTGTTACTGCTTGTAGCCCTCTTGCCTCAGACAATATGTGAAACAAATCGGGTGAGAAGTGACAAAAGAAAGGATCTGCCTGACATGCTGGGCTGAGGCTGAAGGTCCTGCTCTGTCATAGCGCTTATGGGTTGTGCTGGGCAACGTTTTAATGCAGATGGTGAAGGAACCAAATAATGGTTGCACAATAACATAATCTTGGGATTTCCTAACTTTGCATTCTTTGACTTTGCAAGCTGAGTGCCCCACATAGGATATTCCTAATTACGGGGTTCAGAATTCTCAGTGATACTCTGCAAGGAAGATCAAAGGTGCTTTGTGCCACCACTGTCAGCATCTGTGAAATATTCCTCCAAAGAAGTTGTGAAACTCGCTTCCTAGCCAGCAGAGATCTCTGTCATGAACCTGAGGAGAACAAACTCTGACACCTGTGAGGATATGAGTAATCTTGCTGCAGATCTTCAGGAGGAAGCAGAGCTGGGGGAAAGGAAAGGCAGGAAGGAGATGGCAGACAAAACTGGAGGCTTAAGCTTTTTAGTGAAACAGTGGCTGATGAGTCTTGTTGCTTGACAAACACTTGATCCAGTTCTAGTAGGGCATCTCAGCGTTTTAAGAGCATGGTTTTCTCATGTAGAATGGTTGTGTTGGCTCCTATGTAGTAGACGTTTTCTTGGATTTATTTTTTTTTTATTTTGTTCTTCTCGTCCTTGAGTGGTGCTCTAATACCAAGTGATGTACAAGAACATAATGCCAGTGTTGCTGTTTTTCACACACACGCCTTTCCATTCTTGCCCTCTTGTTCATCTTTTTTCCCTTTTCATTTATTTTCATGAAGCAAATGACAGCACTAATTGATGCCTCTCATTAGGAAAGCTTTTAAATTTTACAAAAATCAATTTGTAAAGTAATTTAGGACCTTAAAAAAAATCCTTGTGAAACTAGAACATTTTTTTTAAATGTTCCTCTTAATTCTAGTGCTTACTAATCTCACCTTTTAAATTGTATTCATGAGTTTATTGTGATCAGGAACTGCTTCCATTCTTTCTTCCTTGTATGTGTATCTCCAGCTCTAGTTATGTAAAGCCTAAATTGCGTGTGTATAGATGCATCTACATCTTTTAGAAAATACTTAAGATCTTCATGAAAAAAAAAATCAAACTTTATCTTTTTGTCTCATTTAATATGATTTGTTGTATACTTTGATTTAGTTTAACTTTACTTATGTTTATTCACGAGATCAGATAATTTAGCTCTGAAACTCAGGCCAGGATTAATCCAAGATGTAGTGAGGCTTGAGATGAATGTCCTGTTTTGCTTTTTCTTCCCTTTCCTGTGCTTGAGATGTACACTGTAAATACCCTGTCTTCAATGTGGCAGACCACCACTAAGGAAGCACCTTGTTCAGACATTCTTGCCACTGTTTTTCATGATAAATTCTGTTGGTGAACAGCCACGTGTATTACTTTTTGGTCTTTATTTCTCGATTATTTGATTAAATTGCCTTTTGGGAACTAAAATATAGATTCAGTTTGTTTAAAAGGTGCCCCCAGACAATGGTTAGGTCAATCTTCTCAAAGTTTAAGTTTCAAATTACAGCCTAATCGATTTTTATTTTACAAACTCCGTGACATTTAAAGCATTGACAGGACTCATTGGTTCTTTGAGAGTACCTGTTTCTGCAATCATAACCAATAAAACCACAAGCTTCTCTGACACCAAAGCAGAATGCATCACAGAGTGAAGGAAAAAGAAAATGCAGGTTCTGTTTTGTAGTTTGCTGCGAAGACCAGCCAGACCATTTCTCCCCAGTGCTGCAGTCCTTGCAAAGAGATGTTCGTTCAGGGTTTGCGTGACTTGTCTGTATTCATTTGGAGGATGGTATGGGGCTGTGTAGATTTTGTTGTCTCCCTTGTTTTGAGGATGTGTGGTTCCTAAGAAGAACATTAGGGGTTGGCTCAACTCAGGGAGACATAAACAGTAGGAGAGTGAAATGGGGAAAAGGAAGAATAGTGCTATTGATTGTCCCGCATGTCAGATGCAGCTCACATGTTCCTGCCTCAGATGCAAGAGATTATTGCTCTTCATCAAGTGGAAGCTGGTCTTTTGCCTGCTCATTTCTCTGTAGTATAATGACCTTGGAAGAACAACCACAGTTCATAAGAGGGTAAGAGGCAGCGTGTCTGGGGGTGGTGTGTGCATATTCTGTGGGCAGTATTTTTCTGTTTGGATATTTAGAAACCAGATGGGAATGTGGAGGTAAAGAATGGTGCAGTGTGTCCACACAGGCTGTGTGGACGTATGGAATTGTATTTTACTTCAGTGCAAACACTTAGAGTAGAAAGATGGAAAGGGGAGGAGAAGGTGGTGCTCACAAGTTTGAAGCTAACAGTGTTCCCTGCCCCAAAAGAGGCCACAACTGAAGAACTATCTTTTGTGAGATGCTGATGTTGTTGGTTTACATCTGCATGGTTCTTAATATACTAGATATTAGTTCTTAATGTAGTAGATACCTGGCTTGTAATTAGGGCTCCTGATGCTACAATAATACAGATTGGTCATCTTGCGTAGAAGTAAAATGTTGAAAGAAAGAGGTTCAGACATCTAGTCAGTTTGGAAAAAAAAAAAAAAAAGAAAAAAAAAGCCTTAATTGAACAAGTTGGATTGTTAATGTTACCGGATCTGCTCTTCCTTGTTTCTTCTTAATGATATGCAGAGTAATTAGCGGTACAGATGATATATTGTTAGGAACAAGATAGCTGACAAAGCAGAGCAGCAATTTGTGTGGCAGTTACTCTCTTTCTGTATGTCCCTTCTCACTTGCACAATATGACTTGAGCTGGGGAGGGAGGCTGCGTTTCCTTTTGTTTTTCTCTGCAGCTGGTTTTGTCTACATGTCCCCTCAGGCATGATGAATACCCATCTCAGTCTCCAGAATCTGTTAGATAAGATCCAATAAGGTCAATAGCAAAGACAACAAAGGCATCTGTTTTATAGCAGAGGGCTCTACAGTTCTCTTCAAAATAGAAAATTCTGGTCCCAAAGAAGAAATGTTACAATAGCAAGAACCCAAGTAGGTTAGGAATCTGTAGGAGTTCCTAAAGTAATTGTTGAGAAGGACCAAGAGAAACCATGGCTCCCCAAATGAAAGTGATGATTATCACTTAGTGTAGCTTATAGTGCAGACAGCTTCCATCATTTGTCTGAGAATTAACTTCAGGTTTAGTTTAAGTGGTTATTTTAACTTTGCACTACAAAAGTGCCTCTATTTTGCCAGAAGAATACGCATCATATCTAAGTTTTTTGTGTTACGGTGTAGCAGCTGGATTGTTGGGATGTGCTATGATGACCTTATAGAGGGAAGAAACTGGAGTGGCATCTAATGAAGCAACAGCAGAGAATTTGGGAGTTTTTTGACACTGCCATTGGTAAGAAGTATATCCAGTGAAATATAAATCTTTAAGTGTATTCAAGTAATCTCTGACAATAAAAAGACATAATCTGCATAGAACTGAAGAGTTGTAATATAAGAAACATGTTTCAATACCCAAATGAGCAATCTAAACATGGAAATTGTTCCTATTGCTAAGTACTAGCTGATTCTCCTGTATCAAGCCTGCCTGCAGGTCTTTCTCCGTTGTATATGTGCATAAGGGTTGATCCCTTCCCCACTTTGACCGTCCTCTGTCTCTTGGTTCCACCTCCTTAATTCTTCGGCACGGGTTCAGTCCTTCCTGAGTCTGGGCTGATGGTTCTTCCTTTGAATTGTTTGTGGGGATGAAGCACAGCAAGGTGAAGTGGAGGGTGGTATTTTTCGTAGAGAGGTAATCTCAGAACCCTACAGCTGGCAAACACCAGGCTACTAAATCTTGCAGAAATTATGATTTTTAACCACTTTAAAATTGACCGTCCTGAAAACTCACAGAGACAGGAAAAGACACAATTTTGAATGTCAGGACTAGCTTTAAAAGACGTGCCAGAACTTTTTAGCAAGGCTGTGGATTGTGATGGGAGGTGTATGGATGAGAACAAGGGGCATTAGTTTGGAGCAGGGGAGGGGAAATATCTCATTTTGGTTTTGTCTCATTAGAGAAGCAGATTACCAATTTATGTTAAAATTCTCCTACCTCTTTTAATCCTCCCAATAAATAAACATATACAGATTACTGCAGACAGAAAACGTTGCCTTGAATGGCAAAGTCTGGTATTTATCAACAACTCAGAAATGAGCCCTAAGATGGAAGTTCCTAAGACATCTGAAGGCAGACAAGTTAAAAAGTAGTTATCTGAGAAATGGGGTGCGTGTTCTGGGTAATGAACCTGTTATCTGCTGAAGCAAGGACAGCTTGTGCAGGGAGGGTGTACAACAAGGATTCTGTTCTGAAGTGGCACCAGGTGATTTTTGTGGTCCTTCAGTTCAGTGTGATCTTTCAGTCCGTCTGATGAGGGAGTCGTCAGAAGTTACTGGGCTGTAAGAATTGGCAAGTTTGTAGTTCTTGGGTTAATATCCCTAAAGGATAAATGTGCTCCTGAAGTCAGATTTTACAGCAGTGACTATATATAGGGGATGTGGCATGAAAATAAATGGTATTTCTGGTGTGTTGTCAAAATTCAAGTCACAGCTCATTTTTCATGGTTATTTTCTCCAGAACTGAGTATCTAAAGTTGGATGCTGAATTCTGTTTGGTCACGGATTTGAGAGATCTCCTTTTTGGAAGTTGTACTTCAAGATGTTTCATTTCCCTTGCTCACTTTGAATGGGCTAAGCTGTTGTGAAACGTGCGCCCTTCTGCTTGTATGGCATCAGAGGAGAACCAGCTTTTAAAGCCTGCAGACCTCAAACTGTTCATGACAATTTGACAGCAAAGAATTTATTTAATTTTCTGTGCAGGATTTGAAGTAGTGTCAAATGTAGATAGCTATTTTTCTTTTCTGCTTTGTGCTGAAAGACTCGAACTTTCCAAGCACAACAGTTTGAATGAGAACTCTGTTTTGATAACTTTCAGGAAATTCACCCTTTCAGTCTTCGTAATTATCTTTATGGCCAAGAAAACATAATTTGTGGACAAAAGGGCTCTAAAAATTTAGTGTGGCTTTCCTTAGATGAAAATTCTTTCCAAAATATTTAATTCTTAAGAGAAAGTTAATGTGTTCGGTCAAGGGAAAATACTGTTCATACCCTGAATGATAAAAGCCAGACCAATCAGGAGCCTGTCTATCACAGGTTTTAGGCCTTTCTTGAATTGTTACCCAGTTCTGGCTCAGTATGGTTCCTGGATCTGCCTGAATTGTTTGAATTAGACCGTGGACAGTTTTTTGGGGGGGAAAAATGTTTAAAAAAGGCCAAATTAACAGAGAATCCGCCACAAGCCTTTGATTGTCCTTACTGTTCAGAGAAAATATATTTTCCTTCTTCCCTTGCTTTCTCTAGCTTTATGCTAGCAACTATAAGCAATAGCATGGAAAAATAAAATCATGATTCAGTGGCTGGGAGCAGGATGCCCTCAATGATTATATTTTTTTTCCATATGCAGCGTTACAGCCCATGACCAACTCATTGCTTCGTTCTCTAAGTAGCTGAAGAGATTCAATTCTCCATGTGTCTGTTTCTGTAAATTATCTAGTCCATTAATCAGTCTCATGGCCCTTCTGAAACCCCTCCTTTGTTTAGTGATGTCCTCCTGGAGTTGTGGCTACCGGAGCAGGTCGGATGATGGCCAAATGGGGGAACTTTCCTGTCCCTCGTCAGTGCTCTTACGCAGCAGGGCATTGCACTAGCCCCTTTTGACCTCAGCACAAGAAGATCTGCTTGAGCTGCTTATCTCTTTTGGCCTGCAGAACTCTTACTGCTGTTTTTGAGCACATTCTTCTATTCTGAAAGTATGCCCTGTGTGATTTGGTCTTAAATTTTAGTCTTGAATTTGTGAGCTTGGCTACTGTTAAAATTCGAGCATCCTGTTGATGTTCATGTATCAGAGAATCAAGATCCCTCTTCCTCTCAGTTTTGCTATCTCCCAGTTGATTTTTCTTACCTTTCCCTGCTCTCCCATCCCCCAGTACAGGTCATTTTCATGTGAAATGGATAATTTAAAGGGAAAAGAGTTAAAGAGCAGCCACTGGGAAGGCAGGTTGGAAGTCCTCCCGCTGAGCAGAATGCACACGCAAGTCAAGACATCCGTAGTGCCCTGGGAAATGGAAAAACCCTGACTCCTATTTGTAACATCTTTAGTCAGTCTGACTGCCAGTGACACTACTCTTTACTGTAATGGGCAGAAATTCGTATGAGATCCGACATATAAAGCTGGTATGTAAGAAGTCGTAATTGGTCTGCTCTGAGATACCATGACCGGGGGAATAAAATATTTTGTACTTTGAGTAGGTGCGCTGGACAGAAGAGCAGCCTTATTATGTTGGCTCTTACACAGACCTATTCTTTTCCCATTGCAGTAGTATTGGTTTTGTTATCTTGTCATCTATTTAGTGAAACAAGAAGCCTAATTCTGATGTGATTTACTGTGGTTATAGCCTCCAACGATTGCATGCATTTAATTACTGCTAACAGAGAGAGAAGATGTGGACTAAGAGGCTCAAAAAGTCAATCTGGTTGTCTTTCAAGCTATCTGAAAAGTGTCACCAGTAGCTGCCATCTGGTACAGTGTTTCAAAATGCTAATTTGGTTTCCTTGTTGCTTCTTGCATTTGCAAAAAGAACAGAAATAGGAGCTCGTTGTCATTCGTGGGGTGGGGAGCTGTTGCTTTCCAAATGCAGCATGTGAACTAAGATGTTTCTCATGTTGGTAAGCTCTTCCCCGCGCTCTGCTGAGGATATGAATGCTAGGTCTGAACAAGGAGCACATGGCTGTTCCCAAATGACCATAAATGTCAGCCTTTTGATGGAAAGTCCAAGAAGAGTATGTTGGTGTCTGGAAAAACACAGGAAAAGTTGCTGTATCTTCTCCAACACGAGAAAGGTAAATAGCAAGAGGTGTAAAGGGAGTTGCATGATTTATTCGGCTTAGTCAAGTTCTAAAACAGCACTTTAGCTCATATTGTTGCATAATTAGTCACTAGAGCACAACAGACAAAATTCAGGTAGATTAAAAGTCTGTCTGGATACAGGTATCCACAGTATTCTTGCTGTTAGAATTGAGATTTCGTTTTAACAAGTAATGCTCTTCCAACCTGTGTTGGCGTGCTGGGCGATAGTGCCTGCCCTGGGCAGGCAGTTTGAAACACCCAGGGAATCTGTGGCAGGATTTCCCTTTAAAGAAATAGCTATGCTTAATTTGAGTTACTACAGGACAATCTGTATTTAGGGTGTTTTGTGTTCCGAGAGAATTTAAAAACCAAAAGAAAATCCCATTTTCCTGTGTAGAGTAGAAAATATGCTGATGGTAAAGGAGGCATTGGGAAAAAGACATACAGAACATCAGTAGCAGAGATCTTGGTGATCTGCTGTCTTCCTCTTTTGGATTCAGAACATCCCTTACATTACATTTAATGTTGGAGGATGAGCAGACAGGTATGCATGTTTTCTTTCTTATTTTAGGGCAATATGCTATTCATTAGCCCAATAAAGCAGTAATGGTTATGGATGTAGTTTAATTTAAGAAGCGTAGGAATATAGCAGTAGGGATGTTGATGAACATCCCTAACATCTAACATGGGTTTTGGTAGCTGCTGGCAAACAATTTAATGATTTCCTCCAGTATAAATCAGAGCCTGGCAAATCCAGGTAGTACCCATATGCAGCCGAAAAGAAGGAATGGCAGCTTTGTTATAACAACTTTCTTGCTGAAGTTACTGTACGTGTCTTTTACTGGCAATGTGTTTCACAGAATTTTGGTTATGGTATTTCTGTTCCTTCCCACATGAGCTATATCCAGTGACTCTGGGGATCAGTCTCTACATTATCTGTGGATTTCTTCCTGTCCATTACAGAAGCAGCAAGACTGAGATGTTGATGCTGTCCTCAGATGGAAGTTTTCTCCTGAATTTCTTCAGTATGCTGTCTTTGGCTGTGTGTTCTTTTGTAATTCAGGGAGCTGAAGTGTGTAAGTTCCCTGTGCTTCTGCAGAGGCTCTATTTGTTAAAAGAAGCAGTATGGACTTTTGCAAGAGAAGAGAGGCACGCTGTGCCTTCAGTTAAGGCAATCCTGTTGCATTATTGCAGTATTCAATGAAGGATATCTTGCCTGGATATGGTTTCTGCTTGCTCTCGGGGCAAAGAAATTAACCTCAGTTTTTGCTCTGCTTGCATACACTAAGGAGATCAGGAATACCTGAGCATTTCCTTCTGTGGCTTGGATTGTCACCACCTTTACATTGCTTTTATTTGCTGAGGTTTGTTGTTTTGTTTTCCTCCAGTGTTTGAGCAGCGGTTTTTGTCTGGGTGTCTGTCCTAGGCTCTACAGCATGTCACGTTTTCTTCAGATGAATGGTAAACCATGCAACTAAGCAACCTATCAGTCCTCCCCCCACGACTTGACTTCTGACTCCCTGGAGCTTGCAAGAGCCATTAGAAATTTCTTTTAAATAGCTGTCAGTAAAAGCAGAAGTTCACCTTACCTACTTATTAAAGGATTAAGCAAATAAAAGTGCCCTTTACATGGTAAAGCAGGTCTCGGAATAATATTATTTTATTTGTCTGCCTACACCCCACTGCCTTCCATGCCAGGCGTGTGAATTGGTACATGGACTGCTTGCAGCGTGTGGCAATATCTCAGGCTTGGTTGAAGAGAGAGGTGCATCCATGCCCACGGGGATCGCTGCTCCTCACTTGGGTGCTGTTACAGCTGTCTAAACGAGACGCCTGATGACCAAGCAGAGTTATAACAGTCTCCCAGCAAGTGTCGCAACGCTGTGTGAGGCCTTGGTGTATGTGTGCTCGGCTTCAGAACAAGCTCCTCTCAACTCTGAACTAATTAGTGCAACCTAGATAAAGCATAGGTTAGTATATATAGCTGGTGTTTGCTTCGCCAGACCTAAATGTGACTTCTGCCTTGTGCAACTGACCGATTTTCTGCGACCTGTCAGCACAGAGCTCTGCATCCTGCCGGGAGCAAACCATAGGATACTTGCGAGAGGCAAGCCGAGGCATTAAGAAAAGCAGGGCGCTGTTTAATTCAGGTGGAATCTGGCTGTCAGAAACCTGGTACAAGCCTTTTTGACATGCTGGAAGCTGGGATGCCCCTGCTGCTCAGGCTTCATTCTACAAACAGTGGTTTTGGCAGTGGATGGTACAATTAATGGTCAGCTTCAGACTCTGTCCCCTTCGATATCCTTTGCTTGAAGCTGCATAAGGAACGTGGGGGCTGGTGCTGAGGAGAATATTTAGCACTGAGTTGGCATTTGTAAAGGGGAGCGATTTACCTGCAAATGCTGGGCTCTGCCTCTGAGGTGGGAGGGAGGGAGAAGAGGGAACTCGGCCCCGCTTGGCCTAGGAGGACTGCAGGGTGGTGTCATCGGTGCTACCTGAAGTCTAGCCTCGTTTCTATGGAAACAGATGATTAATTTGGGGTTTTTCATTAATGTGGGTTTTGAACAAATTAAACGTGACCAAGGTGCCAACGAGGACCTGAAATTTGTTTTCAACTGAAGAGCTCTTTATATAAATGAAGCCCAATTTACATAATTAAGGGCACGCTTCGTTCATGCTGCTCAGCAGGACTGGGCCTTGAGACAGGGATCACTTCTTGCAGGGCCTCTCTTAAAAGGTGAGAGCTGCTCGTGCCCAGCTCGTGCTTTGGCTTCATGTGTGTGCGTGTTCGTGCACAGCCTTTCTGGGGAGGTGGTAGCTGTTTTATAGCAGTCTTGAGTTCGTTGTGATCCTCATCAAAAGGGCTGCGCATCGTGTATTTCCTTGCAGGCTACCAAACAACTGGGTGTTCCCCTCCCTCTCCCTGTGCTCCCAAAGGATTTACAGTCTTTTAAGGTGTGTGAGAAGCTTGGTATAGATAAAGCTCATCATAAAAAGTTGTAACTTGTTTCTCGCAACAAAGGCAAGTTGTTGTTTTGGTTGAGCACGGTGTTACGCCACTGCATTTGTCAGTGTCAATTTACGCCAGGCTTTAAATAGGATCCTCTGCAACGAGTTTGTTTGCTGGTAGTCTGTAATCCTTTCAGGCTAGCTAACATTAACGAGAGGCTGCATTGCTGTGGCTGGCTTTCTTTTGATCATGCACAACCCTAGTCAGGAAATGGGTGAGGAGCATGAGTCATGATTACATTACCCTAATGCGACTGCCTACTAGAAGTTTGCTTTTTGCCGCCAATACTCCTTCCCTTGACGTTACTTCTAAAAACAACATGTGTGTTTTGGAGCACTTTGAAATACTGACCTTTAAACACGGAGATTTATGTTCTCGTACAGTCTCAAGGCAGAACTCTGAGCAGGAGCCCCTGCAGAGCGCAAAGAGAACAAGAACGTGTTCAAAATGCTTTTCCAGAAAGCTGCAGAGGACAGGACTTGACTTGCAGTACATTAGGTCTGCTCGGGTTCAGTGGATACGGCATCTTTCCCTGACCCGTTTAATTATTCCGTCATGCTGCCTGCACGCGCAAGCTTGAGGTCCAGGCTTCTCTCTGTACAGATGCTGTCATCCCATACACCATTTGGCTTAAGCTGTGCCATACATCTGTGCTTATCTCTTGAAATACGGCTGCAGTAATGGGAAGATAGGTGCTGAGTAGTGGCTGAGGTAAAACCCTGAGTGTCGAGAAGGCGTTTTAACTGGGACCCGAGACTGCAGTATTTTAGCGTAATTAAATGCCTGGGGGTTAGTGATGGAAAGAAATAGCAGCTGTTAATCAGTAAACTAGTTTCAGTACTGCACTGCCACTGTGCCACTCTGAATATTGTCAGTATACCTCTGCAGTGCTTCCAAACATGAAAAAAAGCAAGTGCTGAGTATATTTGTTCCTCTCAAATCTGTTTGAGACTGTTCAGCCCTGCCAGGTTTGAAGAGCAGTATGTGAAGCACAGCTGTTGGCACAGAGAGCAAATGCACTCCAATAGCATTCAATATATTCCAGGGGAAAAAAAAAAAGCCTGATCGATGCAGTATAAGCAACCCAAGCTGACAGAACTGAGCGCCTGTCAAAAAGAGATGGCAGGAGGAAGTGGGGAGCACCGAACTGCCCCACGGTGTGATGCAGCCCTGTCAGCTGGGGCAAGCCGCGGGTGTCACTGACGAGCTGCAGAGCTGGAATATGACACGTCCTTCGGCTGTAACTTACTCTGCCAGACCCCCACCTCTGTTGAAATGCTGCCTCGAAGTAGAGGAGCTGTATTGTTAGGAGTGTAGCTTAAACTCATAGTGAAGATGTCATTTTCACGTTTTCCTTCTGTTTCGTATAAGAATGGTAAAACAAAAGCACTTACTTCAGTTGTGTTAACAATCTCCTTCAAACCGCATATGGATAATCAATTTTTAAAAGTCCTATTTACTCCATGATTTCTCCCCCATCCCTTAAAGAGGGCATGAGGTGGACCAAAAAAAAAGGAAATTCAATGAAGACTTTTGTAATTAATTCACTGACAAATTTCCTTCCTTACATCTACTCCAGCCCCAAGCTCTTTGATCTCATCTTGATGACCATGCAGCTCTCTGGAGGAGGCCTAAGAAGTGCAGCAGAGCAGAGGATTCATCCTTCTCTAGGCGATAAAACAAACAAGGCCTGTGAAGTTGATATTTTTCTGTAGCTCTGTGCCTCTACCTCATCATTAGCCTTTGCATATAGAGGGTTCTCTGGCCTTCAAGTTCAGCTGAAACTAGTTTATCAGCCATTTCAAGATGGTAAATACTTATTTCACATGAAACACTTTGAGAATTGAATAACAGCAGAACCGGTGATTATAATATGCCTACGTCACTCATGTGTTTCAAGGAGATGATAAAGAGTATTTGACTTGGAGAAGAAGGGTATTCGAGAATTGAAGGAGGAGTGGGTTAAGGGTTGGAGTTTGAGTGGGATCTTGCAAGATGCTTTTATTTTAGGTTGTCTTTTGTCAGGAGCTGCTAGTTAAGGAAATAGTAAAATAGGGACTTTTTTCTTTTTTAATAGTGACAATAAACTCTTGATTATCTATAGGAAAAACTTCATTTTGAGATGATACCAACCATGGGAACCTTAAGCCAGGAGCTAGTGAAGCTAGCAAGCCATTTTTGCATCAGAAGTGAATAAAATTTGTATGCAATTCCATGGAAATTTTATCTTGCAGAAGAGTTAAGAATTGCCCATCCCTTCTGCCAGAACTCTGCGCTCTGAGCTTCTCAGATGACTTGCTGCAGCTGAAAGTAGCAGTCCTACTCCTAGCCGTGTGACCTTAAACCCTTTTCCTAGTTAGTTTTCACCCAGTTCAGTGTGCTGAACTGGCTTAGGAGGGGGTCAAGTGAGTGCGCACAGAAGGGGGGCAGGGGAGAGAATGCCTTTCTGACAGCAATAGTTATATTGGGCTTGAACTCTCTCTGGAAGCATTACCAGCGGTCACGCTGCAGCTGTTTGTAAGCCCTTGCTGTAAACTGAGTCAGCGGGGAGAGCTGCTGCCATGACCAGCTCGCAGTGTGGCTTGCAGGTTTGCCTGCTGCTGAGAGTACGAGGAACCGCAGCGCAGAACTGGGAACAGCAGCGAGGAGTGGGGAATCGGGGGGGGGGGGACTTCTAAAACCAGCTCCGAGAGCACAGCTTGGCTAGGGAACTACACCCAGTGTGTTAAAAGAGAAAGCTCTCCATGTAACCTGCTTAAAATTAGAAAGGGTGTGGATTCATAAGCCTTAAACTGATACCGACGCTGGCTGACATCAGAAGGGGCAGTCCTGCCGGCCTCAGTCCACCTGCCCTAATAATTCTCCTGCGTGGCAATGCTAGCACTTACCTGAGCATGTCTCAGGCTGCATCAGGGAGCTGATCTGGCTCAAGACTAATCCTTCCTTCTCCCTTTGCAGGTGAGGTTTTAGCTAGAGCACTTACCCCATCTTTATAAGCAGCATCTCGAGTTGGGTTGTAGGGGTGGGTTGCTTTTTTTGCTTTTTTATCTGTGTTTTTTTGTTTGTTTTTTATCCCATTTCACCATGGGGTTTTATAGTTCTTGGTGAATGGACAGACAAGTTTTTAAGCTGCTTCATCTTGTGGTGTATGAGTTGGTCATTCCCGGCTGTTTGCTCATCAAGTGTGCTGGCTTTGTAGGATGAAATGTGCTTCAGTGCGCAATCTGGCTGATTTAGCACAACCTCACCTTCACAGGCTGTGCGAGTTAAGGTGCTAGGCTTTGTACCGATGTGTACCTGTGTCTAGATCTGCATGGTCTTGCACATGCCCAGTTTTTGAAAGCTAATGATGAAATCAAACTGTATGGTATTAAATCCGTGTATATGATTGTACCAGCCAGCAAAGCTAAGGAGACAATAAAGAGAGACCTGCTTCAGTCCATGGAGCTGAACAACAGAATACAGTGAGCTCATTAAACGCCTGTCTCTGGTGAAGAAAACACAAAAGGCTTTTATTGTTCTTGAAAAGATGCAAATGTTTCCAAGTTAAAAGAAGGCTGTGGCTAAAGCTTGTTGGAAGGTAAAAAACAATTGCTTAGCGAAAAAGAATTGGTATTATTTAAAACATTCAAATGAGTGGTCAAAAGCACAACTGCAAAAACAGACTGTATAAGGTATTTGATTTCATATTGCCTCACAGCCAAATTTTTAGAACATTACTCCTCTGTAGTGTCAACAAAACATGCATTAAACACATTGAGAATCTCAGAGTAAATGTCAGAAGGACGTTGGCATCAAAGAGGAATATATTTCTATTGAAATTATGCAAAGATCTTTTTTATACAGCACTGGGCTTTATAGTGTTTCCATGAGCAGCCTGCAAATAAGCATAAAATTGGTGTGGTGCAAATTTGCAGGTGATGGAGGGGGAGGAAGTATAGTGATGAGCAAGATGCTTGAGCATGCTCAAATAAAATGTTTTCTCTTTCTGAAGCATGGCCTTGCATTTCATCCTAAAGCACATAAATCCAGCTTATTTGCTGGAGAAAAATAGCTTCGAAAGTCATAGGGTTTTTTTCTAAAGAGTAGAGCCATACTGGACAAATCGTGTAATATGAGCACTGCCACTGGCTGTGCTGTAGAATTTGTTGATTAGATGAGTATATGCATAACAAATTTCTAGTTCTGCTAATACAGATTATTCTGCTTGGAGAACTGGTTTTTGTTATACTAGCTTGAGCTCTTAAAGGGTTGGTGATAAAACGCTACATCAAACAGCCTGTAAATACAGAAAAAACTATTCTAAAGATGGTGAGGATAAAAGCAGAAATACGATCTTGTTTATAAACAAGGAGCAATGATGGGAAGGAAGAAGTGATTTTTATCTTAGTGTGTGCTGTTAGGGAGAACGATATCAGAATGTTGTCACTAATTCTGATCTGATCTGAAAAGGATGTTGGAAGATTGGAGAGGGTTCAAAGGAGAGTGAGTGCAATACTTCAAGGCTTAAAATTACTCCCCCACCATCACCACATGAGGAATTCCCCCTGCTCACTTCGATCAAAAAAAACTACTGAGAAATGACTTGGTTAATATTCAAGTACCTTAACAGGGATGAAGGTTACTGGTTGATAAAGGGCCTTTGTGATCTCAGACTGATACACAACAAAATAATAACTGGGGCCAGTTGCTTAAATTAGAGAACAGCCCCAAACTAGGTGACTTCAGCAGCCCCTTCTAGCTGTGCTGGTACAGCTGTTTGTTTTCATACTTCATTGTACCCTTCAGTTATTTCAAGGCAGGTTGGCTTTGTTTATTTCTTTTTCTTACAAGATGAAATAAAAACTCTTAAACATGAAATACCCATTTTGATATTATGGTTTAAAGTTGAAGGTGCTTCTTGCTTTTCCTGATTTACTCTGGCTTGATCCATTTGAAAGGATATTATACAGGGAATAGTTGCAAGATTTGAGGCAGTCAACAACTGAAAATATTGAGTTCTTTTCATTCATAAAGATGGGCAGTGGGGGGACGACACTGGAGAAAAGGAAGGTATCTGGAGGAAAAGCCATAGTATTCAGTCTGCCCCATCGGTGTTTACATTACGTGACAATCCATACCTCTTCAGGTGGGCTGCTCATTGCAAGTGTGTTTTTTATTCTTACAATTTACATGGGGAGAAGTGCTAATAGAAAGGGAGATGAAAATGTGTACTCCTGTGAGTTTCTTCCCTTTGAAAGGGGAAGTGAGAGGGAACCTATGGCTGGTAATAAATTCCTCTGCTTTTTTAATATTTATTTTTATAGCTGAAGTTTTCCAAGCCTTCCTTGTCATTCATTAGTGCATCTGTATAATGGAACATACTCCTATTTCCTCACCCACCCCACCCTCTTCACTTACCCCTGAGGAGACATTTGTTTCAAAAATTCAAACTACTTCAAGTAGTAGTAATTTGGATTATTGAACCACTACTAACCTGCCAAGACGTACCAGGTGGAACTCTAGGACTATCTTTGACTATCTTCCATCTCTGTTGCAACACAGTGTTTTCATGAATGATTTGAATATATGCTTATTATATCTGTAGGTGATGCTAAACCCACATGCTGAAGAGGCCAAGATTAAAATTCAAAATGATCCTGATGGTTTAAAGTGTTTGCAATTAATAAAATGCAGCGCAGTGAGTGTGAAGGCTGTGCTGCAGTGGCAGTAGTCATGAACGAGATGTAGAATAACTGGCTAGGCAACAGCTCTTCACTAAAGGAGCTAGGTCTTTAGTGGACCACAAACTAAACATAAGCCAACAGCGTTGTGATGCTGAAAGAAAAACGCAGCCACTCAGTTAAGAGAGAAATTGAAATTGCAGCTTGAATATTGCGTCTACTTTTGGGCACGTTGGAAGTGCTGCCCTTCCAAGGGAAGAAGAGCATTAAAAAGAGGTTGAGGGAAAGCTATCCTAGCTGCAGAAAGCATGACCTGTGTTGGAAGACTGAAATATTTGTGGTGTTTAGCCTGTAGAAAACAAGGCTGAAGGAGTTGCAGGACATAAAAGAATGAACTGTATTTAGGGCACAAATTAGAGCAGGGAAGACTGGAGGTGCATTTTCCCCTGAGGACTTGCCTGTGTAGAGTAAATTAATGTGGGCAGGCTGCACTTGTAGGGATTTTTAAGGGATGGTGGACAAACATCTTCCGGAAGTAGCAGAAGGGCATCTTGGCCTTTGCAGGAGGATGGAGAAATGAATGAACTGCACAGGGGGGTCCTCTCTTGACCTGTGTGTCTGCAGGTCTGGGCAGAAATGCTGTTGTCCTTTTCCCTTCAGTTTCTGAAAAGTGGATGTGCAGATGAGATAAAATAGGTTAGATTTGATCTGGGAAACTAGGGTGAGTACAGTTTGAGAAGATTAGTTGTACTGAAGGGTGATTAGCCTCATTGTTTTTATAGAGTAATTAAATCTGTAGCTTTAATCAGAAAGGTGCAAATTCTTTGAAGGAGGGAGAAACAAAGGGGTGATGACTTTTAATCCAATCAGGGAGGATGGCTTTAATACAGATGAATTCAAAGGCTGGGCCTATAATAAACAAGGTAGACTTGGATGAACAATCTGTAGGGGAAGTGTTACCACCACCTGATTTGGTTAAAGCCACTCAGAAAGTGGTGGCTGTATAAGCAGACGGACTCGTGGCCTCACCTGGAGAGGCTGCCAGTTGGCACAGGCGCCTGAGTCTGTAGGAACGTGAGAGGTAAGGTTCTCCTGCGCTCCATCTGTTGCTTTTCTTGTATCTGAAGGCTTAGTTATACTGGGAATTGGTTTCACTCATGTTTGGGAATTGTGACTGCATGAGTTCAAGCCTCTGTTTAAAAAAAATGTGGTTTGCACTGATGTCATTTCAGGCATATTGAAAATACCAGCATTGCCAGGAGGTTCTCAACAGTTTGCACTGGTGATGGCTACTGATAGCTACAATCCAAAATGAACCCCTAAAGCCTGACTGGCTTATGCTTGCAGATACTGTGTTGGGTAGAAATGTTTCACCAGTTTATTGAGTAGTGTCTCTCTCTTTCGCTGTGTTACCGTCTTCTTATTTGGATATGTAAATAATAAACAGATCGCCTTTTCTCATGGTGACTTGCTCTGCAAGATAATTTGCCACTTTTGTATGATATGCTGGAGCTAGGTTCCTGTAAAGTTTAAATGTTTTTAACCAGTGATGCATAAGGCAGAATACTTGCAAGGGATTGTCCTGTAGAAAGTCTGTAGTCTTCCAAGAGTACACACTTGCTGCTGGTCCTGCTCTGTGGAAACAGGATTTTTTTTTTTTTTTTTTATCATTTCTTTGCCTGGGACACTGCTTAAGGATCTTGGGATTTGTGCACAAAGAGAATTTTGTACCTCGACCTTTATTTGTCTCTGGCTTTGTAAGCTTAGCTGTTGAGATACTTGCAGGTAGTCTGTGGAATAAACTGAGGCATCCATTGAAAACTTCGAGCTGTGTGGAAGGTGATGATTGCAGAGTGGCCGGAAGGTTCATGAGGCAGACTGAGAAGTGCCCCTGAAAACATCAGCCTTTGTTACCAAGCAAAACACTTCCATGAGAGTGTGAAGTGACAGGAATGAAGAAGAGCATGAGCTGCAGCCAGACTAAAACTAATTTTCACTGGGCTGGAGTCGCTGTCTTAGCTCATCTCAGATCTTGTTTTCTTCCCTAAACTGGAAGAAAAATCCTCTCACATTATTCTCGTAAGTGAAGGTCTTCTGCAGGCTGTCAGTCGGGGACTGTAGCTTTTTGGTTATTCATCTGGTTTTCTGGTAACTTCTTATTCAGCTTTTAAGTTTGGCTAAGCAGTCATTTAGTTTCTGAAATTAATTTAGTCAAAAACAGGCTCTTCTAAAACAGCTAGATCAGAAGAAGGTGCAACTTTACCGTGTAGCCTGGTATCAGGATTGGAGCATGTTCTGGCCTTTCTCCAAACCGGCGTGTACAGGTGATTTCATTAAACCTTGTTGAATGCAGGGAGTGCGTGAGGTTCTTGTGAAAATTTGTGGACTGATTTGTTTTTTTTTGTTATTTTTTTAATTTTTCATGAGTTGGCTTGGAAGCTTGGTCTCTTTAAGCCTTTCTTCGTTTGCCAAAGTTTAATTTTAAACTTCTTTTTTTAACCAAAGACGACTTTTTTTTTTTTTAAACACATGTTAAATACTGATATAGGTTCTTCCTTATTTAACTATAAAGGAGATATTAGTGACAGCAGTATTTTAAGATGAATGTTTCCAGATTGATGATGTATTTCAGCTGTTCAGAGGCTTAAAATCTGTACTGCTTTGGGCAGTAGCTGACTAAGAGGATAGGTATGCAGAAAGGAAGTGCAGTTGCTCTGAAGGCTGCTGTATGGTGAAGGACCCTCTATTGGGAAGGGAGCCCTAACCTTGTATTTACCAATTGTAATCTTGGGTTTTTCAGTAGGGTGGCTAGTGACATTTGCAGCAAGTGTAGCCATTGCTTTTAGCAGACCAAATGATGCTTGCAGTAAGCGTCAGGTTTTGAACGTTCCCCTCTTCATATGCAAAACCTTTTTGGCACTGTCCAAATGGATGGCAAGGCCTTCACAAGTGCAGGGGCTGCAGTATAGGAGGGGGGATTGTAATTCCTGGCACAGGAGTCTCTTGCAGCATCCTCTGAAGCAGTGTGGTTTTACACTGCCCCTTACTGGGGCTCTCTCATAGTGCAAGAACTAAAAGCTACTGGATGCCCAAGAGTTTGCTCTATTCCAGGGGTTTGGGTTGTGGTTTTTTTGTTGTTGTTTTGGGGTTCTGTTGCATTTTTTCCCCAAGGTATGAGTTAAATAACATGTAGTACTCTCCTGTGTATCAAGATGCATTACTTATAATAGTTGTTTTACAGTTCATTTTAATTTTTCTTGATGTTTCATTGTGTTCTTAGAGTTTGTTTGAAAACTTGGGGAGTTTGGTGATAATGGCCTTTGATACAGATCCAAACTGGTGGAAGCTTGGAATGACCTAGGAAACTGGTCTTTCATTTTTGAACTAGGGACCATTAGGCTTGATTTTTTGACCACAGGAGCACTGGGTTCCACAGATTAAAAACAAATCTGAAAGAATGGGGCACAAACAGAGATCTTCATTTTGGTATTGTAAGATACAAAAGGGAGTTAAGTCAATTAATACTTTTGATACATAATGGGAATCTCCTAGCATTCCGTAGCTTCTGATGAGTTACCGTTTTGCTGTGTAGAAATGCAAGCAACTGTAGTTCCAAAATTGAGCTTAGAAGTATAGAATGTCTTCTTAATTTATAGAACATTGAGCTTATTTTGTGTGACAGCGATAGCTGTTGTACTTTTGTGGGGAGTGATTTTAAGCAATATCTGAAGTGCAGTGGGTATCTTGTGGGAATCAAAAACCAAAATGCTAACCTGGCTAGGTTCCCAGCGCCCCTTGTGACACAAACTTAAGCACCCCACTGAAGAAACTAATTATTCAGGTTAACGGATTTGTGAAAATGCTTAAATACTTCTTGGCAATCTGGCTGTATAGCCAGTACAAAGCTTTAAAACTGATGGTTCTTGCTGAGCTTAATTTGATCAAGGAATATCTCTACAGGGGCATGCATAAAAGGAAGCCAAAGTACAGACAGCTTTCCTGGGTGTATTGCACACAGCATTTTTCTGTGCAAAAACTGCCAGCTGAGTTACAGAGGGAGCATGGAAAAGGACAGTGTGAGGGATTTGGGACTGAGTATTCTGGTGTGAATAATTCAGGAATGACCTGTGATGTTCTGCTCCATGGATTGAGTAGGGGAAGTTACAAAGGTGGCCAGGATAAAAATGCTTTTATTCTGAGATTGCTCAGGAAACAGGAACTGGTGCATTAAGAATGAAACACATCAGTAAGGCATTAATAGAGAGTATTTTTCCATAACTTGTTGACTCACTAGCCTGTTAGCCTCTGTGGGCTGCTTATCTAAATTTTCAGAGACCACATTCTACAAGGAAGACTTAGTTTTAAAATGTTTCATTTGGGTGCACAGAGCAGCTCCAAGTCACCATGGCCTCACGGCTAACACCGTTCATGAGCTCCTAATTGCTATGAAGAACTCCTGTAGTTCAGACACTGTAGTCACAAGAGCTAGTTTCTTCTAAAACACCTACATCTGGATATTTCTAAGTAGAAACCTGGCCTAATACTTTCTTCAGATGCCTAAAATTGTCTTTTTTAGTAGGCACATTGATCAGAAATGTTATTTTTGACAGTGCATTCCAGCACTAAATGAGGATACGTGAAGTTCTCAAATCCAAGGTGGTCTCCTCCATTTCCAAAAAGGTTGCCTGAATGATTTAGTCAGTCTTTCTGGGTCTACCAAAGACTTAATGTTGTTGAACGGTATAGTTTTATTTCTGCATATGCTCTTGAAGAAAAACATTCAGATTGCCAGAATAAGGAGAAAGATTCAGATAGTGATGTTTATCACATGACCTGTGCTCAGCAACCGTGTCTAAGAAACTCTGACTTCAAAACAAGCTATAAAGTCAGAGAAAGGTTAGCTAGCCTTTGTTAATCTAAGCCCTTTTATCCTGCTTAATGAAGGGAAGCAACATCATAAAGCTAATCTGCAGGCTGGAACTGTCAGTACCATTACTAATTTTATTATTTTTTTTGTAAAAAACAGGGCTGAATGAACCATAAAAAAATAATAACCTGATTTTGTATCCCATGCAGGTTTTCTGAAGTTCTGGAAGTAGCAGGACGTTTGGTTGCTAGCTGACCTGGAACTTATGCTCCACTTTGGAAAGATCTGCAGTGGGAGCCGTTCACCTTCACATACCCTGTAGTTTTCTTCCTCAGAAGAAAAGGAGTTGACCTGCGAGAGTGGTACAAGGTGACAATGTAACATAGGTGATGCTGAAGGTCTCCTGAGAAGAACTGACCTTGTAAGAGGCTTCTCCTTCATCTTCCTCTCCCCTGCCTTTTTTTTTTTTTTTTTTTTTTTTTTGATAACTCCCCCTTTCAGTATCTACAAGCAAGATGCCAGCCAAGACGCCCATCTACCTGAAAGCCGCTAACAACAAGAAAGGGAAGAAATTCAAACTAAGGGATATCTTGTCTCCAGATATGATCAGCCCACCACTTGGAGATTTTCGTCACACCATACACATTGGAAAAGAGGGACAACATGATGTTTTTGGAGACATCTCCTTTTTGCAGGGTAACTATGAGCTATTGCCTGGAAATGAAGGAGAAACCAGAGTTAGCCAATCTGATGGCCACAGTGAATTCTTAAGGGCAAACAGCACTTCTGAATCCATGTTTACAGAAACTCCATCACCAGTGCTCAAAAATGCTATTTCCCTGCCTGCCATCGGGGGTTCTCAAGCTCTGACGTTGCCCTTACTGTCCCCAGTGACATTTAATTCAAAACAAGAATCCATCAAGTCATCAAGAAATCCTAGGCTTAGCTGTGAGCCAGTAATTGAAGAAAAGTTGCAGGAGAAAAGTAAACAGATGGAGGATGGAGAATCATACAAAGATGACTTATGGGAGCAAAATGGTTCTTCCTCGCATTTTTCTAATGGTAGAGACAGTCACTCATCCAGCTTTTCTGATCGATGCACTGATTGGCAAACAGTTGATTTATTTGATGACAGTCAACTTTCGTGTGAACTAACCAAGACAAAGTCAGAAGAATCCCTTTCAGATCTTGCAGGCTCTCTTCTCTCCTTACAACTTGACTTGGGACCTTCACTTTTGGATGAGGTCCTCAATGTAATGGACAAGAATAAATCTTAGAGCTGGTACTCCTTGCTTTCTTGTAAGTGATTCACTTAAACAAAACCACCACCAACAAAAAACACCATTCAAGAGTAGAGACACTTAAAAATCAGCTGTATTTGCAGTTGTTTGACGGGTTTTCTAAAAATATTCATAAAGTACTATTTTTTTACCTATTGTTTTTCATGATTTTTATTACACTAAATTCTCATATCAGGAAGGTAAATTTTAATAACAATTTTCAGCAAACATAAAATGTTTTTAAGTACCAGTATAATGATCAGAAACTTAAGAAACAAAGTTTGAAGATGATACTGATTGTGACATTTGGTTAGTTCACTTCTACAGGCTTCTGAATACATGAGACTCTAAGTGTCAGAGAGGAGATGGGTATTATTCACTCTTACAAACTATTACAACAGCACGTTACATGTAGGCCTCTTTATAGAACCTTGTGTGGGGTCTTGATTGTTGTTATTTTTTTTTCCCTAGTTCCATTTCTGTTATACCTTCACAGTAACTATTTCTGCAGCCTTATACTACCGCTCTATATTCAGATGTGAACAATTTGAAGGCTTTTTTTCAGCTTGAACACCTGGTCCAGAGTCGTGGCTGTTTTAAATGAGTATGCACAAATTTACACAAGTTGAGGCTTTGGGCCTGATATTGTATATGAAATGATATGTTGTAAACAGGTGACACATGCAAGATATTATGGTTAAATTATTTTAAAAGTTGAAATATATTTTTTGCGTGTATCTTGGCTTTTTACTGCAGAGCCTACACATACAGTATCTCATCAAAATAGTTGCTTGACATTATTGGTGCTCTTCTGAAAATTGTATATTTGTGTGTTTGAAAAGAAATATGTATTGATATTCCTTGCTTTTTTTCTTCATTTATTGCCACACATGCTTAAACTTGCAACCGATTATTTTAACTCTTCAAGAAGGCACTGGTTATTCACAACGCTTGTGATGTGTGCTGCAACAGCCGCTGTTTTGGGAAATGTGGATCCTTTAATACAGTACATGGATTGCATAGATATCTTGTGCAATACAATAAAAAAAATGAAATCGCTATGGCTTTGTGATTCAGTACATAGCCTCACCAAAACACAAAGTTTTGTTTTCTGCTGTAACAAACAGACTGCAGTAGAGTTGCAAAAATATGGGATCAAGGGGCAGATCAGACTGAGATACTATCCCAATTAATTTGACGACTGCAATCCAGTGTGCTTCCTGGGGTTATAAGGGCAAACTTGGTGCAGGTAGGACCTTCTGGGATATAGGTTGATTTTTTTTGTTAAGTAACAGGAAAGCAGAGAGCAATACTTGGGTATCACTTTGGCACAGTGAAGTTAATGGCATGGTTCCCACAGCTTCCAGTGAAGCCTTTAGGTAAAAATCCTGATGCAGTTTGTGAACCAGTCTTGGGTCGATAACCACATGGCATCTCTATCATCTGATCAGAGCACATAAGTCATGGAGGATTTAGTATGTATTATCTTCATCACCAAAATTTCTAGGGAGTCAAGGTCAACTAATTCTGGTACTTCCATGTGTTTTAGGAATAATTTTGCCCATGACAGTAACTATTCCTACTTCTGCTCGAGCAGTTGTATTAGTGTGTTTTGTTGAGACATCTGCCTCCCATGCATATAAATGAGGAACTGTGATGTACAATGCCTAAAAGCTGTGCTTATTTTTAAGATAATTTATAATTTTTGACATTGTATTCTGTGTGTAAGCCTGCATTAATTTTTGAGTGCATTCGTGGTACAGGAAAGGTCATTCATGGTACAGGAAAGGTGCTTCTGTGACTGTAGTGGGTTTTGTATTTTAGAAAGGAGGCTCAAGGATCTGCTTGGCCACTTGTTTCTAATAGGATCTGGGGTTTAGGACCTAATGAGAATTTAGGCCAAAACTTTCATTGGAATAAACTTGTCAGTCATTAGCATAGGGGAAATTTGGGTAATAGGTAATTTGGAAATAGGTAATAAGGCATTTTCTATGTAGACTAGCTTCACTATCATGAACAGAACAAAGTAGTTGTTGAATTAAAGTCAGTATCTTGCAGGACTCCTCCAAGTATTTCAGGAAAGCAGAAACAGATTCTTACAGCTGCTATTGCAGTTGTGTTATTTTTGCTTTGTCTTTTTTTATATGTCATTTCCTGGCTCCTGAAAAATGACTCGACATTTCAGGAGTTTTCAGTTTCTATCACCCTTTCTATGTAATTGCTCTTCTAAATTTGTAAATCCTTAGCTCTTACTGTGACGGTGGGTGGTCTGAGTTAAATGATTATCACTCCAGGCAGAAAAAACCACTGTGGTGTGGAGGAGCCTTTGCTTGAGTAAGAGCAGGAATTTTACACTGGCAACGTCAACTTCATCTTTCTTAAAGCATTTTTGTCACTGCCTTCAGAAACTGAATCCCTGAATTTTTTGCATCTGATCAGTCTTCCACGTAAAGCTTTAGGAGAGACAGAGTCAAAATGTGCCCACCTTCTGTCTTGACATGGTCTTCTGTAAAACAGTGCTCTGCGTAATCTGATCCAGCATCTCCCTTGTTACAATACAGGTTGCCAGATGCCAGATCAAAGCCGTGGATTTCTGGTTTGTGAGAAGTTCTGCCTTCCTGAAGCCTTGATAAAATTATACGTGGAAAGCTGACTATCCAAGGCAGCATTACTCTGGTTTCCTCAAAACAGATACTGCTGCAGATTGGCCTTGGAACAAGGGACTGGCAGGAGTTACCTTGGATATCACATAAATTTTTTGAGACCACTACCCTAAAAAGTCCGGTGAAGTCCTAAAGATGTAATCTAAACGCACCCAAGGAAGAAAGCAAGCCACCCAGATATGCTTGGTTCCTGCAGCAGTGTTAGCAGAGTTCCACAATTGTACAATCCTACAAACTGGGCTATGCACAGGCATACCAGCAAGTCCAATATCATCTAAATCAACCACCCATGTCACAGTTCCCCTGCCAACCTAACTGGGGTGATCAGTATTGTGCCGAGAATGTCATGTAACAAGCCAAATGCTGGGCCCACATTGATCTCTTTTCTTTTTTTTTTTTTTTTCCCCCTAATGAGAACCAAATCCAAAGCTTTAGAGGAAACTGAAAAGCAAAATAAACCTCCAAGCCAAATCACAAATCAAAGGGTGGAAAACAGCCTGATGAGGGTGCCAGAAACCTCAAGACAGGGGTTGGATGCAGTCTAAGCAGGTTTTTTTGTTTGTTTGTTTGTTTTCCAAAGTCCATTGTATAGGTACAAGAAACTAACGACTTCCACAGCAACCTTACTTTCTTCCCCATATCGACAAGCTCTACATTAGGAAAATTTGCCAGTCATTGGCATTTGCTTGCATTCATGCTCCTCAAACTTACATACACAGAAGGTCCCCACTTTGCTTCACCTGTTTCCCCGTAGCACTACAAAGTGTATATGCAACAGAGCCATCTGGATTTGCTGGGAAAGGGGTATAAATAACTGCACAATATGTGAACACAACAGAAGAGGGGAGAAAACATAAAGAAAAGTCTCAAGAGTGGCAAACAATACATCATTTAAGAATCACTTCCTTCCTTCCTAGGCCTTTTTCCTTTTTGCATTTCTTGGTGTTAACAAGGAAGCTAGCTATCAGGGGTAGGGCTGAAAGGACGTTCTCTAATTTGTGCAGGAAATTCTCAACAAGAATAGTTTGAGGCCAAGTTTCAGGAAAACGCAGGAGGACTTAACTCCTAGAAGGCATATTAGCTCAACATTTTCTCATTCCTGCTCGAATCAGTGAGAGAAGGGACGCTTCAGATGGCTGCCTCTGCGAGAATGTCAGTCGTGACCAGAATCGGCAGCAGCTGTTTGATATGTGACATATAAATAACCCAGATGCAAGCCTTGCAGGAAAGCTGTTGGACCCTGCAAAATGAGGCCAAATAAAGTTCAGATGATGCAAGGGGAAGCGAAGATACACACTAGACTTTATTCTAAGGAAAGAAATTAACAGTTGTTATAGGCAATTTAATTAAATTAGCAGCGACCTAATTCTGTTCTGCTGGCATTCATTGGCTTTTCCTAGGAGCACAAAGTACAGCTGTTTCCTACAAATGCTTTCATTTGGTGTGTTTTGAAGGGGGTTCCTGAGTCCCAGTGTAGGGCTGGATCCATCTCTAACTGCTTCTCTCTAGTTAGCATTTTACAAGTGCTAGGAAATCAACAAAGCACCTCATACTTTGTTTACTTTTTAATCTTGTTATCTATTATGTTCTCTATAATGATTATAAAAGGGCTGATTTTCTCCTGGTATAAATTAGCATCATTCAAAGTCATGAATTCAGATTTCCACCAGGGAGAAATAAATTTCCCAGAATATTTACACGAAAGAATATTTTTCACAATAATGCTGCAGTATGACCCTACACGTCCTTCAGGCTATTTCTTTTCATCATTGTCTAAGACCGTTCTTTTTTAGCTTGTGCACAATGAAATTAGTACTTCAGTTTCGTGGATGGGCAACGTTTAGCCTGTGCTATGTTTTCTTTTTTTCTTAAGAAATTTATATATTGAGGAACCTTTCTTCTAGGAGAATGTCCTGTCAGGGTGCCACAGGAGCTGTGACAGAGGTGAAGACTGGAGCTCCACCTCTCCATGGAGCTCCAGCATCACTGGGGCAGGGACTGAAGGTGCTGGGCTGAGCTGGAAGGGGGCCCCCAAACCCATGGACAGGGCTGGGGGCCCCCATGTGAAGTCGTGCATGAATCAGAGCATGCTGAGCTGAGCTGAGCTGGAGGGCTCTTGGGCATCACAGGACACTGAGAAGATCCAAGGGACACTGAGAAGATTCAAGGCACATAGGTCTCAAAAAGGAGGGAAGACTGAGCCTAGGCAGGTGATGAGAAGTAAGGTGCAACTCACTCAGCAGCCTCTGCAACTGCTTCCTGCCCACTTCTACAGTTCACTCTCTGTATGTGCCTTCAGTACCCTCGGATACTTCCAGAAAACTCAATGCAAGAAATAGTATGTTTTTACTCATTGAGTTTTTTCTTTACATTTTTTTTTTTTTTAATTCTTCAGACAAGCATTGTTTGCATTTCTGTGGAAATAAGGGGCTGAGTTGCTAGGGCAGAAGACAACCTTGGGCAAGCAATGAAAAGCAGTCAGGAGAGGCAGACAACAGTTTTTTTTCCTTCAAAACAATAAGATATGTCAGCCTAGTAAACAGTGCCCAGGAATATTGCAAAATACTCTACCTGAATCTTATATATATAGGATGAGCTCTATGTTACTCATTAGCTGCCTACACATGTGGTGAATACCTAAAATTTGCACCAAGAATCATATACAAGAAACCCATGCTAACTTCTATATGTTTAGGCAACTGGAAGGAAAAAACACATGTTAACTGAAAACGTTTACTCCCAGCTCTTTAGGCACATGTCTAGTGGCAATATCAGAGTCCAAAGATAGAAATTTATATGCTTGGAGTCCCAAACAGCTATCATTGCCATCTATTTTACAGTGCTATAGCTGGTGTTTGTTTTCTAATATTTATTTATATGAAACAGAATTCCAGCCATTACATTCTGTTTCTGAATGACACTGTAGGATGTCAGCTGTGTCTCCCAGGGCTTCCACCTATTCCTTTTTGGCAAAGCAGTCTGCTACAGGAACATCTGGATAGAAAAATTTCTGAGGACAGATTTTCTTTCTCCACCTTAATTTGTAGCGAACCATATCTGGTGGGTTGGAAAAACTGTGCGAATGGACTTACTCATGATATTTCTATTTCCTCTCCTGGCAGATAACTTGCACATATCATCCATTCATGGTTTACATATTTATATTTAATCATCAAGCATTTTCTAAATTCAGAAGAGCTTCACGTCACTTCTTGTTTTATCCAAACTCTAGCTCGCACTAGAAAAATGCAGATGGAGACAGCAACTTAGCAAGCTGACTGTAAATGGTGACCTTCTACATCCACATGATTGGAACAGCTTTCACTGTGTTTGGCTCGTGAAATGAGTTTTGAATGTAAGCCACAATTATGTTAAACAGGATTCTATAGCGAGCCCTAACTCCTTGTGATAGCATTGGGGAAATCCTAACTGCACTGAGGACGTGCACGCTGAGGAATGCCACTTCTCCTACTGGAAGTGACGTGCTTTCCAACACTGATAGCCACGTTTGCACTGGTGCAGTGAAGGGAGTCCAGGGCAGACAACCTAATAAGAAGGAAAAAAACAGCAAGGGAAAGGTTCCTTTTTGACTACAGCACTAACGTGAACTTCTAGGCTCTCTTGGCTCCAGCACAGACTTCAGCTGTGGGCCTGAACTTTGGCAAATCATTTAATCTCTCCATAGTGCTGAGTCTTCCATCTCTAGAATAAGATAGATAACATCGTACTTCTATCAACTTTTGTCTGTTCTGTCTGCTCAGATAAAAAAAAGTAGGTAAATTGTTCCGAGGACAGTGCTTAGATAAACCACCTCATGCCTTGTAAGCTAAGTACTGTTATATGGAACTAGGAATGCTTTATACTATAGACAACATGGTATTGTAAATATGTATGCTCAATACATTTTATAATTTTTTAGTGATAGATGCCTCAAAATCACATCTGCTTTAAATGCCCATGTAAAAAAAAAAATGCTCCTTAATAGTATTTGAAGAAGAAAATCTAGGCTTTACTCTCAGCTTGAAATATGATCAGTTATAAGGCAATATGATTACATGACTTGGAAAAGAGGGCAAGTGATGACTTCAGGAAATCTAATATTCAGGGATTGTCAGCAAGGCTTCTAATTTATTTGTTTCCTTATTATTATCTTTTCGGAACTGTGCTAAAGAGCAAGGACTGTCTTTTCCCATGCCTGCAAAGCACTTACTACAACCTGGCTGTCACCACAGTCCAAGAAATAGCGTAACACATGGCCAGCAGCAGAGGTTCACTGTGCCATGACATGTCAGCAGAGAGGTCAAATCTGTGCAGATCCAGTTAAGTGTGAACAGGTGTGACCAGACCACCATGAACCACCTACCTGGTTAAGTCCTAAATATAGCAGGAGACACTCAACCCCAGAGATATTTGTAACCTTAAACCACCCTGTAGCCACAGACTATCTGACATTATTCCCTAGAGCAAGCAAGCAAGAGAAAAAGACATCTTTCTTTAATCTTTGCCACATCATGAAAAATATTTTATGCTGTCAATATTGTGGATTGCTCCCTGATGTGTCAGTAATCAAAGGATATTTTCCTTCCCTACTGTTATTGAATTAAAGGAGGAAAACTATATGTAGTCTGCATAGGGGGTAGCATTCTTTTACCAGATCACTTTTACCAGATCACTTTAGCAGAGTGGAGGAGTCATAGCAAGTGCACTTGCACTTTGCACCTCACGTGACAAGTAATGGATGAAGCCCAATGTGTGGCTGTGCCTCAGTCTGCAGGATTACTAAGTGCTGCTGCTTGCTAAGTCTCCGTACCTTTGTACCAACGGAGACCCCTGTAGGCTTTTCCACTTACCTCAGCAATTCATTCATTCAGACCGTGTTGGCACTGAGCTTATGGAGGCGCACGCTGAGGCTAAGCTCCTTCAGTGGAATAACACGAAGACGTAGCTAGAGCATGCCTAGCTTGTATCATACGCTCACAGAGCCACCTAGGTTGGAATCAACCTCCCAGATCATCACGGCCAACCATGAGCCAGACCTACTGAGTCTCATCACCAAACCACATCCCTTAGTGCCACGTTTACACATCTCTTAAATACCTCTGGGGGCACAGGGACTCCACCACTTGCCTGGGCAGCCCATTCCCAAAATTTGTCCACCCTCCCCATGAAGAAACTCTGTCTGGTATCCAATCTAAACCTTCCCTGGCACAACTCAAGGCCATATGTTCAGTTCCTTCTCCTGAAAACTGAACATGAATGGAAAATAGATGTGCTGGACCACGCACCTTGCAAGTTGTCACTCGAATGAGTGTTTCCACTGTGCCTTGCTTTCTGTCTATCATATAACATGACAGGAAGCAAAATATAAATTACACGCTTTTCCATTTGTAGATCTCCTCCTGCAGTTATGAAAACTGAATTTGGATTTAAAAACCACTCTCTCCACTGTTAACTTGGATTTCCAAGGTGCAATCTGAAAGCTTCCTTACTACATTAAATCATAACTGTTTAGCCCTCGGCATGCTAGAAGATGCATCATGGCTAGAAGATGCAGAGGGTAAACCTGAGAAAAGAACATAAATTAGTGGCTGACCCACTGGGTAACGCATCTTTTTCTGATATAGGATAAAACTCAATCTATAACTTTATGGTAATAGTAAGACATAAGTATGCACAATCATAGAAATAAAGCAGAACTGATAACACATCATTGTTTCTAAGAACTTCTATGTCTTTGGGACAAAGGGAAAATCTTGTTTTATGGATTCCCTCAGATCTTAGCCTCAGAAGGCTCCTTTCTTGATACAGGCTTTTTTGCATTTGATGCATACAGGCATACTACACGAGGGTCTTTCTCTGCTCCCTAGCTGCTTATTTTCACCACGTTTGTGGCAAACAAACTTGTGTTTGCGGCAAAAAGCCAAACTAATAGTGTACTATGTTGTATTCCACACTGCAGTCTATGAAGTCAGGTAAAGTGGAAATTGATGCTGAACTCAATGTTGTGTTTTGAGATCCAGATATGTGGTAAGTTCAAACAAGTTTAAACACTATGCAGTCCAATTTTGGACTGTTTGTTCATTATTTCTTAACACATCTTTTAATCTTCTGCGGACAATTCTATCTCTTCCTTTTTAGGAAATGTCTAAAAGATAGCATTTCAACTATCTCATAAAAACTTGATCATTGTCAGGCAGAGATATGCACAATTGGGCTTGTGCATGGCAATTTTTTGGGTTCTGTAAACTGTTTCCTTTTAGGGGAGAATCTATTGATGAGAAACTTCCATTAGACTTAATTCAAGGGAGGCAGATATATGCTGTTGATTGCATTCTATACCTGCTTGTTCATATACATTGTATTTCCTACCAACAGTAATTTATATTAAAATAATTACCTAATACATTCCAGCTTTTCAGATCAACCAGATCTTTTCATTTGTGTATGCAAAAAGTCTGCACAGGATGGAGTCAGGGTAGGAAGGAAATGAATTAATCTGAAATTTTGAACTACAATATTTTCTGTCAAAAACTCATGGAATATTCCATCCAGACACATTTCTTGATTCAATCTGCCTTTCTTCTGTACTTATTTTCCTGCCCAGTTAAAGTGGTTTTCTAGTTATGAATGTGCATATGATGTAGGAGACTTCAAAAACGTAAGAAGTTTTTCTGCAGTTAGTCAGAAAACTGTGTCATGGGAAAATCTGCTTAGATACTCTGTTTGAATAAACCAAGTGTTTATCACTCCAACTGCAAAAGAATACCTTGAGAAAAGAAAAAAAAAAAAAAAAAGAAAAAAGACAGTTTTGTGGGTTTCCTTCTTTCCACAATGTAAGATGTTGCTTTAAATAGGATTTCATGTATGTTCATTACTCAGTAATGTCTGGGCTAGATAAAGAAGAAAAACAAAAAACAAAAGGGATCTCAAATCCAACCATAAAGCTGTAACCATTTACATGGTACTGTCCAAATCCCTAACATACAATTAGTCTTGATAAATTTAGGATTTCTTTACTATAAAGTTGCTTAACGAACTGAAAGCTGTAGATCTGACCTGAGGATAAGTGAAGTCCGTGGTATTCCATGAAGTTTTCTTGTTGAATATTCTTCGGGTCATTTTTATAGTGAAGCACGGTTTAGTTCCTGTGAAATAAAGGAAGAATTTTCACTTTAAAATTGCCTCATAGGTCTGAGTGCTTGTCAGAAAATAAACAGAAAATAGAGCTCTCTGCAGGAAGCTATATGAGTTCATAACACTCCAGTGGTTCTGGGTTTGGCCCCTTCCTCCTCCTCCCAGTCCCAGGCAACAAGGCCACAACAAAGTATTCAGAGACCTTCTTCTGGCCATCAACCCTTGACCACCGTAGAGACTAACAGATGTATGCAGAAATTAATACTGAGTTGGGAAATCCTCCACAGAATCACCAATAACATTTCCAGTAATACAAAGGTGGCCTTGGAAGCTTCCCAAACATCCCAGTTTAGACCATGAATCTGAAAAATAACCATTACAGAATCCTACTCTGGAATAATATAATTCAATATTCCTCAGAAACAAGCAGGTATCTCTTGAAATTGCGGATAGTCACCACTTGTTTTCTGTGGTAACTTATTCCTGATGTTTATCTTGGGGGAATTTCAAGATGATCTCATAAATCTTTTCAATCTCATCCATTTATAGGATTGTTTTCCCTTTCTCTTATTTGCAGTGCTAGATCCAACTGGCCCAAATCCTCCCTACAGTAACTGCTTTACACCAGAGATCATTTTTTTATTGCGTTTTATAAATAAATAGTTCAGATCTTTGGGTAAGATTACCCACTAGCTGAATATGCTGAAAGAGAGAATAACTGATACTTTTATAGGCTGCCTGCAAGCACTTACTGTACTAGATGAACAGTTTCTTCTCATCAGACAAAATGCAGTGAGGAATTTTAAAAAAGCAAATCTAAACCTGATTGTAAAGAGACTTGGCTCAAATGCTTTGCTTCTATCTCTCTGGTTAAGAGTTGTGAAGAGGAGTCAGTCCTTTTAAGACAGACCAAGGCCATCCAAGGAAGGCCTCTCTGCTGCACATGGAAATGCTGCAGCCCCATGGGGAACTCGGAGTCTCCCTTCAGCAATAGGGCAGAAAAAAAGCAGACTTTTAGACACTTTTTTTGACCTATTCTGAATAGATTTTTAGAAGAAATGTCATCAATAGCATGAGAACTCAAGGCCATGAAGAGAGTCTGGGCTGTTACGTACAGTCTCGGAATGTTGTACAACACTAAATTCTAGGAACAGTCATAAGCTTGCTAATATGTAAAGGCAAAGCCTCTTTTTACCAAGTTATTTATTAATAGATCACAGCAAAACTCAAATAGCTCTGAAATTATTTTTCTAAGTTCCTAAGATGTCTAGGAGCATACATCCTAGAAGAAGCTGCTCTAATGAAATGGTGAAGAATCCTTAATTAAAGCTAAGACACCTGCCTACGCTTCTCAAAAATAGTCTAAAACATAAATCATTTTATAGCAGTAATGACAATCATGACCACACCTTTTCCCCACTCGCTCTCTTTCCCCATTATATATACAATTATATATCTATTGTATATATCCATAGCAATAAGTAAAAATCCATTGAAGTCTGAATGTGACTATGTGCCTATAAAGCTTACTGTAGGCAATCACGCAAATTATTTTTACATTTAGTCACGAATGCAGTGAGTTCTGAAGATTATCCCTAGTTCTACAAGGGAGACTTTCCAACTGCAGTAAAGCCAAGTCCCTGTCTCTCGTGCTCGTGAGGGAGCCTGGACTCGTTTCATTGTTCTCGTGGAATGCAGCTGCTGTGTGAAGGTCCTGCTGGCAGCTGGAGAGAAAATGGATGGAGTTATTTCAGTACATGTTCGTTTGGAGACTAGGTCTTAAAAAGATAAAACTGCATTAAAGTATCACAGTTATCAAGCCCCATCTCCCACATCACAGCTAGTCACGTTATATAGTCCCTTTTATAGATATGTCAAGCTCCATCTTAAGCTCTTTGTTTTCACTGCTGCTGTCATAACTCCAGCATTTCACTCTTAGAGCAATCTCTCCCTTGTTTTTCCAGACAAAAATCATTACGGGTCAGTTTGTACCCTCGTGCCAGTGCTGTCTTTCACCCTAAATAGCTTTTCCTCCTAGTGTTCACCCCTCTTCAGCAGTGTATTTGTCGACAGCATTCATTTTCTCCCTCGATCTTCATTTTGCTAGACTAAACAAGCTGCTCTACTTAAATCTCTTAAAAGGCCTTTCATTCCCTAATGACCCTCCCAGCTCCTTTCTGCAAACATTCCAGTTTCAGTTCATCCTTCCCGTACGTGGATGCTCACGCAGTTTCCGAAAAGTGATTCCACCAGAACCTGGACTTTCCCAGTCTGTACTGGAAGGCTCTGCTAGAGTCTGGGGTGTAGATCAGCAATACCAATTCCCTGCATCCTGCACAGGCTGGGAAGCTGCTACAGACAGCAAAGCAGTGAAGCAAGATGCTAGGGCTGAATTTTGTTGCTAAGCAGAAAGCCTGCCAGGCAGTGAACCTGTTAGGGGCTGCATCACCCTACCTGTTCTTATTCCTAGCTAAATATTACAGTAACATAATACTGAACTCCTGAACTTCCAGGTCACTGTGGTCAGGCCTGCTTCTGATGGGGAAATTCAATCTTAGGCATAAGCAGACATTATCTGGATACCTAATAGCACTGAAATTCTTGAAAGAACCTAAGAGTTATTAAACACTTGTGTGAATTAGATGCTTTTTTCCACAATACCTTCCTCTTGCTACAAGGCCATCTTTGTGCCCCCATCACTTCCAGCTGGCTGTTCTCAATCCAGCAGTTGATTTGGTAGAAAGCTAGAGGGTTGTGCTGCACGCATTTGAAAGGAAAACCCCACAGACCTGGATCCTACCCACCCACTATTAGCACTGCATGCTGCCTACCCTCCTGCAGCCACAGTTGGTTCTCTGCTGGTCTGTTACGGAGCACAAAGCTGCTGCCACCAGGAAAACCTCAGGTAAAAAGATGCAACTGAACTATGGCATGAATGCTGGCGTGAAATCTCCAAGGTTTTTCATGCATCTCACCCTTGATTGAGAAGATGCTGCAGGGTCCCCCAGTTCTGTGATGTCTGGAATCTGGTAGAGCTGAACCAGCACTGAGGGTCTTCTTCAGGACTGGGGGAAAGGGAAGCGTACCACAGAGGTGGCTCTCATTCATCCCTCCTAGAAACAGTGACTATGAATGTGTAGTGTGGATGTGTTCTTTCATGCTGATTCTCATTTTCTGAGAAAATTCATCTTATTTTTTCATGCCTTTGTGAAGAGGAAAACAAAAATCCTGAGTATATTTAGACAGATCTAGTTTCAAAATCAGGTGAAATGCTTGTGACATTTAAAGTAATGGCAAAACCCTCGTTGGCTTTCCTGGGGCCCAGATAGCCTGGATGTTAACCATAAGGTATAGTATCACTGCTTCTATTTGTTTTTCTTTTTGGCAAAGCCAAAAAATCTGCACAAGGTTTATTTTCTAACAGATTTTAATAGTTGTAATGCAAATATTATTGCAGAGAATGTGAATTACAGCAATATGTGACAACTGAGTAAGAGGTCCTCAGCTGCTGAAAATTGTCACAGCTTAGCTGAAATTACGTTATGTTAGCATAGAAAGCTCCCCATACATTTAAAACACAGGAATAGCTAAGGTGTTAGGAACTTTAAACGTGTGGGAAACAACTTAATGAGTCAATTTGATTTAGTGGTGGGAAGCCCCTAGCTTCATGTATTGCAGAAGTTCTCCAGACTACACTAAACTGAGTAACATACCCAGAATGTAAAACGTATCAACTCTGAAAGAAACGAAGCCATTGTTATGTATTACTGGCTGCAAGCACAGACCCACAAGTGCAGAAATAATGTGGAAAAATTACTGGAAACTCTTATTTAAAATATTTTACCTTCCAAAATAATTTCTTCAAGTTGTAAGAACTAATGCATCCTGAACAAAACAGTGCTTTTACTATAAACCTTTAAAAAGGAAAAAGCTTCAGCACAGAAAGCCTGCAGTTAAATCTCTGATGATTTAGGTTTTTTCCTTTGCTAAGTGTTCATAATTTATCAGAAAACTCAAGGGTTTTCAGAAGAATAACTTCATGTTCAGTCATTTTGAAGCAACTTTGGGTTTTTCCTTTTGTTTTCAATTTGTTATAGTTGCATTCCTTCTGAGTGTGAAAAATAAAACAAGTATTTCTAAGATATAAATAGTTTAGGATGAGATGAGTAATTAACTGAGAGAAACCAGAGTTGATTGGTGATAGATCTAAGTGACATGACAATAAAATTTCATTCTTTCCTCCTAGCTTAGCACTGAGGAGGTGATGATTTTATGAAACAATGCTCCATAAAAATACAATGTATTGCAGAACATGATTATACCTCCCAAAAAATATAAAGTAACAACAGAAAATAAAGAGGAAAATTACCTCTTAATTTACACGAGACAAAAGACATGCAAATGTTGTTACATTAGGTCATTTGAAGAGTTTTTCCTGGTTTTCTTGCTACAGTTTTGGAGCTTGGGAAACTAGCCACCCCCACAGTGAAAATGCCTTACATTTTCTCCAGCTGTCACCAGGTCTCACTCACCTGCCAGCTCTGGACCCTGCTCCTTCTCAGAGGCAGGAATGGTAGCTGGTAAGGAGGTGGCACATTTTTCACAGTTTGACACCCTTCTTATTACACCTCCAATATTTTGGTTTTCTTCTCTCAAAGTAAAGGAGTGCAAAGAAAAAGACCATAAAGGACTCAAGGTATAAAATAGTTTACGCCTCCTTTTTAGACCAAGATTAATAATGCCTACATTGCACTAATAGAACTAGTAAAGAGATGCAACTTCATGTAAAAATGTAAATATAAATAAAACTAATACATGTATTTGTTTTATGAAAATGGTTATTAAGAGAAGTTATTTTCATCTCTCTTCAAAGAATTATAAATAGATGATTGAAATAAAGCACGTTGGTTCTACATTATCTTGCCATACTCCATTCTTACTTTTATTTCTCTGTAGATCGAGTGTTAAAGAATCTTTGAGTATCAATGTGCCGATTGTACTGAAATAAAAGATTAAATTAATTGAAAAGAAACAAGACTTCCTGGATCCTCTCTTACCATTCATCCAATTAAAAAGCTTAAACTTCCCTTAAATGTCAAAGACCTGTGACATTCAAATACCTATTGCAAGCCACTTTATAGCTTTGATTTAAAGCAGCAGCTGCCAAGTGAAAAATATAACTTTGACTTCACCTTGTAAGACAATGAAGATCATTGATGAAAATTGCATGCCTAACGTTTGTATTATACAACAGTTTTATAAAGTCAGGTTCAGGGAGAAGGGAATCACTGTTATTACTAGATAAGCCACAGGTCACTAGAGGGGTCTACCCACATTAGTTTTACTGCCATGAAGTTTTACAGAAGTTCCTTACTGCAGATGAACATGTTTATCCAAAAGCAGCTTGTTCTAGAAGCTGCAGTAGCTATTTCACTGTAACACATTTACATATGGGTATCCACCCAACAGCCTTTCCTGTATACAACTATTTTGGTAAAACAGTACACTAATCAAAACAGTTATAATAGTAAACCTGTTTAAAGTATAGATATCAGATTTGAATGACCTTTTAATTCTTCATAATCCAGTGGAAACTTCTTTTTCTTCCATTTTAGGAAATGTCCTTCAAGATTAATTTATCTGGCAGAAAGATCGTCGCAGGGAAACAATAGATGGGACAACTGAGGTCTTCTGACCTCAGTTTTCCTGCTGATGTTGCGCAACTGATGTGAATGTCAAATTTGTTGGTACAAAAGTCAATGTGAAGGAACCCAAAATTATCAAAGCTGGGAATGCTGGAAGGTTAAATGTAAAAATAGTCATTTTAAGCTCTTAAGTGAGCCAATTATTTGTGTTACTTAGAATCACCACTGAAACTATTTAGTAATGCAGTAGCAGTATCTGGGGTAAAGCAAGCTCAGGTTCATCTGTACTACCTACTGCTGTTATTGCTAGAGAATACTGTTAGAGAATGTACAGCCGGTGTCAATTTTAGAATGATTATCAGCTGAAATAGCAACGGTAGGGTTATGCCTGCCTGGAGAGCCATTCTGATGAAAAGCTTGTGCTCTCCTTGGATTTCTGCTGCTAGGATCCATCTCCTTTGCCTTTTTCCTTATCTTCAATGAAGATGACTGTGAAGGAAAGGGGAAAAAAATGGTGAGGTTGCTGACTCTTTTTAATAGCAAGTATAGTCATTGGAAAGGGCATTGCAAATGGAGTTCTGTGCTCTGTCCTGACAAAGACTCCACAGCTTGTTCTTCTCTTTCGCCTTAGGAGCAGAAGTGTTGCATATATGTCAACTGGACCATCCCACAGGCTTCCTGAGGCAAAAGTGGTCTCCTTAGCAACAGCCTTTGAAAGACAAGGAGGAAATTCCCCAGTCTCTTCGACCTGGAGCCCTCCCTCTGGGGACCAGCTGCTGTCTTTTGTCTCTAGCTTCATTTTTAAAACATTTTAGCTTTGATCTGTGTTTATATTGACAAAAAGAATCTGTATAAAATAAAAGAGGAAAGATCAGCTGTATAAACCTGCAGGCTGCCTCAGCAAGAGCTGGAAGCAACAACACTGAAGATAAAGATCTTCAGTATATTCCATTAACGTACAGAGGCAAGTAACCTGGCATTATTGCTGTCTTCAGTAGTTCTTGCAAACAAAGTGAGGTAGGTTTTTCCACATGGATAGATAGCAGAGGCTGCTTACATTCCCTCTTCGCTGCAGACCACATAGCTTTATGGGATCTGGCTTCAACAACAGCCCTGAAAATATTAACTTGTGTTTCATTTCAACCGTGTGAGAACTCTATTGATGCTAGGTAAAAATAAACACATTCATAAAACATTGTAAGCCCAGGTTATCTGAGATCTGTCTGTTACATCCATGTCAGCCTACTGCAATATGAGGAACTACGCTAACACGTTGCTGGCTTTTTATGTGGAAAATGTTAGTAGGTCATTGAATTACAGCTTTTGTGCAGCTGCAGTGCACAAACAGCTTGAGAAAGCAAGTGTAAATCAAAAAATCCATGCTGTCATGCTCTAGGAAAACCTTTTAAGGAACAGGGCTGAATCCCACCTGTATCTATTCAGCAACTTCCTAGCTGCTTAAAAAAAAAAAGCTCCACTCGAAGCAGCATTAAGAGCAGGTGATGCCACTGCTCATGGAACAGCTCCAGTCTGAGGAGCATGGATAAGGTTAGAGTCCTGGCGAGGTCAACAAACTGGCTTCGGGTATCTCCTAACGAAGCAGTGGTAGAAGTTGAGACATGGGGTCCTAGCTGTTGCCTTGAGCTACTATTTCCCCCAATGTGGTACTTCAGAAAAGTACTTCAGAAAAGGAATGATATGCTATCTCTAGACAGAGTGTTGAAGATGCATGGTACTGGCTGGCTTACATAGCAGTGAGTAAGCCTGGTCCAGTGCCAGGCTTAATGCAAAACTCTTCTGCATATACATGTTTATACTCTGGCTCCCTTTCTGCCCCAACAAGTGACTGAGTGAGCCAATGCCTAAGACTGAGTTTGTTTCACTTGGTGGAAGCACAGCAGTAACACTCAGTGTGCTTCTTTGCCTCTTTCTTCTGTTGCTTCTCTGCCTGGGAAGACTACAGAACATGCAAACTTTGCGGACACGATTTTACCTCCACTTCTTCCTACACCATTATTCATGAGGTGGGAACACAAGGTGGCTTATGCAAATATGCCGCTGTGTAAATCAGTCACGCCCTAAAACTGAACACTTCAATGTAACTTGTAAGCAAGCCCATCTAAAACTGATATTGAAGTTTCTGCTTTGCTATGAAATGATTTTGTTAAGAATACAAACAAAATAGTGTTAGCTTGAGACATTTTCTTCTGTGATTTCATTTGTAAGAAAAAGAAAACAAGCTAGGAGTGCTAGCAAACATCAGAGCTAAGAAATTTCATAGGGTGGTTATATGGCAGAGTTCTGGAAAACTTCTGTCTACTGCAACTCGTAGATATTAACACAAGCAGCAGACTAAACATTTGTACCCTGTTTGTACTGCCAGCTGACAAATGAAGGTAATTAATGAGCAGCTATAAGGTGGAAGAGTCTGGAAAATAGCAAAGCTTGTCATCTCAAAATGCATAGCACTGATGCCATAGTATTGATTTAACTGCATTACTGTTGCTAAGCAATCTTACATAGTTTCATATTATGTATTGGCATTTGTAGCTAATTATTTTTTCCTGTTTCTTTAGGATCAAATTATCCTCCTCAATATTTATTGTTAGCTGGACGTTAAACAAAAGAAATATCCCATACCAATGCAACTATTAGAGTCAAGTGTTAATAGGATTAGACAGTTGTCAGGTTATTTTGAAGTTACATTTCTTTTTTTTTTTTTTTTTCCAATATAGACTCTGCTAGTGGATAATTATAGCGAATGTGTTTAGTGAAATTAAAATCAATGACATCTGTTTCATTGTACATTGGGGAAATTGCCAATATTGACAAAAAATAGATTTTCCAAACACCCTTTATAAGTGACCGATTCTAAATAAAACAGGAAAACAAAGATGCATGACTGTACACCACTTGTCTTACCCTATTTCTCTATCTGTTTACTGATTTCTCTAAAATCAGTAGTCATGTAAGGTGAGTTAGCTGTATTTGCCATTAAGTAAGTTGTAGAGTAACCTCCAAACTCGCAGCCCTCTGCAGGCTCTTGGGGCATCTGATCCTCAGTGTAATGAGGGAAGGCACACTCTAGACTAAGCTTTCAAGTCAGCTTTGTTAGAAAATGTACTCCTCGTCTGGAAGGCTATCAGCCTAAGGCCTGATACAATCTGAGGATGATAATTGTGCTTTGTAATAAAACGGGAACAATCACAATGGCCTGGCCAGACCTGACCTACTGCCTATGCTATCCAGAAATTTCCATGGTTACCCCCAAAAACTTCATTAGAAAGCATCTTTTTATAAAGACAGCTAATTCAAATTTAGGGAGTGCAAAATATGCTGAGTTTTCTATACCTGCGGTAAACTGCTCCTGTAGTTATTTCTATCAGTGTTTAAAATGTTTTGTTTTTCCTATTTAAAATTTGCTGACTTAAACTTCAACCACTGCATTTTGTTATGCCTGTGTCTTCATAGTAGAAACTGTTCAATCTACCTTCAGCATTGACAAAAACTATTCTCTCTAGGGGATGAGAAGGGGGATAGAATTCATGCCAGAAAGCAATAGATCGGCTCTCTGGTTTTCCAAGAGAAGAATAAAAAGGTATGTTTCATTACTTCCTAAATTTTAATCACACCCAAGAGCACTTGCCAAGATTACGCCAATAGGAACATGTTATCAGATCAATCCATATGCAAATTATAATGCTTTCTTTTGCACAGCCTTTTACTCACGTGTGATTTTTTGGAAAAATATTCACATTCCACTTCAGAAAAGCTGCAGGCATTTGTACAAGCACATTAGCTTGCATAGCGGAATATTATTATTATTATTATTTTTTGTCATAGAAAGAAGGAAACTCATTGCTGATAGTCCACGTGAGCAGGGAGGGTCACAGTGCTAGCTGCTTGAGCAGGCCACAAAATGGCGGCAGCACTTCACTGGTAGCTACCAGTAACTGAGGGGAAAGAACTAACAATGCCAGAGAGCTTCTGCCTTTCTCATACACTTGAGTTTGAGTTTAAAATAAAACAAAAGATTGAAATTCAATAAACAGATCAAACATGGACAAAAAGAGGCTCCATCTCCCTTCCTTCCTCAAGCCATCCCTCCTGCTCTCAGCTGCTGACCTCCTTTCTCACACCAGCTCTGGCACACTTTGGAGCCTTCTGTGATCTAATTTCACTCATTAATACGGCAAGGAGATATTCAAATTTTTCATTGCAGGTTTGGGGGTTTTTGTTATGTTTTTCTGGGTTTTGCTAATAGAATTGGCACAAAGGAAGGGCTCTGGCAGAGCCAACACCATCCTGAGGGTAAGGAGGGAAGGTGAGGCAGGTGGATGCACACACTCTATTTGGCAGCAAGAAGCTTTAGATCAGCCTGCCGAGCATTTTGAAACCATACACTTAAGTTCTAACCAGAGTGTCATAAATATTTGCGATACCTTTAGACAAAGGGACAAAAGTCTGTCAGGGATCCAGGAGGCAGCATGGTGGCAGGAGCTCAGGCTGCTGGAGACCTGCCTGCAGCTAGGAGATATTGAGAGCAGAAGGCTTCCTCTCAGACCTCCTGCTTTCATGGTTGTGTTTCAGTGAGGGCCTGTATTTATCACTTGCCTCACCCTAAATACTGAGGCCAAGCAGGGACAGCTGTGAAGCAGCCTGGCTAAGAGAGGTAGCTGAGGCTCTGGGAGCTTTGGGCTGGGCCTGCCCAGATCTAGGGGTTGCCTACAGCAAACCATGGTTGAGGGAGAAGAACGAGACTGGAAGTCCTAGCAACCTCTGGAGGAGAAGCAGGAGCCCACACAGGGATATACTTCTGGTGAGAGCTGTTTTAAATACACACTATGTTCCCCTTTCCTTCACCTGCTTTTAAATGCAGTGACTATTCACCAGCTATGGAGGCAGTGAAGGGTAGTCACAGAATCACCTAGGTTGGAAGAGACCTCCAACATCACTGAGTCCAACCTCTGACACTAACAAGTCCTCCACTAAACCATGTCACTAAGCTCTAGTGGCTGGGTGGCCTGCGTGGCCCTGCACAGCACAGACACCTCTTGGGCATAATAACTGTCTGTAATAGCTGTGGATATGCTGAACCATCAAATTAGATTGAGAAAAATAGAAATTATTTACACAAATTTTAGTGTGCTTTGTCAGCGTGTCTATTGATTTTGTTCTGCTGCTGCAGTGTGTTTAATTGAAGATCTGTATTCTCAGGCATTTTTATTTTCTCCACGCTGTATTTGGTGCTGTCACTTACTCTGTATCAGTCTGTTGCTACCATTCACTTTATGTTTTTGAGGTAAAAAAAATAAATAAAAAATCAGAGTTACTTGATATATATATGTAATTCTGTCATTAGGCATATTGAGATTGAGTAATCACATTTAAAAGTGTCCATAACCACGATTTTGCTGTAGCAGAGGAAAAATCCTAATTATAATATATTTCATAAATACTTCGATATAGTACAGTAGCTCTAAGTCACTTGTAAAATGGCTGCTACTCTGTTGTGAGTGTCTGGTGGTGAAATAAAACATGAAAATAATGTTGACTAAAACCAGAAAAGAGATAAAATGGTATTCTTATGCCAATTCAGATAAGGTTGACAAAAAGATATGCTTTTGCTTGTAAAATTCAGTCTTTACCCTTCCTTATTTCCTGATGTACTTAGTGGCCTTTTCACCAGACTGCTGCTGCTCTCACAGTGCGTGTTGCAGTAGTATTTGCAAACCAGCTCCATATGGTTTCCAACAGTTTTTAAAAATAGAAATACTGGAGCATGTTGCTTTAAATCCAAATTTATCTCTATTGGATAAAAAATGAACATTATAAACCCAAGAGCTACTGGTGAGCAGTCGGAGACTTATTAACATTTATTTTAAATGTCATTTTCAAAGTATTGGCTTTTTTTTTTTTTAACTGAATTGAAGAGTAAGTAATAACTCACATAATAACTTAAGGATGTTTTCTACTGTATAAGTAATGACAGCATCCTTGGCTGGACAGATACAGAAAAGAAAGAAAAGGTTAATGCCAAGCGGGGGCTGTTGCAGCAAACAACCCTAGCAGATGTTGTCAGGTGCCCCTGACCAAGAATCACATCAACTAGAATTGACATGGGAGTTAAAAATTGGTGGTTCTTTTTATTTGTTCAGTTATGTTCTTAACCTTCAGAGTATATGTTTCCAAGGTTTTCTGTGTAATCCTGGGGATATAAATATAAGGGAAAGGGAAGTAAAAGTGATATTATGATATATCAAATGACTCCAGGGCTTAAGGGGCTTAAAGCGCCCCTCATATACAGAAGGGCTTACAGGTGAAATTATGAGAGTTGGCAGTGCTGGTGAATAGTCTGTTAATTAAAAATGTGCTGCAATGACAGGAAAGTCTGCCCAGTTAACACTTCTTACCTATCTGTTGTTCATAGCTATGGTTGCTGTCACCAGGTGGGTGATGTAGTATAGGAAAGAATTCTAAAGAATTTCTGCTTGTAAATAGCTGCTGCTTCTACAAATACTGCTATAGGAACAATACCTATTCATGAAGTCCTGGACATATTTCAGTTTCCAGGCTGGGGCACAAATCCTTGGTGTTTATTCATAACAAGGTTTTTTAGCCTTTTCCATGTGCTGAGTGTGTTTCTAGTATATTCGTCTTTCACAACCTGAGTCTTAATTTACAATTCACTTGCTCTTCTAATTCTTTTGAAACAAAATGCGGTCTTCAGGGTAGATATCTTAAAGCTATATACTTTTATACTGACTTTGTGTTTTTAAAAAGTTCAGTAAATTATTTGGACTTTTCAAGTAGTGTCTGATTCCCACCTCTGATTTGTGCCCTTTTGTGCACAGATGTCCCTTGAGTGCAGTGTGCAACTAGAGAGACTATGATTTGTTTCTTGCTGTTAGTGAAGAGAATAAAGGATCGAACTCGTTGCAGTCTAACCACTTCATACACATCTGCATCTAAAAAAAAAAAAAAAAAAGGCATAGGCACCTCCTTTAGTCAAGGAAGTTCCTCAGCTGCAGCTTGAAGGAACTGAGGGAGGGCAGAAAGACTATAGCAGAGGATTCCTCATGTCACTCCTGTCCTCCTTTTGTGGTCTTCTGTAGGAATCCACTACCCAGTCCTGGCAGAGACAGCTTTCTGTGCTAAGGGGACAGTGGATCTGGCCCAATATGGCCATTCTTGTGCTTCAAGATGGAGGGCGTTCTGGCCTCAGCAAGACATTTCACAGTACCATAATAAATACTGACTGCACAGTTAAAGAGTTAAGTTTAATTTATCTTCGTTCACAAACTGCTTCTTAAAGGCTTTTCTGTTTGCTCATCTCCACCGGATCTTAAACAGAGACATTGTGTTGCTATGGAAAGCGGTGAGCAAGCAATAACAAATGCTTCCACAGAAAGAAGCAAAGCACCCTGTTAACCATCAGCCATGCAGATATGACTGGGAGTGGAAAAGAAAATATGGGAGAAAATACAAAACCATTTCCAGCTTTCATTCTCTCTTAATGTGAAATACGACCTGATTTTCTTCTTTCAGCACTGTATGGTGACATTCGTGTGATCCTGGAGAAGAGGGTCACTTGCTGATAGCAATTTCATTATTCAGGGATACCTGCCACAGTCACAAATAGCAGTTTGAAACAAGAGATGTTGAAAAGCCTTGCCTGAGTTACACTTCACGTATGTGTATCTTACACTAAGCCAAAAAGAATAAGGGATTTTTCCTTCTATGATTTTCTTGGTCCCAAGAAATTTCTTCACGAGACATGTGTGGGAATATAATACCCACAATCCAGTCAGACTTTGTCTTGCCTCCAGACTCTGAAAGCATTGGAGAAATGTAAATTAGAAAAATTTGACATTGGCCTTGATCTTTGCTTTGCCACCTAAGATGCTTTCCAGGGTCAGCCTTGAAATTCAACACAACACCATTCTGTTGGACGAAAGCAAAAGTTGCACAGTAGAGCTATTTTATTTTTAAAAATATGACTGTAAGAGCTTTTTTTTTTAAAATGGCCACATAGGACCCAAGTCATTTTAAACAACTGAGCCTTTTCATTCTGAAGTCTCTGCATGTTTTTTTCCAGTTTTGTTTTTATAATGTTCTTGACTAAGCAAAGTTAAAGTCAATACTCATGCAGTGTACAGGAGTTGACATTGTAGGTTTTTGTTTGTAGAGGTGGGTTGTGTTGTGACAGGCTAGGACCAGACCGTGGTTACGTTGTTCCTACTGAAGACAGACATTACTAGGCCAAATTCTGTAGGATTTGCACAAAACTCTGAAAGAAACTTTCCCAAAATACATGTAAGAACAGTCAGAAATGGAGTTTAGCAGCTCCGTGTTTTTCACACCGTAACTTTAAATCCCAGATCATCCTTTTTTTGCAACTGCTGCTCATGCACGGCTCAAAAATGTCTAATTAAAATGTAATGCAAATGTAAAAACTCAGCTAAAAATAGACATCAGAATTTCCTTCCACACAAAGTTCTAATTAGGTGTGAGGTGAAGCCTAGTAAACAGCAAATTCCCAATTAGCTGAAATCAAGCTAATTTCTGTCAGCAAGGAATGGTGGGGAAGTCTGAGAAATGCTCGCTGCCTTTGAACTGAATCTGCAGCAGCAGTTGCACCCTGTTAGTCTCCCCGAATCAGCAACACATCTATTTGTCAGAAGAATTAAATCATGACTTGGTTTTTATGATTTGTCCATCTGTTCCAGGCTATAAAATGCAGAGTCTTTTGTTACATCTTTTTCAGTAGTCTTTTTGCAGTTGTCGATGCTCATGTAAATGAGGGGCTGCCTTTCTTCTCTCAGGAGACAGCTTTGCTTTGTAAGGAGTGCAGTAATCCACCCGTGCACATCAACGTTTTTTTTTAGTTACACATCCTCATTTTATCTGCGTTTTTGAAGAATTTTGAAGTTGTTCAAAGAACACTCAGGCTGGATGTGGTACACAGCACTCCACAATGCTTCGTTTCTTAACCTCATTTCTAGCTGGATTGCCTGAAGCAGATGAGGGCTTGGGATATGCCCATGATTACATTTTGAGTCAGTGTATGAAACGGGATTAATGAAAGACTTTTTTTACTAAGCTTTAGTCACCGCTCTGTCTGAAAAGAAAAATATTTTCCAGTGAGTGATTTCGACTGAATCCAAGTTTGTAAATTCAAGTCTTTTAATTAGGTTTCCCGCACCAGAAAATGCATTAATCTGCATTACTTGTCAGGAAGGTAATATACCTGCAACATAACAAGACGATCCTGCAGAGAAAGTAACGTAGACGTCTCTGGACATCAAAAACATGCAATAGTGTTTCGCTTCTCCCTTGGTAGGGAATCAAAGAAGTCTTGGGTGCTCCAGTTCAAACCACATCACAGCTGAAGCGTCCAAAGAGAATCTAACATTTCAGATAGAGCCACCGCTATGTAAAACAATGCCACAAGAACATTCCCATGTCAAAACCACAATTTTTATAGCCAGCTGAATAGCTCTTTCAAGCAATAAGCAATCAGTTCATATATAAACCTTCTTCCAACTAAAACAGAGATCCGCTGTGTATCTGTTCATGGAGAGTGCTTAGCCTAGACTCTAATCTCCAGAAATTGGCATAATTTGAAGGCACTCGAGAGAACAAACACTCAAATTACACACTGTTAAAATAGGAAATGTGCTAGAGTTCTACTGACATGCTTTGTTGGACATTTCTCCAGTTGTGCTGCTGTCCAAATATAACTGCTTTGTGTATTAGCTTGAAAGGCATTATGAGGGTCATGTTTTCTATACATGGACTGAGATGAAGGCTGCAGATCTAACTTAGAAAAATGAAAAAAGATGGCAGAGTCTGGCCCCCAGTATGGAAAGATCTATGGATATGCCATGGTGGCTATGGGGGGAGAGCTGGCTTCACCTGGAAGAGGGGTAGAGATCAGGTCTGTCTTCTGCTGGTGCCTTCAGCTGCTTCCTGCTTTTCCTCTGTTTATAGCCCAGTGCCCCAGGGAATTGCCCTAGTTATACCCCCTAAGAAACACAGTTCAGCCTCATATGGCGACAGAGCAGGCCAGAATAATGCTGCTGTTTCCTCCAGTCCCTGGAAAAGCTGGGTGCGTGTCAAGACAGCTCATACAAGCTTGCTCCCTTTTTCTCTCTTCCCCTGTTGCAAGAAGAAGGTTTTCCAGACTGCAAAGCAGGACAAATATCAAAGCATCCTGTGACTGATGGCTCTCTCCTCCAGTTACCTGAGCTCTGGTCACAGCTGAATTAGGAAAACACTTGTTCTCAGGGTCATTGCTCTGCAAGGAACTGGAGCTCCTCATGCCAACGCTCTTCTGAATCAGTGGAGCAAGTTTCTGTGGAGCTGAGAGTATCAAGGTGAGGAGAAAAAAATAAGTTGACCTTTGAAGTTTTGTGTTTACCTCAAGATAAGTAAGAATGGAAAGGCCCCATTTCTCACATTCTTCAGTACTACTTTGTGTTTTAAAAGATTATTTCTAGCTCTCTCAAACAAAAGTGTCCGTGGCCTCTGGGTACCAGGGAAGAAATTATGGGTTTACTTTCCTTCATATAAAGCACGCTCTCCAAAACATCTACTGCTAGAAAAAAGCTATTTCAATGCTGTTTCAGTAATTTTGAATAATTCAGTCCCTATACCAGGGCTCCAGCACATTTTGAAGGGACATTGCAGTTAGAAAAACATAAATGAAATGGTTCACGTGACCTTTCAGGATCTGGAAGCCTGCTGCCCTCCCGGTTCCTTGCTTGTTCAGGAAATTATCTTTTTTATAATGTTGACGTTCACATACGCGAATGGAAATCTGTTCTGTTTCCTGGCCCTGGCACTAAAACCCCCACAAAAGGGAGCATCAGGCTCAGAATGAAGTGAAGTGCTAAAGGAAATAAGAATAATAATCTTGAATTTCATTTATTGGTCTTTTTTAAATCTTCGCTTGGCAAGGTTTCTATGAAAGGACTGAAGTTTAGTGTTTCACATATATTTAACACCTGGTTAAACACCATGTGAGTCCATGACAGTGGCCAAGTACACCTCATTAAGGAAAACTTGTGACTACTGTCCTCACTAAGTCCCAGACATTTCTATGGACTATCGTGAATTAATTCTCTAAAAGCTTTTTCAATAAAGCTTTGTCCCAACTGTGTGTCCAAATTAAGTGAAATACATTTTATTGAAATAACCACCTCCAGCTGTGCTTCTTTATATCGCTTGGAAATGGGTTTTTAAGAATGCAGGGGACAGATGTTTTTACAAAGCAAAACAAAACTATTGACACTGTAAAAGAGAATTCCTCTTGACACCTGCCAGTGCCTGGTCCTGTGGCTGATATGTCCCTTACTTTTTTGACTTGTTTATGTACCAGCGAACTAGCATCTTGGCAACTTTCTGGCTTCGGATCTTCTGCTGAGTGCTACAGGCCAGGTACCTTTTACTCCCTTCTTTCACCTTCCTCTTTCACCCCCAGAGGCCAGAAGTTCATTTTACATCTCTTTGGAGCAGCCAGCTTCACTAACAATATGTGGAACAAGATTATGTTCAAGAAAGCACTGTTGATTACATTAAAAACTAGAGAGAAGAATTAGATGAAACAAAAGTTGAACAGAACAAACTGCCCTGGATCTGGCAGCTACCCAAAGTCTGGCTCACCAGGTTACAATCTCATAGTTATTAGTGATACATTCAAGCACACTAGGAAAATGTATTGGTGCTTATCTGACCTTTCTTCTCATAATATGCTCCACAGGTCTGTTAGGAGAACTTCAGCCAGGAAGCAGCTGCAGGGAAGAACAGTTCTGGCAGTCCTGTACACCAGGGAAGTGCTTCACTTTTGAAGGTCCCATCAGCTGAGAAAAGTCTCCCTTGCTAGGACAACTGGAATCCCCTTTTAAATTTGGCAGGTGATGTCAAATGTATTTTGAGGACACACAAAAAAAACAAGCAACACTTTCACCTACTGCAAAACATGACCAATTCTACCCACTAATATCAGTGTTTCCAAGCCATTGTGTGGTAATTCCGGCTTTCTGCTAGACCTGTCTAAGATGGGCAGAATAGGTTGTCCTCATTAACTGATAAAAGGAACTCTTTAGCTGTGACTATGCACACTTTGGCATTTCTCTTTATAGAAAGCTCACAGATCTGTCACCAGGGAAATACATTCCTCAAAGAAGAGAAACAGAATTATTATTTAAAGATGGTAATTCAAAATTAGGTAATTTGTATTTAAGTAAGTCTTCTGCAGGCAAAAGCTCCTGCCAAAAGACAGGAAACTGCACAGGCTAAGCCTGGCTTGTCAATGTGCAGAATCTGATGTGTGAGTTGGTACAACATAGTCCTTAAAACAAAAGGCAATGATACCCTGCCTTCAGATTGTCTTTGTTTTCAAGGATGTACCTTAGATGCTTCGCCAAGAGGTCAATATTTCTTGAATCGCTTGAGTTAAGGACTGCCAGAAGGTTTGAAAAAAATTGCTTGTCAGAACAATGAGTGTAATAGTTGGTCTCACTAGAGAAATCTGTCAACTTAAGGTTCAGAAACCTATCGCCCTACAGAAACAAGCAGTCATTCAGAAGCATAATTCATGGATAGGAAGCGTGAGGACACCTACTGCAGTGTTTCAGTGTGCACCTGGCTTAGATTCTGTTCTGAAATTTTGCAGGATTGGAGTAAGGATGGTGGCTTAGGAAATTCTTTAATGCCGATGCATTGACAAAACCGTTCAGAACAGGGAAATAAAGCACTAACATACCAGTGCGTTCATGGCATGTGTTCCTGTGCTTCTCAGTTATTAGATCAAGCTGTCACGTCCAGGTCTCTTATCCACTGGAGGAGCTGTGCTCTCTTTCCAATCCCTGTTCTCTCCATCAAGTTGCAGCAGTCTCTACAGAACGTCTCAGTTTCCACATGTGCCAGTTGTGAGAGCACACAATATGTAACCAGAACTGACAGGAGATGACAGCCACACAGAGAGAGTGTAAGATACAGAGCTTTTTGAAAGGATGGAAGGGAGGACCAGAAGTGAGAGCAAGGAAGAGCAGGGCAAAACAGACATGACAGCCTAAAGACAGCTTAAAAGAAAGGAGAACCATGGAAACCATGTCGGATAAGGAAAAGGAAACTGAAAACAAGAAACAGAAACTATTCGCTATTTCAAAGGAGGAAGGGAGATTTCAAAGGCAGTAGAACCAGGACAAAAAAAGGAAAGGGGGAGGGCTATTAAAGTGAGGTTAGAACTGGTATAATAGAAAACAGGAGAAAGTAGGGACAGGTATGGGAGGTTAGAGATTGAGCAAATGTCCATAAATATGAGGAATGGGGAAGGAAGGGAGAGTTGACTTGAGACTTGAATTAACTGTTGATGAAAGCAATAAGAAATAGGAACAGAGAATGAAGAAAACATTTTGGGAATGCTAAGAAAAAGGAGGGATGTGAAGACATTGGGACAAAGGGGAGAAGAATAGACAAGTGTCATCTATGCAGAAGAGAGATGTAGAATAAAAAAAAAAAATCCAAACACAAAATAAAACAAAAAATGAAATCCTATCTTGTCTTAAGCTGTCAAGCTAAGAGAAGGTGATGAGATGATCCATATCCTATCACAGTCCTGCGGGACTGTAGACTCTTTGCATATTATAGAAATAGCAAAAGCAACTTTTTTTTTCTCTTTTTATCCTGCTGCAAAGCTACTCCTCTTCTGGATGCCCATGTTAGTTTCTCCAAAGATGACTTTGTTGTGCACAAATACCCTGAAGTTTCAATATAAATGCATCGAAATGTATTAGAAGTTTTACATTTATCCTCCTAACCTACTTAGGTTATACCTTGAGTTGCAGTGACTGACACTTAGGTTCTGTGTGAACCTATTCACACTGAACCACTCCTTCAGGAAAGCACTCACCAAATGCGTAAGAGCACACACCAGTATTAAGTGGCACAGTTACAGGAAGAGAGACACAAGGCACAATATAATCCTTGCTTTGTAAAGCAATCCTCAGTGTTAGAGATGAACAAACTGACTTAGAAGGGCATCTGGGGACAAAAGGGTTTTATTATAGCCTTGAGATTTAGGCGGATGTCAGTACTGCTTCTGATTATGATTTTGCTCTCAATTGGATTCATTGCCCCAGGAAAATTACTTTGCATTTGAGTTTAGTGGATATTTTTTAATTTCTATATATTTCTTAAGGATGTTGCAAATCTTTCTTAACTAGTGGCTTTACCCTACAACACGCTAATAAACTGCAATGCTTAAATGAAATAAGAGGACGATTAAATTGAGTGGTGCTGTAAAGAACTTTCTAGGGTTTCTGTATATTCACTGCCTATTCAGGTCCCTCAAGCTCTCTCCTTTGAAAACAGGCAATGAATGAAACTGTAAGTGTAAAACTAGACTGAAGCATTAATGCAGAAAAATTGTAACATTGCAATAAGGCCAAAAAAAGGTAACTTGCAACAGGTATCAGATGTTTTTGGAGACAATTGTGGTGATTTCAGACCAGTTTAATGGAGCAGCCGTTTCATGAAGTGGTTAACCAGCTGCCATGCAAGCCTGCTGCACTCATCTTACAAAATTGTTCAAATATTCATTGAGTTCTCTGCTACCTATGCACAGGAGCACACTTTCAAATGGTGATGCCTTGTCTGTATTTAATTCAGTCTTTCCTCTAATGTGCAGACACATGGTGTGTACTGCAGGATGATACAATGTAGGAGGCCATAGAATGTGCACTGAAACTGCCTGAAACCCAATCTGTGCAAACGCCGTTATTATTATCTATAAAAAAGTAAACTGTGAAATGACAAGTGAAAGAGAATGACTGTAGGCTGTGTGAGTATATAAACTGTAGATCAGGTCTGAGGGAAAACAGGCTCAAATCCCCCCTTTCCTCTCCTCACTAAGCTATGCTGAGCACAGCGAAGTAACTCAGCAAGGTAAAATTAAATAATTCATTTCCTAGCTGAAGAACCATCTCCTATTGTTATTCATTCGATCTTGGTATGAAGCCCATTTATTTTTTCCCCACTGGACCATTTAGGAAACCACAAAGTTATCGAGTTAGTGATCAAGACTTAATGAGATTATTTACATGCAAAAATACCCCAGTCACTGGTTTGAACCACATGAACTTCACATAATTCACGGGGAAATCAGAGGCACTGAAACCAGCTCCCCCTCTCATGGCCGGGAGAGCAGCTGCCTGGAGGATCGCGGTCGTGCCAAGGATACTTTACGCTCTGCAGATGGTTCCCTTCCCTCTCGAGTCTGAAGATAGAGATGTGCTGAGCAAGGCCTTTGTAACATTCCTGTTGAAAAGATAATAGCCAGAAATCAAGTCTGAGCAAAAAAGGATAGCGGAATAGTTCCCCTAAATACAAAAATCTATCGATGGCCTTTTAGCAACAGCAACTAATTTGGTATTTCCTAAGCAGAGGCTTGATTGATGATACTTGGAAGGGATAATGTTTTTAAATGTTAGAACTGGAATGAAATTATATCATTGTTGATTGTAGTGCATGCCTGCTCACACCAGTTATCATCCTCCGCCTGTCTGAAGATTAATACTCTGTATATATACTAGGAGGGGAGAAAGTGGGAGCAAATTCCTTTCCAGCATTTTTTTAGTTCAGACAGACTTTTTCCTCTGGTCAGAAAGTCTTATTCCCAGCATTTTATATTCAGCAACTGCAGGAAAATGCATTGAAAAGCCTTGGTCCAGAAGGAGTCACACCGTTACTGACAGAGCTGTGAGCGGTGACAGCCTGGTTATTCTGCTGCCAGATCAATACCATTTTCTGTAAGGTTAGTGCCCAGGGCTGCACTCGCATGTGGAGGTTTCTGATGGACACCTCCCAGAAGTATCTGTCGCTGCAGACAGCCTGGTGTGTGCCTTATGCAACCGAAACCTTCCAGGAATGGGGTGTAAGTGCCCTAAGAAGGCATGCCAACAGGATGACCTTTCCCTAAGGAACTGAGAATTATCATGCCCTGAAGCGAGAAGGGGAATTTTACAGCTGTCGGCGCAGCTTAACTTTTGTCTGCTTCTCGCATGGCTATTTACAAGCAAGTGTCATCATGTGCCACCAGTACTATATATGGCTTCAAAATAAAGCAAATTTTCCTTTACCGATGAGAAACACGCCAAAACCACAAAATGCCACTGCAGGTCTTGCCAGCAGAAACAGAGAAATGTTCCTTCTGCGTCAACAAGAACTGGCTCTGTAAAGTAATTTGTGCTTTGTTTAACATCAGCATCGTAGCTGGCTTTAAATTGCTAGCAGGAATGAAAGACACCGAGGAGTTGGTAAGAGAGGGACAGAAGGAATGGAGTCTGAGGAGGTTTCGTGTTATTAGAAGTTGCTCCACACCACAGTCATTTGTCAACCCACAAAGAAATTAATGGAGCCCGTAAACCACAGGACTCCCAACCATAAAGGCCTGCAGTTTGTACCTTATTTTGTGCACGTTGAAGTGGTATCCTGATGTGTGTTCTTAGTAAATTAAAACAGGATTTCACGGATAACATGCAAATACAGCGGTCGCTGCTCCTCTGCAACTTGGAGGCCCAACTACTTTGGTGTTAAATGGATTCAATCCGTATATAAGCAAGTGATAGAGTGATGGCAGGATTTCAACTTTTTTGCTTTGGTGGTCTTTTCCAGTGTTTTTTGGATAACCACTTATCAATTATCCCTCCAGTATTATTGCTGAGGGCACTGTCTCTGACAGATCTGCCTGTGTACTGCAAGCTTTCATGGAATTGCCAAAATTACTTCATTCACCATTTGAGCTTTCCTTCACTCAATTTAGGAAAGATAAAGGCATCTGTGTTCCCGTCTGCATATATACATACAGAATTTTTTCATTATTTCTAACAAGGAATCCTATTTTTTTGGACTAGTTTTCAAAAAGTCTTCTTTCAGACCTTAAGGCAACTGAAAATGTAGATATAAACTGACAGACACCGACATGTTTTTTCCAAATAAAGGCATAACGAAATGCTATTTTTTGTTTTACATTAGCGTCTTAACCTTCATATATCTCATAATTTCACTAAGCCTAAAAGGCTTAGCACCTACTAAGGCTTCTGTCAGCAATTTCAACTCCTTACGCTCCGTGTATAGTTGCAACAATTGTTATGTGCATTCCTGTCAGATATCATGGACCTTGTCTCACATAAGAAACAGGCTCCGTTTTTAAAATATAATAATATGCAAAGCAATGTCTTGTCATAGTATTTGAATACAGGTATGTAAACTGCTCCCTTTCTCTCTGCCGTAACACAGAACCTCTCCTAATTGCTTTAAAAGTCCTAAGAGGGACTTCTGCTAATAGCTCCCTGAAGCAAAAGTGATAGGAGGAGCATGATCCCAAATCCATGAGTAAGGAGCTAACATATTTTGTATCTATTCTACAGAGTAGACCTCTAAGGTTAACATAAATTTTAATTATTGTGTTTTTTTGGCTGTGATCTAAGACTGTTGATATTACTAGCAGTCAAGCTATCAGTATCTGAGTATAAAGTAGCACTTTTTTCTTTAACAGTACTGATTTTTTAAGCCAAACAGAAACTTTGGTTCTGCTTCTTTTAAAAACCAATTTAGCTCCATACCTATGGATGGCTTTCTCAAGTGACTGCCTTGTGAGAAGTGGCCAGAGTATCAGTGCGGTAATGAGCTGTGTGCCTCAGGCTTTGTAGGCAGTTGTTCAACTATGTAAGTCTCAGTTTTCCATTTCCAAAATGATAAAGAAAGAAGAGAAGGCAACAATGGTTGTTGCTCCAAATTTACACTGTTTAGACAAGATAAGACAGCTTCTCGTTTTATTTCAGGCTGTTTACCTGTGTTTAGGATGGCACATGGTGGTGGGGGAAAAGGTTCGTAATAAGTTACATTCTTCATAGAACAAGGCAAAAACATCTTTTTTTTCTTATTTGCAATTTGTGCTCATGTCTTATTGGCAAAAGCCCATCTCTGTGATGTTACGCAACTACATATTTCTAGTGCTTACACTGCTGAATGCTGGGTAGAGCACTCACCAAATCAGTCATCTATAAAGATACTTGGCAATCACTAAAAATCAGAATAGAACCCCCAGAGGGTGAACATGCTCCAATTTAGATTAATATTTCATATTAAGAAACACATTCCTGCTCTATTTTGGTTTTCAGGATGCCAAAGAACATGTTCTGGGCATGATTTGTACTGAACCCCCCCCAAAATCCATTTTTTTCCTATCCCATAAACCTGCTAATCATTTATAGATAAGATCATTACAGTAAGCTCAAATTAGAGTGGAGGATCTAAATCTTTGTATCGTTAGTCAATCTTTCTGAAAATATTTTTTAAAGATCTGTCATAAATACCATCAGTTCTACCAATGTGTCCTTGTTTTCTTTATTTTTTCTTTTAAAAAAAAAAATCCAATGAAAAGGAAGGTTAAATAAAATCCAATTATTTATGGACATAAAACTACTTTCCAAACAACGCTTATCGCACAAGAAATATTCCAGAAGACTGATTTGTGATAATTATGTAAAAGTCAACTTGCACAGAGCTCCCTGCAAATATCTCCCCTAGTCTGCAGAACAACAGAAATGATTAAGTAGCTAAAGAGACTTTGCTATGAAAAACTCAGTAACTTTTGTCTGTACAATATATATACGTATGCACACACATCCACAAACGCAAGCACAAGGAGAGGGATGTCCAGCATTTGTGGTTTTATCCTGTGTTTGAGATAGAAATCTCTGATTTAATTTATTGGGAGTACTAGCCTAAATTTTTGAAATAGGCTGATTAGCCAAATTCAAGGCACTTAAGAAGATTTTTAGAGGGAAGTTCATTTTGAAAATTAAGCTCTTTTTTCATTACAGGCACCTTTTCAAAGTGCAAACACCTAAAATCCATCTGCATCAGGTATTAAAAATAGGGTCAGTAACTGAAATCTCTGGAATTTTAGCATAGCATAGGAGACAAATAACGCACTGTAGGTACTTTGACGCCACAGAGAATTAGCAAAATACCATTAAAATGTTACAAATACGAAAATAATTGCTCATCTGAAATCCAGCTAAAATGAAAATGTAGCTGTAAAAAGTACTAAAGTAATCCTTTGCCTCATTTTAAAGTGGTTCTTAATCATAATTAAGGTTCTCTGAAAGATCTTTAGATTAAAAAATAAATAAATAAAAAATAAAAGAGGAGAGAGTGGTTTTACCCAGTCAGTACCCATACAATTATTTTTTCCATTGCCTCCTCTTGATTCATGCACTTGCTGTCCATTAAACAGAACTTCTTCCCGTCTTCTTGTTTCTTTTCAGCAGCTGAAACCAAAACAAAATCAGAGCATACAACCCAAGTAATATATAGTGAGTTTCCATTCTTCTGTTCTCCAGGCTACGGCATTCCTGACAGCACAGTCTGGCCCTACCAGCTGCTGCAAACTAACAGCTCAGCCATTGCTGAGGAATACTGGCTGTTCCCATAGCTCTGCACAGGTATTTTTGGGGAAAAGGGGCTTACGCATGTCTCCTGCATCTTTGTTCTTAACTAGCTTGCTGCCTGCCTGGTCTGGCAATTCTGTGCCTGTTGCGGGCTCTCAGTGCCACGAGCGCTGCCTTCATCCCAAGGCTGCTTTTCCCTTCTTCTGTACCAATGGACAAAAAGCTTTTCACATGAAGACAGCTGATCGAGGATTCTTTTAAGAGAACTTTTGAACAAAGAACGATATTCTGTGCCTTTCTCCAAATACCACAGAATTAGTGCAGCACTGAAGGTTAATTTTCATATAGAGGTCCTGTGTAAAAATTGTGCACTGTTTGGAGGATAAAAGCCAAAGTCTGATCTCACTGATGTCAGATGAGATACCCCAGTGATGAATGTGGTTCTTGGCTTCCCAGGCAGCCGTCAGAGTCAATGTGTTTCTAATAAGATGGAGACTCAGAAGGGGCCAGGTGCTATATTAGTTGAAATTGTTAGGGTGGCAGGAATTGTGTAGGTTAGTAGATGGAAAACGCTTGCTGCCTTCCCTAAATTCGTGATCCTGGTCCAGTTTGGACTGGCTGAGGCTCTGACTGAGGCTTCCTTTATAAGTCCTTTATGTAATAGTAATAAAGCAAATACTTGATGCTGTATGCTTGTGAGAGACCTTAGTTTCAATACTTCAATTTCTTGGTTATTTTGTTTTTGAGCAGAATTCTACGTGTCTCCCTCTAGGTAATTATTTTCTTTGTATTTTCAAAGCAGCTCTTATGCCTGCTATTTACATAAATCTTCAGTTCAAAGGTAGCTGACGTTCATTAAGTGTACTGCTGTACAAAATTCTTCATGCAAGCTAAACACAAAACCTGTGGCTCGATAATAATGCTGTAATGGAACAAAATGTTATATTGCAAAATGACGGTTACGCAAAGCTTCACCTAGACCAGAGTAATTTCAGACCACAGAGCTGTAAAGAGGCTGGCAAGGAGTGGAGTGAATGCTCCTGTTGGAGAGAGCCCCATACAGCTTGCAGTCACGCCAGGAGCACATCTGACAGCACCCCAAGGAGCACTTCTGGGGTGTCCACAGCATCACCTTCCTGGCGCTGGGCTCTTTTTCCAGAATAAGGGAGCTGCTCACCAGTAGCTGCAGTGCATCAGGATACCCCGTGTACCTGCAGCTTGGCAAAGCCATGTGTATTTTTCTGTTCTAACAGCACCTGCAGCAGCGTTCAGCACCTCCACCCCCTCACCTGCCCTCCCGAGAAGCAAGGCTATGCTTGTTAGCAGTGCTATGGCCCCAAGCTCCTCCTGCCTTCATAAATCCTGCATGTTTTCAGGGACCCAGGACAGAGATGTTGAGGAGGAAGTTGCAAGCACACCCACAGATAACAGAGCTTGAAAGAATTCCAGGTACCAGTAATGTCTTCTTTTTTTTTTTCTTTGAGTGCTTATCTGGGAATGTGTTTACAAAGTATGTGACTGCATGCAGTACCTCCAACATACCATGGCACAACTGGAGAAGTACCCTGCTGTCCCTTAAATCCTTCAAAACAGAAGGACTCTTTTTCTCAGGACAGAGCAGTCTCATGCCTGAAAGTATCCGTATTTGTGTAGTGCAATTAAAAAGGGTGAATGAAGTCCAGATGGCAGCTCTGCAATTGCAGAGATGAAAACCTCCTACAGGGGAGGTCACTAGTACCATCTGAGCTGTGATGGAGGCTCAGATCGTACTGTCCTGCCCTGCCTTACAGGGGCTTAACAGGTTTTAACATCATCTGTGACCACTAAGACCATCTGTGTGGAGGTGACTGACCCTTTATGAGCTACAAATTTCAAAAAAACAGGAGAAAAACCCTGTGTATTTCATCCCGTCAAGATTTTTTAAAACCACGCAAGAATAGTTTAGGCAGAAAAAATCATAGATTATTTTTTCAGCTAGGACCTCCTCTCACAGAGATGCCCAGGAGGACTCCTAAGTATGCCTTAGTCAGAAAAAAAAAGGCCATTTTCACTGCGATGAAGGAGGGAGCTCAGTGCTGACCTATTGGGGAGTTAGGAACAGGTTCAGTTCCTTGAAGGACTAGGACTGATATCTGGTAGAGAACCTCACTAACACATCAATGAGTTCATTGTAGCAGAACAAGAAAGGTCAGAAGAGCCTCTTGCTCTGAGAGCCTCAAATTAGCAGCATCCACCACACTAACAGATACAGTGCTTTTCTTTCGTAGGCTACTCCAAGTCTACTTGAAATGTTGTTCCTCTTAATTAGTTCTACATCATGAAAGAGAAATTAGCTGCCTTCCAAAACAGTCAGTTTTGATGCCAAAAAAAAAAAAATAGGCAAAAGCAGGAGCAATACATATATTTTTCTTGGGGCAGCATAGTAACATTTTCCAGTCTACAAGTGTTAAGAGTGAAACCAAGCAGGTATTTATTTTGCACACGCTATATTGAATTCACCCTTTGCAGAAGTGGGAGCACTGGCTGGGGCAGACAAGTTGCTGTGTCTGCCAGCTGTGTGTGCCAGCTGGTACAAAGGGAGAGAGCAAGGGGAATTGTCTGGTAAATAAAAACCTCCATTCAGGGGCTGCATGGCTGTAAATGTAACCAGCAGCCTCCACTTTGTGGGAGCAGCCTGCTGCTTGAGAAGTCTTCATCTTTTTCTTAGCACAACATGCAATCAGTTATCAGTGATGTAAACCCAGTCGTAGCACCTTGGCTTGTTATAACAGTGTAGCAATACTGAAAAAAGCTCAATAAGAGAAAAACAAGGTTGAAATATTTTATTACATTCATAGAGCTAAGAAAATGAAAATGTTGGTTTGTTTTACCTCTGCTGCTTAATACTGAGGTAAAGTCAGACAACATACCAGTACGCAGACATTCAGCATTGGATGTACAAGTATTAGAGTCAGCACGGAAGAAACTGCCTGCAAAGACTGTGCTCAACATATTACAGTCGATGCAGGCTTGTATTTATTTATTTTCCTGATCTATGTATGTTTTATATTTAGAAAAAAGAACTGAGATACTTGAGTGAAATCAGTCAGTGTCAGAAAAGAGTCTTCCAGTCCCAAAACTTGGAACTGAAAATAGATATTCCTAATTCCAAGTTAGCATACAAAGCATAAGGCTGTTTTTCTCTCTTTGCTTCTGAACAGAAGGAAAGTAGGAAATAATTTCAGTTTTTCATGTGACATTTAGCTTGATAAATCCTAGGAACAGAGAACCCATATATTGAACAAACTTCAAACCCCATCTTACTGAAAAATCCAACAGTAATTTCCTGCTCGTGATAACCAATTTTCTGAAGGAACTAATTTTTAGATATGGCTCACAGAGGACATGCATGAAATTAATAAAATAAATTAAAATTACTTTATTTGTGTATCTCAAGTGGCTACTTATGGGCACGGAGAACACCAGAATAAGAATAAGAGAACATTAATTAGTTTTACTCCATAAAATACTATTTGCTTTGGCAAGAGAATTTCTATTCTTTTAATATCTTAGAATCATTTCTCTTTAGCTTTATTTCTATTACATCTGTACGTGAACATTACTATACACTGCTGTACACTTTGCAGCTCTTCTAATTTCATACTTGCATATAAATTCTAATGTCTTTTCATGATTTGAAAATGCGTTGCAGTATTAATATTCCATGGTTACGTACAACTGTGGGCTTTGGAAGGTGTTTTTTTTTTTTCACCAGTACAATTTGATTCTCTGTAAATGGAAGTGGAAATTGTTCAGTCCAATGAAGCCAAGAAGCTGAAAATCACAAAAATAAAAGGGCCAAGCCTTGTGAACAACACTGTTATTAACTTCAGTTGAAAGACTTTATATAGAATGGTATATTTTCCCTGTGGAAAAGGGCAATATGATTAAAATTTGGGAGGAACCAAGGCCTAAATCAGAAGAAAAACATCTACCCTGATACATCTTCTTACCCAGTATGTTTTTATCTATCACACTACCAACACATTATAAAATGGGACAAATTCATTTGCACTTCCTGATGGACCTGGTATGAAGTAAGGAATGCCCGTCCAATATAAATGTCCAGGAAAGAACATAGAGAAAGCAACATCTCTGTGCTGAATGGTGTTACAGGGGTTAGGGTGCCAAAGATTTCAGAATTAGCTGAGGCTGAAAAAAAGTGCATCTGGAGATGTTTAAGGGAGAGGTCAGCTATAGGTTTCCAGATGGCTGAAAAAAAAAGAGCTGCAGTAGAGAGCACAAGAGCTAGCAAGAGGCATCGTCTAAATTAATCACAACCCTGTTAAAGTTCAAGTTTAAGTTGGAGAAGGTGTTCAGTTCAGGGCTGGTTCCCACTTCATTGAAATGCCTCTCAAACTTTAAGCTGCAAACAACAGATATTGCTCTTAGGCTTTCTTAAAATCACAGAGATGACTGCATGTCAAGATCACACAAGCACTCTCTGTTGAGGAAAAACAATTGTCCATTTGTCCAGCTCATGCGGATAGGGTCAGGGTTGTTCAGCACCTGCTTTAGAAAAACACACTCAACAGTTACCACATTTTGCTGCAACAGGTGCTGAACACATCTAACCTTGGGTATGCTAGAAGGCAGCTGTTTTCAACGCTATCTGATGGGATGAGGAAGCTCTGGCATGTTTATTAGCAATAGTTGTACCTTCTTCTGGTTGTGAGTAGCTGACAGCTAGAGTTCGCAATTGCAGTCTCTTCAGAGGAACTTCCTTCGGCCTAAAATCTTTTTGTTCCTTCAGGATGGGTGAATGAGACTGATATTTGTCAGTACTTGTGGAAAACAATTCCTGAAACTATCTGAGAAAATGGTCCTTAATATGAAACAGCAAAAGGTAAATCTTGTTTTGTAGCATGACACTCTAACCTGTAGTGGCACAGCAGTGTAAATTGCTTAGTCCCATAAGAAACAAGTCATAAAAAAAAAACAAAAAGGTTGTGAATAAGATCACTGAATTACAATTAAATGCTGTTACAACCAAATAGCTCATGTACAACTTCATAAACACTTCAGCTGGTGCTCTTAAATTTCCAGATATATTTACTTTACTCCTCTTAAGCACATTAAAGAAAATGTGTTCTTTGTTGTCTGGGACTATTTTGAATCTTTAGCAGTTCACTTAACACATCATAGAGGCTGTTGTAGGTTTTCCTAAAACACCAGAGAAAAAATGCATACCTCAGGAGAGGAATAAATCTCTTATAAGGTATTAGTGTAATTAAGTAGGTCACCCTACAAAGGTGAAGTCCCTGTTAGTATCACTGGATTTCAGTCCTGATTCAGTAAAGTTCTAAAGTAAGTTCCACCAAAATCTGTTTGCATATACAGATGCCAATTCTTTTCTGAGTCATATTCTTTAATAGTTCTGGTTCAGGTGGATTTTGCCTTTCACTTCCTGATGGAGAGTCAGCCCTACAGCACGTGACAGGGCCAGATGTCCAAACATAAATTATAATTGTGTCTTTCAAGTTTATTACTCTTCTTCTCCTGACTTGTCTCTGTGTAAACCCATCCTATCCCAAACATGCCCGCTCGAGAGTTGCATTCAAACCCTTGTGTCCTGTGGCAAATCTGCAAGAAAGCAGAACAGTGAGGTTAGCATTTTCAAACCTGCAGATGTTCACAGAAAAGCACACAGAAGGGCTGAGATTGGAAGGAACTGACTGTCTAGTCCAGCCCTACCTGCTCAGAGCTGAAGCAGGTTGCTCAGGCTCGTGTCCAGTTGGATTTTGAATTATCTCTAAGGGCAGAGACTCCACAGCCCGCATCAGCAACCTGTTCCTGTGTTTCGCACTTAAAATTAAATATATATATATATTTATTTATTTTTCTTATGTTTAAATGGAATTTCCTGTATTTCAACATGTGCCCATTGTGTTTTGTCCTTCCACTGGGCACTACTGAGAAGTCTGGCTCTGTTTTATTTCCTCCCCACCATCACAGGGTTACGCACACTGAGAAGACCCCCTCTGAGCCTCCCCTTTTCCAGGCTGAAGAGCCCAACCATCAGCCTCTCCCTGTTTTTTGCTGCAGGAATTGCGATTAGGTCCCTGCTGTCCTCTAAGAGGATGAATGTTTGCCTGAGGGGCCTGCCCTGGAAGCAGGTGGCAGTCCTGCTGAGAAAGGTTTCAGTGAAAGCTCCCGGCATGTGGAGGCAGGCTCTCGAGGGAAGCAGCTCCTTTTTTCCAAGGAAAGCTCATTTAGGATATGGACTACGTCATCCTGCAAGAGGAATTCAAGGAGTGGCCACCTGAGGCAGAACATATGATCTGTCTTTTATGGTGTATTCTTCTTGTAGGGGTTTTTGTCTGTGTGTTTCGGTCATGGTGGTAGTGGTGGTGATGGTGGTGGTTTTCTTTTATTTTAATTAAAGACAAACACCAAGAAGATGATAAGCCAATAATTTTCACACTGTTGGAGAGCACGAGAAGATTGAACTGTCTTTCAGGTACAGAACTGAATACTGAAAGATTGTTTGTGAAGTATGTCTGTCTGAAGCATTATTCTGAAGCATTTTATTTCAGTAAAAGCTTTGGAAACAAAGCACAGGTAAATGGAAGCAAGTTTTGTGTAGCACATAAAGCACAGCCCATCAAAAGAACTGGTTTGTATACTGCAGTTTTAGCTCCTAGATATGAGGGTGTTCACTTCTCTGACTCATGACAGACCTTCGATGGAGGCTTACAGACAGCACACATCTCCTGTTTCTGACATTCTCTCTACGTTCAGACTTTAGGTCTTCCCTGGCCTATGGCAGATCTTTATTTGCTACTTGTCATTGCTTAATCCGTCTTATATTGGGGAAGTTTTGAAAACAGGGAGGCATCTGGCTTTGTCATTAGGCATTAAATTAATTTGCCTGCCTGGTACTACACTACAAAAACCAGGATGCTTCCTTTAGCTTTCTGTGTTCTCACTCCTCTTGGACATAGCAGAGAGATCGGTGTTTCTGATGCCCCTGAGGTAGGAATAGCCTGACATGAAAGATGGATCCCAAAGGACTGAATAAACAAACCAGATGGTCAAAGGAGCTGACAGACCAGCTGTCAATGCAGAGAAGCCAGTGAAGGAGAAGGGGTGTGACCTCCTCACTAGGCTGCAGAGTTCTCATAGCTGTTCAGACAAGCAAATTCTTTCCTTTTCTGATCCTAAAGATGAATTCATAACTACTTAGATGCAAATGCAAGCATTTTATGTTTTAGTCATTCCAGAAATGGCTGAAGACCAGCTTTGCCATCATAACAAATAAGCAATCCCTACTAGGCATGCAGTTTTCAACTTCCTGCTCTCCCAGCACCTCAGAGCCACTGTTCAGGTAGCAGCGATGGTCCTGCGTGCTGAGTCACATCTTCACAGGGTGTTTGCAAAGTGCTTCATGGGCTGGAAGTGGCCCAGTGACAAGAGGGATCTCATGCAGTTGCAGTTGAGGACTGTGCCTTTCGGTGAGCCTGTTTCTAGAAAGACCTCACAAAGCTGAGTGGACAAAAAATGTCTAATTAGCTTCAGCATTAAAATAATAATAATAACAATAATAAAGTGAAGTAATTCACCTTAGAAAAATAGTCTAAAGTGTGCTTGTAGGATGCTGAGCTTGAAATTGGCAGGCACAGCTCAGGGAAGAGATCTTGCAGACATCACTGGCAATACTCTGAAATCATCACCTTGAGATACAATATCAGCCCCAGAGTGTGCGCACACACACACACGAACAAGTCAAGTATCATCAGAAAGGGCATTGAGAACATAATGGAAAGCATCATTTTGCTGTGGTACAAAATCTTGTACTCACATCTTGGGTACTGTGTGCAGTTTGATCTCACATTGCAAAAGGCACAGTAACATTTGAAAAGGTGCAGAAAAAGATGAGAAATTATTAAGATTCTCAAACAGCTGCATTGCAAGGAGAGACTTAAAGGTCTTAGTCTTTGATTTTGAGTGGGGATTGGTCAGTTAGAAATGTGAAGGCATTCAATTAGGTGGATGTGGAGCTGTTAACTCACCAAACCCCTCAATATAAAACCAGGTGTCACCCCTTAAAACTAGTAGGAAACGGCTTTAAAACAGGTGGAGGTTTATATTTTTTCACACAGCAGGCAGTCAAGTTCTGACTTCTGTTGCCACAAATTTTGGAGGCAGATAGCAGATGCTAAAAGGAATTGGAAGTGCCTGGAAAACCAGGCAGGAATTGCTTAACCGGTGACTGTGGACACAGGAGCAGTAGTAGGGGGATCGTGGCCAACAGTGCAAGCTCTCCCAGTTATCATTTCCTGCAGCCGCTGGTGGGGGCAGAATACTGGTCCAGCACAGTAGGGTAGATCTTACATTCTTATTTTCAATACTGAGCTCTGCTGAGATGTAATTCGCATTTGCTTCCCAGCATCGTGTACAGGAGCCAGCTGGTCTGCAGATTACGGATCAGTAGATCAGATCCTAATACTTCTGGCGTGCGGGGTCACAGAGTGGCAGAAAGACTGCAACAGCATGTAGTAAGTCCATGAGAATCCCAGGCAACATCTGGAGAGCGTGACACGTGGTCGAATGATTAAGTCATCTGCTCCACAGCACTCCTGGCTGTTTAAGGACTTCTGTCAGAGGAAAGCATTGAGAACATCAGGATGATGGACAGCAATAATGAAAAATATAAATTATTCCCTCTGATTCCTTCTGTTCCTCTTCTGGCTCCCACTACAGGACTTGCTGAGAGTAGGATTATGGGAGGCCATGAACAAGCTTAAAATCTGTGCACTACTTAACCACCTCCTATTTTGTATGTGGGAAGGAAGTGGCCTAAATCTGACCCATCTAATATATATAATATATTCCACAGCATGTAATGTTTTGACAGCTTAAGTAGATATACGAGCGCTGAATTGGTAACTCGTTCAAATCAAAATTGGTATGCCTCCTATCTCAGTATTGCAAGTTCTGGTTTTATTCAGATAATTGTGTTTATTTTTTCTTTTCCAACAAGATAATTGTGCGTATTACTTCAGCCTCTGGTATTTGTTAATCTTGTCCAGGTTTTTTCTAATGCACTTCCATGAAATTTTAGATACAGATATCATCTGTGTTGGAAATGGGGAATGTAGGCACTTGACAGGAGTAGAGGGCTGAGAATCTGTTTTGCTGGCCTCACAGAGATGTTGGTTAGGGTCAGAATTTTCCCCCCAAAGTACAACACTACATGGACTGCGTGAGCATATCACAAATGGGCTGATCTTTCCAATGTGCCTGTTTGGAACATGTCTTTTCTACAAATGAGGGGTTAAGGCACTGAGAAATTTGTGTTTTGTGAGAAGTCAGTGACAGAGATGAGCTGGAGTGCCTTAACCACAAAGCTGCTGGAGGCCAGTTGAAATGACGGGCCGTGGGGCGAGTCTTTTGTGAGCCTGATGTGATCACAGGGCACTTCCAGGGACACTGTCTAACAGAGAAGGATGAGTTTCCTCTGCGACATTTAGTCTCCTCTAATAATGATAATATTTGGCACACATCAGATACTTTCCTTGCAGCTGTTTAAAGCCCTTCGGAGTGCCTGTTATACAGGAAAGTGGTATAATGGGAGTTAAAGCACTGGGAATCTGCACAGGTACAAGGGGGGAGAGGCTAGGTTGGTCATCAGGAAAGCTTTCAATAGATCCCGTAAGTGTGAACCACCAGGCATTTGCTTTAGTCACATGAAGATTCATGACTTGCTTTTCCTTCAGTGCTCCTCTCCCCTCACCTTCTTCTCTTTTTGTGTTTCTTTACTCAACATCGTTTTTCCTTTGTCCAGCTTGGCTGGTTGTTCTTGATGGCTCGGTCTCTAAGTCTTAAATCACCCTACACCCCCTATAATGTCCCTTCTGGCTCTTGAGCCCCTGCTTGTGCACTGACTCTGGAAAAACTGTATTAGCACTCAAGAACAGGGCTCTCATACTTACACAGAGAAAGAAATGAGAGAATCGGGAGTGTCTCCTGATCATGCTTTATTCATGTGGAAGTCTCACAGGCACGTAGTTGTTGGCATTGCTCACAGACAATAAATTAACAGCTTGGAAAGCTTGGAGCTTCCCTCATCCCCTCACCTTGTCCTTGAACCTGAGATCAGCAAGAATCATGAGCAAATGTGCTTCCAAGTAGTCTATTCTTGTATCAATTCATGTTCTGCAGTAGTGCTGTGGTCTCTAATTTTTTTTTTTTTTTGGGGGGGGTGGGTAGGGGAGAATTACTTTAAGTAAGTTGCGTATACCTCTCTGTAAATTACACCTCACCTTTTTTAAAGACCATTAGAAAGACAGGTCAAAAATTACAAAAAAGGTACAAAAGGCTGGGGAAGTGGACTTTTAGCTCTTCCACTTGCTATCTTGATGGATTAATGAGAAGATAAAAGATATGAACATGCTTTTGCAGTACTTCATCCCAAAACATGAGTTCAGTTGCTTAAAGGAATCTCTGTCTAGATATAGTCATTGCCTTCCCTGTCTCTCCTGGATTTCATTCATTGCCCTTTTTCTCCTGCCTCTAATGTTATTCCCTCCTTTGCCATTGGTATTACCTGTCTTCCCAGAATTTGGTAGATGCTCCCAAGGAGGTCTTCCAAGAAGCCTGGCAAGGAAGGCAAGGTTCAAGAGCCATTCTGCAACATACTTAAAACAGATTTCAACAAGCCACTGAAGGATCCTTTCACTCATTTATTTTAACTTTGGAAGCTCAATCAGCTAGTTGTTTGGGTTGCTAGTACTCACAGTAGCAGTGAAAGTGATTAAAATAATAAGAAAAAAAAATGTATAAAGCAGATGTTGTTATAGATTTGTGGAAACAAACAATCCTGCAGTTTCTCAAACCCATGAGAAGAGGAATGGCTGAAGGAACCTTGCTCATTCACAGTCTCTACTTGTGTGTGCAAATTTCTACTGATGTGAATGACAGAGATAGGGTTATGTATGTCTGTCCTTCCTATTTGATGGCTTGTGTTAGATAGATCTATAAAACAGCTTCCAATCAGTTTTAATTTTTTTAACCATTCTAGGGATTTCCTTATGCAGCTTATGGTAAGGCGGGATGAATTATCTTGGCAACAGGCTAAGTCAGGTACACAATAATTCTGGTCATGCAGCCCTAGTGCAGGTGAGTATATTTTCTAATCTGCAGCACTGGGCACTGGAAAAGGTTGTCTTGCCTTTGCAAGCAATCCATCAAATCCTTATCTGCATTTTTGGACACTCAGTGTCAATACAGACATAAAGCTGAGCAGTTTAATGATTGCAAATGAAGAGGTGGATTTTCTCAATTCCTTTTTTCTGTCAACACAAAAATGACAGAACAAGGCCAATGGGAACACATTACACATGCACATCGCTGTAGCAAAGAACTTAGCATGCTAATTAATATATTTCTCATACATTTGAAATTTTATATCGCTTACTAGATAATTCAGTAGTCTTTGATTAGGAAAGCCTGGAACCAACCCCCCCCAAAAAAAACAATACAAGAAGAATTGGGAAATCCCCTATGACACGATGCAAAACTGAAGAGGAGAAATTATAACTTAAGACAGAGAACATTCTGCTCCCTCTGAGGATTTGTGAAGAAGGGCAAATGAATAAATCATAGAATCAATCACAGGATCAATCATAGAATGGCCTGGGTTGAAAAGGACCTTAAAGGTCATCTAGCTTCAACCCCCCTGCTCTGGGCAGGGTTGCCAACCTCTAGAGCAGGCTGCCCAGAGCTGCATCCAGCCTGGCCTTGAAATGTGAAGGGGTAAATAAATGCCTTAGTCTGCTCTGCTATTGGGGTTATCCTTAAAATAAGATGGGCTACTCTGTAGCCTCAAAACCACAGTAGAAGATGTATTCTGACATGCTGGGGAGTGAGAAAACTTGGTAAGACAAGAGACATTAAGCATCTGTGCAGGGACAAATGACTTGCACTTGGATATTGTCTTGGTACACAGTATTTTGCACCAGGATATGCTGGTTTGTTAGGATCCCCTTAGGAAAGGCAATCAGACACTATAAATTATTGCTTAAAATGCCACTTATTGAAGCTAAGCTATAAAAAGGAGGGTAGTGTAGGTAATATTTTCTTCATGTGCATGTTCCCAGCATGTGAAGTGAGACTCTGCAGGGTATTAAGTGAATACCAGAACAAATTTAGACTGAACATCCCTGTAGGTATTGAAGAGACACGTGGCCGTAGCACTAAGAGGCATCATTTGATATGGGACTCAGTAGGTCAGGTGGATGGTTGGACTTGATCCTGAAGATCTGTTCCAACCTAGATGATTCAGTGATTCTAGAAAGACTTACATCACGCTAATCTAATTTCCTTCTATAAATCGGCTATTGGCCTTGTGGATACCAGAGAAAGAGTAAACGGTCTGTCTTAATTTGGTCTTAGATGATATAAGCCACCTGGGGATGTGTGGTAAAGCAAATCAAATACATGGTGAATGGAAAACTGGTCAGAAAATTGTACTCAAAAGATAGTTATTAATATCTGTCTCTCAAAATACATGATTGTAACAAATACATCTTTAGAAACAACTTTTCTTGAATCAGTATTTATGTGTTTTTTATTAGTGCTGTGGGTGACTAAAAAAGATTGTAATAATAAAATATTAAATAAATAACTTCTGTTTCAGTAAGGACAAACACAAAGTTGTACACTTTAAAATATTTACTTGCAGGTGTGAAAGATGGAGAACAAACAGCTAGATGGCGTTTGTGAGCAAAAGGGCAAGGAGATTTAGATCATAATGAAGGATGTGTTAATATGTGTTTAAGACATACCTTTGAAGCGTGCATCGTAATTCTCCCAGCCAGCTCTGGCAAAATTTCATCTGGAACATCATGCTTAGGTCAGGCTGCCCATTTTAAGAAAGCCATGAACCAGAGTGAAGCAGCAAAGATGATCAGAAGTCTAGAGAATTGACATCTGAGACTGAAAGGATGAGGTTTGTTTAGTCTAGGGAAAAGGAACTGAAGGTAGACACAAGAGCAGCCTTTAAATACCTACAGACTGCTGGGAAAAAGGTAGAAATTAATTGCTCTTCATGTTTATTGATGATCAAGAAAAAATATAATGTGCTTAAACTGCAGCAGGGGAAATTCAGTTCAAACATGAGGAAAGACTTCCCAACTTCAAGATGATTAAGCACTGGAATAGATCGCTCATCAGATACAATGGTTTGGGGCCCTTTGATGCTCTTCCAGCCTTCTTGCATGGCACAAAGAATCCCTCCCCAGCAGTTCAGCTTAGGAAATGTTTTGTGTAAGTGGAAATGAGAAATGCTAGAAGGCAAGGTGTGGAGACAAGCTCATAATTTGGATTAGATGGAGTTGGGTCAGATGAAAAGTTAGTGCAGAAAGGGTAAGGCTGTGTGAGCTAATGGGGTCATTTAGGGGTAGAGGAGAAGAAAACAGACCTAAATGAGGTTTTGGTGGGGTGTGAGCCCCAGCATAACTTCAAGTAAGGAGTAGGTGGCCCACTTTGCTTGATAATTAAGCGACTACCAGAGAAACTCACAGAAACTCCAAATATAACTAAAAAGATAACTTGACTTTTCTAATTTTGTCGTCACCCAAACAATGCAATTTCAATGTGTCATGAGACATTTAGTAAAAGCATCTTCAAATATCCACCATTTGATCAGGTGGCTGTCAATGGTGAGTTACATTGTGAATGCCAATTGCATCATGTTTCTCGAACTTGTTTGATATAACACTGCAAAAAGATTTTCCCCCAAAAATGGTGTTTAAAGAACCTAGGACAGACTTTTTGAAGAAATTCTTTCCTTTTGCAGTGCTTACAATATATATGCTAGTCTACATGCTGACTGCATATGCTGGCTTGCCATTCTGAAATATTAATCTCCCATTATCCAGTATATTGTTGAGCCTCTGTGGGAATTCACGCTTTGTACAGTTGGCTGACAAAGCAATCTGCTCCTTCAGGATTCAGTATTTTGTGCTGCATTGTGCTAACCACAGCTGTGCAAGGCCACGTGATAAATCTGGTTAAAAAATTTTACTTGACTTGCATTAGCCGAATATTTTAGGGACATTCCTAACAGAATCTTACACTTCATAAACTTCCTGGGCAAGTTTGCTTTCTGTGTAATTATCGATAGGGCACTTCTACTAGCATACTATTTCATTTATATAAGCAAACTGATAATGGAATATTAGACAAAATTGTAGTGGAAAGTTACAGCTGTGGCTAAGTGGAACTCAAACACAGGCAATCACAAAATATCCCTCTTGGATGAACATCATGATTCTCAAACTGTATTTCTGTGACTAAAATCAAAAGACCCAAATTGAAAGGAACGGAATTTAGACCCGATTGATGATAGGTAAGTAACCTATATTGAAAATTTATATTTAAAATTTTATATTCAAGATTTATTGATGTGTGCTAACTGTACCTAGAATATTCCATTTAAAACCTTGTCCCTTTGTCCTTGGTTATGCATGTTTACACAGCCAGAATAAGTTTCTGTCTCAAAAGGTTTCCAAATTAAATGTATAAGAAAGAAAAGGGATGGAAGTGCACAGAGAAATGAGCATGTTCCAGATTTTGTAGGCAAGAAGCTGGAAATTTTATCAGTAGTATTTCTGAGTCCCAGTCCAGTGACTCAGTAAAGCATATCAAATAAAGAAATCTAAGTTTAACTTACAAATACTCCTTACAGGTCCAACTGTGCCTGGCTTGCTCATGATATTTGTGTTGTTGATTTCAAAAGGCTACTGATATTATTGGGATGAAGACAATTTAGCCGTAGAGTTTTCTAGTCTTTCATTTTTTTTAGACTGTTGATATCCTTTCTTTATTCAGTAGACAGATGAGCAGATGTCCCCCAGAAACACATCTCGTGAATGTAGTAAGCCTTCATGAGACTCTCCCCATTTCCATCTTGCTGTGTTCTCCCTTTACACTGCCTATTTTGTATAAGTAAGCATATCAAGCCTTTGTTGACACAAAGAATATATCTCTCCTTTATTACAGAAGTCCTTTCAGTATTGCTGTTTCCCTGCAAATAGTCCTTTTCCATTTTCATTGTGATTCACTCCCGTTGAATTCAATATGTTTCAGATTATGTTTCCCCAAATGTATTTGTTTGTAAGATATGTTTGCTTTCCAGTTGATTTCCACTCATTATTTAGTTTTGATACTAGTGATGCTATCTAGTGTAGATTTGTCTACACTGTTATTTGTATCTCCTACCAAATCAAAATCATATAGTAGCTTTTCAACATAGTCTACAGTGGGAATTTTTTAATACTTAAGCAGGAAACATTACATGCAACGTAAAATGTGTGAATTTGAATCAAATCATTAATGCAGGCAAAGCTGATCAAAAATGACAGCTCTTAAATTGCATATCATGTCAAGAAGGTGAAATAAGTATCTTTCAGTCATTTATTAACTAGTATTTGTAAATTCAGTTATGTAGAAATTTGTATTAGATTGAAAGCATATAAATCTTACAAATTCTATTGTGGGAGTCACAAAATTACTGGTAAATGAACATGTTTACTGAAGAAGAAACTGGGTTTAGACTTCAGTTTTATAAATCCTGGTCATGACATTATTCATTCTTCCCTAGGAAGAAAGATCCTGAATGCAGTGTACCGACATTTGATCAAACAAGTGACGACTGGATTAGGAGTGGATTTACAAGGAAGTTTGCAGCCTTCCAGTGAAGTGGCACGGAGGACGGTAAGAGTATGTCCAGTAGATCTGTGTCAGTTCAGGGTCCAGTTCCTTTGTCTCTCAGATATGTCGTCAAGAAATATGGCATAGGAAACTTGCTGTACAGCATCTGGCATCTTAGCAAGGAAGGTAGCTTTAAACAAGCTTCACACCTTCCAGTGACACTCCAGAGGCTTGAGAAGTGTTTGGTTTAATTTAGACAGTGTTGTCTGTAATTTCCTAAGCACTGCATGGGGTTTCATTGCCTTTAAATGTATTCCTTCTGACTTCAGAGTGCTTCTTGAGCTTGAAAAGGAGTCCTAGAGCGAACATTTTATGGCCTCCTTTCTATATTGCTCAGGCAGTCCTCACTGAGACAAGCTCAGAAATTTTAGTCTGTTTATACCATCTGGCTACTTTTGTTTGTCCTGAACCTTCCATTAGAAAACCTTAGCTCCTAAACAAAATGCTTTGACCGTATTAAAAGACAGCTAGTGTTTTGACTAGTTTGCTTATGCCACCGGCCCTTATGGAGCGGCATTAGAGGATGTGATAGAGAATGATCATCTTTCTATGCAATCTGCCTAGCATTGTTTAATGAAGCCCATGGAGAAGATTTTTGGTCTTAGATTTTTATTTATTTATGTATTTATTTTCCTTCATTTCTGTAATGGTCTTTAGAAAATCCTGTCAGTTCTCTGTCTTCTTACATTTTATGGTTTTTCCACAAGTACTTCATCAAATGAGGGAAAAATAATTCCTGGGTTTCGGTTTTCAGGTTCTTTAGAACTGTGTAGAACTACACAAGGATATTGCACTTGACCTCATAGAAAACTCATAAGAGTTTAAAGTTAATTGTTACCTAAAATTAGAAATCAACTTACTGTTAGTACAGCATCCTGTCTTCCCAAACGCTTCTACTGCCCAACAGTTCCAGTGCTTTGCTCTCCCTCTCGACTGGCCTGCAATTCTCTGTTCTATTTAAAAAAAAAAAAAAAAAAAAAAAAAGGCTTTGCTGTCATTTTTCTGTGGTTTTTCTCTCTTTCTCAGGCACCTCCTCCAGCTTTCAGCACAGTATTGAAAGCTCCAGATCAGATCCTGCTTTCACTTATGCCACAGAGATAGGATTACGGCCTTCTCACCCTTTTCTGTTCACAACTTTTTGAGCTCTGCTTTGTTTCAGTGCAGAAACATGCTGGGTCCTATGTGCTATTACCCTGCACCACATTCAGTCATTTCTGCCTGGGCAAGCAGCAGTGTGACCTGGTAGAGTTCTACAGACTGTGTGTTTTCACTTAGGATCACGGTTACTAACGTTGCAAAGGGCAAAAAGTAAAGATAAGTTGGGCCTATTGTACCGAGTTGTCTCACTTACGTAGCATGTGGTCACACCTAAATGTCAGATATAAGACATATATCAGGATACATTTTCACGGAATATTAGAATCCACCTCAGGCATGAAAAGTCCTTTCTGCCCTTGTGTTTTGTAAAATAAGCCCCTTGCAAATGCAAATAGGATGGCAGTAAATGAAATAATTCAGCAAAACACGATTCATTACATTGAAAATGCATACTCTCTTCCCTCCTGCAGTATATTCCAATGTTTAAATCAAGCTTCATGTTTCTTTTAAATAGTCTTTAAATTTGTCTCAATGGAAAAGTTATTTCAAAGTTTGAAAATATCCTCTGTCATATTATTTATGAACTCAAAATATTTTTCCAGGACCATACATTATTTCTAAGCTTGTTCCCCCAGGAGTCCCATTATTAAATGAACTTTAAAGCTACAGTTGGAAGGTGAATTTAATACCAGTCATATAAGACATAAAGTTCCAGTCCCACAAACACATCTGCGTCTAGCTTTAAGCCGGTGAGTTTTTCTACTGAATTCAGTGGAAGTATTCCCACTAAAGTTAAGTACATCTATTAAGTGTTTGGAAGCCTGGATCTGAAAGTACCACAGCAATATCATAAGTAAATATTTGTACAGCCTTTCCTTTCTCTAAATGTTTAATTCTCTGAGCATCTTTAGGATTCCTAGCTAAGTCTGTTTTGCAATATTAAAAAATCTGGAGCAAACCAAAAGCTAGGATTCTGCAGACCTTGCCAATTTTGATTTACATGGGCACCAAAAATTCTGGCTACTTCACGTTCTGATTTGCATCCCTGCTTCAACTTAGTACAGACAAAGAAAATTTAGCAACTTCAGCTAGAGCATTATGAAATATAGATGTGTTTATTTTGGTTTTGATTGAAACCAGGAACAGGACAAATAGCTGCTTATTTGGAAATTCTTAAAGGTAGGTCAAATTTAGAAAAAATAAGTTTGTTTTGGAGAGGACAATGTTTCCAACTTGTCTAGGCTTAAAAAAAAAAAAAAAAAAAAAAGACCTTGACTGAAAACATTTAAATTCTTCTTTAGACAGAAATTTGAAGTTAAGTAAGTGTAAACACAGTTGTTTCACACCTTTTAAAGTGTGTTTATTAGCACAAGCCCACATTTTAGTTGTAACTCGCATTTTGTTTTAAATATGACCTATTTTTCTTATCTGAGCCACAGAGAGACAAGAGGAAGGAAAAGGAGTATTCCACAAGTACACATTTCACAGGCACACAAACAAAATACCAGCTTTGCTTTATAAGATTCATTTTAAGATGGAATTGTAGCATGTTGCATGGTCAAGAGGTTTAGAAATATGTATTCTTTTATCATATTCCATGTCTCTTTGTATTCTGACTGCGCACAAGTGATGGCTGCAGCCTGTCACCATTAGAGATTGAGAGGCTGCCAGAAGTGTGCCGTAGACATACAATGCATGACAAGTGAAAGTAAGTCCTGTTTGCCACTGTTCCAGCTACATTCCTGCGTAGGTCAGTACCCACTTCTGTAGAAGGTGCTTTGCAAATACAGAGGGGAACCATACCTCACATGGGGCGTATAGAAGGTCTACAGATCTATAGGAATATCCTATTGCATGCCACACAGACGTGTGGGAGTGAGGGTCCGTTGCTATCACAGAAGTGTCAAGACTGCACATTATGGGAAGGGGGGAGCATAGCTGCAGCAAAGGAAGCAACTTATTTTGGAATGAATGCCATCCTGATGGCAACAGGATGTGTTTGTATATATGTAGAGTCTCCTGATATGTGTCATTGTCGGTGAGTGGAAGTTAGCTGTACCCGTCTGGCCAGGAGGCACTGATCACCAACAGGGACCAGAGAGGTCATTACAGAAGGAACTCCACCTCAGTCTGATTTGCTGAGTGTAACTGATGGGTGAATATTAGGAAGCGATAGAATATTAATTCAAGAATTACCCATTAAAATTTGAATAGGCTTTGCAGCATAAACTTTTGAACACTTAGAGTATTTCATTTGTTCTCTTTATTTTTAAGCAAACTTGCACTTCACCTCAACATATAATCTCTCCAGAAGATCTTGGAAATCAGTAATAATGCTGATATTTTAAGTGGCAGTAAGAAAGTTTAACAAAACATACTGGAAGTACTGTATGACTCATATATGAATTCTACCATCAGTTAAACAAAAAGCCATATTCAGTGTCTGCAATAAAGAGAAAATATCTGTTTGGATAAATCTAGACACCACTGCATTCTTAAAAAGAGAAAGAAAAAAGCAACAAATCCTACAGTTGCCACAGTCTTGCATAAAAGAAAACCCTTGCATTTTGAAAACTACAACAAAAACAGAATTAATTGTCCCAAAGCACTCCAAATCACTGCAGAATTCCCAGCCTCTTAAAGCATACACATGGCAGTTAATTCCAGATACCCCTGACTCTTCCAGCACAACATCACCTAGAAATCTCCCTCCCCATGCAGGCCAGCGCACCTCCCTGCCACTCTTGACAGGCGTCTAAACACAATTTGACATTGGGCCTGATGGAGGGGGTGTTTTAGATGATCTGTATCTTTTTGGCAGGCAAAAATGTTTCTATTCCCATACCCAGGGTTACCGTAGTAGAAGAAAGGAGAAGAAAAACAGAAATGCATACAAGTCAGAAGACAGAGTCAACAAAATCTTTCTTTTTCACATCTTGTTTTCCATGCTGAGCTGTGTTAGACCCTGAGACTGATTTCCTTTCCAAAAATGAAAAAAATGAGAAATAGAGGACAAGCATTCAGATGCCTTGCATGACAAAGACTTATAAAAAAAAATACTGTCAAACCAACAAACCCTGGGAAATAGCCAAGGAAATATCATTTCTCCTAGCTTTATTCCTTATAATTGAACCTAATCTGTAATAGGTTTGCATTGGTAACAGAATTCACTCTGCTGGGGTAAAGCCTTTCCTTGGAGCAAAAAAAGCTATCTTTTATCCATCTCCTGAATTATTCTTTGCCAAGAAAATCTACATAGCTCCAAAGTTAAACAAGATATTTTTGTTCCTAGCTACCCACGAAAGAACATCTTTCAATATTGTTTTGGAAATACTGCAGCACAATTAAGATAGAGCATAAATCATAGAAGGAATATTTCCTGTAGCCTTTGAAATGTTCTAAAGCAGCCTGAAGTGAAAGCAAAGACCTTTGCTGTTGCTTAATGCCAAGTGAATATTTCTGTCCAAGAAACCTATTTATGATTAAGATCTCAAAAAAAAAAAAAAAAAAAATGTTCTCTTCTGTTTCAAAGGCAGAAGATATTACAGTGCTTGCTAATATACTGTTTAAAGTAAAAGAGCATCCAGAAAGTAATAACCAATAACAGCAAACAGGACTTCATGACCTGCTGGGAAACAAACAACTTTGGGCCATGCTCAGAACTCAATAGTCAAAGTCATTTTTAAGTGGAAAAAAATAATTGGGGTGAAGGAAGGAGAGTCATGAGAGAACAGGGGGAAGGGTACCAAGAGATTTAATAATTAAAGTCCCCAAATTAAGATTCTGTATTTCATCTCCACTGGGAGAAAAATGTGGGAAATCATGCAAGTCTGCATTTTCTCCCCTCTTCACCCAGTCAGATTGTCTGAAGGAGCTCTTGAAGAAATTGTTCAAGGGTCCTTTTGTGGAGGACCTTGATCTCCCTGACATCTCTCAGACTGCACACTGGCTCAGCTTATTAACACAGGAGCAAAACCATGTCTCCGCTGAAGTCAATAGTCAAATTACCATTTAATTCCCTGACATTATTAAAGGTACTTCAGTTTATCTCAAGATATTTGGTAGATGCACAAGGTTTCCACTCAGACTGTGGAAATTCTTGCTGCTTGTCTCAGCAGTTGTTCTCAGAACTGGCTTAAAAGATGGGAGTATCTCCCCTTGGATAATGGAGATTTATGAAATGCTGCTGCAGCTCCACGTACCTACTGCTGGTATTCTCATTTCTGGTCTTTGTGTATGTGGCAGTCTGTATCCACCAAAGGACAATCTTCCTGTCTGAGGTCAGGAGATATTATGTGAGTAAATAGCTGCACTGGATCCACAGAAAGGATAAGATTAAAGGGCAGACATACTTTTTTGTTATTTAGAAGGTGCTTCCACATCATTACCCCATTTTTTTTTGGCTGAGACAGTTGTGAAGATAAAAGCAAAATAAACACCTGTGGATAAGAGGAGTTACTTCTGAAATTAAATGAAATTTTCAACCTATGCAAGCTGATTACCAATGGATAGATCTTCATTTGTTAGAAATGGAGGAAAGAGAGAAAATGAAGATAGACACTGTGTCTTCTTTACTGAATATATTTGTAATGGGCATTTGATTTTTAATAGCATCCTATTAACATGCACTGAAGTGATCAAAATTCTGACCTCAAAAGTCATCAGTACAGAAGCAACATTAATGACACAGATTCCTCAAATAGAGTTCTAGAAATTAGCAGTTTAGTAAATACAAATGTTCTAATCGAAGTGCTCCAGTGTTGGAGCACTTGGAAGCTAGACAGCTGAAACATCATTTAGAAAAATATTCGTAGCTAGATTCCTGACATTTTGAAATACAATCTGTTCTGTAGTTATAGTTGTGTCCAAACATTGCTACAGTGATATTTAAAAGATGTATAAACTGTGTAACATTAAGTTGATTCCCATGGAAATGGCTTACAGCCCCATAATGAAATTATCATGTTAGAGGGCTCTCTTTCAATAGCTTACACTGAACTACATTTCATGCAAAAGTGCACATTTCTTTCCCCAATTCCTGAAGAAGATAAGTAGCATATCAGAAAATGTGCCCCTTACACAATGCAAATGTCAACAAACTTGGAAAGATCCCCATTGGTGGCCTTTTAAGGAAAAAAAAAAAAAATCCACTTAGAAGGAAAGAACATGGGAAACCATAGCTTTAAGTGGAGAGCATATAATGTAGGTTAGATGGACTAATCCAATAAAGAAGAAAGTCCCCAGAAACTCTTACCAACACTGTTTTCAAGAGGCTTGCACCCAATATAAATATAATGACTACGGTCACCAAAATCAACAGGACTAAGGCTAGCCCAATAAGGGACAGAGTGTTCAACACCTTGTAGTTTGACATCCCCAGTGAGAAATAAAAATGCAGAACTCAGCATTCACTTTCTAATCCCACCACCCTTTCCTTCATTTTCTTTATATTTGAGATAAAGATGTAGGTATGAGTGACATGCATAAGCAACGCATCTTTTCTTTATCACTTTTTCCATCTTTGAGAACACTTAGAGAAATTACATTTGCTTGACATAACTTTTTGCGTGTTTGTGCTATAATTCAGCTTACATATGTTCTTTGCCTCCTACTTTCTCTGAATGAACATTTTCTTGATGACTCACAACTTGAAGTTGAGTCCAAATAAAATATATAAGAATAAATAAATAGATGACTCAGAGAAAGATATATTTTTTCTGAATGAGAGACTGTTTTCAGACAGCCCTCAGTCACTTTTTTTTTTCTTTTTTTTATTGCTAATATTGCATATTTCTTCAGTAGCTCAAGAAACTGAAAGGGAATTACTTCCTCACTGAAGATCTGCTCTGCATGCCAAGTCAAGTGGTAAAAGAAACCTGCACGGATGCGTTATTTTCAGCACCTATAATAAAACAGTAAAGCATAGTCATAGTTTCAACCTTGAGATCCGAATGCCCCTGTTTTGCTGTTCTGGCTCTGGTTTCTTGCCTCTTGCTCCCTGGTCAGATGTGCAGAGACCGATGGCTATGACATGACCCCTTCCAGCCAGTCCTTTGCACTCATCCTGGAGCTGAGTCATTAGGCTTCTAATCTCAAGAGCTTTTTTTCATCTTTGGAGAAAAGGGCTGAATTTATCCTAAAGGCCTCCTCATAAACATTATTTTGTAGATTATTTTTCTATTTGTCCGGGAAGTTGCATTACAAATGATGATCTCACCAACCATTAGATTAATTTCTTAAGACGGCTCATTGCATTTTCGTAACAAGTAGCTTCAACGCTAGCCATTTAAAAATAGTTGCCTTTGTATTTCCCTGGGGTGCAGCTGTCTCACATCAGAAATGATATTTTGTGAGAGGTTTCTGTTGCTCTGGCAACAGCCTTTGACAAGTTCTATCTGTGAGACTGCAGAGAAGAGAAATTGCTCGGAGGAGAGGTCCATGCCCTTCTCACTGATGTTCTGCCTTGGGTACAAATGGTCCCGTGTTTCTGAGAGCTGCCAGTAAGTAGGTATGAAAGAGTACACTCCCTGTCTGTCAGGGGGTGTTACAGGGAAAGGAATTTGTGAAATGACTACTCTAGTTAAGAATTAAATGGTTCTATTTCTGCCATACACGATACCTAAAGAAACAAAACTATGATATTATGCATCCTCTTGCCTGCAAATTTCACTTTAAAATGGTGGTAATAGAGCTGGTAGAGAGGCCCGCCATGTACAAACACCATCAGAGCTGAGAGCACACAGACTAAGATGATATTCTGAAGAGGTAATACCAGGCATGTTTATTGATTATCATTGTTGCTATCAGAAAAGGTGATATTTCTTGCTATTTTCTTTTTTTTTTTTAGGCAAGATTATAATTATTCTTCTGTGTTGCAGTATGTCAATCCAATCTAATTGATTTGCTCTCTGGGTAAGACAGATGTTCTACCAAGGCCACTGTCTAAAGTTGCTTTCTGTCATGATCATGAGACAGTAGATCCTTCCAGATCACCTATTTTAATTTGGACTTGGGGTTGTCAAAAAAGGATGATTTATGGAGCATCTTGCTACTGAAGTCCTGGGAGCTTCTGGAAAGAAGCCCTGGGCTTAACCCCTTCACTTGCTGAGTCATCTGTGTGCAGCTCCCAGGTCTCTAAAACCTGTGATGATCTTTAAAACTTTTTTTTTTTTTTTTAATTCAGAAAAATAAGACTGGCCAACATTATAAGTCTAGTTTGAGCTAGAGGACTGTACAAACTGGAGATTTCTACTCTATCTGTCATTGTAATTCATTTGCTGACAGAGTCAGGAAGCAGATATCTTAAGAAAATTTGAACTCTCTGGAGATACTAGGTAGCCACAGGATTTGGGTGGGAGACAGAAAAGCCTGTGACAAGATTAAGGAACATGAGGTCAGAGGCATGCTCTTGTCTGACAGCACTAAGCTGCAAAATTAGTTCTTGGCTGTGGTGACAAATTTAGGAGCATGAAAAAATCAGATAATTTAGTAAGGAATCTGTGGGTCTCTAGTATCTGTTGAGGAGACTCTACTTACACTGTCAACAGCTTATGAAAGAGAGTTAAATGTAGGATGTAAGTAGCTACCATTCATCATTTTGTTCAGTGATGTTGCATAGAAAGAAAATACAATAAATGCAAGACCAGTGAGCAAAATCTTCCTGACATTTTCAAAATCTGCCACCTACCACACTGTAGCTTCTTTCCCATATAACTGCACAGAAGAGTTTGTTTGGGATTGAAATCACTGTGAATCCACACCAGATGTTACAGTTATCCTGATCCTGCTTCCTAAGTACTGTGATGAAAGGTGCTTTTTCCCCTGTTCCTCTAGGATGAATTATTTTCCTAACTTGCAGTAACATTTTCAAGTTCTTCTTGCCACTGTCATTCAGCTCAGTTTTCTCTTCTGCTGTTAGACTAACTTTCTGCCATACAGTGCTTTATGTTTCACAGTAAAAAGGCATGTATCAAACATTCCCATAAAATATGAGCCAGATTCCCCAAGCTTTAGACTGGCTTTGAAATAAAATTTTAAATGCAAAAATATGAATAGTATTCTGGTTCTCTTTAATTGTTTCTTGCTGTCAGCATTTAAAGTTTCCAGAATGCTAGAAGTTTTCCTTCCTTTTGTTTTTACTTTTTTCTCTAATAAGAAAATCTGCAGTCTTTAAGTACTCTAGCTGAGAAGCTAGAGGGAACAACAGCAATTGCAGGACTGCTAAAACAATTAAGAATTGGGAGCACTGGTAATTATGCTAATTTTATTAGGGCTGAATCCTTACAATTAGATTACCAATCAGAGGCAAGAAAAGAAGAGGTATAATATGGACTGTGTCTCTAAATTCATATGCATTTGTATGTAAATGAGTGGCACATTCACAGTATGGTGATGCATATTAGAATAAAATCCTAACATAAATAATTCTAGCACTGCTGCTATATAATCAAAGCAGCTAAGAAGCAGCAGGAAGGATGCCCCAATGATGGCAAAAGGTTAGTGCTGACAATGTGTTATAAGTGTACCAGCTATAATCAATGCTGAAAACTGTTATTTGCATTCTACCAATAGATTTTGGGAGGTGTAGTTCATTGAAGATGATATAGCTCAGCAGTGGTTTCAACAATTTGTGACAATTGAAAGCCTCAGAGAGCATGGAATTTACAGCAGGCAAGGCGCAAGGTTTGCTTATTCACAGACTTAATTAGACGTAAATTGAAGACTCCCAACAAAGATTTTGACCCCACCCCAGGCTTCAGAAGCCCAGCTCACTAAAGGTTCTGTAGGCTGCTGCTGTGAAAAATCAGGAAAAATGAGCTTCTTTTCAGTAGGTCCGGGTCTTGCAAGGCCAGCAAGGATCTAATGAGATTTTTAGAGAAGTCACTGACAAATCTAATGATACACCATGCTGGATGAAATAGCAGTCCTGCAGGAAAAAAGTCATATATGATCTACTAATTATTGGTACTGCAAGTATATGAAGGGGTGGGATTAAGGATTTGTGAACAATGTTGTTATTCCCTATGTCGGAGGCTATCAAAATGAAACTTCAGTGTTCTTTTATATAATTTTCACATACTTCTTACAATAGTGTGCTGTAAAGTATCCTCCATCTAAGAGCTGTTCTACCGGTGTGGAAGTAAAATTAGAAATTATACAAGAGTAGATTTGTCCATTTTTCATCATAAGATTACATATGCTCATAATGATTGTTAAATTATTCCCTTTTTAAGGTTACATGTGTATAGTCAGAATAAAACTGTAGGAATGGTTACAATACTGACAGAAATATCAAAACAAACTCATATATGTTGTTTGAATAAATCTTAATGGTTATTTAAACATCTGAACTCCAGAGTGAAGTTTGAAGCTCATTAGAGCTAACATTTTCTCTTTATAGGTAGACTTGAAGAAATTCACAGGGACTGTGCGTATACAGACCACTTAAATTTGTCAGTAGTCACAGTGAAAAAGAACAGATTCAGCTGATGGGTGCCATTCAGCTACTTTGTTGGTCCATGTCTCATGAACAATTTATTGCCTTCTTCCCAAGATATTCTTTCTGGGTTCTTGGAGCCCCGTTAAGCCTATGTAAGCGCTAGCTATGTGTTTGCTCAGTCACATCCCTAAAATCCAGAAACATCCTCCAGCATTATGAATAAACAAGTAGAGAATGTGCAGGAGAGGTAAGTAGACCACTTAGGTTCCTTTAAGGCCCCTTGGGTCTCAAATGTTTTGTGGTTTCAATTTTTAAAGAATGCCTTTTCATCGTGAATTATGGCCCTGATGGCTGTGATTAAGACAAGAAAGTACCGTGAATACATATGAACTTACTTACTGTCATCATTTCTAGAGATGCAAGTTTGAATTTAGCTGTATGAGGTTTGTTGCTTTTCCTGCCCAGATATATACTTCAGTTTTTCCCTACCAAAGAAATGGACAGTGAGAAATGTATCAGTAGATTAGCAAATGAAACACCTGAGGACATGCTTCATACCACTAAGCATGCTAAAGCGTACAGTCATTCTAGGTATGAAAGGTTTGCAGCTCTCTGTTACAACAGGAGAACACAGGAGGGTCTCCTATTCCTCTAACAAGTTAGAACTTGCTGATACACATCTGTTGAGGCTATTGATACTTGCCCATTATTCTCCTGTTCCCCTGCACTCAACCGAGTAAGAGATTTTTCAGCGAAAAGTTTTAAAATGCAGTTGTGGTATGTGCTGTATGGAAATTCAGTTCTGCTGAAAGCATCTTCATGAAAGTATCTTCTCTTATTAAGTACTTCAGTTTTCCACCATTTTGCAGGAAAGAACTATGCAAACCTTTGCCACAAACAGCAAAATTTACAGCAGAAGTTAGCTATTCCATTTTCAGTCTTAAGGAATTTTAAAGGACTTTGGAAATACATTGGGAAATGTTTTCTTCTTTTTCCAAAATGCTTATGCTTTAGCTTTTTTTTTTTTTTTTTTTGCAAGGTTTCAGTCTCCAGCTGCTAATTAGAGCATTCTTGGGTGCCATCTGAAATAACAACAAAGCTGCTTTATGGTTTTCTTTATGGATGTGGAATCAAGAGCAGTAAGAAGGAGAGCATTTTTTCCATGTGGCTGATAATGTGACCTCATAATAAGTTGCTGTGAGCAGTAATTAAGGTTGATTCTTCCTTTAATATTTCCTCTTTTCTTTTCTTGCTGCATCTGGTAACGATCCTAAAAATGTGAGTCACATCAGTGTCTTCTACCCTAGCAAATGTGAATGTCAATTCAGCTGTAGAACTTATCCTAGAGATCCCAGAGAAAAATGCACATAGAAACTCCAGATAACATGTTTACAGTATTTCAGAGCCACTGGGAAATCATTCTGTTAGTCTCATAAAGCCCTAATTTTTTAAAATAAATAAGGCATTGATAAGAGATTAATCTTCTCCCCAGCTCAATGCTCTCATGTGTGGGAGAATTTATTTTGGAAAAAGTCACATAGTCTGTAAATGGGTTAACTCTTCAGTCCCCTGAGGTAAACTACTTGTATTTCATTAATACAGTTTTAAGTGGTTTCCTTTTATCTAAAATTACTGTTTTCTCAAATATTCCGGTTTCATCTCTTACTATTTCATTTCCTCCTGTACGTGGAGTTCCTTGCTTGTGTGTCAATACACCCTGTCTGCACTGGGTGGCGAAAAGTTTCCAAACTTCAGGATTTTTGATTTCAGCTATGAGTCTGCAAAACAAAAATGTGAAGCCATTTACCTGAAAAATGTCTTTCTTCCCTCTGTATTTTTAGGACTGGAATTTAACGAGACCTTTGAGCTTCGTCTTGTTCCCTTTAAATGATGGGCTCTGGTGTCTTTGCTTTCTCTAAGACAGGTCCTCATGTGCAGCATTCAGCCAAACCTCCCTGCCCTCTTGGCCACCTGTAGAGGCTCTTTTCTCAGGAGCTTGTGGAGAAACTGGTAGAAGGATTTACAAAAAGATTCTGATTGCTCTTAAAGTATTGCTCATTTTAATTTCCTGAGGCATCTAGCATCTCATCAAAGTACCAGGGTATCCAAATAAATAGCCATCTAAGTGCCCAGTTCAGCCTTTGAAAACAACACCCTGTTATAAAGACCTCTTCTCAGGAGCTCTTTTCTGATGGATGACAGACCACTGGACATCACCAAAGTATCCACCCTGTGTTGCCCCTCTTTCCTCCATCTCCATTTCCAAATACCAGTTAGTGTCTCGCTCATACCTGACATCAGTGTCAGCACCTCTTTTCATCATTTTTTGGGGAAATGAGAGCAGACACATTCATAAGCAGACTGATGGCACACACAGCGTGTGGTATTTGGCCTGAGGCTGTCACTTGGCACCACGATGCCCAGTCCCACAGCCCCATTTTTCTTTGGAAGGAATTAAGGAGCTGCTGGGAACAAACTAACATTTAGCAGAGTGGAAGGCCAGCAAATCAGGACACAAAGCAAATGAGGGAAATCAATTATTCAATAACACAAATATACTGACAAAAATAGGTTTAGTGGTCACAAACATTGTCATGCCCAAATGCCTTTCATTACCAGTGCGTGGTAGTTACTCGCTAGAGTGAGTGTACAGCCATGTTCATGTCTTTCTTTGGTATTTTGGAATAAAAATTTGTATGTTATAAGGCAATATGTATACGTGTAGATACCTAAAACTTTTCATACCAGCCAGCAAGGAGAATTTCAGTCACAACGAGTAGCTAACTCTCCAACACTAAGGATCTCCAGGAAGTTGCAGGATGCTTTGCCACGTTAAAATGTTTGACACATTTCACATGTAAAATCCCAAATCGATGGGTGGTTGAAATATTCTCTCTGAAGCATAATTTATCCCTACTTAAAGGCTGTTTTATACATTTAAAACAGCATCTTGGGAAGACTGGGAGGACTGGCCATTTGAAACTGCGTTAGGCTGTCTTTTCTGTCTCTCTCCCCACTTATCTCTAATTTAAACAAGTCTGTATGTAGTGTTGTCTCCGGGAACTGCAACAGTTCTGCTGAGTTCCACAAGTGGAAAATAAGAAACGGGGAAAACAGAAGCTTTGGTGGTAAAAAAGAGAAAGGAGAAAAGTGAAACTCGTGTTATGAACACGATTCTTTTTTCCAGTGAAGACGGAGATGTTTGAAGAAAAATACTTTGTGCCTGGTCTCTTTTAACAGAGGTGTTTTGTACCAGTAAAAGTTCATGCGGTATTTACTGTGGATGTAAGCAGTCTTTCACTCCAAACCCAAGTACCCTTTGGCATCTCTACGTACTAAAATTATCCAAGCATTAAGAGCCTACTGGACTTAGGCTCCAGTGGCTCACAGTTTCTGCATCCAATGCAGATTCAGTTACAATAGCAAAATGAAAAACAATATCTCTGAGGTAAACACCTTGAGTTTGACAGAAAAAGAATATCAGAACCAAAGGCATGACACAAACTGGACAAACTCTAGCTGTGCTGCATATAGACAGGAATTTTAAGGAGGAGCTCCAGAAAGCCTACTGCCCCAAAGTATTTAATCTTAAAAGTACTTAGAGATCTGAATTTAGACACCTAAATGTAGATACCGCACATGTTCGGAAGCAACCTAATCTGGGAATTCAGCTCTGTTGTTATCTAGCTCTTTGTGCCTCTTTACCTGTGGCCCTTCATAGGTCTTATCTGAAAAGCGTGCCCAGAGGAGGCCTCGTGCATCGCATCTTCGGAGAGGGCAGAGCTGCCAGGCCCTGCCAGGAACCTGAGGAGGAATTGTGCCCCTTCACTTAGAGCAAGCAAGGGGGTTGCCCCCCTCCTTACAGCACTTGGATAAGAAAGAGAGGAACCCATTTCCAGGAAAGGATGCAATTCGGAGTGCACGGTTATTGGATGAAAGAAAAATTGTTTGAGGAAGCTGGAACTAGAGCCCATTTGTGCCCACTTTCAGGGCTGAGGACCCTTAACACTGCAGCCTCTGGATCAAGGTTGTATTTTTTGCTTTCTTTCTGGCCCCATGACTTTTAAATTCTTAGATACTCAGAACAAAATGAATGCAAGACACAGCTGCTCAGGAATCTGAATGCTCTGAGCAGGGATACTTTGGCTGCATGGGGCTCCTGAAAAAGTGTGTGTCTGCATGTGTGCACACATGTGCCTCTGTGTGTGTGCACGTGTGTGTGTGTGCACGTGTGTGTGCACATGTGAGATATGGCTCAGGGAGAGGAGGAGTGAGACCATGCTGAAAGAGAGAGAAATAGCAGCTTTGGCAGCCTGAGCAGCTCTGCTGTGTAGGCTTGTGGGAAGCTGGAGGGGGGGCTCTTGGATTAAGGTTCTGGCAGAAAGTCTTGAAGGGGTAAGTGAAGAAGCTGTCAGGTTGTTTGATTATTTTCTGTAGGCAAAGAAGCAGGATTTGTACATTCCTGTAAGTCAAGTTGCGTAAAAGACGTGTGATTGAATCCATTGCTGTTTTCTTCCCAATTGGCAGTCCTAGGAGGTCCTGACTTCTGAACAGCTGCTTAGATCAAAGCATGTTGCTAACAGCAGTAGCTTGTTTTCCTGCCCACTTGTAGGGAATGTGCAGATATTTTAAAGACTTTTTATATTTTCACCTTTAAGTGCTGTGCTTTCTACTTGCTCCTTACCTTATTACTCCTCTCCCTGTTTCATGGTATTCAAAGATGCTGCTATTTTATTAAACCAGTTTATAGTTCTTCATTTTGATCCCATCAAGTCTGATTCTTGAGCACTTCTTCTCTCCCAGGAAGAACATAGGCTGGCTTCCCATGTTGGCTGTGCTGCTGTGAAGTTTAATTAATTGGCTACAAACTGACATCAATTGACTCCAAGTTTGAAGTGAATCCTACAACTCAGATCCATTGAACTACTCCAAATTTATACCAGAAATAAGAGTCTTGGTTGACAAGTATAGACCACAATGGTATAAGTTACCTGTCGTTTCTAAATGTTAATTGTTTGGCAGATCACCCACTGCCAATGAAGAGGGAGAGAGGCTGACAGGGAGATGTACGACTGGGAGTCCTAAATAGGCTGGGAGAGGCTAAGGCTGCCTCTTGTTCAAGGATGGTGGGGAAGGCAGTCAGATTTCTTGTGAAAGGAGCCAGGAAGCCCTTTTGTGTTTCTCTGGTCCTCCCTCTGAGGCAGCCCTCTGACTTTTGGAAGAAGGAACCGAGCTGCAGAGAGCTCAGGAGAAGTGAGTGAACTGCAGGCTGGCTGCCCTGCTGACAGCAGTGCTGGCTTCTGCAGAGATGAGGGAAAAAAACAAATAGGTACCTTCCCTCTGAGCCCAGCAACCCAGTAGTACTGATGTCTTTTAAGATGCCCAATTTGTAAGTTTTGTCATTGTGGATATAAGGTTAATGTATACACAAATGATGCACCCTGCTAGAAGTGAGGCAGTGCCCTGGATTCACTTTCCCAGTCTGCGTGAGCATCCAGGTGAAATTCCTCCCCCTCGCTGTCAGCGGTGGTCTGGGTCGGGCTGAGGCTTGGCTTCAGCTTCATCCCATCAGCTCCCAGTGCTGCAGACTGCGCTCGGTATGGCTGGAGAAAGCCAACACGGAATTTAACTGAATAAATAGTTTAGCAATGAACATTACAAAGTAACCTTTTAGTTGGTCTTTTTTTTTTTTCTCCTTTTTTTTCCTTTCCCCCCCCCCCCCTTTTTTTTTTTTTTAAACAGGGTATGGATGTTTTGCTGCCAGTTTGTGTGTTTATTTTCCAGTTGCCATAGAAAATAATTGACCTATTTTCTTCCAAGAATAAATATCTTTATTCAAGCTCCCTAAAAAAAACACACAGCCAAGACTTGCAGCGAGGCCCCACCCATGCTGTCTGCTGCTACAGCCCACAGGGGACAGATTAAGCTTTGCCATTTTTACTGAGGCTTTTGAACTGTTGGACGAAAATGTGTTTCTTACAGTACATTTATCCTGCTGACTCCTACTGTTTCAGACCAGTGATATGGTTCTAATGAGAAGCCTGAGGAGATGCGAAATGTAAAGAAGTCAAGATGCTGAGCAGTGCCATTGCCCCCAGCTCATAATGATTTTCTTACCATTGCTTTAACTCCCCAAAACAGATAACTAAGCCACCTTTCCAAATGCTTCTCCCAGTCATTCCTGTGTCTTTTCCCCACTCTGGATATATAAAGGCTTCATCACAAGCCTTTTATGTTTATACCGGAATATATTTATATATTCCAGTATATATTTATATATATAAATACTTATATATTTATCCATTTACAGGAAGAGTTGATTGTGTTAGGATTTCCATGCTAAGTATGTTATCCTTTGTTTCTGGGTCACGTTCTGTCTTTTGCTTGTGGATATGAAATGAGTAGAGGGAGACCTTTGGAGATCCTCATGCAGCTTCCCTCTGAGAATGGGGCCATTTGCTGGGTTAGCCTTTCTGTAACCCCAGACTGCGTGTGCTCAGGCACTAGGCTCTTTTTCCCCTCATGCTAGTCCCTTAATATTAATCCTTGTGCATGTTTTTCATGTTTGCATACTGCTGTCAACTTGAGATCATTCTAACATTCTTTCTGCCAGATTATAGGCGGTGTTTCTATTTATATATCGTGGATTTATATTTTCATTGCTTCTAAGCGCTGCACTGAATCTTTGAGGGTTTTACCTATTGCCGTGTCCAGCAGTTTTTCTGCTCAATGTTCAGTGTGGCAAGTGAGGCAGGCTTGGCATGATGGAGAGTGCCTGGAGCACTCCTGCCTTATTTGCTGGAAATGTGGGAGCGTGTGGTTCATGCAGCATAATGGCACATAAAATGAAAGGACAGCCATATAATTCTGATCCGAATTTGTGTTCCTGTGCAGGCAGTTGTTACCAACAGCAATGGCCTCTTCTTCCATTCTTCTTGTGCAAAAGGACCAGCACCTCGATGCCTGATTACTGGACAGCTACAAATATGGCCCGGAGCTGAGAATGGAAGGAGGTTAGGCAGAAAATCCCCCCAAATCACGTCTGTGTCCGTGTCCTTGGTAGGACCGTGTTTGAGCCCAGACTTGCTCCTTCATGTCTGAATGCCAGGCCTGACTTGGTGGTGGGATCAGGCGCATATTTTGGGAGAACATCGGGCCATATCCTGCACCTGAGCATCAGCTGAGGTGCACCTTCAGCTTCCCAGTGCTCCTTGACATGGCACAGAGCAAGGAGACTTCTGTGCCTGGTTCCCGAGCCCATCCATTGCATCTGCTCTAATCCACACCCGGCCTCCCACCACCACTTACGTGGCATCGTGCCCACTTCAAAATGCAGTTGTTTAAACCAGTCCGGCTTTATTTGTAAATTCCTTTTTAAAATATGCAAATATACCAAAATGCTTTCTTAGTGCACATTACAGGATTGTTTTGGATATTAAATTAAAATCGAGCATAGCTGGGATTCCTGAGGTAAATAAGATTGATGACCGCTGGGAAAAGGAAAGGGAAATTATTATTTACTCAGTGTTGGCTGAAACGCCAAGTTAAAAAAGACACACTTTTGATCTTGTGTCTTCCCACTATGTTTTCATGTATAAGAGCTAAGTGATCCCAAAGATGCTCACGAGTCTCCCCATTCCAGCATTACAAATTACTTAGTGTTCTCCATGGATTGATAGCCAGATAAATAGAGGCCGTGTTTATTTTACCACTCAGCAGATCTTTCAAATATTATTACTGTGGCATATTTCCTTTGTTTTATTTTATTTCAAGTGGAATGCTATTTAAGACTTTAGGTCACTGCTTTATGCCCTTGGGCTGGGTACAGATCTTTAAGCAAGCCACTACAAATAAATGGTAGAGATTTTCGTGTGATTGTGGATCGTGACAATGCTGTTGGGAACATTTTATTTAAATGCCATGTCACTTTCACCTACTGCCTTCAGGCCAGTGCATGACATGCAGTAAGTGTCAGGCAAAATGTCACATCTGTAAGGAAGAGCTTGTGTGAATGTAAAACTGGAATGTGGAAAAATGGTGTCACATACCCTGTAATCTAATACGGTTCTGCCTTAAAAGGGATGTTTTCTCTATGGAGATGTGTGTTTAACCAGAATGACTTCTGCTTGAAGTTCAACAGAAACTAAACTTATCTGTTTATCCCCAGCTTTCTTGGGAAGCTCTTGCTACAGTGGTTCAATTCCAGGTCTTTGTATATTTTGCTGACATGATAAGAGCCTTTAACAAATAAACTCAAAACATGGAAAGAAGAGGACTGAAATTAATTTTTCTTATGGCATGAGAATAGCATCTTTCTCCTAAGGCTTCAGGGTGAAGCCGAGAATATATCAATTCCATGATGCATCATTTTCTACCTAGAAGACAGATGTTCTTCATTCTGCCCCATGGACTCATCATTCACTTAAGGAGTAGGTCCCCTTCAGGAGAAGTAATAGCTGAAAAAACAGCTGGAGAACCAATGGACGGAAAGACAGAAATGCTGTTTTCAGCCAGTGGCAGATGGTTCAGTACCCAGCCAGCGATCTTACTCTGCTTTACCTGACAAAGTCAAATGGAGGTAGGGAGGAACCCACACAGTCAACCAATACGATATTTTGTTCTTTTCCCATTTGCCAAGACTTTCATCCCTCACTATTCATCTCACTACCTGGAGCAGCGTGCCACTCGAGATGGTGCTGTTTCACCCGTGGTGATCATTTTGCTTTCTTTCACCACAGCCAGAGCAGAAGCCCCAGTCAGGCTCAGGAAGGGAATGCTTTCCTGGCAGTGACCAGGAGCAGAACCAATCTAAGAACAGGGCAAGCATCTAGAAATGTTTCCCTGGCACATACTCGGCTCAAGGACTGAAGAACTTGTGGTGGTGCATGATGTGTAGTATCTCTTTTCTATTTCTTTTCAATCTGTACCCTGCTAGGTCTTTTTGATATCCATAGGTCTTCTATTAAAAACACCATGGACAATTGCCTCTTACCTTTCTAGTACTATTCTTTGGTTAACTGAAGTCTGTCACAGCATCCCTCCATTGTTTGGTTTTTGTGGGCTGTGTGCCTTTCTCCTCAGGGAAGTTAGCTTTTAATTTCAGCAATCCTTGTTGACCTTCTCTTTATCTTTCCGTTTTTACAATAAACATTTTGAGATGAGGGTACTGGAAGTACACAGTTTTCACGTTTTGGGGCCACTATGGATTCATACAATGCCCTTTTCCAAAAAAATCCTCAGCATTTTAACAGCTTAATTGATCATTATTAAAGAGTGACCTTTCAAAATCTCTCTCCTGAGTGATAGAAACCATTTCCAAGTCTAACATGTATATAGGATTGTTTCTCCCACAGGAATGACTTTACATTTATGCATTCAGTTTCATTTGTTGTTTTATTATTCCCTTAGCATCATAAGGATCTCCTGCAAATCTTCAGAGTCAGCTTTCATTTTGATTACCCTGAACAATACAGTACCATCAGCAAATTTTGCCACTTCACTTTTTAACCCCTTTTCCATCTCACTGATTATATTCTCTGTCCCTCTTTTTACAGGTTTACCTGGTGTTTTTGGTGGTTTTGATTTCTTATTTCTGACAAACATATCAAATTCCATTTGCTTGGTATCGAGGTGGTTTTAAACAAGAAGTTATACTCAGCAGTTAATAGTTCAGTTATTTCAGACTTGTGTTCCTTTACAGTTTTGGGTATGGTGATTTGTTCCTATTCTCTTTGGTGATGGTTCTACAAGGTCAGTGACGCATCCTCAAATACAGCCACTGCGAAGGAGTCTGATGGAGAAATATTCCTAAAGTCTCCAAAGAGAGCACAGCTACAAAAAAAAAAAAAAATGTTTACCCTTTCTGTTATGACCTTATGTTCTCTGAGTACTCCCTTTTATGCTTGGCCATCTATTGCCCTGCAAACTTTTTGGCTGACTTTTCATTCCTCATCTGTTTGAAAAAGAATTTATGATGACATTTTATGTCTTTTTCAAGCTATTCCTCAAATTCTTTTCCAACCTGCCTTCCCATGCATTTACATTTAACCTGCCAGATTTTTTTATTATTTTCCATTTTCCTCCTTTCAGTGCAGTCTCAGATATTTGAAAACTGTCTTCTTACTTCAAATATCTTCCATTCACCTGATATTAAATCATGTCAACTGACTAATCTGGACTTAGGATGGAGTATGTTGTTGTTTTCAAATTCTATACATTTTGAGCCTTTGATTTCTGGCCTATAAGTAGTATTCATGTTAACTGCAAACACTTATTCTTATAGTTGCCCCTTTTAGACATTTTTTCAAAAAGATGTCTTATTTATACATACATACATATATATGTATATATTTTAATCAATGGCTACTGAAGACTTGCTGCTCCCCAGAATTTTGCTTCCTTAGATTCTATACATTATAGTTGGTGGTTCATTTTTGTCCACAAAGCGACTCCTTTTGGACAGTTTTTTTTTCCTATGCCATGTATTGTCTTGTCTGCTCACCTCTCTGTGTCTCATCTGGTGGCACGTGCTGCATATGTTAGAGTTTAGAGCTCCTTGGTCTTTTCACTAAGTAGCATTTGCTTTTTCCACATTTTGGCTAATGAGAGCTAAAACTGTTGCTGAAGGGAGTTTGAATGACTAGCAATGAAAAGCTTAAAATGTCTGTGGGGACCAAACTGCTCATGGATACCTATCGGTGATCTCACCAGCACTGATATGACATTCATTGGTATCAAGGGGAATATACATTACAATGATATTTTGCTTCCAAAACACCTATCTCTTTATTTTCCATTCCAGAGCCCTTGCCGTTGCCTTTGGGACTGTGCTACTGCCTTCTCGCTTTTCTGAATACCTGGCCGTAACTGTTTGGCTTTATGTGCTCCTTTCAAACGTGAAGAGAGATTCTGTCCATGCCCTACTTTCAGCTGAGGTCATGCACCCAGCGATGCATTGCCTAATTCAGATGGGATTCTCTGCACTTCCACTGCACTTTCTTCCAGTGAAATACTCCCTTCTTCAATCTATTTAATTGCATCAACATGCAACTTGCCCACTTATTTCTAGACAGAAGGATAATTATGTAGCGTCATCCCAGACTCTCAAATGAGCCTGTCAGTCATGCAATCGTGCCTTCTCACTGCACTTGATAAATCAGTCACGGGACTGCTCGTATATGCCAACATGTCAGCATCGTTACTCTGCCCTCAAAGTGATCATCTTTTCTGTGTGCCCTCTTCATCTTTCTCAGATGCAAGTCTCTTAAACTCAAATTTTTCACATGATGGCATAGAGCAGGGCAGTGGGCTTACTGACCTCACTTAATAGTTTATTAGTGAATAAGTAAATTATTAAAACACATGGAGAAAGAAGGAGAAAAAATGGAAACTGCTATAAATAGAATAAGCTTGCTGCTTCAGAGTAAAGCAGTCATCCATACTCATCTTCTGAATTATTTAACTCACTGCTCTAATTCATAACTTTCTTTTTCAATTATTAAAAAAATGCACTTGTTTCTATGGTAATCCTCAGAATTTACATTGAGATGTTCTAGAAAGCCTCTGATGTTTCACAGTCTGTTTTTTTTTGTTTTGTTTTTGTTGTTTGTTTTTTTTTTTTTTGTTTTTGTTTTTGTTTTTTGTTTGTTTGTTTTTTTGACTCTTTAACCAAATCTACGAGCTCGAGCTTACTTCTAGTTTTTGAAGATATCCTTGAGGTTAGCACTGGGTCCGTACTTTGATGACAGCTACAACACAGTAGAAAAAATATTAAAGGAGGTTTAAATTGGTTTCATCGGGATGTTGCAGCCACAGTAACCTTGACATAAACCAGCTGCGAGTTTTTCAGGCTAAAACAGCCCTGAGATGAATCAGTTTTAATAATACTTTTGGCTTGTGCACCATTATAACTGGTCTAAAAGTCCTCTGGGTTTATTGAGTTCAAGAGATAAGGTTATTATTCAAACAGTTTTATTTGCATTAGTCCCACAAAACTCAAGCAATAAGCTCTTCACATGCTATGTACTCTAGAAACTCCTAAGTGACCCGTAAAGGAGACTGTGGCAAATCCCATATCTCAGAGCTGGGCAGACAGGCCCACGTATAACCACAGAGCTCAGAACAAATCATGCATCTCTGTAAAAAAAGGCCAGAGAAAGAAAATCTTCATTCTCAGTTGCTTCCTTTAGTTATCATTAAGAGGTGGGCCTGGAAATGCCAAATCCAGTAGGAGTTGTGCCACTGTCCAGAACCTTACAGACAGGGAAAAGTAATCCCATTTACCCACTCTTCAGGGAAGCCCACTTTAAGGTCAGTAAACGTATTTTCAGCTCAACTTTCCTAGAGTCCTCAGTGTTACTAAACCAGTCTAGGAGTGATTGCTATTCTGTTTGTTTATTGTCTCAAGTAACGCAAAGTATGCTTATTTTAACAAGCTTCCTTAGCTTACGGTGGACTTCTGCAGCTGTCACTGTGTTTAATGTTGATGAAGAGTGAACTGAAAAGTTTTGGGGCTGAACCTGTATTTTGGCTAAGTATGCACTGAGTCTCGCTTTGAAGACAAATTTAGTTGGTTAACAAGTGAAGTTAGATGGTAGCAAATGTTTTTTTTTTGATATTACCAGGACATTTTGCCTCTCCCTGCCTCATGTACTTCCTATTTCTGCAGCGGGGAAGCAAATCAGGAATAGCCTTGAAAAGCAAGTCCCATTAAGTTTTGATTTGTCTTGAACCAAGCATTACTGAGACCTATTTGGATCATGAAATTCGAATCTGAATTTACCAATCATCTGAAATGTGGAGGATTAAAATCTTAAAATTCTAGTATACCAGTCCTTTTGCAGGCAAGAAAATTATTGAGGCTGATTCAGCAGTATTGCCTATAGGCTATTTTGCATTACTCTGAGACTCTACTCGGTGCAAACCCACAAAACCTGAGAACTTCCATGTGCATGGTCTTGGTGGTAATCTTACTACTAAGGACTGCAGCATGAAAATAATGTGCATTGTACCACAGTTTTAAGTGGTTAAAAAATTAAATACAGGAAAAAAAAAAGAAAAAAATCCGAAGGCACTCCCTTGCTCTATCATCAGAATCCTTAGCCTTTGAAACAAAGGACTTAGGGTAAGAAAACTGGATGTAGTCTGTACCATATGACTAAGAGTTGCAGTAGTGGAATAGAAATAAATGTAGCTGAGAACAGGACATGTAGCATGGTAAGCCAAACAGGTAGTCCTGCACACAGATTCTAAATATTCAAAGAGAGATGTTCCTGGTGAAGATCCCACTTAGAAATATTGCAGGTGTTTGACTGCTAAATATTTGGGGCCATGTCAGCTTAATCACAGCACAGGACGTGAGCTTCAGTAAACGCCTATTAAGTCTGTCTATGCCTACCTTACTGCACCTATTTGCTTTCAATCAAGACACACACATCCAGAGATGTTGTTTTTACATTTGTAGAATAGGGTTGTAAGTGTGTAAACACCTTGATTTCTTGATATTTGGCTCAAGGTAATCATCCTAGCCTTTCTGTCCAAAAATTTCATCAACACTTGCAGTTTGTTCCATTTGAACAGATGATCTCACTATAAATGTATGTCTTTGGTGGTCCTTTTCCTCAGTATCCTGTGATTTTCACTTCAAGAAAGGGAAATTTGAAATGCAAATGGCAATTTTAAGTAGTGGCAAGACCCTTTGCAAAACCTTCTCACAGCTTGAGAAAGGTCCTTTTACAAAACTGCATGTGCTGTCTGGCAGGAGTAGATGATGAGCTAATTCCTGTCACTGACCCAAAACAAAGACCTGACTGGAGCTGTTCAGGAATTTTAGGACAAACTGTAATGTCACTGAAAAATGCTGACCTGTCAAAGACAACATATTCTTTGGAAATAGTTTGGTTCCAGCTAACTTTTCTAAAATCACAGTCATATTACCTTTAAAAACTTGCCTGGTTTTCTGATGATTCATGTAGAGATCTGCTCAGGAGTTTGTGTTTCCAAGGTCTAAAGCTCTGGCCAGCTCTGGCAAAGGTTAAGATAAGTTGGGCTGAAGGGAGCTGAAGCCCCAAAGTTTACAGTTTCTGAACAGAAAGGTGGTTTGCAGAAGAGGACACTTGAGAAAATAGTCAGAAGAAATCCCTCTGGTTGGTTGTTGTTTGCTTCCCAGCCCCACTTCTGGGCTACAGCTGCTGATGAGAGCTTGTGCAGAGAGTGAGGAAGGTCCATTGCTCGGCCCTCCTGACAGGAGATAAACCAGAGCAGCGGCAGCTCAGCACCTCAGGCTCCATCCTGGCAGCAACAGGGAATTGCTTCTCTTGTTTCCATCCTTGTGGGGAAAGGGGAAGGAGCAAATGGCACCTGGCTCTGCCCAGTGTCAGGATGGAGGACAAGGGCGATGCTGTGGAAGCTGTGAGAGGAGAGAGGCAGCACCTCAGAGAGCAGCTCTTCATAAATCTTGCTCCCACCCGTATAGACCTGATTCAGGGCTTGAGAGATCAAATTCATCTGTGGGCAGGGGATGACTATTAGCAGGTTTGTGGCGGCCCATGCATGTTCACCCCATGTTTACAGAACACACCGAGCACCAACCCCTGCTGTTCAGGCAGTCCCCAGGGCTTGAAGCGTCCTCCTTAACCCCCGGCCTGTAACACAGCGTGTGGCAGCACGGACAGCTTCAGGCTCTCGAGTTCAAGCAGGGGCTCTCAAGACTTCCAGTCTCCCCGTGGCAGGATTTGGTGCCAAATGTAGACGCTGCAGTTTTTTGACTGCCGGCTCTGGGGTCAGGAGCCGGGGGTGTCTGAGTGCTCTGGGCCGCTGCCAGGGCGCTGCGCGCAGTGCTAGCCCTCAGGGCCACGGCCATGCTGCAGAGTCCTCAAGAGGCAAGTCAGCTTCATCGTGCTTCTGGAAAAAATAATAACAGAGCAAGACAACCAGAGAAATCAAGGGGGAAGACACTAGCTGAAGTTGCCATTCCAAATCAGGGGGAGATCATTCACATTTCAGAGTGTAAAAAGCTAAGTTTTAGGCAAGTCTAGCCACAACCTCAAGGCCTCAGTCTGTGCAACTACTGAGGCATCTACAGACTCACCGGCGCAGAGCTAACCAGATATTTGTTCTGGTTATCATCTATTTGGTTATCATCTATTCTGGTTATCATCTACCTTCAGTAGAACCTGCTGGTCTTCAAACTTTCTGCTCATGCAGGTATTATGTCCATAGATGCTAGGAGCTTCTCACCATATTTTCATTTGAGCCTTGCGTGCTGCATATATGGCAGAATCACTTGAGCAAGACTGTGAGAGATCACCCACATGCTTGGACCTTCCTGTGAGGACTTTCGAGGATCCTGGCACGTAGGATGCAGGTTCCTGCTTCCTGTGATGGCTTCACTTCTTTCTGCCTCCACTTTACCCTCTGTCAGTCCCACAACAGCTCCTCAGCCTTGGCTCTGCACCACTCCACTCCTCACTGTGCCGGTGCTGTCCCAAGGGACCAGAAGTTAGCTTTGCAGGGCATGTCAAGGCTCGCTGACAACTACACTTTGTGTTGTGAAAGCTGAAGAGTTTGTGAAGTATTTGGAGGGTCATAATATGTAGAGTGGTCTCTAAAGCCTAAATGTCATCCGGGCCTTTGCTGCCTTGGTCAGAGTGAAAGCTGTTGGTGAAAGAGAGGGTTGGAAACCACAGTTTTGAGCTGTTCTGGGCAACAAGCAATCTTTTAAAACTGTTCACTCAGGAAAGATCTGCCTTCTGGAGCACACGTTGTTTACAGGCTGAATTTCATCCTGCAGTTGATATTTATAGCTACTATGAATCTTTTAAAGGAGGAGGGCCTCTAATTTCCATAAGGTATGAGGTTTTAACAATATAATACTTACAGAGGTTGGATAAGAGATAAGATGTATGGCAGCCTTTTTTCTTCCCTTTATTCCTTTTCTTTTTGTAGCCAGCACATTGCAAACAATGAAATATAAAACAACCTGCACCCTTGCTGGTTCCAGCAATCAATAACAACTGCATACAAAGCAAATTAAGACATCTCTCTTTGTCCTAGGGCAACCTAGTTGGCTGTCTGCTTTTTCGATTGTTGGCTGTTCAGTATACAAGAAGTCTTATTTTAATAGTTTTATATACACGAGAGAATAAGCAACCTGGCAGTTCCATTAGAAGACACAATAATTACACACATTATAAGAAATTAAGATGCATTTGTTTCCTTTAATAAAGCAACCCCAATCTAGCTGTATTTGTAGAGAGATAGTGCCTCCCAGTGGTAGTTAAGAAATATAACAGGCTGACCCATAATTCATTTGACGTGCTGAATCAGATGACTGTTAACTAGCTCATATGCACACCAGGATCAAAAAAAAAAATAAAAATCCCACGCATGTTGTGCACTGATGGAAATGTGAGTCTGTGTCCATCTCTATTTTATACATTTCATTGGAGCTCCTAAACCAAAAGAAAACAGAAATATACAGCACTAATCATGCTAAGCAAAAAACAGTAAAAAATGCCACAAGTCTCCATCTTCTTAGCTTACATTTTGTACGTTCTTCTGGAAAAATCCTTTAAGAAAATAAAACCCTACACCTCTTGATTCTTCCAGCTTCCCACACTTCCCTGAAGTTAATGTAATGTTTTCTCAGCACACTCACTAAATAAAATGCTATTGGCTTGAGTACAATTCAAATAATTCACTATTTTAATTTGTCATAACACTTTTGCTAAAGTCTGTTGGGAAAACTATTTTATATTTAGGGCAGGAGATGAGATGTTTTAAAATCATTTTCTTCTTCCATCTTTATTTTAGCTTTCTGGCTATTGAATCTGCACTTACAGTTGAGAATGTGTGAACACCACTTCATATTTTCAAGTGCAAAGCTGTCTTTGCTCTACCTTTAAAGTGCAGATAGAAATTCTGTCGCATTTTTTTTCAGGAGTCGGATCAGGCTTCTAAATGGAAACTCAGTGCCAGGTTTAATTAAAAACAAATTGCTCTTGCTTCATGTTAACATAAATGAAGAGTTTGCTACTTGAAATTAGATTAATGTTGAGGAGTGTTTCCTAATCTAGCAATAGTAGAGTCATTGATCATTTCTGTAGAGCAGCAGCTCAGTAATTCATTTCTTATCAAAGCAAAATTTTTGATTAACCTTTACTGAACATTTGCAGAGGTTATTCTTAAGCTCAGCAGAATGAGTACAATAGTTTAAGGGTGGTTCTATGCCAGGCACAGACTATAACTGGTACACTGCAGAAGATGAGACAATGCATATCCAGGAGCTAGATGAAGTGAAGAAGCGCTGAAGCCCACACCAAGAAAAATTTCTGGTGACATCAGTGGAGCCTAACTGTAGGTAACTGCATGTAAGCATTGGCCCAGTTGAGTCATATTTTTGCAAGTCTGCCAGTGAAAAATCCCTCAAGACTGGGGAATATGTGTGCCTATGAGTCTTCAAATATACTACAGTAGCCAAGGTTACAGATGGACTCTCTTTCCAAGCCATGGCTTTAATGAAATACTTGGCTTTGTCCTAAAGCCTCCTAGTCATCCTTACTTCCTTTCATGTAGTGCTGGAAAAGATTTGCTTCCTAGCAATCACACATATTCACTCTCATCTGCTAATGTAATGTTCAGAACAGAGGTTGTTTAGGCCTTTTCTAGGCTTATCCATGAAATAAATTTGTAGATTCCCTTTAAATCTTCAATTGTGGCTGTGGACAGGGCTGAGCTAAAGATGCTGGGGACAGCTAGAAAGATGATTCTGCAAAGTATCCTTATTTTACTTACAAAACTACAGCATATGGGATTTAGGGAAATCTTTAACTTCAGCTAAGTCACCCATGGAACAAAAAGAAGGTATCTACTTTCTCATGTTAGCACTAAAGTTTCTTTCTCACAGTGATTTTGTCAGAGAGGAAAACAGGAAGTACTGCAGACTATGTCTTTTAGTGGAAATTAAGGTGCCACTCTCATTTCTCATTTTGCCATACTGAGTAACCAAGGCTGGGAGGACTTGCAGGGCCAAAAGCTGGAGTCTTATATTCAAGAACCTCACTGAAGGGTTTCTCTCTTTCTCTTTTCTCACAAATGAAAAGAAAGCAGAGCCTATTGTAAAAGAAAAGAGAGAGATGTTGGTGATGATGTGATCATTGCCTTCATTGGAGTTAAGCCTAGGAACGTGTTTCATGTACAAGACCATATGCCGTTAGGAATGGTGTAAGTACAGAACAAAATCTCCCTGCATCAAGGGCTCCTGCCCTGTTGCCCTCAGTGCATGAACTTCTGGAGTTTTCCCTAAGAGCCTAATGCTACCAGCAGTGCTAAGCTAGGTGTGCTCCACATTCCTGCATTCAAACCTTCCGTTGAAAGTGTTTTGGGGCAATTTTGAGTAGAGAACCTAAGGGATTGTGAGTAGAGCTTCTGAGACATACATGTACATATGCTATGAAGCAGCGATAGGCCTAGAAGTAGCTAGGTTTCTGCAAGCATCTCCAGATCAACGAGATTTCTTTCTGGACACTGGCCTTAAAAATGGAATAACCCTTTCCTGTTTTCTCTGTTATATTTTTGTAGATTGGAGAACTTTTTCTGAGTTTTTACAGTGACAAACCCACTTTTGTTATTTTCTTAATTTTCAGAGGTGGCAAAACTTGATCCAAATCTCAAGCTAATTTTTGAAGTTCCAATGCAGAAAGAATTTGACCAGCTCCCACATAATAACTTGATCATTCTTATTTCTCAGTTCCGTACATTTAGATAAAAACCTCTTTGAATTAAGAAAAAAAAGAAAAAAGAAAAAAAAAAGTTGTGAGGAAGAGTCACAGAGGAAGAAAGGAAAAGAAATAGAAAGGAGTAAAGTTAAAGGAAAAAAGGAAAGCAAATACAGAGGAGTAAAGTTGAAGGCTTGCTTCCTATATGTGAAGGAATCTCTACCATTAGAAATAGTCTCAATCTTGTTTTCCTTCCACTGGAGCCCAGCATGTTTGCACACAACAAAAGTAACACGATAAGGAAGTTAATGCTCTTCTTGCGTGCTAGCTAGTTATTAGAGACTCACAGTAAGGAAGGTGATCAGAGAATACTTGTCACATGCCCAAACTACCCTAATTCAAGGAAACTGCCACCTCAGTGCATCATATGAGGCAGGTCAAGCCTCGGGTGAAGCAAGCTTTCTGTGTAAGAATTTTAATTAGCAATGAGCACAGTAAAATACATAAGCTGCTGAAAGTTAACAAGTGCTACTGTTTGAGATTTATGCTCAAATCCATGCTGTGGACTTCCCTTTCCTCATCGCCATAATGGATTAGCAGTATACTGGATAGTAATCTACAAATATTACAATCATCCTTCTAATCTTATTAAAAAACTTGTAAGAAGCATTAAGGACACATTTATACCACTTGTGGGAAACAGTCCAAATACAACGAACCCAAAGCTGCTTATCTGCAAGCAAAAACAGCATTATATGACTGAAGGGGGCCAAGTTAATCAGAACTATCAAGGGACTAATTCAGGTCCAGAGGGCTGGGAAGGCAGATTAAATGATCGTTCGTAAATCATTGAAAGCATACACTATACAGTATTGTAACAACAAACAATGATCTTCTGTAAGGTGCAGTTTCCTGCTTTCTGTATATCTATGTTTTGACATTTTAAGTATCTCATCAGCATCGTTTTATCCCAAAGTTGTGAATGTGTAGCAATAGCATTATAGCTCAGCTTGTTAATCATCAGACCTTTAGGAAGGAAAGGGATAGACTGTAAAAACAAACCTAAAATTGGTCATGTTTACAGCCACTGCTACTGTGCTTAATAGAAGCACGTACAAAATGGAATATGATCCAAGATATTGTGGACAAAAACTGGGGAGAGCAGCTGAGGGACTGTGAAAAATCAGCTTTATATATACCTTAGGCTCCTTTGCTTTATAGCAAAGTGGGGAGTGCACTGCTGGTTAATTTTTTGCTTTTAAAATGTTGTGTGGAAGTACTACATGTGCTGTTTTAGGAAGGAAATCGGCACAATAATATGAAGGCTTATCCACTGACTCGACTATGTTTGGCATAATTTATCTTTCTTTACCTTTCTTCTAGTAGGATTGAGACTATCCACAGACTATGATTACTTTTGACTCCTCTTTAAAACTGTCTTCCAAAGACTCAGTTACCCATTTTTGAAAGGGGTTAAACCTTTTCTCTATGGCTGCTTGCTTTTTGTCCCCTGTAACTAAAATAGACTTGTCTGCTACATACCAAAAATAAAGGATTCTTCCAGGGACTACAGTTAATGACGCTTAGTCCTAATCTCAAGACATGGAACAAGTTCCAGTTCTCTGTACAACATAATCTTCCATGTTCTAGTGCCCGATTTTCCATTGCACTATACTGTCTGTATTTACATCAACATGTAGTGAGGGCAAAAGGCTGCCACTGCAAAGTGCTCTCTCTGGAGATGTGACACTCCAGGATAAAAGACAAAACAACACACTGGGGAGAAGAAGAGTAGTCCTTTAATTGCAGTAATTAAATTATACATATTTTTGTTTGTTTGTTTGATTATTTCACAGAAAACAAAAGAGTCTTCAGACTGCAAGAATAAAGCTGAATAGCATGAGGGTCTAAAACAAGTCAGTGAAGACAGCAGTTCAATTACATAGCACTGTCAAATCAGACCTGTACAGATTTGTCCTGAACCCTATGAGCTATATCACTGGTTAGTTTTTGTGACTTCATGGACTTGTTTTTTCCTTCTCTTCTTTCCTTTTCTCCTCTGAAAAACTCTACATATCCCAGTTCTAGCTCTAGGAATGTGATTGCCTCAGTGCTGAGCACAGCTCTTTGGTTTTCAGCACAGCATCAGACAAGAGCCCTTATCTGGTTCTCTCCAGGCCTTAACCAAATCTGCCTCCTCTGTGGCTCAGGTTTCTAGCTTGGTCCTCTTATTTCAGGATGCCAACTGCCAGTAAAATGCCACAGGCTCTTGGAATATAAAGTAAATACTGTCTTGGTCATTCCCATTTCTCAGCATCTTGTCCTGATTTGCTCTGAGCTTCTCTTTAAGGTCTCTTAATTGTAATCATGCTCAAAAAAGGATCACAGCAATCCTTCATTCAAGCTTCAGGACTGATTTTTTTCCACCAATTATTTGCTTTCCTATTTTGTTTGTTTTCACAATTATGAATTAATTTATCTTCCTTTTTTCTATGACCTTAACAAATAGAATTTATATAAAAGTTTTATACATGCTCCTTGCTGCATTTTATTCCTGCTAACTGAAACTCATTGTGAACCAAAGCATTTCCAGTTTTATCCTTGCATGTTTGTGCTCAGTTTTCACTTCTGTCTTCTCGTACACAAATATGTTTTGATTTTCAAAATGCACATATTCAGTTTTAAAGTTACTATTCTTATCTAGAATTTCCACAGCATCTCTTGAGATACAGTAACTGGCTAGTTAGATTTCTTCAAGTTCACTCAGTTCATCAGAGACTGATCTTACATGTAGGTTATTCCATCCCCTACAGCTGTCAAATGAATCATGTATAATAAACATAGCTTTCTCAAATTTCTGATACCTTCAGCTATGAAAGACAAAAAAATAAAATAAAAAATATTAAAAAAAAAACATTACTAAGTGAACTATTCTGATATGTTTATAATATTTTGATCACAGCAAATGGATAGACAAGATTAGATGTTTCCTGCCTATTCCAGTGCATCCATTTACATTTTAGTGCCATCAAATATACAGTGGATTTCTTCTGCAGAAAATGATAAAAGCTGTCTCTTGCTCAGCTACTGTATCGTGTAATTAATATAAACTGCACCTCAGCCCAGAGAAGGTAAGTCATAGAAGATCAAACGTGATCTTCTCGTGGAACAAATCAAGAAGAAGCATTCTGTTACCAAGAAGCATAGATCAAGAAGCATTTTGTTATATCAAAGGGAGCACTGGTAGACATATGAATTGCCATATCCATTTCAGTTGCTGGGCTGTGTGGCCCTGGCAAGTATTATTCAAACTTTTTGGCCTTGGTATCCAGTGACTGTGTGTGCAGAAAGTTAACAGTAGGTCAGGGAAATGAACGGTATCACCTTTGCAACCTCCTGACTGCTTCATGCAGATTAGCCAGTCCGGGGATTGGTATGTCAGATCTCCGACTACAGTGTGCATTACTAACTTGAAAGGAGTACTCTAATACTTCATGAAAACCAGCATACAGAAGACATCAAAACCTCGATGCAATTATGTAAGAAGTGATTTCACTAAACTGTATGATAGGAATTCTAAGCCCTAGTAGCGTACAAACTTCATACCAACTTGTTAAAACATTCAGATTCTCAGCATTATATTCTTGATTATGGTGTGAAATAGCAGAAAGGAAATTACCTGATTTTTTTCATCACCCTCATCCACGCTTACATTGTCAAGTACAAGTCCTTCAGCATTAACAAGGTTCTTTATTCCATCAATAAGTTCACTTGCCAAAAAAGCATAGATTTATACAGTGTGTTAATTTAACACATTAAAAAAATCATTTGTAGAATGAGATACACTTCAGTGACCTTAGATTGTTGTGAAAAGTAACAATTTTGTTTAGTTTAAGTAGCAGTTTTGCATGAAAATATGACTGTTGGAGACAACCAACCAACCAGCTGAGGTAGATGTACCCTTCATCTGAATAAGTATGGCTGTTGTTATATTCTTAAACTGTTCTCCCTAACAGTCTTGGCATATGGGTGTGTATGCAGGAAAGAAAATTATAATGTAATGTGGTTCCAAAATAATCTTGAGATAGATTCTATTCTATCATTCAATTCTGTCATATAATGAAAGAAAAAATCAGGTTAGGACTTCTGAGGCCACCTAGTTCAATTTCCTGCTCCAAGCTGGGCAGATTTTGAAGTTAGATCTGGTTGCTCAGGCCCTTTTCCAGTTGGGTTTTGAAAATCTTGGAAGTCAGTGACAAAGTGACCTCTCCAGACTCCCTTCCAAAGTTTGACCACTCTCCTGGTAAAAAAAAAAAAAAAAAAAAAAAAAAAAAAAGGTCCAACTGGAATTTCCCTTGTTCTTGTAATAGTTGACTCTTTTCCTTTAGTTGTGCATTTCTGAGAAAATCCTTCTCTTCTGCAGGCTAACCATGCCCAGTTCTAGCCTTTCCTTGTATGTTAGGTGTTCCAGCTCCCTGACCATCGCAGTGGCCCTTCATTGGACTTTAGCTAGATTATGAATATCCCTTTTATATGGGGCAGCCTGAAACCATGCATAACACTCCAGCTGTGGCCCAGTGAGTGCAGAATAGAAGGGAATAACCACTTCCCATGATACATTATTGCTAATGCAGCCTACTATTGGCTTAGTCTTTCCCACTGCAGGAGTGCTTTGCTAACTCATGATCACCTGTCTGTGAAATTCGATATCATCTGTATTTCTGTTTCTCAAGAGAAGACACATTCACAAAAAACTTGAATGTTGAAAAGCTCAGAGCACAATGCAGCGGCAGATGCCCCAATCCTCCGTTAATGCCTTGCTCTAAAAGTAGTGCTGAAGAATACGGGTCTGTGGGATTAACAGCACAAGGAAATGCATGTCCCTTGTTCTTATTGCAGAATCCTTCACTTCTGGTATGTCTGGAGCTTACTACACTATAGTTACAACATTCCTCTTTATTATGTCATTGTAATTTCTATATGAAACAAATATTCAGGCTAGAGGCATTTAATTAGTTATTCGAATGACTTATCCAAAGATACCTCAGATTTTCTGTCTTACAAAGTGTTAGCATCAACTCTAAACATCTTTCAAAAAGATGCTTACCCAGAAATTATGACTGGTATACAGGAAGCAATGAGGGCAAATTCCCATCCAATGTTGCAGGTCTAGATTAGGCTACGTGAGCACAACACTCTCTGGCTGGTTGCCAAAAATAAATACCTCTGTTGTGAAAACTAAGTTGAAGAGATGCTATTCTGTATTCCATCGCCCTTATAAAATTTAGTTAGCTTATATGTATAGTTGTCAGCTTTGTCGTTGTGATCTGTTGCTCATCTTCCACAGTAAGAGGTGTGGTATCCACAGCAAGATCATTTATCCACACTGGCTCGCTGTCAAATTAAAAGACTTTCTGTGAGCAGCAGATTGTCCTTATGCTCATCAAAAACTGACTCCATATTATCTGAAGGTTTCTTTGCAAGTCTCCAATTACTTAATATCCTGTTTGCTTAAAGAGTATGTTGTACAATATCTTTCTGTTGCCAGAAATATGTGGACAGTGTTCCGTGACCTAAAGCAAGTTCCAACACATAACTAGTTGAAATTTTCGGTTACAGCAGTTCTCAAAGGCCTAGCCTTCAGTCCTGGATTAACGGTTGAGTTAGCAAATCTTTCCACTACCCATAGAAATGAGTGCATGGAGGAGGCATTTACATCCTTCCCTCTGCAAAGGCTCCCGGAGGGATGATGACTGTAAGTGAGCAGGGCAGGGTGTGCTGCGGCCCGTGCTCACTGCACAGCCAGGCAGGCCCAGGCAGAGGCCCGCAGCCCTGGACACAAACACAAAAGCCATTTCAAAGTGCTTGATTTGTGCTATTGGCATAACGATTGGCCTAAACTGGCACTGCTCAAAGATGTTACCAGCAAGAATTGCCTGGCAGCTTCACCTCCTCCTGCTGCCACAGCAGCCAGCTCCAGGCTTTCCCCAGAAATCGGAGCAACACCCGTGCCTGACTTTTTTTTCACACATTAAATATTACAAAATGTTCTAGTAAATTCGCATCCCACTCGATGCCATACTTCTAAAACTAAAATTAAACGGGAGCCATTCCTAAAACAACCCTGCGTGGACAGGCAGTGCCTGTGGAGCAGCCCTTACATGTGAGGAGCTCCACCAGCCCGAGCAGCGCAGCGGGCAAGTGGCAGCCTTCACGGTACGGGAAAAGGCTTGAAAAGGTCCGAAACCTAGCCGCAGCATCCGGGCACAGCCAAGAACCTAAAAATCCTGATTTCTGTGTGTGTGTGTTTTTGCTTTTTTGTTATTTTTTCCTCAACTCCCGGGCCGGGTCTCCCGGGCAAAAACGGGGCGGGCGCGCCCCCAGCTGGCCGCTGGGCCGGGGGAAAACTTGGCGTTTGGGCAAACGCTGAGGAAAAGCAGCTCGGATCCAGGGTGTTTCTCGGTCTTTTCCTTTACATGACAAGAGGGAGGAGTGGTGTGTGGCTCGTAAAGCTGCCCGCCCTCCTGACTTTGGGTAAGCAGGAGCAGAACGGCTTCCTGCTGCCTCTGCCAGCGTGGCCTCTGTGGGGAAGTGCGGCTGGATCTTAGCTGGCTAAAAAGGTCCTTGGAAAAGAAAGAACAAGCTTCTTGTATTATCAACGCCTTCTCTGAAATGAAGATAGTAAATGACAGCAAATGTCTTTATAAATAGACCATCAAAACCAGCTAAATAGAACTATTTATGTGCCCTACTTCATGTAGAGATAGATCGTAGCCAGGGTCACAATGAGAAAATACAGAAAGTGTTTCCAAATAACAAACAAGATCTCTTCATCAGGCATCCTGAGTGAGGTTACAACATTGTCTTCTATGTCACACCAGCCTGCACATATTTCAGTTGTGCGCAGAAAATGACACTGCACACACACAGCATTGATGCTGTGTGTGTGCAGTGTCATTTTCTGCACACCGTGTCATGCCTGCTGCATGACACGGTGAAAATAGAAGAGAAAGAAACAGTCACTTATCATGCAGTCTGATTTGTCACTCCCATTTGGTGTAACTTCTAATAAAATGTGAGTTTGTGGTGTGACTCATCTCGTCACACAATATTCAGTCATTAATTATCATTGTTCCTAGTGTCTTCAACACTGATCTATTACTTTTGTCCCACACACCCCTTAAATGTTGTTCTAGTAGTGCAACATTACTGCTCTTATTAGGAGAGAGGTACCAAACCCCTTAAAGGTTTTGAGACCCAGCATCAACTAATAAGGATTACAATGAAGCAAATTAAAATTTTGCCTTAAGCACAAACCACTCTTTGACATGACACTCTTTGTTGTCATGGCTTTATGTTAGTCAATAATATAAAAACAAAGGAACCTAAATTTGTCCACTGACAGATGTGTCTGGCATGCTGCGGAGGGCACAGTTTCCAGAAGCATCAGAGATATCCCAGCAACAGCAGGGAACAGCACAAGCACAACTGTGTAGGTAAATACAAGTGTAGCTATAAAGAGGGAGACACATCGGAAATTGAAAGGAAGCCTATTGCAAAGGTCTGGTAACAAACAAGTTCCACATAATAGTCAAGACAATGAGTTACTCTTGCCAGATGTCTTGATTGCTCAACTGTTTAAAGGGGGAGTCAAAATGCACAAAAAGCCGTAGGGCCATTTTGTATTATTAAGGTCTCAGTTAAAGGTTTTCAATTAAAAATAGTTTCCATACATTTTATATGTGATTTTTTTTTTTCCTGTTGCTGCAGGGAAACTGATAATCACTGTAATATGTCCAAAGAGAATCTGAACACTTATTATATTTCATATAAGCTCAAACTTCAATTATCTTTGGGTATGGGAAAAAAAAAAAAAAAGTTTCTGGTCATGCTCTCTCTGTGAAAACCAGATAAACTTTTACTTGTTCAAAATTACTTGAGGTGGAACTTGCAGTGTTTTTCTGTAATGGGACATGTATGGGAAAGGATGCTCCTTCTGCAAATCAAACCACTTCTCTAGAGTGATTTATCTTCTTTTAACTTTTTCGGTTCCAAATATATCAATATTTACAACATTTCTTTACAATGAGGGTAGTCAAACACTGGAACAGGCTTCCTAGCAAGGTGGTTGATGCCCCATAATGTCACTATTTAAGAGGCATTTGGACAATGCCCTCAGTGACATACTTAAACTTTTGGCTGGCCCTGAAGTGGTCAGGCAGTTGGACTAGATGGTCTTTGTAGGTCCCTTCCAGATGAACAGTTCCTGTTAAATCTTAAGCCTTAAAAAGTGAGATCCTTGTTACTGATTCTTCAAAGTATAGACCGCATCGAGAGCCATCATGCCTGTTCCCTTACTATAACAGGGACTAGCAACGGCATCTCAATCTTACTATTTTAAAACTACAGTGTATCACAGCAGTCTCATGAACCAGACTGTGAATGGAGGATTTGGTGATGCTCTGCAAGTTATCACAGCTGCTGCTAACGAGGCCTGGCAAAGGAGCTATCAGACTGATGGACCCCTGGGGAGCCCTGGTGCAGTTGATGGCTGTCTGAAGACATCATTGATCCATGCAGGTGTGGGATGGTGGAAGATGAACACCATGGCAGCTGCATGTGGATACTGAGAGGAATGGGCATCTCGTAGGTAAGCAGTGATAGGACTAGAGGGAATGGCCTCAAGTTGTACCAGGGGAGGTTCAGGTTGGCAATGAGGTGACATTTCTGCTCAGAAAGAGCAGTCAGGTGTTGGAATGGGTTGCCCAGGGAGGTGGTGGTGTCACCGTCCCTGAGGGTGTTCAAGGAGAGGCTGGACGTGGTGCTTGGGGACACGGTTAGTGGTGACACTGGTGGTGTGGGAGCTCTTGGAGGTGGGAAGCAAAACAACCTCCAGAGTTAAAATCCCTCCAGATGTACTTCTGGAGGAAACCTCCAGCGTTACTCCCGAGAGCTTTGTGCTCTGCCGGGACATTTCTCCACCCCCGACCTCCCAAACCCTTCTCCAGCACCACAGGCACCACGGGGCCCCCGCCGCCCCCTGCAGGCCGGGCCCCGCTGGCCGCCTGCTGACGCAACCCCGGAGGGGCGGGGCGGTGAGAGTGGCCTCCCGCCCCGCCCACCTCCCGGCTCGCCCAATCGGCGGAAACTTTATAGCGGGGTCGGGCGGAGGGGGCCGGCTGGCGGCCAATCGCGGCGCGGAGCCGCTGGGTGTCGCCCCGTGAGGCGGCTGCGCCGTGGCCGTCGGGCGCCGCTCAGCGCCGCGGCAGCCCCCGGGCAGGCCCCAGGCCAGGCCCCGCCGCCCGCACCCGCACCGGGAGCGGCCCCGGCCCCGGCCCCGCGCAGGGCGGGGAGATGCAGCCCCCGGGGCCACAGCCGCCGCTCTACGCGCCCAGCAACGGGGACTTCACGTTCGTCTCCTCCGCGGATGCCGAAGGTGAGCGCGGGGCCTTCCCTTCCCTTCCCTTCCCTTCCCTTCCCTTCCCTTCCCTTCCCTTCCCTTCCCTTCCCTTCCCTTCCCTTCCCTTCCCTTCCCTTCCCTTCCCTTCCCTTCCCTTCCCTTCCCTTCCCTTCCCTTCCCTTCCCTTCCCTTCCCTTCCCTTCCCTTCCCTTCCCTCCTCACCGAGCAGTGCCGTGCTGGCACGCTGAGGCGATTTCTGTCTTCGCACCGCAAAAGCAAACACGCAACAGGCAGAGCTGTGCCGCCTCCTCTTGGCAGAGCGTGACCCTTTGGGCTCTGGCCGTTTAAACAACAAACTTTCGGCTTTGTGTGTTTGGTTTCAGTTGTAGAGAAGGTTAGGGGTTGTGCAAATCCTGGTCCTGGGGCCCTACCCTGGAGAAGAAGACTTAAAAACTACTGTAGAATGCTGAACTCCGAGCTTTGGTGAGCTTACCAATTGCTCTGACAAGGCATACTGATCAGTAGGTACAGCACAGGTTGCTTTTCTTTGATTTCTTTTTTTTTTTCCCCTTTTTTGCCTTGATCTGAAAAGGGATCCAGGATCTGGATTCTGGGAGACCCTTTGGTTTTCCCCCGGAGGCATTTGCTGAGCCCCACGTTAGTAGTCTGTCAGTGTACTATAACCACCTGCCCAGCAGGACATGTTGCATTGGACTCAGCTCTGTGCTTTTTATGAGCTCGAATGAGGTGTAATCTCATGCCTGTTCGGTGTAGTCCTCTCTGTGAAGTGCCACATAGGCCTATTCTAACAAAAAGACATAAGGGAAACTAAACAGCTTGACGTTTTTAAAAAAAAACACTGTACGTTGCATTTTAGCTTCTTGTTATTTCCCAAGTCTTGATCTATACAAAGAATAAAACTTTTTTTTTTGGTATTGTTTCCGTAAGAGGTAGCTGTTTGTGGAAAAGAACGGCAGAGATGAAGTGGACACGTATGGGTTAAAGAACAGGCTGGTTCTTGTTTGTTTTTAACTTGTTGAGCTGCTTTGTCCCACCTGAGATATCATCTCGCAATATAGACATAAAGTGCTGTTAATTGGTTTCACAATTTAAAAGATGGTCGTAGGTATTTGCTAATTGCTGAGTGCTAACAGGAGCCTAGGTAAAGAAGATATGTGTAGAAGTTTTCCAGCCTTGGGATGGGTTGTCAGTCATTGCTGAGAAGACAGAAAGAGAAGGCTGATCGGGCTGTTGTGGCTGTGTGTTTTGGCAGCCACAGCTGTGCACAAAGAACTGCAAGAACGCCTCCTTGCCAAGCAGAGTTGCCCTGTAGCACAGCCAGGTAATTTTTAGAATGACAGAAGGGCCCTGCTGATAATAGAAAGCTTGTGAGGCTTTCCCTACCTCGATGTTCAGGCATTAAGAATACATTTCTTCCCCCAGGCAACAGCAGAAGGCTTTGCTTGCATCTGGTGGGAACAACGTGTATGTGCTGATGTGTAAAGAGAAATTTCCTTCATTAAATAACTGTGATCTTCGTCAGGATCCTGTGCAGATGGTGTTCTTGGAATCAAAGCAACAGACCAGTAACTGTCACGATTATGAAATGGTTGAGAAGCACTAATGGGGAAGCTTAAATTTAAGCTGGCGTGGCCTAGCGAGCTGATCTGGGACAGAGCTCTGTTAATTTGATTGTGGTGCTGAGCGTGGAGTAAATGCTGCAGACATGCCGGCTGAACACTGTAGGACATCCTGTCACTGGGAGAGTGTGAATTCTGTGAAATTGTGCTGCATTCAGGTAGATGATGTCTCAAACATAATCCACAAATGTGGCCTGAGTAAGGGCGTTGCAGGAATATTCCGTCTGTAAGGGTGTTGCAGGAATATTTCAGAAGTACTTGCTGTAGGTAGGTGTTTGGGGAAATTTGTACAGAGGATTTTGTGTGTGTGTGTGTATAAAAACACACAACGATAACAGGGCAAAACAAGATTTTCTTTAGTGAGGCAAAAAACCTTGGGTAAGAAGGGAGTCTTTGCATCTTGGTATATTTGTAACAAGGTTTGTACAAATATTGGCTTACTTGTTTGTTGTTGTGTGTTGTGTTTTTAAGCAAAAAGAAGGAAGTTCATGAATTCTTATTGGAATACTTACACTCTTTTCGTTCCTTCCTATTTTATTTCTTCAGTGTAGATTTTCATTTACTGTTTTGTATTCTTCATCTGTAGATAATCAAATAAAACGCAAATAAAACTTTTGACACAGACTGAACGTATATAAATTGGGGGAGGGGGGTTAATACTGTGATAGAGCAAGATCATAGTGTATTAAAGAGCGTTTCTTTTCTCTCTCCTTATTGAATGGACTGTGGGGTTCTCTGATAGTATTCTTTTTTCTACCATTTTTTAACCTGTGTTAAAAGCAGGCTATAAATCAAAACACCTGGGAATTTTCTGTTTGTGAGAAGTAGGATGTAAGGAGAGAATTTGGGTGAAACAATGCCAGTGTGTGTAGGAATGGGCTCTGAAAGAGAGTGTGGTAAGAAAAAATGGTAAATCCCCAACTGTCAGCATGATGAGACTTTCATACTTAACTCTTATGCTTCTAAATGCTTAATGATAAAGCACAGACTGAAAGGTGTTGTCATACTGTTACACTGTGTTGCCAAGACAAGTGCTCCATGCTAGAACTTGGTAATCTAAACCAACATGGTTACTATTCACAAAACCAGAAGTACCCTTTCAATTTACATTAATGTATAACTTTAAATATTTCATGGTGATGACCAGCACGTGTAGCTTTATACGTCTGTTTATCTTCCAGTGCTTTTGAAATCAGATATTCTTAGCAAGATAAAGATGTTTATCTTTCTCTCCCTTTTTCTCGAAGATCTTAGTGGGTCCATAGCAACTCCAGATGTTAAGCTAAATCTTGGAGGAGAATTCATCAAAGAATCTACTGCAACTACATTCCTGAGACAGAGAGGGTATGGCTGGCTTCTGGAAGTGGAAGATGATGACCCAGAAGATAACAAGCCGCTTCTGTATGTAATAATTATTTCTAGATATTTATCTTTCTTAGTTGTGTAGGTAAAAGAAACAGCTCATAGGTTCTCAAATGGTCCCGTAGTCTTCTGGAATTCCGTTTGATGAATTACTTGAGCAATGAGTCTCTTTTGGTGCAGGAATGAAAAACTTTTTTCATTATGGTGTTTTTTCAACTGTAAAAGAAAGACTTGTTATTGACTGTAGGGGAGGAAGGAAGAAGTAAAAATCCAAATTTTATTTATCAGTGTAAGTACAGAACTTTCATGGCTTTTGTGCTCTTATCTGTTGATCTTGTCCTGTTTTTTTTTTTAAAGACTTCTGCAAGAAGTAAAGCAGCATAAACTTTATATTCTTTGATGCTATTTTATATTGTTAAGTTGTGTTAAAAGGAATTATTGTTGAAAGACAGAAATGTCCCTAAAACTGCGTACATCTACATCCCTTGTTCTGTTCATAGAAACATGATTGTCTGAAGACAGCTGTATCTTAAGGATATGGCCCTGTGAGGCAGGCAGTCTGGTTCTTAGTCTGTGTTCTGCACCTAAGCAGTTTCATTCTTGGTGTCTTGATGTTTTCCTGCATAAAAGAAAAGGATGCTTTTAAAAACGGAGAGGAAGGAAAGTACTCTGAAGAGTTCAAATGAGGGTGTTAGGAGAGAACAGATGCCTGGAGAGCTTTATGAAATTGCTACTTGAAAAGTACTTGAACTTAAAATGCGCAGGAGTAGCACCTGTGTGACTAAGTCTATTCTGTAAACCTGTAACTTTTAATTATGAAATAAGCTGCTGTACTGAGGTGACAACACATGAAAGCGCTCTTTTGATGAATGTTGTATACCACAAAAAACAAGTTTGTGATTCAAAAGCAGCTAGGTGTTCCAGCTGCCTGTTGTGGGAAGTGGGAAGAACATGCCAGGGCATTGATAATTTTGTAGCAAACAGAAGGAATATAATCTTGCTAACAGAGAACCTTCATCTGATTTATGTAGCAGTTTCTGTGCTTTTCTAATTATTCCTAGAACACAGGCTGTAATGAAGCCTTCTAGTTGGAATTCGTTTATGGATTTAAAGAACAGCAGGCAGCTAAGACAAGTTCGTTGATGTGGTGGTACCACACAAGCATTTTGTTCAATAATAGTGAGGGTTTTTCTTTCTTATTTGGGCAGCCTTGCTCTTCACACTTCTCTCTTGTTACAGCTACCATCTCATCTTTGATGAGATGACTGACAGCTTCAGGGGGAAGGCAATTTATTACACATGGAACTATGAGAAGCCTTAGGCAATGACAAGAAATTAATTCCAGAAAGAAAGTACTTCTGTTACACAACCTTCAGAGTAGCATATAAAAATGCTATATACTGTTTAGATAAACGCAGGAAAAATAGATGCTTTTAACACAACCCTGAATCTAAGGAGTGGGCTAAAGAACAATTTTCGGTATTTAGTTACAGGTTAGTAACAACAATCCTGACGTAGGCTGCTAATGGTGATCCTGAAACTACCTGGAGAGGATCAACCAGCAGTATTTCTGAGAATACTGAGAAGAAAGAGAAATTGCAGTGAAACGTGTCTTTTTGCATTTATTTCTTGTTTCAGCTCTTCTAAGGAAAAAGATGTAAATTAAAGCCCAGTACAAAATTTTCATAAACAGATTGAGAATATGATATACAATTTCCCTACACCTGTAGGGCTGTTACTAAATATAGAGCAGAGTGATAACTGCCTGAAGTCTCTTGCAACTCTTCAGAGCTTCATTCATAACTGTGTAGGGGAAACACCAAGGTTCTGTCCCAAGGCTCTGCAGATAAACTTAAGCAATGGTAAGGGAATTGCCTGTCGCTTGGGAAGTCTGCTTCCTTCCACCTGTGTCAGGAGAATCATGACAATTTACCCGTTAAGAGCCTCCCTTACAGAAGTCTCTTCTGGTTTATTTGTAGCTGCTTAGAGATGGTTGTTTGTAGCCAGGGACTGGAAAAGGCAATTAGAGAGGAACAAGATCTCTTGCAGAGAGATCTTTATTGCCAGTTTAATTGGCTTTCATTTATTTTTACTCATATTGGAAACAAGCCAGGGCTAACCAATTGGCATAAACTGGTCTGTTGAAAACTATTGTTGCTGAGGCATGTGAAGTCCCATTTAAAACAACAAAAAACTGATGTACTTTGGTTCAGGAGTGGTGACTGGGAACACTTTATTTCTTGTAGAATTGAAAACAAAATGTTTCTGTAATAAGTGTGCTCCTGGCAAACTGTTGAACGCAGGAGCACACAGATGTCCCACTTCTTTGTGTGCGTGTCTTTGACTTTGGTTTACAGTAGTATGAATGTTACATGTGTGGCATGCCAGAAAACAGATCTGCTGTCCTAATGTGGACTGCTCAGGTGTGTTGTGGATGTTTGCAATTCTCAGTCATGTAATTGATTTTTGTATAAAGAAATACCTGTGTCATACTGGCTATTGACTGTATGATGAAGGTAGGGCACTGCTTCATGCTGGATGTTCCTCTGCTAGTCACAGCTACAGAAAGCCTTATGGTGACAGCCTTGCTTTACAAACCTGTTTGCCCTTGCCTTTACTTTTCATACCCTATTTGATTCCTGTGATGCATTGTAATGCTCCCTTGCTTTCCAATTTCAGGGAGGAACTTGACATTGACCTGAAGGATATTTACTACAAAATTCGATGCGTGTTGATGCCTATGCCATCTCTTGGGTTTAATAGGCAGGTAGTGAGAGACAATCCAGATTTCTGGGGTCCTCTGGCAGTTGTCCTCTTCTTCTCAATGATTTCATTATATGGACAATTTAAGGTAGGTATAAGCCTCCTGTGTAAAGGGAAATCTAAGTGAAATGTGGGGACACAATTGCTAAGCAGTTTGCATCCTTAAAAAGGTAGAAAATGTTCCCCTCACATACTGATGTGGGGAGTTCTAAATACTGTTTCTGAAGATGTAGAAAGATAGCAGCAACAAATGTATTAAATAACCCACAGATACCTTAATCATGGTTAAAATGTCAGGTTTTTATATAAGAAAACAAAGTAAAGATGTGGTTTATAGAGGAAACAGATTGATGCTGGTAAGTTTATAGTCATGTTCGTGATTATCTCCATTTTAATTCTGACCTTTTGTTAACTTGTGTTTTATTATTAAATGTTATCGCAGAACATCCACATGGGTGCCATGAATTTTAACTTCCTGACAAATAAGGCTACTTGTTTAACCTGTACTGTATCACAAGTGTTTAACTTGTGCTAATAACGGCTGTTCTCTAGTATATTTGATCTTCACTAGTGCACATTGCTCTTCTGTCCTCCATGCTCAATTACAGTAACTTTCCCCTAGTCAATAGAACTTGTCCATAATTCCATTTGAACTCTACAGCGAATAGCTTTTTCAAAGGCACTGTGCAGATTTAATTGCCTTCCATAAGCACAGTTACCTTTTTTCTTTACATTCAACTTGGAAATAGAGAAGCGTTACCATTTGTAGTTCCAATTTGAATGAGAGCCTAGGTGGGCTTTTCCAGTAGTTAATTGCATCTATGGAAATCTTTGACTTTGTGTACTTGTTCTAAAGAGAATGTAGAATAGCAGTAAGCCATGTATGTAAAGTAAGTGTGTGGTTATGCTAGGACTTTGTGAAAGGTGAGGCAAAATCATTCCTTTTGTGGCCTCTGGCTTCCATTTGGTGTACCAAATGCTGACTAAGCGTTGGCTCTCAGTATCTTGTTTCTGTGAGGTGAGTAGATTAAACCCTGTAGTATTCAGGTCTTCTGGGTGGACCACATAGCTGTCTTTCAGACAAAGCAAGGACCATTCCTTGATCCTGTGGCATATCAATTCTCTGCTGTAGTTTGTGTATCTTATGTACATGAACAATTGGCCTCATGTTTGTTAGGAACGTTGGATTTACCATGTAGATGTTAGAGTGCTGTACTTGTGGTAGGAGGGAAAGCTGGCAGCTAGCAACAGGATGAATGACAGCAGCGAAGCCAGACGAGCTGAATGGTGGCCTGTAAGCTGGAGGGATGAGTGATCCTGCTCTAAGACTTTAATCTGGTTCTCTTCTTTTAGGCAGTGGAAGATAGCAGGATGTAAAAGGAGGCCATGTGCTATTTTCACAAATAGCTTAATGTTATTTACTTTTTTTTTTGAAGTGCTATGATTTTTATCTGTTCTCATTGATTAGTACTCAATTCATTTTTTTCCACTTATTTAATAGTTCCTGATTGACAGAAGAATTGAATAGGGGTAAAATTATTTTTAAGTGCAACAGTTGAAAATACAAAGAGGGGACTGAGATTGGTGTTTCCCTCTACAAACATATTTCAGAAGAGAAAAAATTAATTTCTAATCCTTCCAGTAGTGCAGCTCCAAGACCAGCAGTGTTACTTTGAAGGTTCTGTTAAAGAATCTTAAAACCATGTTTCAGCTTACTCTGTTAAAGAACAGAGCAGTGAAAGAAGCATGAAAAATAATTACAGACTACGTCCCAGGACTTTGGGTCTGTTTCTTATATCTCATCATAAAGTTCTACCAAAAATTAAAGGCTTATTTCTTCTGAGTGCTCTCAAATTGAATAGGAAATAAAATTGTGTTTTGTGGACGAAAGAAGGAGAATCCCTACTCCTTGCATTGGTTGGCTATGACTTCTAAAAACAGAGCCAACTTTTGGAATATGAGGATATGAAGATGTTATCTAGGGTGATCTTAGCTTTCCACTTAACTAATTTCTTCCTACTCCGATGCAGTATTATAATACATAGAAAATACTGTTTGAGCTTTCAATTTGCACGAATTTGCCATTACTGTGATTTTGTAAATGTAAGTTCTAAATTTTATTGTCAAGCTTTACTGTAATACTGAGTAAAACTATTCTTGCTGCAATTCAGAGTTCATTTTTGTATGATGAAATTCTTGAGCGCAGTGAAAATGATTAATATAGATGAGTTATCCTTTCTCACAGTGAAAAATATTAGAAATGAATGGTTCTTTCTCTTTTAAGGTTGTTTCTTGGATTATAACTATTTGGATATTTGGATCCTTGACAATTTTTTTACTGGCCAGAGTTCTTGGAGGAGAGGTAAGTACCTGTATGTGAAAAGGAAGTAGAAGGAGGTAATTAAAGTCTCTTGACTACATTTTTCAGTAGTTCTTTTGTGTTTTTGGTGCTTGGCTTTGGACACTGCAGCCAACTAAGCATGGATGTAGTTGAGAACCTTAATGTGTATGTTTCAGGTTCCTGGCCTCCAGAAGTAGAATCTAAAATGCAGAGGTGGTCAGCTACTCCTGTGCAGTGCATGGAGTGCTGGATGTGGTAAAGAATCTAGAAATACATGCTGCAAATCCTGGAGATTGGTACAGGTGCCTGTGATCCAGAGCTGAATTCCTTTCTTGAGGACAAATGCTTTCAATTTTTTGGTCACAGAGCTAAATGGAGCCCTTTTTACTCCCTTTCATTGTCCTTTATTTCACTTTTTTTAATTGGGCTGACAGCAATTGTACAGCAGCATTGTACAGGGCACCCACCAGTGTTTGTTTTCAGCCTTGGCCTTATGCAGTTCAGACCCATTAAAGGATGAAAGTCAGTGTGTGTTTTTCAGCTGTGAAGCCAATTGAAGTCCTGGCCTACATCCCTGCCTCCAGCCGCTTGCATCAGCAGGGCTGGCAGGGCTGTGTGAGCCAGCAGTGTTTATAAACTGAGTCACTGAGTGATTCAGGTGTGAACAGCAGAAAATGCCTTACAGCTAGGCCTGCAAACTGCCACAGTGGAAGAGTCAGGAGGACAGAAACTTCTTAAAATGGCTCTGCAGCTAAAAACTGATTGAATCATCTTATAATAGGAATACTTCTATAGGTGTGATTGCAGGGTACCTTTGCCAGCATAATTCAGATACCCTTAAGTTAGTACATCTTGTGGCTCAAAATGTGAAATGATCAGGATGTATGAACTGGTGAGAAAGGGGAGAGGCATCACTACAGAGCTGCAGAGCTCACTGTGAAGGATCAACTGCTGCAAGAGATAGGAAAAATGGTATCAAAGCAAAACAAGTAACTGTCTTTCAAGCAAAGTTGAACCGGAGAAGCCCAGCTGGGCCAAGGGATATTTCCAACTGTAGTAGGGGAAAATCAGACATTTTAATATCCATTTAATAACCAAACTAAAAGCATTTATGGAAGTACTTTGAACTAGTCTAAGATAATCAGTCATAAATTTAAGCTGGAAATCAGAAGTATCTTAAGGGGATCAGGTTCTAGGTCTTCTGCTAATGCTGAGAGCATTTTGTACTTTGGAAATCTATATATTAATATCTTAATGCAGGAAATCATTTCTTTGCTGCCTGTGACAGTCAGGTCTACAATTGATAACTGAGAGGTCTGTTCTAGTTCTGTGCTCCAAGGTTTCATTTGCACACTCCATGGAGTGGCAGTTGTGAACCACTTAAGGTGGGACATGAAAATATGTAACTCTACCCATCCTTTGTGTTTTTTGTATGTCAGCGTTTCCTATGCAAGCGTTAAAAATGTCCTTAGTTTGTTCTGTTTTTTTTTTTTAATAAATACACTTTTCTAAGGAATGATTAACTACAGAATTCTAGAGTATAGTATAGAAAAACAATTTTCGTGCTAGCAAATGACCAGAAATTTCATGAATACCCAGAACCTTATAGTTATTCATACTTTTATAACATGATGAAATTGCTTGGACAACAATTTTGTACTACAGAGTGTGTTTTTTATGTGCTTGAAAATTTCAGGTTGCTTATGGCCAAGTTCTTGGTGTGATAGGATATTCTCTACTTCCCCTCATTGTCATAGCACCTGTACTTCTGGTGGTTGGATCATTTGAAGTGGTTTCTACCCTAATAAAAGTAAGTTTGGTAACATCTATTGAGAATTTGTTTACAGTTATTCTAAGTCACTTTCCTAACACTTGAAGTATTAATCCCTGCAGGACAATGCAATGTGTCAAAATATTTATAAGTAGGACTTGAACTCTGATTCTTTTGGTTAACATGGGGGATATGACTGCTAAGCAAATTCTGTTTTAAATGCTTCTTTTGAGTACTTGGAGTATATATAGTCCCCAGGGAGATACAAAAATACCTGTGTTATCAGGTTAGCTTTTATTTAAGTATTTTGCTGTGTTATATTAGTTGTATTAAGAAGTAACTACGGCTATCACTTTAGATGTAGATGTGTAATTAAACATCAAACTGAAGAATCTGAAAGTGAGCTGTTCTATCCTTTCCCTCATCATCCAGCTTACTTTTAGTTATTGCTACACGAGTGTGATGTTAGCCATTGTTCTGGGACCTTCCCATAATGGTAGCAGTACAAATCTCTCAATATCCTTTGCAGAGCAGGTGACCATTCCTCTGACTCTACAGATGTGGGGCATAGGGCACAAAGCAATATGTTGCCTGATACCACCTGCTGTCAGACACCTTCAGTGAAACTAGCAACGTTCCCAGATAGATCCTGGAAGTGCATAATGTTCTTGAACACTTCATACAACCCTTTTAGATAGCCTGTGAAGTTATTGCTAAACTTGTGGAAGGTTGACTGAGAACAGTTACTGGCTAAGCTGTACGCTTTCTGAGTTCTTGTTATGCTGATTTGATTAATTTCTGTCCTGTTGGCTTGCTAGTTTACAGCATAATTGAAATACAAGTAAAGTATGATAAACAAGAAGAATAGCTGTGTTTGTGACTTGTTAACTTGCAATTACTATTAAGTGATACATTCAGAAAGCAAATTATTAACCTGGCAGTTAATATTACTTAACTTGTATTTATTTTTAAGTTGCATGAAAACTCTGTTACCTGATTATTATTAGCAGTCTTACATCAACTTCAAGGTGAATCTGTGAAAGGTTCTTACCTTTGGATCATTAGTGGGAAGAGGCAGGACAAGCTGCGTATAGTCAGAACTGTCTGTGCTGTGACATGCACTGCTTCCTGTGGCTTAGGAGCTCTGTGCTTTGGGAAATGCTCCCCAGTCTCAAAGTTGGGGAACTGCAAGTGAGATTTCAATTCCAGTAATTTTTTTCCAGTTGCAATCAGCAAAGTAAACTAGCCAAGTAATGCGCCTTGATTGGTTTCATTGCTGCAGTTTTCCTAAAGTATCTTAGAGAATCTAGTCGTGATCCATCTCCACTGTCCCAGTTTAGGCAGCAAAATCACAAGCGTGCAGATTTTTTTCGGTGTCTTCAGCAATGACGGTTGAACCAGTTGCATAATCCCTCAACCAACTTGAGCTACTCTGACAGAAGCATAGAAGAATATTTTTTTGCTGAGATCCTATTGTCTGCCTTCTCCTGAACAGAACTTTGGTCTTACTGTTTTCAGGAGATTCATGGCTTTGTTCTCATTTAGTTTTAAGTATTTTTTCTTTTTTCATTAATATTCAAGTTGCTGCCTGAGGATAATAAGTGTCTAATTACTTTTTGCTCTAACCTCGTTAGCTTGAGGCTTGAGTCAAGTTCACTGACCTAAAGACTTTAAAAAAAAAAAAAAGTATGTGTACTAACTTCATGTAACATTGTGAGTATTTACATGTAATGATACTTTCTACTAGTCCTTTAAACTAGTTAGTTGTTAACTGAGGAAGCAATGAAGTTTTTGCTACAGTTATATTTTGGGAGACTTTTCATTGTATCTGACTTCTCATTGTATCTGAAATGAATGGGAAGGTGAGTTTCAGTTACCTTGAGGTGGAAGCACTATAATTAAAGCCAGAAGTAAAAATAAATAATTTTAAAAAGGTAATTTAACCCTCTGGTATATATCGTTGGAGAAAGAGTCAAGTATACTGCTTGTCTCTTTTATTAAAAAATAATAATAATTAAAAAAAAACAGTGGGTTTTGGGTTGGAGAAGCTTAAAATTTACATTATGGTATCATCTTACATTACAAAAAGCTTACTATAGATCCTTAGCTGCTTACCTCAGTAAAAAAAAAAAAAAAGTCAAAATAATATGCCTCTCTTAAATACTTACGTAGACTTGAATGGATATACATGGTATATTCTCCTCTGTGTGGGGGCAGAAGGATTGTTTGTGAAGCTTTTTTTGTTCCACCTAAACTTTCTATGTTTCTTTCTAATTATATTGAAAAGACCTGTTTTTTTTTTCTGAATCGTGGTATTTAGAGTGATTTTTTTACGGTGTCAGCTAAGACTGTTCATCCTCTTTTTCAGTTGTTTGGAGTCTTCTGGGCTGCATACAGTGCTGCGTCCTTACTAGTTGGAGAAGAATTCAAGACCAAGAAACCCCTCCTAATTTATCCAATCTTTTTATTATACATTTATTTCCTGTCCTTGTACACTGGGGTGTGATCTAGTGAAAGATGTGGCCAAAAGCCGTGTTTTAGTCACTTGCAGACTGAATGCGTAAGATTAAGGAGGCTGCAGATAATACAAGTGACTGTTTTGTATCCAGTTGTCAAGATGTTTTAAGATTGAAGAGCATATTTGTGTATATTATTTAATGAAGTAATTGTAGCTATATAGATTTGTATTAAAGTTCTAGGTTTGTTTAAGACTCTTCAGATTTTAATGAACAAAATAAAAAGAATCTTGTGTTTTATAAGAAAGTGTAGCAGATATACAACTCCGTACCTGTGCCAAAAGCACTAGGACCAGATTACTATATTTGAGGAGAAAAATGAGAAGTTAACTGTAACAATCTCCAAGTGCAATTTTTCTTTTGAGCTTAAACACAGCTGGCTTTTTTGGCACAGCAAATTCTGTAGATAATATATATATTTATGAAACAGTCCTGATTGTTCACAGAATAGCCTGTATAATCAAGACATGAAGATACTACTTTTAATTTAGTGCCTCAATTACTTTGATTTGGCTGTTGAGTTTTTATAAATTCCAATTTGTTTCAAAACATGTATATACTGTGTATTTTGTATCTATGGCTTGTGTGTAGCATAAGTACTCCTTGGTTAAGGATGTATATTGGGTTTTTAAAGTTTAAAAATTACAAGTATTTGAAGTCTTCACTATCTCTGACCAAAGGAGCAAGACAGTTACTGCGTGACATAATTAAATTGCTTATTTAGAGAACTGAATTAATTTACTGAAGTTTAAATTTACAGAGAAACAGGTGAACACTTTTCTCAGTTGTAGCTGGCTTAATGTCAGAAGAAAAAAAGATCCCTCAAATTTGTGTGACCTCTAAACAATGTTCTTTTCTGATGACAAAATAAAAAGAATGCTTCCCTAACTGTTTTACAACATCTTGCTCTGTTTTGTTTTGAGTAGCGTGGTATATAACCTGCTTCCTTTTTTTTTCCCAACAGCTGCTAATCCCTTGCAAAAAGAAATAAGAGCTGTAAGGTCAGATTCTTCCCCTATAAGTAAGTTAGGACCGCAGCCTCAGTAACAATTACAAGTCTTGCTAATTTTGACTATCCAAGGATTATGTAATATGATGACATGTTAAATATTTCCTGTGTACTGTGTTGGTTGCTTATGTAATGGTCCTTATGGTAATGTTTCTTCGCAAGGAAACTCCACTGAAATTCACTTTGCATGGTACTTAGTCATTTGCAAGCTTCAGTATTTAGTATTACCAAATAGATCATAAGTATCTTTTTTTGTAATCTTGTGTCTTGAGCGGGGGTAGGTGGAAAGCATTCCCTGTGTCTTTTTTTCCCTCTCAATGCTGGAAATAAAAATCAACCATGACAAGGTAATAGTAAGGGCTGTCTTTGATCCCTGATGGATGTATTTCCTTATCATAACTGCAGTTTCTCAGCTTTTTAGATACTACAATGGCAAGTTTTGTTAACTTTTACTGCTCACCAATTGCAAAACACATACTGAAATTCCAACTGTACCACAAGCCTTTACCTTACCCCAGCTGCTTTCTTGGCTGATGCTTGCATTGGTTTTAAACAGAACTAATTAAACTTGATCCTGGACATAAACTGTAAAATAACAATCTAGCATATAATGTGTTAACGGAGAACAACTGGTTGAGTGACCAACACTACACCTGATTTTTTTGACTTCTGTGGAAGTTTTGGTGGAACTGCCGTGGAGTCATACTAATACAATTAAGCTAAACTGGCAGCCTAGTGCTTCTCTGGAAGTGTTCTGAGAGTATATTCATATCATGCTTTAAAAAAAAAAAAGGTTAGTTTATCCAGGAATGCACATTCACTTTGGAGTCTCATGTAAGAACCTGGTCATACCTCTCATGGCTATGCTTTTTTAATGGGAATGTCAAACTAGAAGACTCCAGCTACAGAGGCACAATTTACACTTAACATCACTGACAGGGATACGTTTGGGTTACTAGGCTGCCAGAAAGCTTTCAGATGAGCTCCTCTTTGCATAGCTGTTCATTTGATGTCCATAACGGATGTGTGTGTCTCAAATGATTCAGAGGGTGTCTCAAATGTCTCAAATGATTCAAGAATGCTCTACTTGATCTTGAAATATAATCTTGACATACTTTCATTTTCTCTCTACTAATGTTCTGTGACATTTATAGCTGCAACTTACCTGTTCCTTCTGACAGATGTGGCATGTGTAATATGCAATGTCGATATGCACTTAACATGGTACATATTTTGTACACAATTGCAGATTTGCACCTTTTAATCTCAGTCTCTCTAGGGTCACCTTTTGCATACGCTGTGCAAAGAAATATGTACAAACAGCTTTCAAACGGTTCTCATAGTTTGTATTAACTTTGCATTCAATAAAGTTATTTTTAGATAAGGTATGTGTAAATATAAGATGCTTTTTATATATATATAAAAAATTGAATTCAACTTGTTTACAGAATGTATGTTTACTGAATTAAGACAACTCTATTCCTATACCTGTCATCGATCTCAGGCTTTGGGCCTATGAATAAATTCTTGGGATAATAAAGATACATGGTTTGGTATGCATGGAAACTTTATGTCCCTTTGGCAGGACGTTCCCTTTCCAAGATGAAACACCTGATTTCAAGGTAGGGAATTCTATCTGTAGAAGAGATTTGGACACAAGACAAGCTTTGGACAAGCTTCTGCATATAGCAGAAAGAAAAGTGCACACACCTGTCTCCTATCCTTCGCTATATATTCTATAGATTGTATTATCCAAAAACTTACACCTACCTGAAAATTACGTGAAAGCACCTGTTTGGGTGTAGAGACAAGGTGCAGGTGGAGGAGGTGTGCTTTGAACTTTGTCTTTAATGCTTCTCTTGGAGTAGTGAGGCAACGTAGAGCTTAGGGATATGGTTTAGTGGGGACTGTTAGCGTTAGGTCAGAGGTTGGACTCGATGATCTTGAGGTCTCTTCCAGCCTAGAAATCCTGTGATTCTGTGTAATGCTTCAGTGCTCCTTGGCTGTCAGAGCAGCGTGGAGGAGCTCAGCCCCACAGGGAGCTGTGCTTTTGGGGGGGTTTCTTACAGTTTATTTGAACAGACACTTCCTTAATGTATTTTCAGGAGGATGAAGCCTCTGCTAATTGGGGTCCTTTTAATAAACCCCCCAATGTGTAGGGACCCCATTAGCGCTGGATCCCCTCCATGCCTGGGGCCAGCAGCTCCCTGCGCTGCCGGAGCCTCCCCCTCCCCTCCCCCCGCGCATGCGCAGCTCCCCGCTGCCCCCTCCCCTCCCCTCAGCCGCTCTCCCCCCCCTTTCCCCTCCCCACCCGGGGCCCGGCGCTCCGTTCCGCATCCGGCGCGCTTGCGTCACTTCCCGCGCACGCTGGCGCTCTCCCTCTCCCCGTCTCCCCGGCCCCGGCTGCTGACTGGCGGCGGCGGCGGCGGCGGCGGCCGGGCCTGGCAGCGAGCGTTGCCCCCGGGCCTCCTCTCCTCAGGGCGGCGGCGGCCCGCGACATGGCGGCGGCCTCCTGCTCCTCCGCGCCGGCTCCCCCAGCCGGGCCCGGCCCCGGTCCCGGCTCCGGCTCCGGCTCGGGGCCGGCCCCGGCGTCGTCGTCGTCGTTGTCGTCGTCGTCCGGGCCGGGCCCGTGCGAGTGGCTGCTGCTGCGGGACGGCTGCCTGCGCTGCGACGCCGAGGGGCTGCGCAGCCTGTGCTACCACCCGGCCCTCAACGCCATCCTGGCCGTCACGGCGCGCGGCGCCATCAAAGTCATCGACGGCACCTCCGGGGCCACGCTGCAGGCGTCGGCGCTCAACGGTGAGCGGGGGGCGAGGGGTGAGGGGGGGGTGGGGGGGGCGGTGCCGTCCTGTGTGGGTGCCACAGGTGGTCCCGCTCGCCAGAGGGGCCTTCCAGATCTGTCCCTGATCCCCTCACCTCTTGTGGCACTGAATTTTTTAAGAGCAGAATCCATCCCAAAGTTACATACCTATTCGTCTTAAATATACCTTTGTGCTGCTCCTCAGGCTGCCACATATCTCGCCTGCCTTTCATGCTAGTAGCACTCCCTCAGGTGTTACGGTAAGCAGGCAGGCTCTGTGGAAGCTAGACCCCAGCATCTCTGTAGCTGTGAATCCGTGTTCTTGGTCACCCATTCCTCTTTGTACCCTATTTACAGTCTAGGTCCATAGGAAAAGATCCACGTGTGATTGACACAGCTTTTTCCCCCCCGCAGTTCATTAATGGGTCTTAAGCTGTGGTAGTTGTCAAAATATTGTGGGGTTTTCTTCTGGTATGTTGTGAGACCAGTCCTTGGAACAGAAAGATTTGCTCTGTACTGCTTGTGTGTTTACGCGTTTAGGCTCTCCTTGGAGTTGTATAGATGAGTGTAACTAAGAGGATCGGGCTTTGCTGAGGGATGTCAGGGAAGGATTGATGGTTGTCACCTGCGCGGGGCACAGAAATGCCAGGAATGGTGCAGAGATGACAGGGTCCAGGTACTGCAGGTACTTCTGCTTTAAGAACCAGCAACTGTTCTGTCAACCTGAAAAGAACAGAACAAAAAAATCTGTCATTTCTTTTCACAATTTAGAGTAGATGTATTTTTAAAAGGTTGGAGAAAAAATAACTTATGGAATTATTGAGTAGCTGTCGACTGCTTTTGGAGCTTGGTTGTAATGAAAATCAGACTCTTGTGTGGTGTTTCCCGCTTTCTTCGGAATTCAAATCGCTCTGCTTTTAAAATTCTGTTTTTTGTGTTTTTTTTTTTTTTTTTTTTTTGTGTGTGTGGTTTTTTTTTCCTCTATCTTGCTTTCTCCTAAAGCGCTTTTATTGTTATTAGTAACTTAATTTCTCTATTTTTTTTTCAAACTATTGCCAGAATTTGAGAATTGATTCTGAGCTCTGGAAGAAGAGCGCATAAATTTGGGGGCTTAATTTGTAATTGGTTGGCTGCGTAGGAAATGTTTAATTCACAGGGGCAGAAGAAGGAGTGAACTTTAAATCAGTCAGAGCTTTTTTTTTTTTTTTTTTTTTTTTCCATTTTACTGTGATAAAAGCCTTGCAAGGGATTTGATTTAGTATTCAAAACGCTAATGGTAATTCTTCTCTGAATAGTAACTATTTAAAAATAACTTCCTGCTCTGCTTCTGTTACGCACACTCCCCCTGTATACCTCCCTTACTGTCAGTCTTCCCTGTGACAGTCAGAGCGACTGCAAGAGGAGGATCCTACTCCTCCTCACACCAAACAGAATTGCTTGCAAGCTACCCAAATTTTTTCTGCTCCCGGGTGACTGATGGTTATGTTAATGGAAAAAAATTGATAACCTCGGTTTAGCTTGAAGAAACTTGAAGCGAACATCCTTACAGGTTCAGACTGGCGTGACTGTCAGAAGTCAGGTGCATCTCAGCAGTCGGTCCCCGAGGCTGTTATTGACTGCGTTCATTCCTGTTCTCTCCCTCTTCAGCCCTTCTCTGGGAAGAGGAGGAAAAGGGAATTCAGCTGTTCTCAGATGTCCGCGTGCTCTGTACAGCACAAACTCTTTTCATGTAGGGTAGCAGCAGTTGAATACTCAGACCTGTAGACTGGCTCTGTCCCCGTTCCCTCCACTGACATAAATGACAGGTCAAAGGATATTGTTGCTACAGGGACTTCTGGTGCTGCAACTAAAAATAGAGTCCCTAGGAATTAAAGCTGCCGCTCTTGGGAGACTGCTGCCCTCCTTGGTAACTGGGGCTTTTGCCCTGCCAAAAGTTTTCTGGTGGACAGAAAGGCTGTTGCTCATTACCTAAGGGAAAAAAAATAATAAAATATATAACCGTAGCAGCTTCTCCGTCTAGAAAGTGGAGGAAGAAAAAGGATCCCCTATTGTGGGGAAGGGAAGAATAAAATAAAAGACCACCAAATCCTGGTGTTGCTTTCATCTGCAGTTGCAGTTCGTGGCACCTATATTACTATGGTTAGCTTTGAGCTCCTTCTTAGTGAAAAGACTGGACCTGTGGAGTACTCAGTCTGGTGGAGCAGCGGAGCCTGCCTTCATTAGGATGTAAATGCTGATTGCTTTCTTCAGCGTGTTAAAGAACAAGACAAAAGACTGAGAGGCAGCAGGCAGTTCGGTTATAGATCGGGTCTTCCCCATGCTTCCGAAGATCCAGCTGTAGCCTCTGGCCTTTGTGTGTCAGTTTCTGGTGTTAACATCATTGGTCTGATGTATCGGATGAGCCAGAGGTTGTTCTTCTGTGCCCAAGCTGTAGGAATTCAGTGAGGACTATTCATGCTTTTTGTTCCTCTCCCATACTTTTATGTGATACAACTCTGAGTCGTCTTCAGATCTGCCTACTGAGCGTGTGATCATCTTTCACTATTTCAGTCCGTTCCCTGGGTGGACATTGCAGGTGCGTTCAAGAGCACCAGGTCATTGCTTGGAGCAGCTCAGAGTTTGAGAGTGAATAAGAGCTAAGGGGAAAATCGGGTGATCCTGTAACATCAATCTTTGTCTTACCTGGCTGTGAGGTTGTTCTTTCTGTTCTGCCAAAGCCGTTACGTGATGGCTGGCACATGGTGCTCCTCAGAGAGACCGGCTGGGAAATGCAAGGACAGTTCCCATGATTACTGGATGTTACGCAGTTCTGTGTTTGTTGGTAGTGGTCACTCAGGACTAACAGGAAGCTGTCCTGCGTGTCTGTCAGGCTCTTTATTCCCTCTTAGGGATTCAAGTATTTGTGTGCTTCCAGTTTCGAGTTGAACACTTGCACCCAAAGAGCACGAAGGGTCCAAATGTCAGTCTCTAGACAGCGCTCTAAGGAAGAGCCTTCTCCTCTGCCTCAAAGAACAAACCAAAACAGACAAAAAGAACAACAAAAGCAAAGCAAACTTCAGTCATCTCAGGTGACTCTCGGTGTGTCCAAACAGATGTTTGGTGGATCAGATCCTTTTATTTACAAATCAAGGAAGAAAACTGCTTGAACTGGGGGAGTGCTGTGATTCCCAGGGAAGCTTGACCAGGAACCCGTTAAGGAACTGGAATGTACTGGCTGATGGGCAGTCCCCATCTTGAAGGTTTCTGTAGGATTTTTTGAGATGAATTTGTCATAGTAATGGCTTCAGAGCCTTGTTTGCTAACATGCATAGTGTTTCATGGCTCAAGTCTTCTAAATTACTCCAGAGTCCCTAAAAGTGATCAAAATATGGACTTCTGAATCCAAGTGCTTCATACAGGGCAGAATCTGGTCAGTGCATATACATAACAGTTCCAGCAGGGGAAGGAGAGGCTGCGTTATCACCAGAAGTCCCTTAGCCACCGGTCCTCCTACAGAAGAGCTGAGAAGGAAATAGATCCCAGCCCAGGAGAGTCATCTGTGGCAGCAAGCTGGGGAGTGCTGCTTGTCCTCAGCTGCGTTACTCTGAAGTATGGAGCTTTGGCAATCCCTCTGGGGATATCCTGTCCTGTTTCTTTTTGTTTCGTTTCCATGTGGTACAAGAGGCAAAACAAGAAAAGAATCTCCTTTGGAGTGCAGACCCAGTACAGCTCGGAAATCACAGAGGGAGCGTGCGCTTTGTGTAATCTCTTGGAAGAACCTGTTGGGATACTCTGCCATCCCCTTCTAGGCTTGAAGGAGTTGCAGGCAGCAGCACTTCCAGCGGTTCCAAGCTCACCACAGTACCACTGCTCATGTTGCCTAGGGATCTGCTGCAGCCCACCTTGCTTTTGAGTGTGCTTGGACGTGGCTGACAACACTCATCTGGGAAAAACGTTTCTCAAAGAGGTCATTCCATTGATGTATGTGATCCTAAGGTTATTCATGGAGGGTCTTAAGCACTAGAAAAAGCAGGATAGGAGATCTGTTGGATTTGAGTTGTGTTTAATACCAAAAATGACTGTAGACCACCACGTGCTCCATTCGTTTGCTAGCTTAATCAGGGGACGTCACACTTGACACTCACCTTGCAAGACTATCAAGATGCTGTCAGCTGGTACTTCCAGCTCTGTGGGAGCACATCTGGATTGTCTTCTGCAAAAGCTAACATAAAATAAAAATAGAGATCTCTTTGCGTGTCTTTAAAGGAGTTTTTGCATTGTGATATTTATTGCAGGGATCCAGAAGTAACAACAAACAGTGATGCAGGCGTATGCAATGTTGCCAGACAAGAGAGCAAAACTTGCCGGATTATTCATATCTGGCTGATGGATTCGTGGCTGTCATCACAACAGTAGCACTGTATGAGTAAAGGTTTCAGATTGCTTAAAGTCAGAAAATCAAAAATTTCCTAGACCTGGGCAAATGGACTCTAAAAAAGGTCTTCTGCAGGCAGGAAGATGTGTCTTGAAATACTTCTAGCTGACCTGAAGAGGAGATACTGTGCTCTGTGCCTGGGATTTGAACTTTGCCTTCCTGCTGTGTTCCATCTCAGGTAGTTGAGGTATTTCTGGTTGGTGTGAGAAGTCCCGAGGTTTTCAACCTCAGTACCAGTTGTGGTCCATCTTTGGTCAGGGCAGCTTTTAATATGGTTATGTGACAAACCCCACAGCCCAGCTCCCAGTCATGTCGCACACCAGATTATGCAAAACGGAGAAGAAACCTGGCAGAAGTACGTTCTGGCAGAGAGAGCTGATCAGTTCAAGTCCAGAACGTTATAAAAGCAAGCAGATAAACCTCTGTTGGACCTCAAGTAAGGGCAGCATGAAGAAGGTTTTTGCTTTGGATTGCTCATCTTAGAAAGCTTATCTTTTGGTCTTTTGGATGCCGAGGTGCTCAATGGTCTGGATCTGATAGACCCTCCTCTGCTATCACTGGTCCTGCCTAGCAGCTGACTGGCTCAGAAGGACGCCTTTCTGAGCCCTTGCTAATACAGCTTCTAACAGTATTTTTATGGTTCCTGTTGTGTTGGTGGCCATAACTGAAGTGATATGAAACATCAAGGATTTTGGAACACAGAGTATAAGAAAAGTGTGTCCTAGACTGTAGATTCAGTCTTTGTTTCTGCTGATCTTTTAACAATGATTGTGTCTGGTTTTGGTGTGTGGCGTTGACCTGTTAGTGCAGGTTTTCTTGCCAAGTTACTTTCAAATCAGGAAACAAAGCTGTCTACCCTCACTGTTATGGGGATTCTTTAATTCTCTCTGAACAGTATGACGTCCTTCAGAAATGCTTCTTCAGGATGTCTTGGAAATGGAAATAAGGTTTACAACTCCGGGACAACCTTTGAGCGTATGATGCTGTGCCCGGGCGTGTTAGGAGATAGCTCGTTGCGTGTCGTCTGTTCCCCTGGGATCCGTAGCTGTTCACCGGTTCTGTATTTTTAAATAAAAAATGTACATGTGGATCAGCTCACTTTCCTGATGGGGCTTAAGTGATGCCCCAGGATTGCTTTCTGCCGATAGAAAGCTGTGCTGTAAATAGTTAATGCTCCCTTAATTGCAGCGACTGCATGCCAGCACCAGATGAGCGCCTTGCACTAAGTGGACGCTTGCAGAAAGGGCGGTCACTGCCCTCTGCTCTTCCTTTTGTGCTGTGCTTATGGATACCAACACCTGCAGCTTCTTTTGGGTTCTGTGGGGTCAGATGTTGGGTTTGGTATTGGCCTGATGCCTTTGCTGTGGGAAGGCTGTGAGGATTTGGTAAGGCCCCGGTGCACACCACTAGGCAAAAAGCAGACGGGAAGTCTGGTGTAAGCAAAACATTGTTTGAAGATTTGCATGTATGTCAGGGGAGAGAGCGCTGCGCTGATAAGGATGATGCACGAGAAGGGGGAAAAAGGCCAGCCTTTGTTTTACTGCCCAGCTTAAAAGTGTAAAAATATGGAAATAACAACTTGCCTGTCACATAATTATAAAAATCATTATGTTTAAGTGTCTTGGGGTATCTGCTAAGGCTGTTCAGCGAGTATTTTACTGATATTTTTTGTGTTATATGGAGGAGGAGGGAATTTGCATGTCAGTTAAGTGGTCTTGAAGGTTAGCATCATTCATGGAAACGTGTGTCCCGCCCCCAGTGCAGGTTAGTGAAGGCTTGCACAGCGTGCTGCCGGCCAGGCAGTGCTTCGGCCTGCTCTACGGTTGGTGGAGGGAGAGCTCTTCGGTCCGCTGCACTTCCCTGACCTGAGTGAAGCAACCAAAATCCTGGCTGAGCATTTGGCAGCTGTAGAAGAAGAGTTTGATAAACTGTTCACTGGGCAACAGGCTATAGAGACTGGCAGGAAAAACTACTTCAAGAAAGTAAGGGTGTTGTGGAGAAATGTTGTGGCAGATTCAATTGACCTCCCTTCTACTGGATCCTACATCCAGGCTGAGTTGTAAATGATGGCACACGGCACTGCTAGATAGACTTTCTTTTAATAGTGGATTTTTTTCTGTTTTCTATAGCTTTTGTAAGCCAGAATTAACACATAATTGTAGGTTTCCTCTCCAGGTAATAACACAGGAGAAGGCCGTACCCTGAACTTTTGGAGGAATTTGCATCCCATTGAGGCAGCATGGCAAGCCCAGGCTTCCAAGGTTTAAGTTAACCTTTGGGAATGCCCCCTTATAGTGACACTGAAGTTCAACCATGTTCAGATATCCTTATGCTGTGTGTAGTTGTCTTAAATGTACAAGTTCCTTCATTTTTGCCAGTTCTTATGTAGCATTTGAAAATTCATCCTAAAGAATACTTCCACTTGTAAATATAGCTTAAACACTAATGGATCTAGCCTGCTCTACTTCAGCTTTCTTATATGGAAGCAATTATCAGGGGAAGAAAAACTCCTGTGAGAATGCATTTAATTAATTTGAAGTCCTCATAAGAATTCAGCGGAGCCGGAGCCTGGTGTTCTGGGCTCTGAACTGACTCATAATGACAGAATGAGATCTTGCACTTGTGCTAGAAATATGAAATACCAGCTAAATGCTCAGCAGTGATCATGTAAGCAATTACTGGAGAAGTCAAAAAAAAACGGTCTGAGAATATAAGCGCATCTCCGTGCTGTCACATGTGCAATTTTGATTATTTCCACTCAAAAGGAGTCTAAAGAAGTACAAATGTAAGGCATGCAGTGGGTTACCTGTGCAAGACAACCCAACAGACCATGAATATTCAACCCAAAAAACGTGATGGAGAGTTGGAGGTGGGAAGGTAAGAGTGTGAGAGAGGTTTGCAAAGTTCTGGGTTTGTGGAAAATGTAAATTTGGATTGAACTGTCTCTTCCAGCATGGTCTGGAGGGCATCAAAAGAAATGATCAGGTGCCCAATTTAAACCAATTGCTAGAAACGGTACCACATGCAACTCTTGGCTACAGACGATTGTGGATGCTAGATGTTTAGGTGGAATCACAGCAGCATTAGACAAAGAACGTGTTGTACACGTACCTTTTCTTAAATTATTTACTAAACATTTCATTTAGAGCACTGTCTTGGATAAAATGTGCATCCTTCCTCCGACTCAGTTTGGTTACTCCTGTGTACAGTTGTCTTTCTGCATGTGGCTTCAAAATCGTTGAGCAGAGCTACTGATGTTTGCTCCTTAACTCCTATCCCTTGTGTGGTGAGTTTAGACCCGTAAGACCTTGCACTTGTCCTTGTTGAAGTTCACAAGATTGCTGTCAAGCCATTTCCTTGGCTCTTTGATGTCCGTTTAAATGGCAGCCCTGCCCTTTAATGCCTCAGCTGCCCTTGTTTCCCTCCCATTTGGGGTCACCACAGTCGAGCTGAAGGTGCCTTCTGATCCATCGTCCAGGTCACTGATGGAGATAGCAAGCCCTGTCAACCTTTGAATGCCACCATAGCTGTCTGCCAGCTTGGTGTTGAATCATTAACTCCCAGCTTCAGGCCTGGGAGTTCAGGCAGTCCTCCAGCTTGGTGTTTCGGAAGCTCTTTACAATTTGGGACTTGGACAAAGAAAGGGGGAAAAAACAGCTAGACCTGTTCCTGCCAAACAGACCTGGAGTTTTAAAAGTGCCATAACCAGAGTGTTTTCTCCCGTTAGAGACTGCAGGGTACGTAATGGGTGAACTCAGCTCCTCTGGCCATTTTAGTGACAGAAAGAGGAACTGGTGGTAAACATTTCAGCTGGCAACGGTTTTGTTGTGAAATGCTGTGATGGGAACCGCTCTAGAAGAATGGGGACTTCCTGGTGCTGACCTGCAGAGCGATCTTTGCCTGTCTTTGGGTCCGTGTGGATGCCCTGTAACCTGCCTGAAATTTCCCAGATAGATCTTTCCTGAAAATCATAGTTCTTATTTGGAGAAAAACTGTGAAAAAGACACCGTCTTTTTTTGTTTGTGATCTGGAAGCTTTTAAGAGTTAATGGTAACTTTTGTTATGAATTCCTTGATCGGACATGTCTGGTTAATATTCCTGTGACAGCCTCCCATGTTTTGGGCCAGGTCACACACCTTCCTACACCCCTTTAACAAGAAGTATTAAACCCAGCTCTCATACAGTGAAACCGATACTGAAACGATCCTGTCCTGCTTGTAGCTAAAGGAAAAGATAAACTGCAAGTCACGTGCCTTGTTCTTGATTAATGAAATCCAATTTTGGCACATGCTGGAGTTGCAAATAAAGTGCAGGCACTTGGCAATGCTGAGCTGGGTGTTTCTGCCTCTTTTAGCATTCCTACTGCTAGAGATCAATTTTAGTGATTTTTTCCTGTTTCAGCTCTAAATGTGGTTTTGGTTTGTTCCTTCATTTTGGACTGCTATTCCCAGTGATGTGGCAGATAGAGGTGTAAGTATGTAGTGGGATTTAAAAGAGAAAACGTTACTCACGTAGGAAACAAGCAGGTTTAGGCATGTCCAGTTCATTCATCTAAAATGGCAACTTCAGCTTGTTTTCATCCAAGAGATTCCTTTCCACCCTTATCCTTCAATTTGGGGAGTTTTTCTTTGGGGAAAGAAGGGGTGCACGGCGTGTCTCCAAGGTGGCAGCAGAGTGCTTTGCTGAGGTGACGTTTGGTGCAAGTCAGGGGCTGGTGCTGGACCTCGAAGGTACGGAGCGCTGCTGAAGTTTGCACTGAAGGTGCAGGAGGAATAAGAGAGGATCTACAGCTGCTAAACTCAGTGCTGATGAGCAGTCAGAGCCTGGTTTGTCCTGCCACATCCATCTTCTCGTTACTGAGTTCCCAAATGTTCATAAGTGCTAGGTCTTTGTTTCCTTCTGAGCCACTGATGTAGAGCACTTCAGAGACAAACTTGTTTTTTTTGTGTTTTTGTTTTTTAAACCAGACCATTTCCGTGGTTTGTCTTTTGTCCTCTTTCGTGTGCAATGTTACTCCTTGCACCTAATCCCTGCTTGTGATTTTATGTAGTATTAGTTCACAAGTGTTTTCTGCAGATAAAACACGTTTCTGAGAAAATTAAGACTTGTTTTCTATTTGCATTGTAGAACTTGTGCACCCTGTGGTGTTTTTTGGTTTTTGTTTTTTTTTTTTATGTGAAATAGAGGCAATAGGAAAGGCACCTGCCTAGTAAAAAAAAAAAAATATATATATATATATATATATATATTTCAAGTGATACATACATATTTCTTAATCCTAGGTACGCGTGATAAATGTGTGGACAATAGCTGAGCAGTGTTGTGGCAAGAAGTATATTTGTATCTAAAGGACAGCATAATTTTACTGTCTCTTAACCTGGCGTGTGGAAGGAGAATTTCACACAGCCTATGCCCATGAGTGATAATATCTCCTAAACGTAAAGCTTTACACCTACACTTGACAATAAGAAGGGGAAGATAAAGTTTTGGTTTTAATTCTTATAGTAAATTTTAAGGACTTCTGCAGTTGTACCATTCTCTTCGCTTGAGCTTTTGGATTCTCTTCCTTTAAACAGCTTGAGATGTTGAAATCTAATGATGCAAAGTTAAAAGGACAGGCAAAGCTTTTGAACTCCAAACCTTTATGTGCTTTGATTCCCATGGCTGCAGTATTTTGAAGTGGGTGCTGGGATCTTGTTTGGATGTTTTAGTTTAGATTGCAAGAGGAAAAAACAGTATCAGTGCACATGAAGTGTGTTTTGCTGAGCTGATGGGAGTTGTATTTCTCCAAAAATATTACTTGGAGTTCTCAGTCAAAAGGCCTTGCTGCATCCATAGGTAGAAGTGATGGATGTCCCTGTAGGTGGTTGGCCTTGGATCTTGGCATTATGGAAGCCTTGCTATGACACATGCATTTACAGCTCACTTTATAGCTGTAGGTAAGTCCTACTTGGCTGTAACTTATATATTATTTGTGTTTTGTTTATTTTATTTTTTATTTTGTATGCTGTGCATTGGGAGTGTCCTGTCAAGAGATTTACTAACTGCTATATGTTTTAGTGCCATTCCTGGCTAGCAGTCTTCAAGGTGGCTTGACTTTTTTTTTTTTTTTTTTTTTTAATATTGGAAAAGACCACAGGTGTTCCTCTCAACAGTGACCTGCATCTCTTCGTGTTGGTGGCCACGCATGTTCATGTAACAGCCACTTTCTTTTCAGCTGTAGCCTCACTGGGGCTAAAACTCTCTATAAGCAGAGAAACTGCGAGAAGCTTTTTAGTTCTACTCCTTAAAAAGCCAGGCCAAATGGGTGCTTGGTTTGGTTCATCGCGATGCCTGCAGACAAAGGGGCACAACAGAAGCTGCTTAGATCCTTACGTATTCTACAGGCAAGCTGGTTTTCTCTAATAGATTTTTTCATAGGTCAAATTTCTGAGCACAGGAAATTGCTGGTCTCTGTTCTGTACTGTGTGACACACGGAAGGTGGAGGGGAATGTTCCCTTTCTCAAATTCTTCATTTTTGCAATCTGTTGTTTGTTTGCTTTGCTTTCAGCTCCCCAGGTCACTGGCTGTAATGCTGCTGTAGGTGACATACCATAACTTAATGTGCTGTCATGCTCTCACTTCCAGCGTGCTAGCAGCCAGGTTTCCTTAAAGGAACTGACAAAAAGCTTAACAAGTTCTTTGTGATTTGCAGTGGTTTTAATCCTAGACAGATAAGCCAGAGATGTTGAGAGGAACTGCGATCTGCAGAAGGTGTTTCCCTGGGTTTTGGAGCAATGCTCAACACCGATGGCATAATTTCCTTGAAGTTTCTTAGGCTCAGATTAAGGTAGCTTGTTTGGGATTTATGTGCTTCAAATAAAATGCAGCTGGCAACCGTAAGTAACGTTCTAGAGCTAGTTTAGCCAAAATCTTTCTGGCATGTAAATAACCAAAGTATTTGGAAGCCCCACGAGAATCACAGCTGTTGGGACTTGGGCTGTAGTTAGAAGGTTTTGCTTTGTTTCGTAACAGTAAAAATAGTGTCTTGATTAGGCATGTTGTCTACCTCATAATTAATCTTCATTGTCTTGTAAAATTGGGACTGCTCGCACAGAGGGTATTTGTTAGCCAGGTGGTGGTTCACACAGGAGATTTCTTTAACTTCGCTGCAAAAATTGTTTAAGAATAAAACAAATCTAGCCTTAAAAGCCATATGGGACCAGGGCTCCTACAGGCTGCTTAACTCGTACTAATAGGGCACGAACATACTCCTGTGGTTGACAGGAAATCAGAAGTGGCTGTGCTGTTGGCACTGCCCAAAAAGGTGAGCTGCTTTTCTCATCTTCCCTAAAAAGAATAGGAGAGAAGTTAAAGAAAGTGCCCTGTTGTGATCTGGCAAGTTCAAACTTATATTTGAATTTTTGTAGAAACCATTATTTTTCTATAGAAGGACTTATTTCCTTGCCTGCAGCTGTGTTGGAAATTCCTGTGTGAGGAATGCCAGCCTGTTGCCAAAAGGACCCTTTTTTAGAGGTGAGGTAGGACCAACAGCTTCTCCACTATCGAGTGATTCTGGGGCTCTTCAAGTGTTTCTGACTTCTGTAGCAATGCTTACAACTGAGTATACTTCACCCAGACAAAAGCCTATATTTTGTGTCCTATATTTTGAGTATGCGTGAGTCATTGGTTCAGAAAATTTGGTGACGAGGGCAGCTGACATTTAGTCTCGTACTGTTTTTGAGAGAGGATGCTACAAATGCAGTGTGGTCAGATTTATGTTTCCTCCATTCGAGAAGGTTTAATTTCTGTTTATCTGTATCAGTGTGTGGAGATGAAAGAATTTGGGATTGTAGTTGTCTTTATCTGGATGTTATCTACCAAAATTATGTCTTTTTAATTAATTGTAATAAAAACAGCATCTAGCGTCTGAAGAAAGAGGAGAACAGGGGCAGGACTTGATTAACACAAAATTTAAGGAAACTCCTGTTCCTGTGTAACAAGAAGAACTCTACGTTGCCTATCCAGAGGTTTCAGCTTTGCCCTTTGCATGATGTATCTCTGTGCTTTTAACATGCCTACAGCCTGCTCACGTAGCAGCAGCTTACATTTTCAGTGAATTCACACACTTTGCTTTCTACACAGGTCGCGTATTACATAGCGTTAGTTTTACAATCCAGCCAGCCTCAGACACATGACAGCATCGAGTGTTTACACACTTGGGCTCGTGCCCGTTGCCACAGCCTCTGTTTACATCTGCTGACAGCCACCCCCGGCAAACATCTCTGACCTCTCCCTGGCATCGTGTGTGCAGAGCAGAGAAGAAATAAACTACCTTAATGTCTAGAAGAACACATCTGTCTTGTGTCTCTGACGATGTACAGGTGGAGGCAGGGTGAAGCTTTGATGAAAGGTGTCATAGCTAATACGCTCATTTTGATTACCTTGGGAGGCAGAGATTTTACTCGAGTGTTACATTACTTTCCAGAACAAATATTATAGGTCTCTTATAAAAGCTGCTTTCTAATAAGACTTTTTTTTTTTTTTTTTGTCTTTTGCTTTACAGCTAAACCAGGCGGGCGGGTGAAGTGTCAGTATATTTCTGCTGTGGATAAAGTGATCTTTGTGGATGATTACGCAGTAGGATGTAGGAAAGATCTCAATGGCATCTTATTGTTAGACACAGCTCTGCAAACACCTGTTTCAAAACAAGATGACGTGGTTCAGCTTGAATTGCCGGTTACAGAGGTAAGATACAGGAGGAAAAAAGTATGTAAATAACTGTCAATAATACTGAAACCAGATGTTTGTCCTGGAGTTTCTGGTGTGCTATTAACAGCGTGTAATGGTTAAGTTTTTTAGTTATTGGCCATCACAGAGCAATAGCTTCTTGTGGTTATTCCTATCTCAAACAAATGATGCCTTGCCTCATCAGGAGCACGTTATTTCAAACAAAGAACTTCTGTGATCAGACATAAGGACTCATTTCCAGAGTATTGTCAGTGCTTATGTATAGTATATGCTCTTCTAAAAGTTGGTCTGGGCTGCTAGCATTCTTCGTCTTTTTTTATTGTTTTTTGTACAGGCTTTCATGGAGAAAATGTCAATTATGAAAGCAGTTAATATGACGTTGCCACATGTGAAGAGCTAATGTTGGAATTTAATTTCTCTAATTAGGTCAGTTGGCCTGATTTGGGGCAAAAAAAGAAAAGGAAAGAAAAAAAAACACACTTTTTTTCCCCCTGCAAAATGTTTCTTTCTTTCATCTTTGGACCCCTACAGTTGCAGTAACATTGTTTGCGATTCTACCTGGTTTGAGACAATATAACCCACGATGTAGTATCACTGTAAGGGAATCAAATGGATACATATTCCCTTAGGTGTATTGCTCAGGTTTGTTGCTTGGTTTACCTTGGCTAGTGAAGTGTTTATTAGGTGAGGTCGTATGTACATCAATATTATGTTGCCTAATACAAGATAGCTGACAAGGTCTTTGGTGATGAGAAAAGTAGCTTTCATCTGTGGAATAGAGAAGGGATGTAGGTCTGTGCAACAATTCAAATTCTAAGCGAGATGAATTCTTTCTTTGGGAAGAGCATAGAGCATCTGCCAATGCTAATATTTAGACTAGTACATACAGTCCAAAAATACAGTCAAAAAAAAAAAAAAAAAAAAGAAAAAGAGAACCAAGAAAAAAAACCTGGACTACTGGATCCGGATTCTGAATCTTTAAAGCACTTTGTGAAAAGCACAATTTCCAATTTGGGATGGGATAAATTTATACTGAATGATGCACTACCAACAAAACCTTAGCTTGAGCAATGATTTCAGACATTTTTGTGCTCTTGGAGTATTGAATAATAGGTGCTTAGTAGGAGTAACAGCAATAACCTGTTACTTCACAGAGGTTTCTGCAGAGACCTTTTCAGGTTCCTTACATTTGCTGCCACTGGCATCAATTTTAGACCCTTTGTGGTTACCTATGAAATCTTGGTGTGTGTGGCTAAATAGGAAGAAGGTGATAGGTCAGCATTTCCTTTCTAAGTTTTGCTGTCGTTGGTTTGTAGCTTCACCTTTTAACACCAACTGTTTGTGTCAGTTTTAGCTAAAGATTCTTTTGGTTTTAAAGAAAAATTTGCAGGCCCTTATTTCAGGGTTAAGATAGTAGCATTTCTCTGTAAAGGTCCTTTCTGTAGAAAGAAATTGGAAAACATTATAATTCGGCAGGGACCGGCTGGGAGAGGTGAGGACCAAATTGGGAAAATGGGAGGAATTTTGTTAGCCATCTTTTAATTGTAAACAAGAGTTACGTGGACTTCAGAAAGTTTTAGTGGATATTAAATATCATTCAAATGCATCAATCCAATTCCTTCATCACAGGAAGATTAAGAACCTTTATCCAAGCAAGTGTATTTTTTGTTAGTCTGTAGAACTTCTCTGCAAATCTTTGCTCTTTAAGATAGGTCTGCTGGTGATGCAGTGCGTTGTGTGTGCATTTCTAATCGGCGACATTGACAAGCTGTGATATTGCCTTTATGCTGTTTTTACTTCTCCCTAGAACACTGTAAAATTATAAACATTTACAGTTCATCTGTTGATCTTCTATCTTCTGTGAGAGATTTGTGAAGTATGAGTTTGTTGAAATCTGAGGAACAGACACAGGCTTAGCTAGGGGGCTGAGTGGCCTTATTCTGCTCTTCCACCCTGAGCTCCCCAAGCTTGTAAGCAAGCGGCCATTTGGTCATTCTGTTTGGAGCAGTATCTGAGTGTTTTTCGGATGTAGCCTGCTTAACAACAAGTACAGAATGCTCTGTGCTTTTCCCAAAAGGTCTACCTTTAAATCTTACCTGTGGACGTGAAAGTAATGTTCAGTGGGGCAAACCAGAAACACATGCGACATGGAAGAAAAAGAAGTTGTGTAAATGGATGTTTACAGTGTTCTTTTCTAGTTGCGTTAGTTCTGAGTTGTAAAAATTCTCTAGATTTCAAAACCAGCCCATTTCCTTCTGCCCAGTTTTCCAACTTAATTTATTATACTAGCATTGTAAGTAATTTATCTGTAATTTTGCTAGTGTTGTTTTGCTCTCTATCATCTGTTACTTTTCTTTATATATAAAGATACTCAGAAAAATGTCAAAACTTGTGGACTCATTTTTTGTCCCTGAAGGTGAATGAATCATTTTGAATGAAAACCACTGGGTAATACGTGATTTTATTTTGCTTGGCTTTAATATGTGATGTGTTAATTGTTTATGTGACTGACTTGTTTAACATTTGGTAATACAGTACCTGAGGGAACTTGCAATAATTACTGAAATTACTGCAGATATTTATCCATTGGTTGGGCTACAAACTAAAATCTGGAACTGCTTGCTCAACTTTGGGTCTTCTGTGGGATTATGCTGATATAACATAAAACAAACTAGGTGTGCCAAAGTGCATTTCCCAGAATAACGAAACAGTTGTAGTTCTTGTCTGGAGCTATTCAACGTGGGTGCTAACTACTCTTGCACATCTGCATTTTAGGCTCAGCAGCTGTTATCTGCTTGCATAGAAAAAGTAGATGTTTCTAGCACAGAGGGATATGACTTATTCATCACACAACTGAAGGATGGTTTAAAAAATACCTCACATGAAACAGCAGCAAATCATAAAGTTGCGAAGGTGAGAATTTATTTTCCTACTGTCTAGCATGGATTCCCAACTCAAATTTGCTTGCATATCATTAACGAAGCATTCAGAGTGCTTGACTTGGTGTGACGGATTTCTTTTGAAAAGGATGAAATATATTATGTGTTCCTTAGTTCTTCTGAGGGAAATTTTACTTATTCAAAAAGAAACTAGCAGGGTGTAAGCTTAACATTTTAAACACACAAAATTTCCTTGCATCATTATGTCCGTGCTGCTTTTGTATGTCTGTTCTTGTATTACTTAAATTAACTGAAATCATGAAAGAATGCAATACGTGCATTTCTTTTTGCTTTTGACACCTTTGTGAACTATTTGTTGTGTACATGTTAAAATCTTAAAACATATTTACCTGTGCACTTTTTTCCCCCTTAATTTAGTGGGCAACGGTTACGTTCCACCTTCCTCATCATGTTTTGAAGTCTGTCGCCAGTGCCATTGTAAATGAACTCAAGAAGATAAATCAAAATATTGCTGCCTTACCTGTAGCATCCTCTGTGATGGATAGGTTATCTTACCTCTTACCCAGCGCACGACCAGAACTTGGTGTGGGACCTGGTCGATCTGTGGACAGGTACGTTAAGACGAAATAAATGATGAATTTGACCCGTTAGTTGGATCAGGATAAGCTCTGAAATGACCTTATTCCCTGAAAGGGGAAAAAAAAAAAAAAGAATTAGTCCTGCTCTGTACGTTCTTGCTCTTATACATACAGCTAATCAAGTGTTTAATGCAAAATGCACTGTACCTATTACTAAACTTCGAGAAACCTTTGAGTACCAGAAGGCTTATGTTTGGATTCTGACCTCCGTGCCTGTCAGATGAATTCATTTTGTTCTTACTCCCAACATACATGTTCGGAAAGGTGACATATGCAGCCCTACGTTTAGGTCCCCAGGTGGTACTATAACATGTTAATATGTTGTGTTCATCCACGTTTTATTCTTCATAATGTTTGGTTATGGTTGTGTCTGGACAGTATAGTGCACGTGACTAGTTACTTGAGTTACTGGCTGTACTCAAGCTAGTACTATAAACCTTAGGAGGCTGCAATGTTAATGTATTCAGAAACTGCATGGCTTTAAGAGCTGATAGATGCTTCTTCTGAACACAAAGTGCACACGTTTGTCTACCAAAGTTAGAGCATACACACTATGCTACATCATGAAATCAATTCCTTTTCCTTCATGCAGGAAGGAGTTATGCCCTTGCTTTGTGTTTTAGAGGATAAAGTTTAGGAAGTTGTTACCTTTGGGTATAAATGCAACTTCTGAACTCTCTAGTCACCTGCTATGTGTTTGGGATCAGAGAAAATTTACCTCATAGACTGTTGCTTCATCTCTTTCTGATCCAAGTGATAATGTGTAAGTAAGTGAGTAACCTATTATTTTAACCTTCATAAGCTGAGACTAGTTAGAATGCTGATAAATCTTCAAAGTCTATAAATGAATGCCTTCTTGAAAGTTTCTATATAAATACCGTTTAGCAAGTATGTCATTATATGTTACGGTTCAAATAATTAAGAAAAAAATATATGATTGCATCTCTCACCTCCCCTCCCCAAACCTCCAGGTCTACCTGTACCTTGCCATATTGTATTGTTGGTTAGAGCTCTCTGAGGTCAGTTTCTGAAGATGGTATAATGTCAACTTACGACACCCCTTTAGTGGTTGTTAAAAGAATATTTTATTTCCTTGGTGGGAAATGTTTCATATAACCATTCTCTTGCAAAGCAGCAAGAAGCTCTTGACACTGAGGGCAAGAAGCAAGAAGTGAGGCACTTTTCCATTGAACAGTGTTAGTTCTTACAGCCATATGTACCTTTCTGTGCAGGATGGCATCTTATGGGATGATACTGGAGAACTTGAGTCAAGAAAAAATAAAAGATGATAGCTGTTTCTCATGTGCTATTTCAAATGAGAGATATGCACTGAAATTAAACAGGGATGGTGGGGAAAAAATTGTGCTTATTTTCCTTGTAGGCGTTGCATTTACAGAGGATTTCAGATTTTGTGATTTAATAGTTTGTAATTCTCAAATATTACAATATGCAGTGAGTGACAAACATTGGGAAGTTTGTATTGTGTGTATTCAGTCAAGCTTAAAATATCCCACTAGGGTATTTTAAAATATGTATTTTCTTACCTGTTCAATTGATAAACCCAAATTTCTGCAGTAGTCATCATTTAAAAAAACAAACCACTTTATTCCACTTTTATTTATTCCACTTTTAAGGCCTCCAGGTTGTTGTGTACTGCTTTTGGTCTTTTGCTGAGGCACTTTAGGCACCTAAGTGAGAGAACTTGGTAACTTTTCTGTAACTGTTAATGAATATTTTAAATGTAAGTTATTGATAACTACCTGTGTTATTTCTAACAGTTGCTAGAGCATTGAAAATATCTCATAATTAGTTTACTTTGTTGGTTTTTATTTAGTTATTCTGACTGGCAGTTTTGGATAATGTAGTTTTTTTTGCCTTTCTAGGTCTTTGATGTATAGTGAAGCTAACAGAAGGGAGACGTTCACTTCATGGCCTCATGTGGGTTATAGGTGGGCACAGCCAGATCCTATGGCTCAAGCTGGGTTCTATCACCAGGTAAAAGGCTTTGTTATTCATAGTATCTGTTTCCTAAGTGACGGTTTGGGGTGGAAAAAAGTATTTTTTTTTTCCTTAACGGATTTCCATAATAATTCAGAAAGCATAATGAAAAAATGTCATTCAGCTCTTTTTTTCTTACTGTTCCATATTTTCATGCCTTGAGGTTGCTTCTTTCTTGTACACATCACAGAAAACATTGTTCCAAATTAAGCATATAAAATGCTCATAAGGATCAGATAAATCTGAGTTAAACAAAGATGAACTGAGTAGTTACACAGCATCTCTTTTGTTCCTCATGAGATAGTTGAGTAAATATTCTTACTTTTTACAATACGAGTGAAGCAGAAAAAGCAGTAAGCCTGACACCAGATTTTTTTAACTACATTTTCCCAGTGGCACTTGAAGAAAACTATATTGTGACAAACAGCAATCGTAGATCACATTACTAAATTATCGAGCTTACTGAATACTACAGCCTCAACGTTTTACTCCACTACTCTTTTCTATTCTCATTTTTCATTTTCTGAGGTTATTTTCACTGTAAAATACTTATGTATGGTATGGATGTACATAGTGCATGTTGTTTGACATCCATCTTGTCTGCCTTATGTCATTGCAACATTTGATAGGTGCAAATGGATAATGTTTTTCCTAAGTGCTCTTGAAAAGAGCATGTTCAGGAATTAAAATACAGGAAAAAAATGTTAGAATTGTATCTGCATGTTCCCAAGTGTATCTCAGTGACTTGAAAAGTAGTCATGAAAATGCTAAATTTTAAGAGAACGGAAAATTCTATTCTTTTCCTCTGTCACTTCAGCTTGTAACAACCATCTTTGCAGAGGAGTTGATATCGAATGCTTTATATTTCAGCAGATTGAAGGCATAATAGGAAATGTTTTTTCAACTTGTATTTTTACAAGCATGCAAATGTACAGTCAAAATTTTGAAGCTCAGCAGAATTTTTGAACCTTATGAGTTTTCTCCAAAGAAAAAAATGTCTTAGTAGTGAAGCTGTTCACTTATGTTCTCATCTATTTCTGTGTGGCTTTTAATCAGTGGCTTGGGTGTTGTTTCTTGATCTCTTCTATAGAAATGTTGTGTATCAAATTTTTTAATGTGAAATATTTCCACTTCATGTAATTTTTGTCCTTTTATAAATTTGATGTTGTATTTTGCTATGCCACTAGAAGGAGCGGACTTGGTTACCCACTTAGTGTTTTGTGTTATATAGCTGTATGAATTTCAAGTGTTCCTTCTTATTTTTATAGCCTGCTTCATCAGGAGATGACAGAGCTATGTGCTTTACCTGTAGTGTGTGTTTGGTATGCTGGGAGCCTACAGATGAACCTTGGTAAGTTCAATAATATTTGAAGTAAGTAGACAGGTTTATGCTGAAGATGTTAGAAATCTTGGAGGACAAAGGTCTCCATATCTCGATAGAATTTCTGATGAATTTAGGAAGTTGCACTGATGAGAATGACATAGTACAATAAAATATTTTTTGATTAGTCCCATGGAATCATTCTGGAAATCCAAACTTCTGTATGATACTAAAACCCAGAAATTGCAGTTGTTTTTTTTAATTCTGATGTGGTATTTCATTTCAAATTCTTGACAAAAATGGCAACCGACATTCCTTTGCCTGGTTCTAAATCCAGTCTTCTATACAATTGTGAAAAGAACACAAGTATTTAAACTGCAGTGACCATGCAGTACATATTTGCCTTCTACATAAAGTTGCAAGCTCTGTTAAAAGTTGCCTGAATCAGCTAGAATTGTGCATAGTGACAGAAGTGAAGGACCTTATACTGATTTTAAAAGGGTCCTTAATGTAATTTTTGTCATGGCTATTCGGTAATTTATAATCATTATTTCAACACATCAGATTCCTGACTTGCTGGAAACTTTCCTTTTTAACATGTTTCACAGTCGCCATCCTATTAATTTCCTTGTTAATTTCCACACATTTTATAGTGATGTAATTGCTCTTTGTCCTATCTCTGCTTCCTTATATATCAAGGTTAGAAATTTGTTGTGGTTTTTATGCTTCTAGGTCAATGTGTCATTTAGGGCTGTTTTCAATTTCAATTTTTGTGTGGTATAGAAATAAAAATGGGACATTACAGCTTCGTATTAAGGCTACTTATAATATCTCATGGTATTGGAACTCTAATGTATTTTTTTGTTGTTGTTATTCATGCTAATGTGATGAGCTACTGTCTGTAGAAGGTTTTTTTTTAATGTATGATTTTTAGGACTAATTATGGGACACATTCTTCCATCTGAATGTGACTACCCATTAATTGATCAGAGGCTTTCATACAGTTTGCTATTAAGAAATAGCAGGGGAAAACGTTTTAGTGAGTTTCTTATATATTTGAGTACAATACGGTTCAAATGGTTCAGTTACAGGGCTTCAAGGGCTGAGTTTGTATATGATGTATATGCTTTTCAGAGTAAGAAATCAATTTTGATATGTTTTGTTTTTAATATGAAAAGGTCTGAACATGAGAGACATTCCCCGAACTGCCCGTTTGTCAAGGGAGAGCACACTCAGAATGTACCTCTTTCAGTCACGCTGGCAACAAGTCCAGCACAATTTCCCTGCACAGATGGCACTGACAGAATAGCCTGCTTTGGGTCTGGAAGTTGCCCTCATTTTCTAGCTGCTGCAACAAAGCGAGGAAAGATCTGCATATGGGATGTTTCCAAACTTATGAAGGTATACAATATAACTAATTTTTATTAACTAATTACTTCTGATTAAGAATGTATTGATACATGTCAAAGATCTCTTCTGCTTTTTGTTGTTTCTCAGGTCCACTTAAAATTTGAGATCAATGCATATGATCCAGCTATTGTGCAGCAACTTATGTTATCAGGAGAACAGAGCTCAGGGGTTGACTCAAGGAGACCAACACTAGCATGGCTAGAAGATTCATCTAGCTGCTCAGATATACCAAAATTAGAAGGAGACAGGTATGCCACTAAAAAAAAAAAATTTAAAAAAATAGCAATGAGAAATTCTGCTTTGTAAATGGTAAATGCTGTTCCGTTAAGTCATGTTTTGTGAAATGTAACATCGGTATGTGTGGGTTTTTTTTTGAGATTTTAATTCTTTTGTGTCTGTACACAATTCAACACTTGAAAAAAAAATCCATCTTTAAAGCTAGTTCCATTTTAGTTCCACTGTTTCAGGTATTTAATTTCCACTAATAGAGATACCAAATCTTATTGTTGCTCTATGCTGATGTTCCAGAGACAGAAAAGAGCAAGGAATACAAGTTCAGGAATAGCTTTTCATTTTAATTTTGGATTATGTATTTCAGGTTTTGAAAGTGAAGGGTACTTGCAGGCTTTTAGAATGCTTTTGTTTGTTTGTTTGTTTTCTCTGATTGCTTCTCCTTAGTTTCTGCTTATGTTATTCTGAAAATAAATTATGTGGATGTGGTAGGAATTGCTTTCATTTGTACTTTTAACGCATACATACAGACAGTGAGACAGTCCTGTCACAAGCTTTTAAACAAGTTAGAGTATATGCTGACACTTAGTTCCATGTGAGAATAAGCAATATTCTTTCATTTATGCTTCTTACAGTATGATACTGGAAATACATATTAATAAAACTCAAAGAAAAGAGTGAATCATTACAGGAAATCTCAGGACGAAAGTTGTGGGTTATTTTTTTTGAATGTTTCTTCCTAGAAGCAGTATCAGAAAGTAACAGTTCTGCTGCACACACAGGAGTATACTTTTTTTTTTTTTTAAGTTTGGTGTGATTCCTACAGTACTGAAGAACAAATATGAAGCTTGCTGTTTTGAAGAGCATATGTAGAAACATGGGCAGCATTAGGGGATGCTGCCTATAGGCCTAGCAGCCAATCATTACTAACAGCTGCTGAAACTTAGGCTCTGACTGTAGCTTTAGGGCTGTAAACTCCTTGAGAGTTAAAGAATTAAGCCGTTTTTAATTGGTGGTTAATGGATAGTACAATGGTGCTACTCAAGACTAGATTTTTTTCACTCTATTTAATCTTTATGAAGTTTGCTATCACTTTCCCACCCAAGGGGAAGCTGGGTGATGAAGAATTGAATCATTGCTGTCTTTAAGTGAAGGTTGATCAGGTTTGAATTTAAAAAGACTCTCTTTCTTGGGCCTGAGGAGAAAGCATCCAGTTTGTTGAAATGGGGGAATCTGACTGGTACTGAGAGTTGTTATACCCGAAGGTGCAAAGGCACTGCTGTACTTTCTGTATGAAATGGTCTCATAATAGCAAATCATTTTCTTCTATTAGGAAAGCCAGATGGGTTAAAGCTTCATGTATTCTTAGAACTACTGAAGGGCCTATTTCTCTTCAAGAGGGATCTTGACCAGAAACTGCTTTTGTGAAAAAATGACTCATGTGGTCGTATAATTTTTTTAAACAACGTGGTGTTTGTATGCTGTTTCTTTAAGGAAGGGGCTCTGAGAAAGTCAAAATTCATTCAGGTATTTTGAACCATGGAATGAATGCTCATAAGATAGGTGTTGGTAGCTGCTGTGATGTGGGAGAAAGTCAGTACACCTGAGTGGAACGGGACTACCCTGAACCATGACAGCTTCTGGGCTAGGCACAAAATTGCTTGGTAGAATTGGAAACCAGTCTGGCAGCTCCACCTTTCAGCTACTATTTTGAGGAACTTTTGAAGAAGGTGTCATCGTTTTTTCTAAGTATTGAATGTTTGTTTGCTTTTGTGGTTTGTCTGAAAGATTTCTGAGAACTGGCTTTCATTTTCATTCAATTTATGTCTGAATTACGGGGAATACAATAGTAGAATGAGGCAAATTGGAAACCGGTCTGCTGGCTCAATTACTGAGGAAAAAAATCATGATGTTTGTGTCTGACATCCAGCAATGGATATACAATACTGACTAAAAGAAACGCAGGATAATAACCAACATTTGATTCTCTTTACCCTTTTTTTTCCTAATTTATTGAAAAATAGGAATGCAGCGACAGTGTACATGGTGTCATTCATAAATTTTTTTTCAGTGATGACCTACTGGAGGATTCGGACAGTGAAGAGCATTCCAGATCAGAATCTGTGACAGGTAGGTTATATTTGCTCTGTATAGTACTTTAGAGATCAGAAAGAAAATTGTTTTTCTCAGGCTCTTAAGAAATCCTTGTCAAAAGCAAAGGATATGTATTCATAGTATTTGGGGGGGGAGGAAGAAAAAAAATGACCTGAAACAGTGCCAATAGTTAAGTCATTATTTGTGTGGTGGGAGAGAGTAGATACAGGGGAGAGAAAAAAAAATCACTTTGGTTAATAAATGTCTTATTTGACAACAAGCATTGCTTATCTTGCTGTCAATAAAACACACAAACCAAGTTAAAGGAACTTACTTAGAACAGGAACAAATTAGAGCTGCACAAAACCCTTTAAATTCAGAGGACTGCTAAAGAAAGTTCCTCCATCTTGATTGTTTCTCTGTATGTATGGATTCTGATAGAAATTTATTTATTTTCTCATCCTGAACAAAGCTTTCAAATGGAAGCAGTACAAAGCTATATATGGTGTTTGCATTATTTTCTTAGAGGTCTAATCAGAAATTTTGATGGGTGGGACGATTGCATGCTTGCTTTTCATAGTTCGTTTACACTGCTTAATCAAAAGCAGCAGGGAAGGAAGTAAAGAACATGTGCATGTGCATACACACAAGGGAAAAAAAGACTTGACATTTTTTTCAGCGCAAGTATTTATGAAGATGATGCTTTATCATTTATGCTTCAGTCTCAGCTGGATTTTTCCTTTGTAATCAATTAAATTTTCGCATTACTTAATTGAACTCTTCTGATTCACTGTAATTCTTGCAGTGCTGTTTAATTTCATCATGCCCATCTGAACACTGTTGTGTTTTATAGCAGCTGAGCGAGCTCTTCATATTGTCTGTTACGTGGTGGTAACTCAAGCTTTAGAATAAAATTAAGTGTTTTACAGCTGAGATTGGAGAACGAATCTGCTGAGTTGGAGATTGTCCATGGTGCTGGGCTGGCTAGGAAGAGGGGTGGTACAGGGTGGAACATGAAATGAATCGACTGGATTGGTTGGGTTTTAGTGTGGTGGTCTAACCTGTGTAAAATAATTGTTGAAAAGATCTTACTGTTTACCAGGAGAGCTATTGTCCTGTTTTCTTTACTTTCACTCTTGTTGATAAAACTTGGGGAGCCATTAGCCTATGTAGAAGAATGTTTCTAGACCTTTTGTCTTGTTTCATGACTAACAAGTCTTGATCTTACAGAATGTTACAACATACTGAAACTGTAGAGCAGAAATTTTTCCTTAATTATGAGAATAAGTCCACAATACATGTAATGTGATTCCTTTTTATTTTTAAACATATACTACATTAATCATTTCTGTTTAAAGGGCATACATCACAAAAAGAAACTATGGAAGTCAGCCTTGATATAACAGCTCTCAGCATTCTTCAGCAACCTGAGAAACTGCAGTGGGAAATTGTTGCAAATGTTCTGGAAGACACGGTTAAGGATCTAGAAGAACTCGGTGCAAATCCCTGTTTGGCCAACTGTAAGAGTGAAAAGATGAAGGAAAAACATCTGGAACAACACAACATTCCCTTTCCTTGTTTATTAGCTGGAGGTCTCTTAACATACAAATCACCCGCTACCTCTCCTGTTAGCAGTAACTCTCAGCGGTCACTGGATGGCTTAAGCAGGACTCGAGGTGAGAGTGTCTCGGAACAGGGATCAACTGACAATGAATCCTGCACTAACTCAGAACTGAATTCCCCTCTGGTAAGGAGGACTTTACCTGTATTGCTGCTATACAGCATTAAGGAGTCTGATGAAAAAGCAGGAAAACTTTTTTCACAGATGAACAATATTATGAGTAAAAGTATGCATGATGATGGTTTCACAGTTCCACAGATCATTGAAATGGAGCTGGACAGTCAGGAACAGTTGCTGTTACAGGATCCCCCTGTGACTTACATTCAGCAGTTTGCAGATGCTGCGGCCAACCTAACTTCTCCGGACTCGGACAAGTGGAGCTCTATGGTTCCCAAGCCTGGGACTTTGGTTCAGTGCCTGCGTCTGCCAAAGTTTGCAGAGGAGGAGAACCTGTGTGTAGATTCAATCACTCCTTGTGCAGATGGAGTTCATTTGTTAGTAGGACTGCGGACTTGTCCTGTCGAATCTCTGAGTGCAATAAATCAAGTAGAGGCCTTGAATAATTTAAATAAATTAAACTCGGCACTATGTAATAGAAGGAAGGGTGAAATAGAATCAAGTCTTGCTGTAGTGAATGGCACAAGTATCGATGTAATCCAACATGAGTCACCAGCAGATGTACCAACAACTCCTTTAATAATTCAGCCTGAACAGAGAAGTGTTAGCGGTGGATACCTAGTGCTTTATAAAATGAATTATGCCACTAGAATAGTTACTCTAGAGGAGGAACCAGTAAAAATCCAGCATATCAAAGACCCCCAAGACACAATTACCTCAATGATTTTGCTCCCACCAGATATATTGGATAATCGAGAGGATGACTGTGAGGAACCTGTAGAGGAAATGCAATTAACTTCTAAAAATGGCAATGGGAGAGAGAGAAGATCTGAGATTTCCACTCTTGGGCACCTGGTAATAACTACTCAGGGAGGATATGTAAAAATACTAGATCTTTCGAACTTCGAAATTCTGGCCAAAGTGGAGCCACCTAAAAAAGAGGGCACTGAGGAACCAGATATGTTTGTCTCTGTGATATACTGTTCGGGCACAGACAGATTATGTGCGTGCACCAAAGGTAAGACTCTTTTTAATATGTTTTTTAATGCTTTATATTGCTGTGTTTGGATTGTATTATAGAATGTAAGATGGTAGGCTATAAATTTCAAGATAGTAATAGGCAAATGCCGTTGAATTTACCTACAGTTTACTTTCGTTCTAGAGAGTGTGGGCTCCATTCCTCCTCTTAAATGTGGATTTTCATGTCTAAAATGGGGATTACTCTTGGGTATGTCCTGTCCTGGTTGCGTATTGGTTAATGTTGCTGTAGCATCACAGATCTGCTTAAATCCAAAACAAAAGGATTTTTTTAATGTAATTATTTCTGTGCTGGAGATAGGTGCTTCAGAAAAATGTTTTCTGTAAGTATTGGAGATATTCTAGAGAGCAGAGAAGGTGATGCTTTTGTACCTCAATTCAGTGATAAGTTAATAAGATTGTGTCTTCTTTCAGATTGGGCTGCTAGTTCTGTTTAGGCCTTTTTGCAATTGGAATTATTCTGTCTTGGCTCTGAGAGCCAGGACCATGTATGTGGGATTGTTAAATCCTTTTTAAGAAACACAGTACATTTTGGGGGGTAAAGGGCAGGTGGGCGAGGAGCCTAACTGAAGTCCAGCTGATTGCTGCTTCACAGGAGAAGAGCTGAACCTGTCCCTACAACCCTGAATTTCTCTGTATGCCAATGTCCCATATAGCTCTCCTGCACTCGAATGCAGCTATGGTGGACATGCTTAGTCTCTTTAAGTGCTAAGCTGAAGGGATGGTTCACACGATATAGAGGAACTCCCACAAATACCATGTTGAACTTTATCTCCACCAGAATTTCAGTTGTCACATTTACACCTTTCTCGGTTGCATCATGTTAATTAGGTAGTCTTCAGATGAGTGGCTGTTAAATCGGGCCTACTTGTTTTTTCTGATAGTCTAGTTTATTGTAAAAATTTTGTCTGCTAAGGACTCTGTATTTATCATATACCTGCTGTGAGTTTTGGCACTGGAAACTTTATATTTACTGCTTTAATACGGTTGAAAGCATTGAGTATTAGCAACTAGTATTGATATGTACAGATTGCCAATGGAAACATTTGGATTTATTGCATTGTCCTATTTTGGTAGAAACAGCTAATAAACTGTTTGAGCTTTATTTAATAATGCGCATTTTTTCCTAGTTAAAATGGAACTCTAACCCAAAGATTAATTGCTTTTGAAAACTATATGTATCATGTAGATATTTCATATATAAAATAATTATATATATATATACATAAATATAATACATGTCATGTTTTTAACTCTACTGGTCAAACATCAAGTCTCATATAAAAACAACCTTGCTAAGCATTTTCCCACAGGATGGTACTGCTATTCATTTAATTCTCACATGAAATCTATTCTGTCTGTCTTGTGTTTAAGGCTAATGACAGAAGTTAAGGGGCTTGCTGTTTCTGTGCATGCTATTTTCCCATCCAGTGTTAGTGTGTATGGTAATGATGTTCTTGTTGCGTTTGGTATTACCTAAACCTGTTTTGGGACCTTGGATGCAAGACGCAGGTCTGTTGATCTGGGAGCATTTATTCTGTGTGTGTAGGAGTATTTGTCTCTTCTGCCTTTATAATCACCACTTCTGTTACTGACTGGAGTTTGTCTTCCTCATAATAGGCAAGCACATCATTCTGTTTTTTCAGTAGAAACCTCTTTATTTTTTTCTGAGAGTGCTATAGTGTCCATTTAGTAATTTATAAATTCCTTCGCCTGCAAGTTCTTTTGTTCTTGCTGCCTTTAAGATAACTGGGATTTTCTTTTTGTTCTGTGGTCCTGCAAACCACAGGCATTTGTTCCTCTGCCATCAAATTTCTTCTTTTGAATGTAGTACTTCAATAACTCTTCAATTTTTTATTCATTGATTGTTCTTGCCTTTAATTTACACCCACATTGCCTCTATTTAGAACTTTTTTTTTGTTGTTCTGCAACCATTTTAAAATGAATTTCAAAAATATTTTGGTTGTTTAAATATCTTGAAGTTTGTATTTGCATTTTGTTCACTTCTGCTTATATAGTTTTTTCTCTTTTGAGAAATTAAGTACAAAGTCATCACAAATGTTTAGGGACCAATATTCATTAGAGGTCTGGATTTCAGGATCTGATACAAGATACATCTGAAACCTTAGAGTCCTAGTATTTCATGTGGAATTTGGAGCTTTATAAAGAATGATCTGATCTTAAGTATAAATAACAGTACTCTAGAAAACTCAGAAATACTAAAAGAAAGAGCAAACCAAAAAGCTCAACTATTTATTTAACTTCTTCCATTCTATATCTAGGTGTATATTTGAATGACAATGTAAGGAATAGATTTCCCTTAACTTGCGTTCAGTCCTTTAATCCTGCTACTGTAAGTGGGTAAAATTGCTTGCTTATCTGCCAGATGGCCAAAAAGATTTTTCATTATTTTATCTTAAGTGCAGTTTTCTTAGGCTTCTTCCAAAATCCCTTTGCAGTCTTTGCTCTTCTGTCTTAACTACCATGTAGGGGATGTGGCTGCAGTCAGACCGTGTAAGGAAGACTGGTGTTGAAAGGAGAAGGGCCACATTCACTGGTGTATTGAATGTTAATCCTAGCAGGTAGCTTGCAGTGCAGTGACGCAGGTGAACATGTTAAGTAAATGCTTTTGAACAAACATGCACTGGAAGTGCTTGGAGGTCATGGGAAAAGCGTTCAAGAATATGGGCTGAGCAGTATGTTCTTTACTATTTACTTGCTCAGGTGGTGGGAGAAGGTACTTGAACATCTCCAAGTTTTGGATGTAGAAAAGCCAACTCTCTCCTGTTCCAGCAGAAGATGCTTGTTGACATGCTAGCATCCTTGGTAGATCATAATTCTCTCTGTAGCTGCCCTTAAGATATAACTGGAAAAAAATATATTTGTGTGAATGGGTGTTTCAGGCTTTGAATGTTTTTATGTAAAGATGTTTTCGACTTGCATTTGACGTCAATCATCTTTGTGGGTTGGGAATAATTATGCTTATCCCACTTAAAAATATTGCACCTTGGTGTCAGCCTCAGGTGCTTCTCCGTGAAGGAGTGTCTGTAGTTGACCTCTGGGGTGAGGTGGTGAAGTATATTCTTGGTTCCAGTTCTGTCAAGCAGAGAATAGACTTTAATCTCCGTGTTTTGCTTTCTTCTCTTACCCTTGGCCAAGGTAAACTATGGTTAATATCCCTCTTAGCAGTGCTTTGTTATCACTTGGGGCTGTTAAACATTTTTGCATCATGTCATTAATATGAAACTTGGCTTAAATTCAGTAGCATCCAAAATATGCTTTATTATTAAACTCTGCAGCGGGCTCACAGCAGTGGAGTGGCCTTCTAGTGGTACTTGACCTCTATGATCTGGTGTTTAAGAGGACCAGATATAATTTGTTTTGGATGGGTAAATTTCAAGGGCAACAGTTATCGCCGCACTCTTTAAATCTGTTTTCATCTAATCATTTTTCTTCTAACTATTGCAGGCCTACCAAAGATTGCTTAAGTGAACAGTCCACACCATGCGTTCTACTATTTTCTTTTCTTGTTTTGGGATGTTTCCTTAGCCATTCACTGCTACCGATGTTAGGAACTTCAATATCTGAAGCTTTCTGAAGAAATATTATCAAGTAGGAAAGTGGAGTGGCATTTCAAATAAATCAAATGCTCTCAGAAGTAGAAACTTTCAGGGTGTTGCTATGATAAATAAAGCAAGTACTTTTCACCTAGACTGTATGATTAAGTAGGTGCTAAAATCTGTACAGTGGCTCTGGAGTGCTTGAGTATGTTCAAGTCAGTGAAGTATTCTTGGATTGTGCTCACCTGAAATTTGCAATCTAATTCTTTCACAAATCTACTTTTGAAATATCCATAGCAAGTGAAGGTTTTGCAGTAAATCATTTCCATATTGATCCCCTTGAAAATGTTAGTATTTGGTTTTGCATTTCATCTAGCAAAAGTCTCAACAGAAGGTTGATTTGTTTTAAAAAATGATTCTTCAGTAGTTCCCTAAATTAATGTAGTTAATGTTTTCAGTTTAATTATTGAAGTAGTTTGGGGAAAAGCAGTGGGAAGAAGAAAGTTTTCTTCTTGTTATCATCATAAGAAGGAGGAACTTTACTGCTTTTTTATTCTAGCAATCCTCTTTTCTACCCATGTTGCTTCCCAGCTCCATTTGCAGTTGCATAACCAGCTTCTTGCATGTCATGTTTTCTGGAGTACATTGGATCAGTTCTGGTGGATATTGTCTTTTTCTAATTACTCAAAAAAAGGAAACGTTAAAGAAGACCACAAACATTGTATGTAACCCATCCTGCACGTTAATACCTTAGCAGTTGTTTTATATGTTCATCTATAAGCTCTTTTTTCTTTAGATGTCTATTTTGCCATGTTTTGGGGCATTTGTTTTGTGTACCTAATTTTGCCCAGTTCTTGCCTGCAGTGCTGCGTTATAACAGGAGTTTTTGTCACTCTCCTTTGCTGAGAAAGTAGCGATTTTTTCAGGCTGAAGCTTGGTCTTGTCAAAAATTGAGTTGTATGTGCTAATATTTCTTGTAGCAAGCTTGACAGAACTGGATGGCACTTCCACACATTTGAGAACAAACACCACCAAATTTTGTGCCACTCAGTTATAACAAATTTATTGCTCTTGAGCTGTATGGAGTGTATTTATCACTCTCTCTAGCTTTTTTTCTGTTTTTGTTTTCATGTCTTATTTGTCTCTGTCACTGGGCTTTGTCAGCCTTGTGCATTAACATATTTGAAGTTGAGGAATCAGTCAAGTGTTTTCAATTTTCTGCCTTCATAGGCGATGGGATCTAATGGGGATGGGAGGGACTGAGTTTTTTTGCCAGAATTATTGTTGGAAATGATCCTAAGGAGATCATCTCAAGGTCAGGATCAATTACACATACCCTTTCAGAAGGAGATCAACCTGTTTTTGAGGTTCTTCTGCATTGGAGAGGTAACAGCCTATTCACAGAATTTCTTCTAATGCACAATGTCCTTGATGAATTCTTTTTTTCTGGTCTCTAGTCTGTATTATCTGTGCTGATTGGAGTCAGTTGTGCCGTCCTTAATTGACATGGCAAAGATCCCTACAAAAGGGAGTGGGGACCTCAAGTCATTTGTTTTCATCAGCTCAATACCTCAGTTGTTTTAAACTTCCCTCAGGGGCTTTGAAAGAAGAAAAAAAAAAAACAAGTATTGCACTCCCTTCCCAAAAGATCTTCTCAAGTCCACATGCTTCTTGACCCAGAAACAGCCACAGTAATCCTACAGATGTCTTTAAAGGAATTCTTCTTTTCTGTTTAATAACTGCGCTCTGTACATACTGTCTGTGCATGTACACACTAGGACGTTTGCACTTTGGAGCAGGAAGCTGAATCGGGTTCATCTTATGACTCACAAGAACCTCTTTTACAGAACTGCTGGCTAGCTGATTTTCCGTTTTCCCATAATAATGCATTTAATTATTCCTTGCCCGGCTTGGTAGCTTTCACTCGTCTCTAGTCAATCACATTCTATTTTTTCGTGACCCAGGATGGAATTTTACAGCTGAAATGTCCAAGAATAGAGAAAATTCTGTTAGAGCGAGGCTTTGGGAAGCTTTCTTGGGGAAATCTTACAGGTGTTCCAAACTGGTATGTAGGAACCAACCCTTGTTTATTGGCTAGTTGCCTGTGGTATGGCTTAGTGGTCTTAATGCCCTTATCTTTGGGGTATTGGTTGATTGTGTGCTTGTGTTGTGATAGCTGTCGACATCTGTGTCATTGTTCCAAGTTCCTGCCAAGATGCAGGACACCTTCAGTGTATCAAACACTTTGCCAGATTGGCTTCGACTGCAGTGGCCTCATCTCTGACATGTCCTCTAACTTGTGCCAATGCTGCCTTCCTGGAACTGATCACTGGTGTGATGGAAGGAAGCTTGGGATTCATTTGGATGGACTTCTGATTGTTACATTCCGTTTGTGTAACTAACCCACCAGGTTCTTGAGTCTGAGCAAGTTACAGATTTTAAATATAGTTCAGAATTAAACTAGAGGCAGGCACTGACCTATTCTCCTTAATCACCAGTGATAGGACCTACAGGAATGGTGTCATGCTGAGGCAGGGGAAGTTTAGGCTGGACATCAGGAAGAGGTTCCTCATCGAGAGTGTGATCATACCCTGGAACAGGCTTCCTAGGGAAGCAGTCACTGCAGCAAGCCTGTCTGAATTTAAGAAGTGATTGGACTGTGCGTTTAGTCACATGGTCTAACATTTTGAGTAGACCTGTGTGGTGCCAGGAGTTGGACTTGATGATCCTTATGGGTCCCTTCCAACTCGGGGTATTCTATGATTCTATGACTCTACCCATGTTTTTAATGCTCTACCTGCTATTTTCAGGAAATACAGTGATACTGTTTTCTAATTCTCCTTTATGATCACTGAGAAAGTCAGTGTGAACTTTAATGTCTCCTTGCTAGTGCAACAGAAGCATTTGTCATCTCTGTCCAAAATTGATACAAGCATTGAAGTCTTCAGGTAAACTACTAATTACTCATCCAGTACTTTATAATTCTAGTAGTAAACATCGTGAGTCCCTTTCAGTCTGGTAGTACATACCACGAGCAAGTAAGAACTCAAATAAACAAGTAAGCAAATAAATAAATAAATAAAGCAAGGATGACAAATCAACATTGACTTTTGCACAGATTTTTTTTCCTGGCACTTGACTACAGGAGCTATGGTAACACTACAACAAATAAGCAGGCATCGTCAGAAGGTCATCCTGAGATGTTCTGTGAGAACAACCACCTCTTTTGTGACACAGAAGCAAAGCCACCTGCAGGGTTTTGGAAAGCTTGCACAGGCACTAATTAATTTATAGGCTAATACAGTATCGCTGATGTTCATGATGAAGTTTTTTTACAGAAATGTGTTAAAAACAATAAATAAGTGAGACATTTCAAGTTTAGCACAGAGATTTTCTTCGAAGAGTGGTGGAGCCTTCTAGGAATTCAGGGACTTGCTCTTCTTCTTGTAGTGTGGCTAAAATCATAAGGCTGTTTTTTGCTGCTGTTAATCAGCAGTACTTGCTACTATTACCAATTAGCAATTTATTGGCAGCTAATTCATTAGCTAATGATCAATTCCAGCATGATCAATTCCAAAATGATTGTTGGTTAAAACAAAACAAATCCAACCACCTACAGATTGAGTAGACCTTGGCATCACGTTCCCTTAGACAAGCCCACAACTTCCCTGTCTCCTGCTCTGAGCCATAAAACTGGTAAATGGCCAGGTCAGTCTGAACTTCCATTTCACTCGGCTGTGCTATTTTCCAGGACAGGAGGTTCTCGGGTTTTGATCACTGAGATCACATAGATCATGGATCTTTGGGCAGTAAACAGAATGGGAAAGAACTGAGGTTTGGCTTACCACCAAACGGAGCTGAGTTTCCTAACATGTCCCTAATTCTCATTGTTCAAGAAAATTGCTGTGTGGTTGTGAGCTATATAATGTTAATTGCCATAATTGTGAGCAATATAATCTTAAGGAAGCTCACTCTAAGCATTATTTACTAGAACTATTCTTTTTTTTCTCTGCTCTTGGCATCTACTGCTGACATACTGTTCTGCATCGGGGTGGGTGTATGGAGGGCAGAAGAGGCAGTGTGGGCTTCTTATGGGATTTCTGTAAAAAAAAGCCCAATAGGAAATGGCTTAGTGGCTTAATAAAATAACTGTTTTAAAGAGATAAACTGAAAAGAAAATGCAGATGGTAAATCTTACGTCCCTTCAGACACCAGGAGCCCTATTCTCATGCAGTATCACTCTGACCCCACAGCATGTAGCATCAATTCTGGCCATTGGGCGGTTCCTCCTTTTTGGTGATTCAAGCTCTAATAGTCCTCTTTTTATTCAGTCTTGTTAAAACAGTAATGTTATTAAGGTGTTTTTAATGGGTCTTTCTTACTGAGATCCAGTAAAACCTTGCACCATCTCTCTTTGTGCCTTAATCTCTGTGTGTTTCACTTCCTCCTGCTCCCCCAGTGCAAAACATGGACCTGCTGATTATGCTTTTATTTTGGATTTTTATTACCTACATTATCTCAAGTTTGTTTGTTTGTTTCAGTTGACCTGGACAGTTTGCCTAGCAAGGTTTTTCATAACGAGTCAGGTGCTGAAGGGCATTCTGCTATCAATTTTCAGAAAAAAAAAGGCAAAAAAAAATAGAAGGCCTTCCAGGATTTCTTTTTTCTCTATATATATTCCAGTAATTGGGATTTTTGTGACTACTAAAACTGTTAAAAACATTTTTCCATGACCTTACTTTTTTTCTCAGTGATTTCTCTGTTTACCACCAGCGATAGGCACAGATGAATTCTGTCATTTATGATGGGCAACTTCATTGAATGATTTCAGGATTCCACCAATACATTTTGTCCACTGAATATTTTGGAATTGCCCTTCTGACTGTTGTACTGACCGGTGTTGTTATTCGAAGTCTGTTAAAAGATATGAAGAGCCCTTTATTTAGGAGAGTTCAGCGGGAAAATGACTTGTTCAATTCTCAGATATTGAACTTGGAAAGGAAACGTATGCAATGTGTACAAACAAAGTATGAAGGCCTTAGCTGACGTGGTGGAACAGTTTCTGTTTAACTCATGGTTTGGGTTATGGAAAGTATCACAATTGTTACGATCGGGGTTTCTACTGGGACTTGTTTAGTTAATTGCCTTTTATCCCCCTCTTCCCTAATATTTTCTTTCCCTTTGTGAGATTCACAGCTGAAGTTAGTATTTTGGTAGTTCACCCTGAAAAATGTCATAGCAATAAAGCAAAATGAGTTTTCATGTTCCAGGTCCTGTATAACTATGACTGTAGTCATAATTGTGTAGTACTTTGTCTGGAAGCTTGTCTAATGAATCAAGTTTAACCATATGCATGTCTAAATTTGCTTCTTTCATTGTCTGATGATTTTAGGTGGAGAACTTCATTTCCTTCAGATTGGAGGAACCTGTGATGACATAGATGAAGCTGATATACTTGTAGATGGATCCCTTTCCAAAAGCGTAGAACAGTCTTCAGAAGGTGCCAAGCCCTTATCTAACCCTTCCAGTCCAGGCATTACAGGTAAATTGTACATGTTTAAACATAATTATATTGCTTTTATTATTCTTGGAAGTTGCATGGTGAAGTGATTGTGAGTTATTTAATATAAATAATAATTTTATACTTTGTTTTATTACCCTGCAGTTGGGTTGTGTAATTTTTATGTATATTTGCCACTGCTTATATACAAGTGTAACATTTTAGCACTTCCCAATTCTCAAAAATCCTTTTGTGTAACTGATTGTTTTTCCAATCACTGCATGTTATCGTAAGCAGGGCAAACAAGGAAAAAAAACAGGTAATTGTGCAGACACTGAACTTCCCTCACAATTTAAATAGGCTTGAACTGATTATTTGGAACAAAAATCATATGTTCATCATCTAAAGTTGTCTTAGTTTCATGCAGACGACATCCAGCTCTACATAAGAAAACTTTGCAAAGTTTATTTGATAAGTATTTTTGCATGCAATGAAGTTAATGGTATCTATACTTGAAGTAGTGCAGTTGCTGTTGTGAAATAAACTTCAGGTATTAAGTCTTGGATTTCTGTTTCTCATAGTTGATTTAGGTTGAGCCTTGCTCAAAATCTGCCATCATTTACATGTCAGTTTGCTTCCTGGAAAGCTGTTTGCTCTTGGACTGAAAGAAACAATTGTTTCTAATTGTCCAAATTCCATTTTTAGCTTAAACATGATATTTAGGTCTTTACTGCAGTTCTTGTTCACCCAGTTCTGCCATCCGCTTGCTTTTGTAGTATCCTGGCCCGCTTGGGTAAACCAGGTGCTTTGGTGAGAGGTAAAGTTCATTTAAGTAGTCACATAAAAAGGTTGAAAAACAGGAGGGTCTCCTCCTGCTTGTAGGAGAAAATGGTGTGTGTGCAGGTTATGTGAGCTCCTGTGGGGCCCTCATATCTTTTCTCAGTCCACATGTAGTATGCTTCATTGTAAATAATTTGGCACTAAGACTTAACAAATCTAATTTTGTTGGTTAAGCCCGAGGAAGATTTGAGTCATATTGAGGTTTCTGAAGTATAGTCTAGCTGTTTTGGTGGTGGTGGTGGTTGTTTGGGGGAACTGTTGATGAGAGAACTGTAAAAATATTGTGTTTTTCATTTTGATTTAACCTGCAGCTGTTGTTGATAGAGACGCATTATTTCAGTTGGGTTGGAGTTTGGAGGTTTTGGTCATGTCTGTTGGGACAGAAGTAGGGCTATGCAGGAAACCGATGACTCTTAAATTAGAAAAAAAATGAATCTGTGAAGTATGAAGGCAAAGCAATGGTAGAATGTAATCTTGCGGCCATGACTGTCAGAGAAATTGTTTATTTTTTTTGTGGGTGATGGGTAGAGTGTCTAGTGCAGGTACAGAGGACAAAAGCTGGGAGGGACTGAGTGGCAATACAGGGATGGTTCTGGATAATGAACGGCATCTTCACTGTCACCAGCCTACTTGCTGTCTGTCTCCCAAAATCCTACTTGCATCCGGCCCTATGACGCGTTGTTCTGGGCTCTGTTTGTAAGGTTCCTGATTTTACTTAGCAAGCAGGAAGGAAATCAAAAGAGGGAAGGAAAAGTTGATTTTCAGTATAAGATTACCTCTACGCAGCAGTACAGCAGTTGCTGTCTTCTGCTCTGCGCTATGGCTTTGAGGACTGAATTTCTCTTGCTGCTCCTCTTTCTCCAAAGGAGCCATTCCTGAAGTTTGAAAACTGCTAAGTAAAAAACTGCTGTACATACGTGAGGGAAGGAAGGCTGTGGCTTTCTTCTGCACCTTTCTTCTTCTGGTAATGGCAAATAAAGCAGTAAACTCTTTATAGAGAATGTGAATATTCAGGACATAAATCTGCTTCATTAGATGCATTCCCTTTACAGTAGCTTAACAGATTTAAGTGACTTCCACTCAGAGGGTAACTTTGACCAACCTGATGAGTCAAAATGATGATAATTACCATTTAAATTCTGCCAGTAATGTGATGGCAAAATTATTTATTTATTTTTTAACTCTCCTCCATGCAGTCTGCAGTATAGACTGTACTGAAATATGACCTAGTGCAACAGATTTACTTATGCGTGGACTTCTAAATAGTTATACATTTAAGTAGCCCACAAGTTGCAGGTCTTCCTTTAAGCACTAATATAATTCAGGGAGTGTAGTGTTGCTTGATCTTGGTCTGTACTTGTTCCCAGTGAGATGCTGGAAACAGCAGCGGTCAGACAAATCAAGTACTGTTCTGCTGTGCTCTCAGGCTGAGCTCCTGGAAGCTGTGAGAAGTTGGATAATCATTGGAAGCCAGCCCCCAAATGAGGGGCTAGGCAGGAGGTTGAACCTAAAAGATTGAAGAGTTCTTAGAACTGCCTGGGTTAACAATATTTGTGCCCATAATACTGGAGTCTTAATGTGTGTGTGAGTGAGTGCTAGGACTGTGCAAACATCCTCTGAAGTAATGAAGCTGTCAGAGCGATAGGGATCATCCTCAGGCATTGCCCCCAGCATCCATCACATCAGCGTTGCTTCTCTTTTAATCCAGGTATGTCAAGAAGAAATGTTTCTGTCCATTTCTTTGCATGTTTTTCAGACAGACATAGCTCAACAGAAGGCTTTTTCTTCTGGGGAACCGAACTCCTAGGCTGATCTGACTGAGCATAAAGCCTTAACCTATGTCCCATGTCACAGTTGGTGGCAGACAGCATCAGGCTGTTTTATGAAATCACTTTGGTGTTCTCTGAAACTGTAGCTGTGGTCAGGATAGAACCCCCAGTGACAAGCACAAGCTTTTGTCTGTCTACTGTACATATCATATCGAGTATTTTGTTCATATGTTTGTTTCTCCACTGTATGCACTCTGGAACAGTTGCATTTACAGTTTGGCTGCATTTTAAAGGGTATTGTTGTAGAAGGAAATGTGTTAATGCTACCAGGTCTACCAGGTCATGCATCTTGATTGCAATTTCCTTTTAAGGGAAGGGGTGTTTTCGTGGTAAAGTAATGTAAAATATGTCTTTTTTTTTTTTTTTTTTTTCTTAGAAGCAACTTGGAACCAGTTTGAAACACCTTTTCTATTTTGCTACTAGTACTTCAACCTACTGTAACTCATTATTACAGTACAATAAAAATCATGTAATTTTGCAAAAGAAGATAATTTTCCAGTGCTGTCAAGTATACTTAAGTCTTTAATTTTTCAGCTTCAGGGCCTGATGTATATGGTTGATCTGAATCTGTAACAGTTTCTTTTGGAGGGGAGAAGGGGAGCAAATTAGCAAAAAATCCAATCTATTGAAATACTGAACTGATACACAGTTTGAGCTATGATCTTTGTTATTGTTGCAATATCACACAGTTAATAAGGTTCATATTTGGCAGTAAAAGATAAATAAAACAAAGGTGTTTTCTGTATTATTAAAATTAAATTTCTGCGGCATTTTTAATCTTTTTAGCATTTTCGCGCGTCACAGACTAAAAAGCAGAAGTTACAGCTTCTGCAGTATGAGTGAATTTTCTGCCTGACCCTGGGTCTCTCATCTTGAGCTTCTTCACTTTTCTGGAAGAATTGTGCGTGTTTTCTCCTCTCAAGCTAGAGGATGTGATCTTGTTACTGATTTCACTCATGCTTGCTTTGCAAGATAGTGTCTAGGTTCAGACTCTGCACTGAGGGTGTGGTATTTCTTTTGGTGCTGAGTTTTCCTTTACAACTAAAAGTTGTTGTTTTTTTTGTTTTTTTTTTTTTTCTGAAACATATTTTTAAGAGAAAATGCTCAAAATCTAAGAAAACGGTCATTATGCGTATCTTATTTTCTCTAATGTTTTCAATGCTTTTGTTGGAGGAAACCTGATTATTTGTAGAGTTCTAGATTATTATCCAGTGAACCTGTTTCTTCAGGGCAAGATTTGAATATGAAGACAAGATGCTTGTTTAGGAACGGTGTCTTTTCAGTGGATTATATAAAGCATGCTTGTTTTTCCTTTATTCCTCGTTTAAGCTAAACTGAGAGCTTCCAAAGCATTCTACTGATCTACCATAAAATAAGTCTGCATTGATAGGCAGGTGCCAAAGCAATGTTTTAAACGACAGTGATAAAAATATTTTGACTCCATAGTAATTCCATGTGGCTGTTTTCATGGAATGTATTTATTTTTTTCTCTGAGTCCATAAGGGTGTAAAAATGTTTTAATCAGCTTTATATCATCAAAGTGTAGCTGGCTAACTATTTCTTGGGATGCTTCTGGTTGAATCTCAGACAGCATGCTCAGAGATCTCAGTACTTAGAAAACTTACTCCAAATTAGTTAGCTTCAAAGGATACTGGCTTCAGCTTCAGGGCTAGCACTTTTTTAATTTTTGTGTCACACAGACATTAATTTTACTGCAGCAGTTTGGTTATATTTCAAACTGTTTATAGGATGTTCTGGGAAATAAATACATCTGTATAACAAATATGTATGTTCTTTAATTATTCAGGAGTTGATCTTTTGGTGGACCAGCCATTTTCCCTTGAAACACTGACGTCCCTGGTAGAACTGACCCGTTTTGAGACCTTGACACCACGATTTTCAGCCACTGTCCCTCCCTGTTGGGTAGAAGTCCAGCAAGAGCAGCAGCAAAGGAGGCATCCTCAGCATTTGCACCAGCAGCACCATGGAGATGCAGCTCAACATACTCGAACTTGGAAGCTACAGACAGACAGGTAAATAGGGTAATGGTACAAAAAAGAATTGTGTGTATTGCTTAACCAGCGTGTGTAGCTAGTGTAATCACAAATTTCAAGTGATTTAATTGTTTTAAAATAGTGTGCAAGTTTAAGAGTATGTGTTTTCAAAGATACCAATCCTTGTTTCATAGTTTGCAAGGAAGCTCTTCATGCCGTAGTTGTTGTAATGGACTTGGAAACAAATTGAAAAATCACATTTTGAATTCGTATATTTTTATAAACCAAAGTTGTATTTCCTTATATAATTAGACAAGCATATTTGCCAGAATTAGGTATTCTTGTTCTATAAAAAGTCTGATTCGCTCTTATGTATATGCGAATTCTTAGCAATTTTTTAGTCGGAAAACACAAGCTCTAGGTAACAGTATGAATGTAGTCGTTGTCCTAAACCACGTTGTGTTGCATTTTACCTTAAAATGTGAAAATAGTGTGGATTTATATCTGCTCTTGTCAAGTAAAATCTTTATATGTGAGACGATACTTGAGCCAATATAGTGCCTTTGCTGTGCTAAAATGTAGGCAATATTTCCATTGATATGAATTGTGCTGACACAGCATGTGTGTGAACTTGGAACTCTTCTGCGATTTTAGAGGCTGGAACAGCAGTATTGCAGTCTCCTTGAGGAGTTGGTTAAAACCTAGCTAAGGTAGTTTTCTATGTGTTGTTTTTTTGGTTTTGTTTTTGTGTTTTTTTTTTCATGAAAAATACTTGGAAAAACACAGGCTAAATTTGAGTTGCGTAGTATGTTTTTGAAGAGAAATGTGTAATAATGTACTACAAGGTGTTTTGGATTAAACTGTTACACATCCATCCCGCTGATGTCTAAGTTTTAGATATTAATGCAGAATCTAAGTGCTCATAGAGTGGAAACAAAGGCCCAAACACACTAGGGGAGCTAGAGTTCATATGTGAAGGGAAAGAAATGTGTGAAATAAGTGAAAGCTAGCACATGTTAATGAGACGTTTCAGATGGGTAAACAGGTCTGGAAGGTATGGGTTGCAGGCATTCCAGGGCTGACACCTAACATAAACTGAACTTGCTTTAACTTAAATATTCATAAACTATGGTTAAAAACTTACAGAACATTACAGGTTTTGAAAGCTGTCTTTATCTTGTGATTTTGCTTTGCATGAGTGAAATATTCTGTTTGTGCCATGTGGAAAGGAGGCCTTTCCATGCAAAACAACTTCCAGTTGCATCTGTTGATGATCCAGTGTGTCCAGCAACGGTTGAAAAAGTAAAAATCTACCAAAGTGAATTAAGATATGAATAAAATTAATAAAAAAGAAATCTTACTAATATTTGTTGACTTAGAAGAAAATAATTACTTCTGCTGCAAAGTAAAATAGGAATGTAAAGAGGTAAAATTGAAAATTTTGTGTTAGTAATGAAGAACTTTAACAGCTGCCAAATGACACATGTAGAAAATGATCAAATTACAGCCCCTTTGTAGGATAAAATATAGGTTCTTAAGGTTGAGAGCAAAGTTAGTTTTTAATTAAAAGATATCTGGGAAGAAACTTTGTGATTTCAGGGTTTGTTGACTTAATATGAGGCTTCTTTTATCTTTTCTTTGAGTGTCTTATGCTGATTCTTATCAAGATGCGGGATTACAGGTTTAGATGGATGAGTAATGCAACTTGATAAGGTAATTCTTTTACTTCCCAAATAGCTAGAAGGAAATAAAGCTATAAATGTGTTTCAGGGAAGGTCATTATGTTACACTTTTTCAGTCCTACTTTGTTACTTTTAAAAGGCTATGTAACAAAGAAAAACTGAAAAAGCAGAATCTGTTTTACCATATGAATTATCATCTAAACATCAATGTTTCCTATTCGGTGAAAATTTTAACTTGCATGTTAAATTGGATAGGTTATTTTTCAAAAGTACATGAATTCCTAGGGTTTTTTGCTAAAACAGTGACATCTGAGTGTCCTTTTATTTGTCTCGATTTTTTTTGAAATGTGGGAAATATGTCTGTGTATAAGATACTCTGAGAATAAGTGAAGGAAGGAAGAGTTAGCTATTCATGTGGTTTCCAGTGGTCATTGCCTGGAAATGGATGTGCAGCGTAAAGCGGAGTTGTAGTGGAAGATCAAACATTGATGAGATGTTTTAGAAAAGGTATGAAGAGGGGTGTTGGAAAACATGTCGTAGATAGTTGTAAGAGTGATGGTGCGTTTGCATTTAGAACATAGTCTTGATTATGTGTTCTTCTTTAAAAAAGATACTATAAAATTAGGAGGGTTCCAAAGGTGAGAAAAGTTGTTAAAGTAACTCAGGCTATCAGAGAAAAGTTAAATTTGGAGTGCATGTACTGAAATATTGAGAAAATAATGAGGAAGTACATGATTTTTTTGTCTTCTTTGAAAATTTGCACACAAATGTAAGGATGTGCTTAACAGAGAGATGGGGAATTCAGAAACTGGTTAAAAGGGAGAATTTTTTTATTCATGACATTAGATTGTTCATTGCCACAGGTATGAGAAGATCTCTTTGCTATTGCAGATTAATGTGAGACCTACATGGAGGGTCATTATTCCCTTTGTGCCTTTTGAGAGATACTTAAAACTTCCTTTAGCTGCTACTGAATTCTCTCAAAAATATTTCTAGGGTAAGCAAATTGCTGTTCTAATTTGGTATGGCAGTGTGCATCTTCCAACACACCGAGTACAACAGACAACTGAGACCAAGTGATTTGTATTCATTTCTCTACTTGTACCACAGATTTGTTTTGAACTGGATGAGCAGAATATTACTTGGTAGTTCAGAAGGCTTTTGAGTGTTCCTTTGAATGTCTCATTGACTCCATGTTTTACATGACCCCATAGGAATATCAAAACACATTAAAAATAAATAACAAAACCTGCCTGTTTTGTAGTGGGCTAAGTATCTTAAAGGACAGAGGAAAGGTATGAATGATTCGGATGTGGTCTTAGTGTCAATGCTTGCTTTTCCCTGGAGTTGTAGGATGAATTTTTGTTATTCTGCATATCTGAGTTTGTACCATAGCTGAAAATTCTCGACTGTTGCTTCTTAAATCAAAGCCACAAGCTGTATACTGTCCGTCTTTGACCAGCCCCCAAAATAAATAATTTCTGATACTGCTGCTTCTGGGAAGCTGGCATGCAACTTCAGAAGTCCTGTCACTGGTTTTCTGTGTGATCAGTGGTAAATTACTAGAGGTGTACAACAGTGTGGTTTGTACCATGTTTGTCTGAATTGCAAATGCTGTTTATGCTTCTTGGCTTCTGGTTTCCTCTTGGTCTAGAAGTTTTCTGCCATAGCATGAATAGTGCTGCCCTTCTGCCCGCTTACTAGTTTGCCAGCCCTGCTTTTCTGAGACAGACTACTGTTTTGTTGTAACACTTCTTTTTAACTCTTCTTCTTTGTTCGGTGGCATAAAATTAAGTAGACATGGTTTAATAAGATTAAATAATTATGATAACCTCAATTGTGACCTGTGTTTTAATAGAAAGTGTTAGTAATTTGTATATGCATGTAGGCAGACAATAGGAACATGCAAACGTATGAGAAGTGTTACACCTTGTTTTTTAAAGATAAAGCTTACAATTTCTTAAATGGATGTGTTCTGTAAACTCTTTTCCAGCCATTGGAGGAACTGGGCAAATGCTCTGTTTGTAAGCAGGAGTTAAAACTAAGCTTTTTATGTGTACCTGGAATCTGTTATAAGTGTGTTATACTTGGTAAGAAGCACTTCTCATGCTGTATAAATTATCAGATGTATTAAAAAAAGAAAAATTGTGTTTTTTTTTTAAAGTAGTATTTTGAGCATTCTAGATGTAGCTGTTGTAATACTGAAAAGTGACCATGTTTAACACTTCCCAGTACAGAAGACCAACTTGCAAGATTGCAACACATTTACTTTCATGTTTTTATACTGTTCAACAACTGAAAGATCCTTTTTTAGTGTGTTGTTTTTTTCGTTTAATGTTTTTCTAGAAACGAAACTGATATTTTTAGTAATATGGACTGTATGTAGCAGGACTGTAACGAAGATAAAAGGGAATCTTTTCACTGCTGCTTTTATCCAGTCTTTGACTCACCCTACCTTATTTTATTAATTGGCTTTTAAAGTGTTCTTTACAAAGTGAAGGTGGTCAATCACAGCTTGAAAGGCTTTTATGTTAGAAATTGTATGTTAACTAACACAAAATAGTTTTTTTCTTTTTTTAAAGAACATATGCATAGATGAAGAATGCACTGGGTAAAGCTGTCTGCTTGATCTGAATCTTAACAGTGGCTCATTGTTTTCTTGTTTCCCGACAGCAACAGCTGGGATGAGCATGTCTTTGAACTGGTTCTTCCAAAAGCCTGTATGGTTGGGCATGTGGACTTCAAGTTCGTTTTGAACTCAAACATCACAAACATTCCCCAGATCCAAGTGACTTTACTGAAAAATAAAGCTCCAGGCTTAGGGAAAGTCAATGGTAAGAAAGCACGTAAGATCTCTTTAAAAACTTTGTGGTTTTTTTCTGCTCAAGCTCCTTATTCTCTGTGAGGTATGCTGGAAGATGTGGTTGAAATTATGTAAATATTTTCATTTTTTATTTCCTTAGTTCTATTTCTCAGGAGCATGTTCTTTTTTTCACTTAACATGTTCAAAGGTAAACTGGGAAAACAAACTCGATAAACAGTTTCAAAATACTGAATTTTCTACATGTAAAAGTGCATAGTTTAAAAAGGTTGAACAAGTTGTTTTTCTGTATTGCTTGAATCCTCCAGTCATTAAAATAAATATGTTGTCAATTGTAATTCGTTGTAGAAATCGATAGCTGAAACAAGCGTTGCTCTTTTTTAAATATATCTTAGCAAAAAAGCTAAAGGAGATTATTGTTCTGGCTCACTGAAGGAGATTATTCACTAGTGCCTCTTGGATGTGTAAGAGAAAATTGTGAGGCTCTTTTTGATTACACTAGATAAGACCTGGTTTCCTTGGGAATTCTCTCGTCATCTGGCTTATTAACTAAGCTGTGTGAAGACTGCAATATGATTTCATCTTATGTTCCTTGCAGCCTTGACAGTGTAGACCAAAGATATGAATGCTCTTGCCTTGGGAAGACTTCTAGCTGGACTCTGCATCTTACTAGCTCTCAGGGAACCTGTAAGGGGGTAGAATAAAGTGCAAAGTCACTTCTTTGCTGTGGAAGAGCTTGTGCCTCCATTGAGATTTTCCTGTGGTGAGAGTATTCATTGCATGTCCTCTTGCTCTGTCTGCTAAAGGCGGAAGGTATTTCTTTCATTGAGGTGTTAATTGGTGATCTTTATCTGGCCACCTCTTTCTGAAAAGCTTCCAGGAGCTTCCAGTATTTCAGAGGACTCTTGCTGTCAGATATTACTGGCTGCTGGATATGAAATGTGTTGGGGAGAACAGCAAGCATGATAATACAAGCTCTTTTTTTCCCTTTTAATTGTACTGCTAAGTAACAGCACCCCAGTTAAACAAGGGTAACAGAGCTTTAAATTTTCCAAGGGAACCTGGGCATACCAAAAATCATTGACGTGCTTTCTTAGAACTACTCACTCTGTAGCATCCCCCAGCATCTAACAAGAAAAAGGTGTTCTGGAGGGCCTCCTTATAGAAATACTATAAACTGGCATTTGTGCAAGAATAAAATAACATAGTGAACTTCTTGGAGAAAGTGCATTCTTTCAGTGTACAGGAAGGTTTAGCAGTCTTATTAGCAGTGCTAGCTGTGAGCACAGGACAATATTCAGATGTTCTTGCTGCTGCTTCTTCCTCCCTTTAATGCTTGAAGTAATACCTACATCTTAATATGCAGCAGCATTTTGTTTTATCAAAGCAAAAATTAGGACAGACAAATCATGTTGCCTTTCTGTACGGATCCCACTTTGCTTTCAGCATGAATTTTAGTATTCAGTCCATTTGGTCTTGGGTCTGCAGATCTGGGTGTTGAAATTAGTCTGACAATCTTCAACTCTGATGCAAAATGCTAAAGAATGGTGACATTTTTTTTCCTTTTAAGACTTGACAGAACTCTTCCAGAAATCAACACTTCACTTCCTTACATGGAGTGTAACGGAATTTGCTTTTCTCTGTAATGGGTATGGTGGAGAAAGCATGGAACAGGGAGCAGGGTATACATACGCAGCCTGGAAAGGGCTGGGAGATATGAGAGTGCCTGCAAGGCAACCTTTGCAAGGTCTCTCTTTCTTCTTGGTTGGGAAGCCCCAGCGAACCAACATCCTCTTAAATATTACTATGTGGTTGTTTCCTATCTTGCCTTTTGAAAAAGGGCCTTAATGACATTTGCCTTCTTTCCATGCCCTGTTGAATGAAGTAACAGGGTGCTAGACAGGATTTCAATATAAGGAAAAGTAAACCTAGATGACTTATCTGTGCTGGGTATTAACCAAAACATCCTAATCGCAGCAAAAAAAAGTAATATTCAGAATAGTTTGGTGGCTCTTGGAAATGCATGAAATATTCAGACTGAAGTTCAGCTAACTCCCATCTCTCCCCCTGTAAGGAGAGAAAGGAACTGAATTTTTAAGGTAATGAGACCTAAGGAGGATCAGTAGGGGGAGAAAATTTATTCAGTCATTTCTTGTATGACAAGACCCCTGGAGCCAGTTAAATGTGCAGCGTGTAATAACAAGAAGGCCAGAGGCATAATTCTTCTGGATTGGAACTAATGGTTTTGATCTGCCACTTAATTCACTGTATATGCTTCTTGTTTATTTGCTTGCATGTCCTCTTCATCTATGATTCATGAAAACCATTTAATTGAAAAAAGAACTGTACTCAGATGTTATCAGAATAATATACTGATGCTCAGCGTGAAAAATGCAGTTATTTTCAGTTTAGTTTATCAAAATTTCACTACTGGAATCTAAGTATTTAAGGAGTAATCTGCAGTTGATTATTAGAAGAAAATAACTTGAGTGGTGTTCAAGCAACTGATTTACGGGTTATTCAAATAAAGGTTTTGTTTTTTTTAACTATTTACTGCAACTTCAGTTGCAATCTTAATATGAAAAACATACCTTTGTGTATTTGTTGTTCTTCCGTTAGCAGTAGTGCTTTGGGTAGAAAGCTAATGCATTTGCAATTTAAGCTACTGTTTCTGTCTTTTTGTGAACCCGAAGCAATGTTGACAAATCTTACTAATGTTTTTGTTCTTCAGAAGCAGCGGTAGACAGACAGATCACGTTTCCTTTATCTCCAGCTCATAATATTGAAACGGAGAGAAATGGGAAGCCAGGACCAGTTGAATTCAATGAAGAAATGCAGTATATGGATGTAGAGGAACCACAATGTAAGTTTTACTTAAATTGTTACAGTTTGTTTAAAATAGGAGCTTTTTAAAATTATTTTTCATTATATACTGGAATTTCTCCATAAAGATTTCTCAGCCATTTGAAACATACCCGTTTCTCAGCCCTGCTCAGTGTTGCCTCTCTCACTGGTCTGTTTGCTGTATGACTTGAAAGTCAAAAAAAAAAATCACTGCTCTGGAGTTTTTTGGTGCTTCAAAGCAGTTTAGTATTTATTTGAATTGAGAAATAAAGTTGATTGATATGGTACATTTCTATCTTACACTAATACATGCAGTATTTTACTTGGTTTTCTTATGTAGTTATGACAGAAGTTTACTACTTTGCCTACCTGGCTTTTACAGAGATTGCTGTGGTAAATTTAGAAAATTATAAACAGCTGGTAAAGAGTTCATAACCAATCATGTTAACTTTCAGTCATATCAGACTTACTCTGCCTGTTTTTATTATCATTTTTATTAATGAGTGTTCTTCCACAAAATCTGCAAGAGATGCTCTGAAAGGTAATCATATTGGATCTGACTGAGGAGAGCTACTGACTCTGAACAGGAAAATTCATAGTAGGAGTGAATCAATTCCAGAACTAAGATTCCTTTTCTTGGTCCTTTCAGCAGTCTTTCATTACACTTTTTCCTTTTATGTCCAAGTCCTTCTCTGCATTTATATTATTCATATAACATACCTGAAAATGTTTCAAAAACTATCAGTTAGCTCTACTGATCTCACTGGGAAAAGACTTCAAGTGAACCTAAAGCAGTTGTCAGGTTTTCAATGTACGGTTTGTGTGTTTAGTGATCAGTTTGACATTGTGTATTTTTAATGCAAAGGATGAGATTTTATAATTTAAGGTCTGTATTACTCATGTTTTTAAAGGTCTTAGGTTGTGTCCATTTCTGGAGGAACATAAAGAAGATATACTCTGTGGTCCAGTATGGTTGGCTACTGGACTTGATCTGTCAGGACATGCCGGAATGTTGACACTAACAAGTCCAAAGCTTGTTAAAGGTAAAATAATTTATTATGCTAATCACATAGAGTATGTGTGACTGAAGTGTATTTCATACTTCTGTAGCTGGACTTCAGTTTGCACTTATCTTCACATTGACAAATTCTGCTATATAACACAATAGGTATTACAATAATGAGTCACGATTTCAAACTAGTGTAAGTAATGTAGTTGAACTTTGCTTGTGTACACTATCTGTGAAATTGAACTCTGTTACAACTTGTCCTAGTTACCTATATAAATTTTCCTCCCAACATCCCTCTTTCCTTTTTTTTTTTACTTCCAGGCATGGCTGGTGGCAAGTACCGCTCATTTTTAATTCATGTTAAAGCAGTGAATGACAGAGGAACAGAAGAAATCTGCAATGGTGGCATTAGGCCAGTTGTTAGAATACCATCCCTAAAACCTCAGACGAACAAGGGCCATTCCCTTGCTTCCTTGTTGGCAAAAGTCGCGGCAGGCAAGGTACTGAATAGCCAAGACATCTGTGTTAAAGTTGTAGATTTGCTATGGTTTGTGTCATCTGAAAACAAAACAGCTGTTAGGGGAGTTAAGATCCACGGAAAATTATCTTTTTTTTTTTTTTTTTTGAATTTACACTGTGTTAATGCTAAACAGTGTAAAGAATCAGAGTTCAACATCTTTAAGTTTTCTTCTGTAAAAGTTCAGTTGAAAAGGTCTGTTCTGGCACATTCCTATCATGAACGTATTTTTTTTAAAAACTGTTTTCTTGAGTGTTTTCAGTAACTGATAAACCTCTTCCTCTTGTGAGGATTTGTTTGTGTATATTCTACTCTTGATTGTTGTAAGATTGGATGACATGATGTGACTCTTGTGAAAATGATTAGAACGGTTATAAAATAGCAAATTTAACAATGTTTGCAATTTACTGTTCTGTATTAAAACAATTCACAAACAAAAATAGCCCATTTAAGTACAATAATGTACAATACTACATTTAAGCTCAAAAAATCTTTTATGTCTGTGCTGTTGCTAACAAGCAGTAAATATTTCAGTACTCAGACTGAGAGGTTTTACTGAGCTGTATGTGCAGTATTCTGAACAAGATACATAGTTGCAACAATCTAAAAACAGTGTGATTCCTGAAATCTGTATGTTTTTTCCCCTCAAACATCAGGAAAAACCGTCTAGCAAAATTGAAGCCAGTAATTCTTCAAGAAAATCAGATAATCTTAGAGGCTGTGATTTACTTCAAGAAGTCTCTGTAACAATTCGAAGATTTAAAAAAACTTCAATTTCAAAGGAAAGGTTAGTAGGTGGTTTTTAATTCTAAGGAATATTAGCTTCATATACAGTCCTCATGAAATACTTAGTTCTCAAAATATCTCGGTTCAAATGACAACTTGAAACAGTGATTTATGAAATGCAGTTTATATAAGAAGTCCAGTAAGTCATTAGTTTGAGGGCACTGTGTGGTGCAAGTTATGATAGAAAAACAGATAATTAATTCTTAATACTGAGTCATTATTTGCCTGACTTGAAAGGCAAATGAAAGTAATACCAATTTTCTTAATAATTTAGATAAATGATTTAGACAGACTTGTTTTTAAGTACCATCTTAGACTTTTTTTTTAAATAAATATCTTTGATTTTTGTTTTTACATTTTCTCTTTTCTTTCAGCATATAATATATTATTTGTCAAAATATTCAGAATCAAATTCAATTATCAAATTATCACTCAAAAACTGTGTAAGGTCTCCATGGATTGGTATTACAGACCTAAATATGAATAGTGTAGTTTTTAATCTGTATTACCAACTACCACACCAAAATGGTGGCACTGGCTGTAATGTAAACAAAGAGGCTGCAAGGGCAGGGGAAAAAAATAATGATGTACAACTTCTGTTACTCTGTGTGGTTTAGAAAAGTCTCTAAAATTTAATGAATTGTGTAAGAGCAAATTGACAAGATGAATAGTATTCCTTAGGACCGGTTTGCGTTCACCAAAGAATTCCAGGAGTATTCCAAAATGAAACAGCTGAACTTCTAATGGTAGTGAAATTCCTTGCCATGGAATGCTTTAGAACATGGCGACAGGAGTATTGTAACAGAATGGTTCAGGTAACCACAGATGAGTAAGCCTCTTGGCATTACTAATCCTCCAGTACAAAGTTGTGGTGAAGAAGAAAATCAGTGGACGACTGGAAAATACAAGAAGAATCAACATGGCTTCTTGTAAAGAAAAATCTTGTTTTACAAATCTGTACATAATCTAGGTGATTTCTAAAAGCTTTCTGACTTCCCAGAAAGCCTTTGGTGATGGATTTTGTCAGAGCTATGAAATAAGAGGAAGCCCTGCATGAAGCAGCAAGTCCTGTAATGCGGCAGGAAGTAAATACGCGTGACTAGTTGCCAAAGAATGTTGTAGACTATGAAAGTTTCCTTAGGTTTAGAAGTTACCAGACAAGTTAATAGGGGAAAAAATCCACCAAGGTTATTATATTACACTATATACTATATACACCTGCTATATACTATATACACCTAGGAAGGGCTCTGAGCAGAAAACAGGAATGTTGTGAATGTGTGCAGGGAGGGTATCATACATATATGCATATGATGGTTTAGTCTTATTTAGGCATCTTTTTTGTTTGGTTTGTTGTTGGTGTGGTGGCGTTTTTTTTGCTATTCTTAAAATGTCTTTCAAGTTTTATATTCTGTCTTAATGGAAGAATGGCCATATTGGATAATTTTGTTTTTATCCCTCCCTCAGAGTTCAGCGATGTGCCATGTTACAGTTCTCAGAATTCCACGAGAAGCTGCTCACTACTCTTTGCAAAAAGACAGATGATGGTCTGACCACAGAACATGCTCAGAGTCTTGTGCTAGATACCCTTTGTTGGCTAGCAGGAGTGTATTCAAATGGACCTGGCAGGTAAGAGAGAAATTGTGTTTAAGTTAGTATAGCTGTTTCTCAGTATCAGTTCTGTGTAAAAACAGTTTTATATGATTGCCTGATACATGCAACTTGTTTTTACAGCTCAAAGGAAGGAAATGACAGCTTGCTTTCTAAAACACGTAAATGTGTCTCTGATATAATACGTGTTTGTTTCTTTGAAGCTGGGCGGAGCATAGCTCACAAGTGTGCACGGTTTCTTGCGTTATGCATCAGGTGAGTGCCATTTCATTTAAGGTGCATGTATTTAAGGTGAATACGTGCTTTTTCTAAATACGTATTTAGGGGTTTTGCATGCAGTCTGAATCATGTGTGTTTTTGTTATTGTTTGACATCAAATATATGAACAAACAGTTCTAGAATATTTTCTGTTGAGGACAAATCTGTTAGATTATGACTGCAAAGAACATCAATTTTTCAGTGTCATCCCACAGTGAAGATGACGATCTCCACCTTCATTCAGCAGATCTCATATTTTGTTCTTACTTCATTAAACATTAAAGTGTCTGGCTATGTGTTTCTTTATAGCAATGGCAGGTGTGACCCAAGTCAGCAGGGGTTTGGATCTGTCCTTCTAAAAGCTTTGCTTGACAACATGCCTCTTTTGCCTGCTGCTGCAACAGGTGGTATGTATACAATGTTTGTCATCATACAAGTAGACCATATGTTTGTTTGGCATGTTTTGTTTTACTCCCTTGTGAAATAGGAATTACATAATTGTTCAGTTAGTACTAACAGCTTCTTGGAGTGGTCTGGTCAGGTGGTAGATGGTAGAATGTTAAGCAAATTAGCTTGCTTAGAGCGCTAAGGTGCCAAAATTTTTAGGAAACTTCATGTAAGTTTTGCAAGAATTTTCAAAGGTCTTTAGCAGCCACAAATTCTGATGGCATGAATCTGTTACTTTGGAAGATTAGCCGATTTATTCCATGGAGTCTGGCTATCCAAGTAACATCCAACTAGAGCAGTCCACTTCTGTTATTTCTCCACAAAAGGGACGCAGACTAAATGAAATTACTTCCTGATCTGTATTGTAGAGAACTGTTAGCACCTTACTGAAGCCTTTTGAATGCTTGCTAGAATAAGGAGATGACTTTAAAGGCTTGTTTCTGGGGTAGTGAGGCCTGCTTTATGTTTTTCACAGTATGATGTTGAATTGCATCTGGCCTGGCATCACTAAAGAGTCTTGAAGGAAGACTATTTGCATTCCAAAATATTTACTGTGTTACTAAGGTAGAAACATTTAATGTTCTGCTCCTGAGAGTATGGAGTGTGCAGTGGAAGGAGAAGTAGAGAAGAAGGCAGAGATCTGTGTTTTCACACAGAACTCCTGCACTATGCTCCCAGAGTTATCTGTAAGGAGAAGTGCCTGCAACAAATACGAAATAAGGATACAGCAGCCACAAACAGAAGGAAGAGCTGAAGCTGGAATGAGGCTTGGCTCTGGAGGGACCAGAACCCGTAACCTGACATCTCAAGTGTCAAGAGCATTTTGGTTGTTGGGTTTAGTAAAAGCAAAGGACAGAAGCAATGGAAGAAATACATGCAAAATTTTCTCTTGGGAACCTTAGTTTATTTAGTTATGAACAAGCCAATGAGAAGAGTACTTCTACAAACTAATAATTACAGCAATTAAAGTCCCTCTTAAACAAAACAAAACAAAAATACTTCATCTGTCACTTCCATTGATGTTTTTTGAGTGTATGCTTTTTGAGCGAAATATTCACATCGTGTTTCACCTGAAATTAATTTTATTTTTGTTTTAATGCAGGATCAGTATATTGGTATTTTGTGTTGCTGAATTATGTAAAGGATGAAGATTTGGCAGGGTGCAGTACAGCTTGCGCATCGTTGTTAACTGCTGTGTCCCGACAGCTGCAGGATCGCCTAACACCTATGGAAGCATTACTTCAAACTAGGTACGAAGGGTTGCAGTTGTTGTAAGCTTAATGAAGCCGAACATGCAAAGTGTCTAATGCCACACTCTGGCCTTCTGAAAAGGGTTGGCTGCTTAAAAGAAAACACATTTTCTAGTATCTGTTTGAGCAAGGATTGATTTGATATAGCTCTAGATATTAGTTTGGACTGATGCAGGGGTAAAGGTGAATTAAATTGCTATCTTGCAATTTACAGTGCACTTCAAATCAATGGATAATGTATGTAATGTTTGAAGTTGAGCAATCCTTAAGTTAGTATTTAATTATTTTAATGTAAGGATTAAGAAACTATGGTCTCTTGAGTATGGGAGGGAATCACATACACTAAATAGTTTCCCTTCTGTGTAGTGCTACATTGTAGACTATATGTAAGCTGACAATACACTTAAAGAATTGCTACTAAATGCCAGATTGCTACGTGTAAAGACCTGGGGTATTTACTGGGAACGGAGGTTCTTATTCTAAATTATATAGGCATGTAATTTCTGGCTATGATGTTGCATCTTTTACGTGTTGAACTGATTAGCCACATTAACTTTGGATTTATGTGTTCTATCTAAAGGAAATCTCTGGTGGTTCAGTTTTTCAGCAGTTTCCAAAGCCATATTGTGATAATCTGAACATGCTGCTGTTACAAAGCTCTTTCATTTGTGATTTATACGCAAAACTTATCCCCCAAGTCAAGCAGGATCCAAGGTAGAAGAGTTCTGGTAGATGTTAGTTCAGAACCAGCAGATGAGATGAAAGTTTTAGTAAGCTAAATTCTTGAGAGGGGTTGTTTTTTTTGTTTGTTTGTTTGTTTTGTGTTTTTTGTTTGTTTGTTTGTTTGTTTAAGATTATAAATACTTGATTAAAACTTGTTCTTAGGTGTTATACTTGGATCCTTATGTTCCCTACCACAGCAGTCTCCCTCTGCCTTTGTCATTTCTCCTGCTGCAACTAAAGCCTGTTAATGGTTGTCCTGTCTGCCTTGATGACAAAGAACAGATTATTTACTTCTTAACAAATTTTGGATGTCCTGAGGATGTTTGTATCTTGATAATTTTCTCCAGAACTGTTGTCATTCTTACAGCATTTCCTTGAGCTCTTTTCTTTCGTGCTTGTCTTCTGTGAACTGTGGTACACAAAATTGTAAACATTTTTCCAGGTGAGACCTCTGCTCTGACAGAATACTCAGCAAGCTTATCTCTGACAGAACTTAGTGCAGTACATTTGAATTTCGATCCTTTTTCTACAAAGCTATTGTAATCTCTTTTTAGTTTTTATCACCTACAAACGTAATAAATCAAATTCTCTCCTTAAATCATTCAAGTAATCGGTGTTAATGGCAAGCTGACCTAATGCAGTGAGTTCACAATTCTGAAATGTAAAATGGAATGTGAAGGTGCCCTACTGAATTTTGTCTTTGAGCATTTGCTTTTTTCTTGTCACCACTTGACTCTAGCATGTTTTCTTGCTACAGCCAAAATGTCAGTCTTGCTAGATGTGCTTTATGTGCTGTTTTTAATACTTGCTTGCAAAGAGCAACTTAAATTCATCTAACGTGGTGTCCTTTGGCTAAATTTGTCATTTTAAGTCTGCTGTCTTGTAGGTGCCTATAAGTAATGTGTTTTAGTATGTCTTTTAGTATGTCTTAATATATATTCATATATTAAATGGATTTATTTGTAATTCCTTGATTTTCTTTTCACTCTTTTTGAAGGTCTATAGCAATTATTGGCCTTTAGTAAAAACTTTGTTTTCTGACTATTTACAGTCTTAGCATTGAGCCCAGCCAGCCTGGAAGCATTGTAACACTCAGGGTCTAGAACCTATCTTACCCTATCCTGTCCTGTTGGTGTGGTAGTATTCATGTAATCAGTATCCTTCTGTGACTTCTGGATCAAAAAAGACATTTGGACTTTGCAGCCTTCTCAGCGTTACCAACTATTACCTTTCCATGCCTGCCATACAAGAGACACTTTTCTCAGGCAGGGGGAAAATAGGGGAAGGAGAAACTTGTTGTCACTGCGGGTGTGTTTATGCAAATATTTCCAACTTGACAACTGGCAATAGCCAGAACGAATTACAGTCTTGTGTGTTTCTCGTTTCTGTCCCTATAGAAAAAAGACCACATCTCTACTATTGCATAATAATTTGTCCTGATTTCCATTTTTTGCTCCTTTTTTTTCAGTTGTTTGTAGTAGGTACAGGTAAATAAAATAAAATGCCAGTTTTTTTTTTACTGCTTCGGATTTTATTTTTTCTTGGCATATAGAAGCCTAATTGGTTTGCAACCATCTTGTTACCTGAGCAATTGTCTGTTTTTGTTTTGTTTTTGTTTTGTTTTGTTTTTCTCTACAGTACTGCCAGAGTAAGAAGTAATGAGATTTCCTGCTGCTGAGATATTTAAAGTACTGGCAAGTGTTAATTGCTATCACTAGCAGCATTTCCCCTTTTGTTCTAACTTCAGCTGGAAGAACAGGCTGAGTTGGAATTTGTTGTGCAGTTCTGGAAAACTTCATTTTTATTGACTTGAGATAAATGTCTGATTTACCACGTGCAGGCATGCATATTGCTGTGGCTAATTGTTTAAGTTTGCAATTCTAGTTTTCATGTCTGAGTGTGCTTATATGTCATGTTTTCAGGACGGTATTAGATCTCCAAAACTACTTAGTAACAGTGAGTTACTTAGCATCATAAGCTGTATGAAAAGGTCACCTAGTAAGTGATGTTAGTGGAATATTAGTAAATGGGAATTACTATGATAAATCAGTTGCATGAAGAGAGTGGTTTGCAATATAGTAAGTTCTGTGTGAACTACTTGGCCTTTTTCTGTAAATCATTTTATATAAAATTCTTATTCTTTAAATAGTGCTGTTTGTCTTATTCTGTTTGCAGATATGGATTATATAGTTCACCCTTTGACCCAGTTCTGTTTGATTTGGAAATAAGTGGCTCTTCTTGTAAAAATGTATACAACAGCAGCATTGGAGTACAGTCAGATGAAATTGATTTGTCTGATGTTCTATCAGGTACATATGTTTAACAGTAATTTATCTGTGGAAAAATTAATAACTCTCTCTATTGTACTGATTATTTTAGGTAAGATATGTTTTTATACTTTCACCGTGTTTTATAGCTGTACACAATTAAGTTCTTAAGAGATCTCGTGAAGCAAGAGAATCTTTTACTTACTGTGGCTCTAAGAACAAGCAAAAAAAGCCTTTTTCTGGAATAGGTGTTTTTCTTTTCCTGTAGAAGAGCTAAGACAAGGCAAGGTATTAAACAGGAAGGCTGCCATCATTTACTGTGTCAGAGTCACCAAGGGAAGCATTTGTCACTTCTATTGAGCAGCTTGTCTGAGATATCTGTTATTATTCATTTAGACTTGCAACCATCCCCTGACAGATAAACATAAATGGATTTTTTCAGAACTTGGGAAGCTTCCAGATGGCTTCTTTCTACTTAAATATTACAGATTTAATTAGACGTTTTCCTGTTTCAGAGACATTAAAATGTCTTAAATATTCTTGTATCTGCCCTCTCAGGTTAGTTCATAAGTGAAATTTGAGGCCATGCAATGTCCTAAGAATAAGATGATTTTTACCTCTCAGGAAATTCTTTTCATAGCAAACACATTTCATCAATCATAGCGATTCCTTTCCTTTTCTCGTCCACCTTCTTCCCACCCCTCCCTCGATACTCCACTGTTAGTATATTGAATAATAGTCTAGATTTTATATTAACTTGGTGTATGATCCTCGTCAGTCTGTTACTTTTTCTCTCTTCCTTTGCCATAATTTCAGTGTATTTTTGCAAAGTTAACTTTCCGATAGCATAGAAAGAAAAAAACACCAGTATATAATTTATTTCTGGCATTAAGAAAGTTATATTTTACACTGTGCTTTTGCTATCACATTTGATAATTGGACTTAAGACAGTCTGTTCAGATTTGGCAACGTTTTCAATTTAAAAATATGCTCCCATTTATATTGTGTATGTGATACTGTTGAGGTGCTTGTTCCATGACATGAAGTAAAAAAATCTATGGATTATATTTAGTTGTCCCTTTCAGCTCTTTGGGATTTGTAATGTTGTTACCAAGAAAATATTAGATGATAGTGCAGATACCTATTTCTCTTTCAGGAAATGGGAAAATAAGTAGCTGCGCAGCTGCTGAAGGTAGTTTTACCTCCCTTACGGGGCTTCTGGAAGTTGAACCTCTGCACTTTACCTGCGTTTCAACAAGTGATGGAACTAGAATAGAAAGGGACGATGCAAGTACGTTTACTGGTATATACAATTTTTCATTTTTTCTACTTAGCATAATTCCACAATGTGATAATTTTAATTGTACATAATGAGCAATGTATGCCAAATGGATTTGTCTGAAGTATTGAAATATTTTTAAAAATAATTTGTATGTCAGTTTCTTTGTAGAATTTAACAAACTAGATTTCAAATTTATGAATTGGGATGAATTTGTTTCTGTCAGTGAGTGAGTATAATCTACACACATGCATATTCACCTTGCAGCCTAATGTGGCGAAAACATTACAGGGCTTTAGGTGGCTCTCTATAATGAAAATGTTGCACGTATACTGAATGTGTATAATCTATAAACTATATGCTTTGTAATTCAAGATGATAATACTTTGTTGCAAAAGGTCGATAAACATGATACTTACTTTGTTTTTACATTGCTCTTAACAATTAAGGAATTAAAGGTGTTTTTTATCATTTCTGTTCTACATACATGTTTTTTTTTTCTCTGTTTTTTATTTGTTTCATGCCAGTGAGTACCTTTGGGGTTACCCCAGCAGTTGGTGGTCTCTCATCTGGAACGGTTGGGGAAGCCTCGACAGCACTGAGTTCGGCAGCCCAGGTAGCTTTGCAGTCTCTCTCTCATGCAATGGCCTCAGCCGAGCAACAGCTCCAGGTGCTGCAAGAGAAACAGCAGCAGCTTTTGAAGCTTCAGCAACAGGTTGGAGGCTACTTGGCTATTTTTTAATGCTGTCTCTAAACTTCAAAAGCTGAGGAAAATAGTTGCAGAGCTAGTCACTTTTTTTTTTTCTTTTTCTCTTTTTTTTTTTCTTCTTTTTTTCTTATTTTTTCTCTTTTTCCGTAGTGTATTTGAGGAATGAGCAGCTCTGGACTGAACATCCACACTCATTAAGCAAAGTGATGAGTCTCCCATGCTGCTTCAGTCTTTCAGACTTGTTTTTTGTATATTTTGAGGGTGGGTGGGGAATTTGTTATCAAAACTAAATCTTAATACATAAGAACATCAGTTTGTGAAACTGAGAAAGATTTGGGGAAATAAATGGTAAACCTATTATTAGCATGCAGTTTGTGTTGACAATGTGACTCTTGTGGTGTTCAGATTTTATTATTATTATTATTTGATTACTCCAGATAACTAATTACTCGTGTTCCTCAGCAAGGGAGGTCAAGTTGAATACAGTTTTATTTTTCAGCTTGTAGTAGGTAGCTAGCATGCCGATATTGAAGGTATGGAAATTAAATCTAGCTCATAATGCAAACTGAACTTGTATTTCAATACTACTCCTGTGTTCGCAACCAGAATTGTTTGTTACATTCACTGCTCCATTTATCCCACAGAAAGCTAAGCTGGAAGCAAAGCTGCATCAGACAACAGCAGCGGCAGCGGCGGCAGCATCAGCAGTTGGTCCTGTTCACAACTCTGTGCCTTCTAATCCAGTAGCAGCCCCAGGGTTCTTCATTCATCCTTCAGATGTCATTCCACCAACACCAAAAACAACTCCTCTTTTCATGACTCCTCCCTTGACTCCACCTAATGAGGCAGTTTCTGCTGTTATTAGTGCAGAGCTTGCTCAGCTTTTCCCTGGTTCAGTTATTGATCCCCCAACAGTAAACCTCGCTGCACATAACAAAAACACAAGCAAGACTAGAACGGTAATTATTTTCATTTGCTTTTTATAGAAATGTGGTGGTATTAACCATTTATTTAATTTGTACTTGGGTGTCAGTAAATCTGTGTATTTGGATGAGGTGTGAAAACTATATAACTGACTTCAGACAGTATGAAAAGAAAGACTTCCTGAAAGTGAGGCAAGGTTATCACTCAAATGGTTTCTTTAAATTTGAACTAGCTTAACTGTATAATGAGCTATAAATACTTTAAACCTGGTAGTTAATGTATTTTGATGGTGCATGGTCAAATATAAACGTAGTATATATGTTGTCAGAAATTGGACATCTTTAAATCTTGAGGTTTTCCTAGAGTTTCTTCTAAAGAATAGGTTATTATAAATGTGTAGATTTTTAATAACTTACTGTTGTTTTTCCCCTTCTCAGAATCCACTTGGATCTGGTCTTGCTCTTGCAATATCTCATGCTTCACATTTTCTTCAACCTCCACCTCATCAGTCAATTATTATAGAGCGAATGCATTCAGGTAAAAAAATAAAAAAAATAATAAAAAAAATCTAATAATAATTTTGATAGATTTTCTAAGTTAAATATTTTTCAGTGAGTTGCTTAGCTGCAGTTTCACTTGGCTTTCTAAAGAAAAGATGTGTTTGAGTTTGGATTTCTATTACATCCAGAAGTTTAAGCCCCAGCTTCAGCGATGTTCACCAAGTTTGAAAAATCTTTGCGGAGGAGGGAGAAGTGTGCAGAGGGGACAGCGTATGTTGGGTCTTCAGACCCAACATACATAGATTCTGAAGTAATGTATAAAGACTTAACAGTTTACATTAATTTGAACCCCAAATTTTATTTTCAATGGGTTCAAACTGTGCTGAGAGATTTTGAAACTACATCTATTTCAAACCTCAAATAACCACTGTTTTGACGATATAGAAACAGCAATTTTGTTGTTTAAGGAGTAATATCTCTCACTGATTAATGTGTACTGGTATCCTGTCCTTCTTCCCTAGGAGCCAGAAGATTTGTGACTTTAGATTTTGGAAGACCTATATTACTGACGGATGTATTGATTCCCACGTGTGGAGATTTGGCTTCTTTGTCAATTGACATCTGGACTTTAGGAGAAGAAGTGGATGGAAGGCGGCTGGTAGTAGCTACTGACATTAGCACACACTCACTTATTTTACATGACTTGTTGCCCCCACCCGTTTGCAGGTTTATGAAGGTAAGAGGAGATGGACTGTACACTGTCTCATTTAAACTTGATTTCTGTTACTTTGTGAACTTCCTTTGAAGTTCTCTTCAGATCAAACTTCAGCTGCCTACACGTGAATTCTTGATTTAGTGTATATTTTGCCAGTTTTGATACAATTGAATTACAATACTGTTGTATTCTCTTTCAGATCACTGTTATTGGTCGATACGGTAGCACAAATGCCAGAGCAAAAATTCCATTGGGATTTTATTATGGCCATACCTATATCCTGCCCTTTGAAAATGAGTTGAAACTAATGCATGATCCCCTCAGAGGAGAAGGTGAAGCTGCAAATCAGCCAGAAATTGACCAACATTTAGCAATGATGGTTGCATTGCAAGAAGACATACAGTGCAGGTGGGAAAAAAAAAAAAGCATATTTACTAGTTATTTTAACTTAAAACACTGGAATATCAGATTTTTTTTTCATAAGTATTCTTTCTTCCTGTGCTGTTATTCAGATAAAATTGTTAAGCTGTTATAGTGAGCATCTTCATACAATTAACAAAGACTACTCTGTATTTTGTTAATATTTGTTTCAGTAATGCCTTCAAAATGGACCAGAAGTCATCTTCTGGCAAGGTGACTGTCAAGTGTATTGCTGCTTACTAATGTCTATTATATTGTGTTGGGATGTTTCTTTTTAGGTACAACTTGGCCTGCCATCGGTTAGAAATCCTTTTGCAGAGTATTGACCTGCCACCACTCAATAGCGCTAACAATGCCCAGTACTTTTTACGAAAGCCAGACAAGGCAGTAGAAGAAGACAGCAGAGTGTTTTCTGCTTACCAGGACTGCATTCAACTACAGCTTCAACTCAATTTGGCTCACCATGCTGTTCAGAGGCTCAGAGTAGCTTTAGGTGCAACCAGGAAAACGCTGAAGGAACAATCCGATCCAAAAGAGCTGATTCAGATGTCATCTACAGAGCAGTTGCGCACCATCATTAGATACTTACTGGATACTTTACTTAGTTTGCTTCATTCTTCCAATGGTTAGTATTTTTTCAGGTTTCAAAGCTTTTGTCTTGTTTGTGGAAACAATTTGTTTTTCTTTTGCTTTAACTGTACATTCCCACTATAAAGCTTTTAAACTGTATTATTATGTTTTACTATGAGTTAGTTTAGTAGCTGGTAATATGCAGTGTACAGCTTGACCAATTGCACCAAGCTGACCTAACCACTTCCTACTTGAAAAAAAGGATGGGACAGGGTATCAAGTTCTTTCTGCCTTTTCTATATTCCTAGCTGCATTTTCCTTTGTTCAGGTACCATTTGATTGCGATACAATCTTGTGGGCTGATTCAGTTTGTTAAAGACTGCCCAGGCACAATATTCATGTAGATAGAACGAGCTTGTGGAAGATCCTGGAACCAGATTAGGCAGTTAAGAGTGGGGAACAGAAGCAGAGACAACTTCTGTGGAAAAAAAATAAAATCATTATCTGTGCTCAGTTCTTGATTTTTAATATTTAGCTATCCAGTAAGGATTTTTATTTCCTAAACTGGCCATTGAAAGTGTTCCTGGAGAATCAAAATTGAAAAGTCTGAGTAGGAGTGGTGAATCTAAAAAAAAAAAAAAAAGTATTTAAAAATAGTAATTTTGGAACATTGTTCTCTAAATAGACAGGTGTGTCTGTCCTGTAATTTTCTGTGCCAGTTTGTTGTTAAGCATAATGATGGTTTGGTTTTGGCTTTGTGTAGATTCCATGGAGGTATTTGATGCATTGCCATGAAATTGATACGTTTTTGACCAACCGGACTGATCTTTATGGGTTACCTGCAAATTACAATCTCCTTATCTGTTCCTCTTTCTTCCTGCTTTCCCATGTCAATTAGTCTAATCATAGTAGTTTTAAAAACTTCCTACAAACTTTTTCTTCTTGTCTTGAAGCCAAAGTAGTTATAATAGCATCTCCTAAAACATGGTTGCTTATTCTCTTTTATTAAAAGGACACTCTGTTCCTGTGGTTCTTCAAAGTACTTTTCATGCTCAAGCTTGTGAAGAATTATTTAAACACCTATGTATCAGTGGAACCCCCAAAATACGTTTGCATACTGGCCTTCTGCTTGTTCAGCTTTGTGGAGGAGAAAGGTGGTGGGGTCAGTTTCTCTCGAACGTACTGCAGGAATTATACAATTCAGAGCAACTTCTCATATTCCCTCAAGACAGGTAAGGTATAAGCATATATTGATATGTCACCTGTGAATCACTTGTAAATAATTCCACGGTTCATAACTTAATGTTTCAATTGGCAAAAATGTGGCTAAATAATACTTATCTGTTTATTCCACTGATGTAAGAAATAATTCCAAAAAAGCACTGCAAATGACAAATGTCTGTTTGTAGTTATGTTTTTGCATGTATTTTGTACTTGCACCACAATAAGTTGCTCTTTTCCTCACTTAAAAGGGAATAGGAAGACACTTCTAGTGCTCTTCACATACCTATCATGATTGCTTTCCAGCGTCAAAAATTGTTTTCTGCTTTATCAGGCTTAAATACACTCTCATCACAGAGCCACTCCTCTAATGCATTTGGAAGTAGGAATGAGACTGAAAAGCACACTACTTTCATCTAATATAGAAGTCGTCTTTGAGATATGAGCAAACAAGCATAGAGCTGAGTACTAGGTGTTAGGATGTGTTGATCATTTTAGATTATTGCATGAGATTCTTGATATTCTAAACATCCTTCTGTTATTTTAAACATATTTGCTGTTCTGTGGCTTTCTGCCTTCTTTGGACTGTAACATTTACATTGTCATACTTCTAAATGGATTAATTCAGTGTTATGAGAGTACATGTATTGAATTCTCTACTCCTGCTATTCAGCATATCATATGTAATAGGAAATAAAACAGATAAGCTCTTGTTTCAGATGTACAGAATGGGATGTTCTGCAAGTAACTACTGACCTCTTCAGGGTAAAAGAGAAAACATAACAAATACTGCACTATCTCTGTGACAATAGATCTTGAAATCTAGTCCACTTGCTGGGCCACAGTGCTGGTTTCTGTAGCAATCTGCTTGAAGGCCTAGGGGAATATGGTTCTAGAAGGGGTGTTTCATAATATTACTGAAACTGAAAAGAAAATGAAATCTTAAACATTTAAATTTTATTTTTAGGGTCTTCATGTTGCTTTCTTGCATTGGCCAAAGATCGCTTAGCAACAGTGGTGTTTTGGAAAGTTTACTTAATCTCCTGGATAACCTGCTTTCACCACTGCAACCTCATTTACCTGTGCACAGAAGAACTGAAGGTAGGCCTCTAGTTTGGGAAACTGTAGTTTCATATTCATTATAAGATAAGCTCACAGTTTGTGGTGTATTAAAAGAAGAGATTGGTTTTGTTTATTGTATTTTTGAAACACAGATGTCTTTTAAAATATACTCAAATTTCTTGTTCTTTAGGTACTAAGAGATACTGTTTTCCCTTGATTAAATGTGAACAAAGTCTATTTGGTTGCTTTCAATTCAGCTAGGTAGCTTTAAGGTTTCAGCCAAGTGGGAGGAACATCCAAGGTGTAGACAGCTCTAATGACTCCAGCGAATGACTTCGGAATTTAGTATTTTGGAAAGAAGCGTCTGGTTTTGCTCATAAGACCCTTTCTAAGTTTCAGCTTTTGAAGTGAAATGCAGCTATGAAGACAAATTTGAAACCATACATATGGTTTCTGCAAACTACATATTTTTTTTTTGTCGTTGTTGTAACCACAAGAAATGTACATTTTCTTAACACTTAAAAAATATATATATATATACTGACATTATATTCTCCAAACTTGATTTTTTGGAGTGTTTTCTTAACCACCTGAAGTTTGAAGAAAATGCTTGATCAAATTCTACTTCATCAGTTCTGTAGATGTAGCAGAACACTGTAGAAGATATGCTACTTGAAATTCGTAGCATTATAAAGTTGGTACATGCCAGCTGAGACTCTGTCCTTACTTTTTATCTTGTCTCCTGACGTAAACAAGCCTCAAGCTGGTGTCAGAAGCTGTCCTATTGCTTCCCCTTGGTCTACCATGTACTTTCTCTATCTTGGCCATATCCTGCTATAGTCTCATAATGAGTCTGAGGCAAATCCAAGCTTACATCTCCTCTACCTCTGTTTGCACTCTCCCCACAGCTGCCAATTCCTTTCATAGCTCTTGCCTTACTAGTTGTCCTCACGGAGGACTTTAGGAAGCAGGAGAAGTAACTGATACTTCAGAGCTTTATTTGCTGGTCTTCCAGCTTCCTTCCTCCTGGACAGTACAGGTGAGTACTAGGGCACGATTATGTGTGATGGAAGCATCAGGTATGGCAGAAGAAAACTCTATTTGAGAACTACCACACATAACTAAGGGCAAAGGGGTGAAAACTTATTGGGGAAAAAGTCAGATAACAAAAATCAGAGCAAGAAGTGAGCATCATGAATAGAGAGAATTTAGAGGACTTGAGACAGAGTTGGGATATGGAATTCAGTCTGCAGTCGCTGTTGAGGTCATGTTATGGGAAGGCTGCCCCCTGAGTTCCACTGCCCCCCTGAGGTGGGCTGTTTTCAGCCAGCATGGATCGGAGACTGGAGTAAACAGTCAGGGCCTACATCGTCTTGCTTGTGCTGCCAGCAACTAGGTGTGATTTTGGACAAGTTGTTTTTATGCCTTAGTTTTCTTCTTTGAGTGGAAATTAATAATCATTTGAGTTCACCAAAGCTTTTTTGAGGTCAGTGGATGAAAAGTATAGTGTAGTTAAACATGGCTCGGCGCTGTGTACAGATATGAAAATGGGTATGTAACCTCTAGTACTGTTGAGTTTGCTCTATTGATGCTACGTGAAAGAATGCTTAATGACAGTGTTCCAGTGGTCATTAATTGTAGGTTTCTGGTCTGTATTGAGTACTCATAAGTTCACTTTAGAAACGTTCATTTAGATTTAATCATGCACACACAAATTTTTCTTGCATGATGTGTAAGATACATTTTTTTTTTTTATTCTGCCTGTACAAAACCACTGAATTTGAAGTGTGAGACTGAAATAGGCAGTAACTAACTATTAGTGCCACCAGTATGGTTCATCTAATCTGAACTCAATCTTGGCTTTCCCGAAATTTGTTTGAATGGCTACATGAAAATACACTATAAAGGAGTAATAATGAAGCTATTTGAGTTCAAGGCTTATTGGACCCTTGGGTGATGGGAGGAATTTCATGCTATGGATTAAGTCACATCTAATTTCTGTGCTTTTATGCAAGCAGTTGTCATTCTGCATTTGATATTTAGGAAATTCAGGCATACAATTTTAGTCTTCTTTTTAAATGCCACTTGATTCCTACCTGTAACAGTAGAGGTGAAACTTTTTACTTCTGACTTGATCAGCCTAAAAGAACTGTGATACTTGCTTTTCTGCCGCAAGGCTACACCAAATGTTTGATTTCTTGTCATATTTATGAGTGCTCAGAGTTTTATCCTTGTTTAAAAAAGGCATCTTTGTGGCCTAGTGAAATTTGTGCCGTGTAATTCCTGCCATGATTATTTTTTTTTATGTTCTTATGGTTTCCAAACTTTATTAAGGCACTCAAATCTATTTCTTTTTAAGGAGTGTTAGACATTCCCATGATCAGCTGGGTTGTAATGCTGGTGTCCAGACTACTGGATTATGTAGCTACTGTTGAAGATGAAGCAGCCACAGCCAAGAAACCTTTGAATGGAAAAGAGAGGGAACGTTTTTTGACAGGTAGGCAATGCTTATTTTTAATTAAATATCAAAGCTTGTTTCTGTGACTGTTTTGGAGGTGTTCAAATACTTAAAATATATTTTGAGCTCATTTTAAAAAATGAGATTTTTAAAGCAAATATTGTGATTGTTTTATTTACACTGTTGTTTGCTTCTTCACCTGCTTTTTTCCTTAGAAATATGTCTCTCTTTTTTTAAGGGATAATTACAAATTTGATTTGATTTTGTGAGATATCTGTATATTATTCTGTGACTCGTGTACCAGGCAGTTGAGAGTATACCACGTTGAGACCCTATTTGTATTGTGAGGAATGGCATTAGTATGACTTTGTTACCTGTTCCGGTGTTTGTTGTGGTATATGTACCTTTAAATGCATAGTTTTTTTTTCGTAGTGTTTTTTTTGTTTTTGTTTTTGTTTTTTGAGTGGGATAGCTATTATTTATTTGAACAGCTTTTCTAAAAATCAAAACTGGAAAGCTTTTGTGTTACCAAGGCTGTTTCAGGCATTTTTAGTTAGGATGGTCTTTCTTATTTTCTTATGTTTTAAAAATAACAAAAGTAAACATTTTAAAATTACGCAGAAATATTACCATCTGTAATTACAGTTGCATTTCACTTAAAGAATTTTATTTGGCTTGTTTCTTTAATATTTATTGTATAGAGATGCCAACCCTTGCCATATAAATGCTCTTCTCTAGAGTTAAATGAGTTTTAACAATACTGATCACTATCTTTTTTTTTCCTTTTTTTTTTTTTTTTTTTTTCCATTAGGAAACCAGTGGAGTTTTATAAATAATAGCCTTCACACTCAGAGTCTGAGCAGATCTACTAAAGGCAACAGTAGCCTGGATAGACTGTATTCCCGAAAGATTAGAAAACAGCTTGTGCATCACAAACAGGTGACTTCTGGCACGGTAGTGGCTATTTTCACAGATAATTCTGTATAGCTTGTCTCATTTTCTGAGAGAACAGCTTTGGCATTGGGACTCATTCAGCCTTGCTTTTGCATAGTCTTGATTCTGGAGCTAAAGGCTGCCTATCTTCTTTGATATTTGTCTCAAACTGTGGGGCATGGCATCTGCTGAAAGAACAAATGTTGGAATGTACTGTTGCGTTCTGTGACCCATATTGGATAATAAATATAATTTACTTTTTAGGTAGGTCTGGGTACATCAGAGTGCAAGCTCCTAAGCTGTGAATTAACAATTGGCAATGCTTAAGACAGCAATTTCATTTCTAAATGCAACCATGCTGGTTTCATGACCCTGGGCATGTATGTCTTGAGCTCCTTTAAAATTAGTTTTTTCTTAAACTTCATCTGTTCTGTGTCTGCTAGTAGCCCCTAAAGGTGTCTCAGTTAAAGATGTATATAAAGTATCCTTAAAAGGCTCAAGTTACAGTTTGAACTGAAGATTACTATCATATGAAAATACTGATCCTTTTAACATCTTATTGCTTAAATTTTCATTTTTTCCTATTAACATTTTCTTTTAGCAACTTAACTTATTAAAAGCAAAGCAGAAGGCTTTGGTGGAACAGATGGAAAAAGAGAAAATACAAAGCAACAAAGGATCATCATACAAACTTTTAGTAGAACAGGCAAAACTAAAGCAGGCTACTTCAAAGGTATGATGCTCTGAAACTGTAATTGACTTCCTGTCCTATGTGTGAAAAGATCCGTTCCTGCAAAGTCACTTTTGTCCTATGTTGACCTTACTTTTAGAAAGTGTTTCATCATGGCTGCTGTCAAGGATATTCTGAGGTTGAATACAGCAGCCATGTGGAAATTTCTTCCATTGGGAAAAATATTTACCCTTCCACAGGGGTTTTTTCTTTTTTTTTTTTTTTTTCTTAAGGTGGTCATAGCCAAAATGACCAGTAATCCTGCAGCTTTGGGAATGCTAGTCGTATCTTTAAACTTTAGATAATGTAAACCAATAGAAATGTAAATTAATATTTTATACAGCTAACTTTTATATGTGGTACTCTTCCAGATGCTGTTCTGGTTGAGTAATGAGAAAATAATCCTGCCATCTGAGTGACTCCCCAGACTAAGAAATACAACTTTTGAGAATGTTTTCTGAGCTTCCTAAAAGTATTTATCATGTAGATTCTGGCTCCAGACTTACCTGAGAGTGGGTATCATAGTAAAAGAACTATTTTGACCATGAGACAAGGTGCAGAAATTCAGGGATCTCTGGAGATGGCAGCATGGACATATCAAGGAATACTAATGTCTGTTTGAATGACTGAGAGTAGGACTGTGGAATGACATAATAGAATAGTGGGCCTTAAAGGCATTCTGAAGAAAAATCTTACCGAAATTTCCAGTAACTGTGAAAAAGCAACCTAGAAGTTTAAGCACTCATATAAAAATAAAGCCCTAAGTTTTCACCAACTCTGCTTGTCATGAGCTGTTCTTTCCTGTTCTATCTTCTGCTTTATTCCAGCAGGTTATACGGGGCTGCTATTTCAACAGCTCTGCTCCAGCAGTGGCCCCCTTGAGACATCTTTTAATGACTCACTGGCTGAAATATGCTGTCCAGCTATTTAAGTTTCACTTTATAGCAGCCTCGTTGCATCCAACAATGCATGTTGAACTAAAGAGTTTCCCCTTGAAATTTCTTAACATCTAGTTACGGTATTACTGTACGCTGGATAGTTGCATTTCATGCATTTTTTACTATTTTGCCTACTAATCACTTCCAGTTATGACATGGTGTGAGTAACCTAAAACATGTATTGCATTTTGGAGAAAGCTGAAACCTTTGTCTTGGTAAATAGTTTTTTTTCTCTGGTCTATTTCAGTACCTAGTACTTAAGTGAGATTGTAAGAGGCCTTTGCGTTGTCTAATTTTATGCTGCTTTTGTAGCTGATGCAGTGAACTTCTGGAGTGTCCTGGGTGGGCACTAAGATTAATAAAAGCACCTTCTTTCCTCTACTGAATTTATAAACCCTCAGTCACACAGGTTGTAGTTAAAGCCCTGATCAGGTATTGGGTTAGTTTGATTTATGGTGTTTGTTGGATGCTTTATATCTTGTAAGTATTGAAAATGTTAAAAATTGCTGATGATTTATCTAATGTGAAGAACCTAAAGTCAGCATTCTTGTAGGGATAAATTTCCATATTAGCTATTTCTGTCTGCCGTTCACTTCATGCTAACAGTAGTTTTATATGCAGCTGTGGAAACAAGAAAGGAACTTCTAAAATACATATTCTTGATATGTTTTATGGCAAACATAAAGGCTTAATTGGCACTTGTGTGGAACTGAATAACCTGGTTATTGCTCTGTCACCTGAGACAACGTTCTGCCAAAACAAATTTCTGCCAGTAAAACCTTAATTCCATTCCAGATTCGCATATATACTTAGACTCTCCTTTACTGTTATTACTGCCTCAGATTTTTGCTGGGAGAAGATCCAAAGCTTAGTCTTAAAATGCGTAACTTCTGTTTCAAATTTAATTTCTACAGCACTTCAAGGATTTAATACGTTTACGTCGGACTGCAGAATGGCCTCGTTCTACTTTGGATACTGAAGTATCAACAACAAAAGAAACTCCAGAAATTGAACCACTTCCCTTTACACTGGCACATGAACGTTGTATTTCTGTAGTGCAGAAGCTGGCACTCTTTCTCCTGTCCATGGATTTTACTTGTCATGCAGATTTACTTCTGTTTGTTTGTAAGGTAAACAGACCATGGAATATCATTCTAAAGTTGCAGTGGAAACCACATTTCTGTCACTGCTTTTTTGCTTGCTTGCTGGTAAAAAAATCAGCTGTAGCAGTGAAATTTGTGGTGAGGTAGTTTTTTCCTGATCTGTCACTTTTTGTGTAATTTACAAAATGCTGGCTTCAAAATGGCCTAAAAAGACTAACTTTAAAAAAAATATTTTCATGTAAGTATATTTGTAAAGTTCTAACATTTCAACCTAGTAAAAAATATCTGATTTCTTTGTTAAAAAAAATCACGGAAATGAAAACTATTACTTATCTTCACAGTATTAAAATTGAATAAGCAGCAAGTATGTGGTTATCTTGTTAGCACTCCATTAGTCAGTTGTAAGAGTTTTCCTTTAGCCTGAATTCAGGATTCTGAGTCTCTATAGCAGTTGATAGTTGTGGGAATTTTTCTATACAGTTTGGGGGCAATTCTTTCTGCTTATTTATAATGATTTTGCATGAAGTTGTCTGTAAGAACACACTTGCAACTTTGACGTCAGTTGTAGAAACATGTAATTTCTGAGGGATGTCTAAAAATCTTTATTGTAACTCCCAGTAAGGAAATTAGCATTGTTTTTAAAGTGTACTGTGAATGATGGGGATCTTTAAGTGAAGCTTCTTATGTACTCCATTTGTTTCCTGCTTGTTTCTTGATACTTTCCAGGGGTTTTCTGGGATTTTATAATCCTAGAATGGGGTTGACATAAGTATATAAAAGTTTTGTGTTATGTCTTCCTAGTTGGATGTGCATACATGGCACCCTTTTTTTTTTTTATCTTCTGAAAAACAGATACAATTAGTCAGGTCTTGGCAAAAATTCTTTTCTCTTTCACAGGATTATCAATAGTAACTATGACAGAATATCTGTTCGTACTAGTGGTCTTTCTATCTTTATTTATGGATCTCAGCTTTTAGGTAGCAGTATGGAAAATCTTTCTTTTGTGCGGATTCAGAGAAATTAAACATAGTCTGTGAGCTGGATTTCTTGTGCATTGCTGTTTGAAACGTGCAGCCCCCCAGTTTCCTTCAATTTTCCTTCCATCTGGAGAGGGAACTTGAGCAATGTTTGCTTGTATTGCTATTTTTACAGTCTCATCTTCTCTATTGTGTATGTTTCCACTAACATGAGTCAATTATTCAGATTTTGGTATTCAGAAGGCTGATTTAACTCCTGCAAACACATTTTTCATGAGAAAATGAAAGCAAAAAGTTTGTATACACTTTTGGGGGTTGCTTTTTTTTTTTTTTTTTTTTTTTTTTTAAATCCTCTTCAGCCTCAAGAAAAAAATCCTGGCTGGTTTAAAGAATTAACTCTATAACTTACCTCCTGCTACCTTTTAGGAGATGGAGTATGGTTGTCACAGGGTAAATGTCCTACAGACTGGTTATCATAGGGTAAATTTCCTAATGAAAAAGCTAAAAATAAAAATAATAATAATAATAGTAATAATAATAATAATAGGTGGTTCTGGGACTTGGCCTAGAATCTTAGAACTAAAAGGCAGCTGACTTTGGATCACAATTCCAAGGTGAAGAAATATGAGCTTTTTCTTAATCTTTTTTGAATGTAACATGAGGATGATGTTGGTCAAATAACCAAAAGTCAAGTCTGCTTTCCACCATTTGTCCATAAAATCTGTTACTGTGGAATGGAAAACTCCTTTTTTTTTTTTTTTTTTTTTTTTAATCTTTTTAGCAAACCCAGATATTGCCTCTTATAGACAAGAGTCTTGGTGAACACGTTGGCCTCTGTTGTGAAATGGGAGGTCTATGCAGACAATTCTTTCTTACCACATGCAGTTACTGATGCCAAACTCCAATTTATTCATGAATTAATAAAAAATAGGTTGTAATAAGTAAGAAAAAGTTGTGGTCAGTTAAATGTCACATTCTATATCCAGTTCAATCCTGTAGCAGTGTAATTACTACTTTGTTTTTTTAAGTGTAATTGGCACCCTTTTCCCAGAGCAGGAGCTGTGCCTGACATACTAGGAGCTGGGTGTTTACTCTTTAGTACTGCATTTGCCAGGCTTCAGAATTGTCCAAATGCACTACAACAGCAAAGATGTTGCACCAAGGGAAGGAACATTGAAAGGACTTAATAATTCCACTCAGCTCTGTCATCAATTTTGAGAGTTATTTCTGATAACCCTGTTCAGTACTCTTATAAACGACTATATTTTTGACCATAACCTTTACCAAGAAGATTCTTGGAACTTGTATCTGAAATTAGATAAATGCTACTTATTTTTAAAGTGAAAATGATCTTAATTTGTAGTTATTTCAGACTGCCAGGCAACTTAGCCTGGTTTATTACAGCACTCTGAACTTAATACAGTAATTGTGAATTTGGACTCCGTGACAAGGCAGCTACTGCCTGATTTACTTCGGGTACAGTCTTTTTTTTTTTTTATGTATTATGTCCAAGAAATTTTGAGTTTTATTGTTGTTGTTTGTGTTTTTAATACTGTATATTTTCTAAAGGCTGAGTGTGTAGGATTTTCCTTTATAAAGAAGATTTTATTGTGCTATTTAGTATGCTCTTCAGAACTGTTTTCATGCAGATATGAGCATTTGTAGATGATCCATGACCTTAGTAGGTAACCTTTTTAAATATGCTTGACTCACTTCTTGGCACTTAAGCAATGAAGTAGTAGTCCAGTTCCATTTTTCATTCCAAAATTGCTCAATCTTTGAAGATTGAGCAAGGCATTTTTAAGGTTATTTAGAGATATTTTTGTAGCTTTACATTGCTACAGAAACACTCCAGAGATCAATTTTTAAGACTTCAAAAAAAAAAAAAAAAAAAAAAAAAAAAAAGTTGAGCTACACAGTGTGGGAGAATCGGGATTACAGTGTTTTACTCTGAGCCAGAAACGACGGGCACTTTCACTGATGGACAGTGAAAATCTCAAATAATAAAGTGGAGAGGGGAATTTCATGGACGAATTGTGGTCCCTGAGTTCATCATATGGCAGGAAGACTGGTGCTTTATCAGTTGGAGTGTAGTTGTAGGGATAATTGAAAATTTTGTCTTGATTTTGATTGCTTTGTTCTTGGGATATGGGGGAGAATCGATGTAATTATATTTTCGTATTTTTATAGGTTCTTGCTAGAATTGCAAATGCTACAAGACCAACGATTCATTTATGTGAGATTGTAAATGAAACTCAGTTGGAAAGATTATTGCTGCTTCTCGTTGGAACTGACTTTAACAGGGGAGACATCTCTTGGGGAGGAGCATGGGCTCAGTATTCTCTGACGTGCATGCTGCAGGATATTCTAGCAGGTTTGTTTTAAGTTCATATTCTTCAGTATGTAGCTTACATTGAAAACTGACTTTCTTCATAGCTTTTTTTATTATTATTTTGTTAGAATCTGCTGACTCTTAAGATAGTGAGGAAAAAAACAGTATGATTCATGAGCAAATTGAGATGAGATTGTAATAAATAGTTTAAAATGTTTTGATTATCAGTCAATCCTGAATAAATGACTCCTGCACTGAAAAGTAAAGTGTGTGTGTGTGTATACACATTGTATACGTGTGTGTGTGTGTTTCAAATAATTTTCAATTATTTCAATTATCCAGAACTCGTTCCTTTTGAAGAAGTAGCTCTTGGAGAATTTAGTTAGATGAAATAAAACAGATAGTTGGCCTAAATGCAGGGATGTTAATTTGTAATGGGAATGGAGTTTGAAATTGAGTTGTCTGCTTAATGTCATGCATAGGAGAGCTGTTGGCACCTATAGCAGCTGAAGCTATGGAAGAAGGTGCTTTGGGAGAAGATGCTGGAGCTTCAGCTGGGGATTCTGATGACTCTCTTCAGCAATCCACAGTTCAATTAGTGGAAACAATAGATGAACCTTTGACACATGACATCACAGGTACATTAGTCGATAATCTTGAAGTGTATATGCATACTGAAAAGTGTTTGTTTGTTTGTTTTAAAAAAAAAAAGCTTTGCTGTTATGTATCTGTCAAAATATTAGTAAGTAATTTTTGATGAAATAATTAATTTCTGAAAACAAAGGCAAAATATGAGCAGTTCTTCAACTGATATCTCTGATCAGTAAAATGTGATTATTATTCTGATTATTTAAGAAAAGGCAGATTTGATGTACGCATGAAAATTTTCCACTAAGAGCTATGGGTATTAAAAGCCTTAGCATTACCAATAAAGTATATGATATATCCCTGTTTCATAATTGGTACTTGGTAGTATTAAAACCATTTTAATCATTTAAAGGTGCTCCACCTCTATCATCTTTGGAAAAAGATAAAGACATTGACCTTGAATTACTGCAAGACCTGATGGAAGTTGATATTGATCCTCTGGATATTGATTTGGAAAAAGATCCCCTTGCAGCCAAAGTTTTCAAGGTATGATGCACTTGAGTTTTCAGGGTAGCCCTTACATGTGAAATAGTAAAAATCTTTCTCTTCTTCAATTATGATATTTGATCTCTCAGACCTGTTCTCACCTTTTTATAAAGGCTTAATATTAGAATGGTAGGAAAGAATGTAAGGATTGTGTTCACATCTCAGATATATTCATATCTCTGTTTACCACACAATATTTTCCATGAAGATATCCATATAAACAGCATGTTTTGAGTTTAATCATAATTTCATAATAATATGTTGAGCCTTTTCTCTGTATTGAGTAGGATGAAATTCTCATTTTGGGGTTTTCCTACCCCCTCAGTATTGACCTTAATACAAATGAGGCTGAAGGTTTTTCTAAATTGTTTTTCTTTCCACTTGATCTGACAGTACTACATTTTCTTACTTTTTTCTATATCCAGTTGTGTCCTTGCACTGATTAGTTCTCACTTAAAGATTTTTTTTCCTTCAAATTTCACCCAGCCAAATTATTCCACCCACTCACTATTTTTTTTATTGTCTCCCTTCTTTATTGTACTATAATGGAATTTGGCATTATTCCCCAGTTCACTTCATCTATGGGTATATTCATGATCTTATTGCCCAATTGTTCTTGAGAATACAGCCAGAAAAACTCTTCTTCATTCTTAATATTTCTTAAAATCTGTTTCTGCTTTGTTGTTTCTGTGAACTGGTAATTGATACAGGATCTTCACATTAAAAAGATGCATATATAACATGCTTTCAAACACTCCTATATTACTATTTCTTTCTTGTGATCCATGTGCTTTTTTAGTGTCTTTAATTATGACATTTGAGTAGAGATTGTTCAAGTCTTTATTTTACAGAACCCAGTATAAATAATGACTGAGCCTCACCGAGGCCTCAAGGTACTTTAATAGTACTGTTATATTTGTAATATTCTGTCTTGATAAATAATGTCTCAAAATATCTGTGTGAATTTGGAAGTGGAGCATCACAGGCTTGTAGATCTCTGTGAGTAAATCCTGTTGATAACATTTTCAAACTGTTTCCCTCAGTCTTTGAGACAGCTAAATAAATTGCTGGATTTTGACAATCACTAAGGATACAGTAGTTTGTACTGCAACAAGAAATGAAAATTTCTAAAGTTATTACATCCAATATTCTGTGGGGTTTTTTGTTTTGTTTTTTTTGTAACTACTATATCTGTTTTTATTAAAAAAAATATTTCTGTACTTGGGCAGTCTAAATAGTTGCTGATGTTTAATTGTTTTGTTTGTTTTTTAAGCCTATAAGCAGTACATGGTATGATTACTGGGGTGCTGATTATGGTACGTACAATTACAATCCTTACATTGGAGGCGTTGGAATTCCGGTTGCAAAACCACCAGTAACTACAGAGAAAAATGGATCACAAACTGTGAGCGTATCCGTCTCTCAAGGTGAGCAATTAACTGTTTGAGGTGTCTGTTCTGTGATGCCACACTTCAGCCTAAAAGAAATAAATTTCCTATATGCCACAGTTTTTCTGTGATAACTGAGAAAAATATTTTGTGAGGTTTTTATTTAAAATACAGCAGAGAATCTTATTTTATAAAATTTTTGAACACGCCCTTATGGTCAGTTAAAAATTACTCTTTTATTCTTGGTGTTTACAAATTTTGGAAGGTTTTTTCTAGTTGGCTGATATTTTGTATAGTCGGCCCTACCTGATGGAATAAATTCATGCCACGCTTTTTTTTTTGGTTCTTGTTCGAGAACAGTTACTTCACAGAAAAATACAGGCTTAAACATGTAGATTCAGTTGTGTGTAATAGTAAGATGACTGTGAGAGGAAATCTGTGTTTCATGAGAAAATTGTGATTTTATTAATTATATACTTCATGCTCGTAAGAATCGTATGTTCAGTTCAGAGTGTAAGTTGCTATGTTCTGCTTGCATCATAGGTAAAAGTGAATCTTCCGATCAGGGATACTGAGATTTTTTTCTTCAGTTTAGTGTGGCTGTGCATCTGTATTGCTTGTACAGGATATTAAACACACTAACTATGCATGTCTTTGATATAATTCAGTTTTACTCTGTTTATTGCCTTGTGCAGCTTTAGATGCACGTCTAGAAGTTGGACTTGAACAGCAGGCTGAGTTGATGCTGAAAATGATGTCCACCCTGGAGGCTGATTCCATTCTGCAAGCGTTAACAAACACATCTCCTACATGTAATTATATGTTGTCAAATAATTCTCTTCATATGATAACCATTTGAAATTTGTACTCTTTATTTTCTGCAGTCACTTCGCAGCTTAGAAAAATTTGTATTTCACTTGAATTTTCTTCTTAGGCTGAGCTTCAGAAATATTTCTTTATTTGGACTTCTAAATTATGTGGATAAGTTATTTAAGATATTTTCTGAAATTGGTCAGATAGGCAGGATTCATTTTACAAGCCGTAATAGTACAGTGGAAAAACTGCTTTCATTTTCTGATCCAGGTGCAAGTAAACATTTTTTCCTATTTTTGTGAAGCTTCATTATTTGTGAAATGTTAGCTGCTGTGTACTTGTTTCATCTATTCAGTGATGGAAGTGAAAATGCTTTTCAGTACTTCTCAAGTATTTTGAACTTAACTATACAGTAAACTTATGTTGTCAGAACACCCATGATGCTGATTTAGTGTTACCAGAAGACTTATAAAACACATGTTTAGCAAAAACTGTTAAAAATACGTTTCTTTGGGCTTGCTTTTCAAGCAGTTTTTGTGAAGATAATGTCTGATTGAAGTATGGCTTTCATGATAGGGTAGTCAACAGTCCAACTCACATGAACATCACATGGAAGATGTTCTTGTAAATTAGAAAATAAGTGTATTTCCCTTAAGTATAAAATATGAGGAAAAAAGCATGAAATTTCTTTTATCAACTTGCCCGAGATAATTGGGGGTGCGTACTTTTTATTTATTTATTTACTGATGTTGTTGTTTTTGTTTGCTTGTTTTAGTAACCCAGTCTCCTAGCGGAACAGATGATTCATTGCTAAGGGGGTTGCACACTGCTAACCAAAATGCCCAGTTGATTGTACAGTTGTCATCTATACCAATGCTGAGTGCATGCTTCAACAAACTCTTTTCCATGCTACAAGTCCACCATGTTCAGGTATAGAAGTATGAACTTTGAAATGTTTTGATAATATTTCTCTCTGAATTTGAAACTTGTTTTCCTGTATTTCTTACTACTTAGAATGCAACTAACCTGTTCGGTTATGTGCTTTATTGCTAATGAAGTTGTCCTGGACAGCAGTACTAATAATGGCATAGATAAGCTGCTGAAGGCTTTTAACGATTAGGGACTTCATTGTTAGAGTAGAAAAGTAGGAGTACATTTTTCATATTTAAAAACAAGTTAGTAGGTTCACTAAAGGATGGCGATTACCTTACTGTTAGTGAAGAATGTCACTAAGTTGTGCAGTTGCCATCTATGGAGGTTTTTAAAATCCATCTGGATAAGCCCTCATGCAAACCAGTCTGATGTCTCTAGTTGGCCCTTCCCTGAGCACAGTGTTGTACTGCATAACCTCTAGAGGTCCCTTCTGACCTGAATCATCCTGTGATCCTAATGGTAAAATGAGATGTGTGCTTTTTGAGAAGTCATTGATTTAATGCTGTTCTTGATAATATACAAGGGAACACAGTGTGTTGTATGTAAGTGCTCACGTACCTACCTACCTGTTTATATTTTAATTGGATGGCTGACTGTATCCTCAATCGTTCTTTACATACCCTATCCAAAATGCAGTTTGTGAGGTAGAGGACTTTGATGTTTCCCCAGAATATCCAAGTAGTTATTTTCTTCAAGGGAGTTACTCAGAGTAAGCATTTGTGTCTCTCTGATATTAAAGAAAGTTTCCCAATAGTAAAATTGGCTTCTGTGAATACCTTTTGACTAATTTCAGTTGACTTTTAAATGTCACTTGCCTAAACAGAGACATCCCAAAAGCTTACATGCAGCCAGTATTTCAATAAAAAGATTTCACAGATAATAAAAAATACACAGATTTTTGAGCAGTGTGTACAACTTTGTATTTTTAAGAAAAACTTAACCATGTTTTGAAAGTCCATAACAAAAGCATAACAAAATAAGTTGCTAGTTATGATGAATTTTACTTGAATATTTTATTTATCAGAATCTTAAGATCAAGTAATGGAGTGCGTATTTGTGTTATCAGTGGAACAGGAACAGTTGAAAATGTAGATAAGGCTTTTTAAATGAAAATTTTTTTGCTCTGCAGTTCTGGAAAAAATTTGAATTTGGTTTGATTTTCTTTTTTTCCTTTTTGCAGCTTGAATCTCTCCTACAGTTATGGCTCACATTAAGCCTGAATTCCAGCTCCTCGGGAAGTAAAGATAGTGGCGCTGATATTTTCCTTTATAATGCTAATCGAATACCTGTAATTTCCTTGAATCAAGGTAAAATACATGAAATAGGGGAAATTCATTTTCAGGAGGGGTGAAATTATTGCCTATTGGTATTCTTGTCAAGATCAGTGACAGAATGATTTCTGTGTTCTTATTAAAGAATTCCTGGTCTTGTTACCTTCTTGGCATGAAAAATGTATAGCTTTATATGCAACTGAGGGATGGTTCCTTGAATTTGAGTAATCTCCTCATAAATTAAATTTTAAAAGTTGTGTTTCTTAATCATCATTACTCTCCAGAAGACTTTTTAAAACACCTCTTAGTCTAAGGTGAACTGTGCACCTGTGTGCATTTTTCTGACAAATTTCTTCTCCTGGTACACCATCCTATGAACTGTTTATTATTACTATCAGAGTAATATCTGATATTAGGGGTAGGCATTGAGATGCTGTTTTACTTTTTGACATCAGTCTACTGACCTGTCAAAAAGATGTCTCTTTTTTTTTTTTTTATAAAGTAATTTATATGGTTTAAAAAAAAAAACAACTGTGGTATCTTGTGGTGAGGGTCTAAAACATTAAGGCCTACTATAATGAACTGGTTGAGTTCTGTGAAGACTTTTGAAATACAATATTTCTTTACATAATTTTTTCTGAGATGGCAGGTTTTGGCATTATAGCCAGTTCTGTGGGCCAGTTGCTGTGAAGTGCTGGTGTAAGCTTCTTTTCGTAATTGCTTGGAACAGTAGTTGTCAAAACAAAGTAAATAGAACAAACAAACAAAAATACAGCAATCAAAATGAGAAATTTGTTTTAATACCCTGCAAATTAATGCTTAGTAAAACACGTTTTTGTTGACAGCTTCAGTAACTAGCTTCCTGTCAGTTCTGGCATGGTATCCTAACACCTTACTCCGGACATGGTGCCTTGTGCTTCATAGCCTAACTCTCATGACAAATATGCAGCTTAATGGTAAGTTGTGGGATTTTTTGTTGTTTGTTTTTACAATGTGCAAATGAGTGTTGATTTCCGTCTGAAAGATTACCAGAAATTTCTCTTTGTCACAGAAGTACTATTGCTGGTTCTTCCTCAAAGAGTTTAAAAAGTTTATCAAGTTGGCTCCATGGACTGCTTGTACCATGAAAAATGAAACCCTAGTGGTAAAAGAGAAGTCTGTTACAATTAAGTTAGCAATGCCTTCAAAAGGGATTTTTAGGCCTAGCTAAAGATCTTTGGGAGGGAGCTTTGTATTACGGGTGGAGGTAGCAGAGGGTGAGGATTAAGGTAGTGTAAGAAGTATTTGTTTTTCTGATGCAGTAGGAATTTTTCATAAATATGCAGACTCGAGTCACTGCTTATGTTAAGCTACCTGAAGATAAGTCCCTAAAAGCCAGATCTATTCAGAATGAAATCCATCTATTTCATTTCACTTCCCTATGCACAATAGATTAACTTGCGTTCTCCATATTGCTCCATAACACAGTAGAAATAATCTCCCGTTGTGGATGAGATATTGCCACAAGTCAGGTAGAAATTAAAGGATGTTATTTTTGAATGAAGAATTTAAGCTTCTTAATGGCTTACTATCATATGACAGCTGTCATGAGGAATGTGTTTGTGGCCTTGTCCTCAAGACTAAAGAAGATACCAAGAATTAAGAACTTGGAGACTGGAATCTCTGAAACCCTTCATGTTAGGCCAAATGAGAGCTCTTTTAAATTGTTTTCATGCCAAATATATGACTAGAGGCAATAATTATAGAAGAAATAAACCCAGAGTCATCTTAAAATCATACTTTTCTGAAACAATTTGCCATTCTCTGGTGACACAGCTACTCAACAGTTTTCCACAAAGCTGCTTCTGAATCTTTTTCCCTAAACACCATTTGAAACCATTGCCTTAGGGGTGCATTTTTTTCTTCAAATTTTACTGTTTGTCCTTTTTCTGTGATGTTATTTAGAGATCAGTCTCATGAAAATCTGCTGAAACTTTTGCTACTAATTTAAATGTTGGTGCTGAGGACAGATTAATGGAAGACTTTGCTGATATTCACAAAGTCTTGGTATTTGAGAACAGGACATGGTCTGATTTGTAGGGTAACAGTGCCTAACATGCCTATGTATTTTCAACACCCTAATTGTAACTGTAGGCTATCAGTTTCTAAAAATTTTGCTGTGTACACCACTGGTTATACGTGAACCTCTTCCATGTGGTATGAGACAGTGTCTGTGTTGTGACACTGATAGGCAGCTGTGCGTATGTGGGAGTTGATTAGGCAACTGCCTGAGATCAGTGATGATCTGAATAAAAAGCTGCTAAGAAGCGACTGCTATGATTGAACACAGGTGTGAATGTGGTTGTGGATTTTGGTGTTTCTAAGATTTGGGCCCCAACTGGCTCCTTTTCCTGTACTCACCTATAGAACCAGAAGCTAGGCAAGTTTCAGCACACATCAGATAACTTCTGTGCCAGGATTCCTCAGTAGCTAATAATTCAAAATAATATTCTATTTTGATGGCACAGAGTTATGATATTTAAGAAAATAAATACTCTCTGTCCACTTTGTGACAATTGAGGGTGGGATCCATCAGAGCAATTCTCCTATCAATGACTTTGGTTTCCATGTGCTTTAACTGAAAACAGGGCCTAGCAATAATCCGTCTCTTAAGCCATTAAAGACAGTGCCTTGCAGGAGTTTCCAGGAACTTACAATTATCAAAAATGTGTTTGCTGGAAGAGACAGGGTTTTGATGTGTTTTATTTATTTATTTTAGTATAAGCAAACAATTTAGAGAGAATAGTTTAAAGACACATTGTTCCTGAGACTGATGAAATGTAAGTGACGTTGGCTTTCTTTTGAGTAAAGATTTTCTTGTGTCTTCTATAGCTCTGTAATGATTTAAGATATGAAGTGGACTGTCAATGCTGGAGAAGTTCTAGTATTTAAAAACAAACAGGAAAAAAAAAAAACGCAGAATGAGAGTGCTGCTTGTCACACTGATTGTGGACATCATAGGTGATTCTCTGAAGGTACCATTTAACAGTGCAGGAAAGCACAAAAATATGTTACTTCCCCAAATAAACATTTGGGGAGTTTTTGCACACTTATTTCAAAATAAGTTTGGATACGTGGTAGTTTTGGAAATAATAAACAAAATCTTTCTTCAAACTAATGTTTGAGGCTGTTTCAGTGATGCAGTTACATAGAAACAATGAAAAGTTACAGAAAACAAGCATACATGTGAGAGGAATGGCCTCAGCAAGTTAGTGTCTTTAGTGACCTGAGTGGTGTTTTCATTTTTAACGCGAACCATTGCAGACTCAGAAATGCCCCCAAAAGCCAACCAACCAAAAAGTCCCACTGGCAACCTACATACCTAGTTTTCTTAGGGGGAAAATTAGTGTTTTGAGTATTTTACTTCAGGAAATGTTTGGGGGTGAAGCTTCAAGTGGTGGGGAAAATGAACTTGATCAGTTCACCCAGTCTGGTGTTTCCAAGGCACATCCTGCAATGGAATTCTTCTCTGTGGTTCTGAAAAAATCAGTGTTTTTTTCCTTTCAGGGAACCAATGAAATCATGCAATTTGTTTTTATTTATTTATTTATTTCCACGTTTCTCCCTCACCCAAACAAGGCCTAACTTTTCCATTTTTTGCACTGTCAAATGTAAACTAGAGCAGGCTTATTGTCTACAGTACAATGGAGCTGTAATGCTTTGGTGTGCTTTCTTGCTTTCATTCAGTTCCAGCTATTGTCTTTCCATCAGTCAGAGCCATACATAATTATTCTAAGACTAATATTGATAAATCCAATGAGAATTTATTTGTATAGCTGCACAAGAAATACTTTCAGCATTACTTTCCTGCATTCATATAAAGGAAGAAATTTGTCTGCAATTTGAGAATAAATTGGCATTTGATAAGGGGAAAACTTAGTATGAATTATCTTTGTTTTCCACTTCTTCCATCTTCCCATAGGGATTTCTTCTAATAGCAAGTCTCCTTCCAATGCTATTTTTATGTAATTGCTCTGGAAACTTTTCAGCTGAGATGGAAGTAGTCAGGGTTTAAATCTCATTTTGATGGAAATGTTTCTCTCCTAGTTGGTATTTTGTTGTTTAATTTAAGGAAGTTACTGTGAATAATGAGGTCTGATAAACAGACAAACTGTATCAGAGCACCTTTTTTCTTTTGATCGTCTTTCTTTCGCATATGGAGTCATAGAATCATTACGGTTGGAAGACCTTCAAGCTCATTTGGCCCAACCATCCCCCTACGACCAATGTCACCTTCTAAACCATGTCCCTAAGCATCAGGTCCAACCTTTCCTTCAACACCACCAGGGATGGTGATAGTCAGAAAGAGATCACATCTTCAGCATGTAATAACCTGGAGTTTCATTTAGATAGGTATAACATTATAAGAACGTCTTTTTGCTCAGTAGTTAGCTGTGCTTTTTTCAAGTTGTGTTTTGAGTTGATTTTGTATATCACTACTGAATAAGGCTGCACATTTAATAAAGCTTATTTGTTTGATCATTGGAGGGTATATTTTAATTCTACCTCTGGTCCTCAAAACCCTTATCCTTTAAGCTCCCTGCAGTGTTAGTCGATGATGAGAAGTCTCTGAATGTGCCACAGACAACAATACCTTGATTGTTTACAGGATAATAGAACATGTGGTCTCTGCCTGTCAAACTAAGAAATGCACTTAAGCCTTATTAAAGTGGTAGACTAGCAAAGAAAAAAAGTCAAAACATCTCTAAATATTTTTCCTACAAAATGAAACTCTGCTTTTGGGAATTTTGCTTTATCAACTTTAGATACTAATGGAGTATTTTGGGGGTAGCTATAACTGTAACTGTATTTTTCTAATTAAAAACTCTTCACTCAAAATGGTAGTCCTGAGCAACCAATTTCTGTTAGCTGATTCTACTGTGAATATTTGTGCATAATGCAGTAAGTATAATGGGTATACAGTATAAATGTTGGATTTACTCCTAATGTTTAAGATGAGAGATTTAATTTTCCAGCTTTTATTTTTAAGCTGGTCCAAGCAGTGCCATTGGAGCTCAGGAAAGTACTGCCCAACTGTTGGTGTCAGATCCAAACCTCATTCATGTGTTAGTGAAATTTCTTTCCGGCACTAATCCTCATGGAACAAATCAACACAGTCCACAGGTAATCACCAATTAAAATAACAGAATAAATTTTCATAGTAGGTTTTGAATACACTTGACATAAATATGCTATTCATAATGTATTATTCTTAGCTTGCTTTTGTTATTTTTTTATAGCTTTAGTTGTTTCTTACAAACAATCGTAGGGAAATTCATATTGGTAATCCAGTATGAATAGTAATCTTTCTTTTTTTTACAACTATATGGATACTTGCTACAGGGAGAGAATGCTACGTGAACGTGTTCCATGTTAGGATTTTTAGTACTATGTGTAGAAAAATGACAAGAGTTAGCATATATATACGCTAACAATAAGTTAGGTTATTGAAATCATGTTGGATAGGGATGAAGAAAACAAGGTTAACATTGAATATTCAGTATAATATTGAATTTAAATTCCTTTTTTTTTTTTTAAATAAAAACCTCCCATGCCTCTATTTTTTACCTGTTTTCTGAATTAATGTGGTTTCTACTGTTTCTTTTCTAATTTCAACTAATGGTTTTCTCTTCTTTACAGTCTTTGAGATATTTGTGAATGGTGGCAAAAAAAAAAAAAAGCCCAAGTTAACTTATTTGTATGTAATATTTGACAGTAGTCTCAAAAACAGTTTAGGAGACAGAAAACAATTAGAATTCCCAGTCTTTTCCAGGCTGTTCCAGAACTTAAACGTTGTGCAGGACTACCAGTTAAAGCACATATATGTAAATGTATAGTTTGTGAAAATCTATTCACATTACTACAGCAATATGTTCTGTTTGAAACATAGTTTGCATTGCTGAAAAGATAAACTCTCAAGATGCTTAATGAGTTTTAGGCGAAGAACTGAATTATTTGCTTTTTACTCAATGGATAATAGTAGAAAACCACATAGTATAAGTTGATACAGAATAGTTCTCTTGTGAAAACTCTGTAAAATTTTTCATAAAGCAATACGTAATACTCTTGTTCTTAGAAAATGTTTTTCCTGCTAGGAATAAATGTTCTTGAAGACATTTTCAGTTTTATATATACTTATTAAAATGCTTTTTCCTCTAGGTTGGGCCAACAGCTACACAAGCTATGCAAGAATTTCTTACTCGATTACAAGTGCACCTTTCTTCAACTTGTCCTCAGATGTTCAGTGAATTTTTATTGAAATTAATACATATACTTTCAACAGAAAGGTAATTCTTGACTTTTGTTTGTTCTTATACACTCTCTGTCTTTAAAATCTGTGTGAGTGTGAATCACAACTGAAACATGTACATTGCCCCTCATCATACTGGCAAGTTACATATGGATGGAGATCTTTGCAGCATTACCGGTGCATCTAGGCAGTTCCTGGAATGTGGAAGAGCTCACCTGGAATCCACACATAGTGGCCCTTACGTGAGGGACAGTGAATGAAAGCAATGAGCAGTAGGTTGGAGTTTTATAGCATCTAGAGCTAAAATGTAGGCCTTTTTTCCCTGTTACAGTAATCCCTAGAATAAAAGTGCTGTTGATGAGCTTACCCATTAAAAAGAAAAAGAATCCTGAGAGGCCTGAATTAATGAAAAGCTAAGCAAATTATTCTCAGATTGTGAAAATAACATGATTAGCTTTTATAATCATAGATTTAATGAAATGGTTTAGGTTGGAAGGGGCCTTAAAGATCATCTAATTCCAACCCACCTGCCATGGGCCGGGACACCTTCCACTAGACCAGGTTGCTCAAAACTCCAGCCAACATGAGAGGATTTACATACCAGTATTGAAACAATTACAGCATTTCAAACATTATCTCAGTCTCTGCTAATGGAGAACAGCCCCAGTATCTTGCTTCTCCCTCTGTGAGAGCAGCTTCCACAGAGCTAGCTTTCTAAGCTAGTCTCTTTCAAGCTCCTTCTTGTGCTTCCTCAGTGGGCACAGGACAGTTTTGTATATGGCAATACACTGGCTATGTTGCAATTGTTTGGTCTGGAGCACATTAGGAATTATTGATTTTGTTGATGTTCTGCATATCCCCAGACAAAAGCTTCATCTAATTAGGGAAGAGCTTCTTCTGTTTCTGGCTTCCCAGTAGGTGGCACTTCGGTGTTATCTATCCTTTAATCATACGGAAAACTGTTTCAGCCTTCTCTAAGAAATTTTACCGCAGTAATTTGAATTGGATGGGTGGTGTTCACCGGGCTACATTAATGATCTATTACTTAGACAAAAAAAAATGATAGTACAATAAAATCATTAATTCAAAGTGAATCTTAAAATGCATGTGTGTGTACCATCTACTTGAAATAAGCTGATGACCCCTCTGAAATAGCAGCTTTTGGAATGCGCTAGGGCTTTTTGAGGCAAACCAAAGGTGGGACTCAAAAGTCAAAAAATGAAATAAAAGCACCAAAAAAGGATTTAGATGGTTATTTCTCAGACTTCAGGCAGTTATTGAATTGCACCATATCTGCATGTACCATGTGTAAGACTGATGATGAAGAAAATGTTTTACTGTTAGAACTAATTAAATGGCAAATATTTTCTTCAGGGCAGTTTATAGACAAAAGTTATAGTAGGATTGATCAGTGTCAAAAAATACAGAAAAGTATTTTAGAAGTGAGTAACCCAACTGCATTTAAAGAATTAGCAGCTTTCTTTTAAATATACTGATTCAAAAGACTTATTTTAAAGTCTACCATGAAATATTTAAAAACAGTTGGGAAAATAAAAAGAGATCCCTTTAGTAATCAACCTACAAGCACCTAACTGTGACAGTTGGGAGTGTCTTCTTACGGTTTTACTTGTAGTTACTATTTGGATAACTAAAAACTGACCATTCTTTCCTCTACCATGGGGAAGAAAAGGACAGGAAGTAATTCTTAATGATTTTAGTAATATATGGCTTCTTCCTGTGAAGTTTTCGTGCAAGTACATGAAACTTTTCACCCACAAAAACCGAATAGGAATGTATTGCAAATCTGTACCCACACAATTAACTAGTCAATTAAAAAAAAAAAAAAGAGAGAAAAAAAAAAAAAGACTTTCAAAAGAGACTTTCATCTTTAGTGGTATCAAGCAAGTGATACCTTGAAGCAGTTCCACAGGCTGTGTAATGACTGGTATATAAAAAAGTTAAGAATGCTTGACCTATGTGAAATATCAGTTGATGCTTCAACATGCAATTCTAAAAATGGCTTCATTTTCATTTGTTGAATATCTAGTGTGCTTTTCGATCTTTAAAACTTAGGCAAACAAAAATATAAAACTGTTTAACTTGTTGATGTTGAATAATGAAATATCTTTCCTCCTATTTTTTTTTCTTTCAGGGGTGCTTTCCAGACAGGCCAAGGGCCTTTGGATGCACAAGTGAAACTCTTGGAATTCACCCTGGAACAGAACTTTGAAGTTGTGTCAGTTAGCACTATTTCTGCAGTAATTGAGTCTATAACGTTCCTTGTGCATCATTACATTACATGTTCGGACAAAGTGATGTCTCGCAGTGGCTCAGACAGCTCTGTGGGTGCTCGAGCTTGTTTTGGAGGACTTTTTGCCAATATTATCCGTCCAGGTGATGCCAAAGCAGTTTGTGGAGAAATGACAAGGGACCAACTTATGTTTGATTTGTTAAAGCTGGTGAACATTTTAGTTCAACTGCCACTTTCCAGTAACCGAGAATATAGCGCCCGTGTGCCAGTAGCAAGCAGTACTACAGACAGTGTGTCTGATGAAGAAAAGGTTTCAGGAGGCAAAGATGGCAATGGAAGCAATCCTAACGTTCAAGGATCAACTGCATATGTGGCAGACTTGGTGTTAGCCAACCAACAAATTATGAGCCAGATTTTGTCTGCCCTTGGCCAGTGTAACAGCAGCGCTATGGCAATGATTATTGGTAGGTATTTTGTAACCAAAATGATTTGGGGGGGGATTTATTTGCACAAATCAAACCACTGGATAAATGCGGAAAAATCTTTTGAAGATGGATAGACAAAGATCTTGCACTCCATTTCAGAGACAATAGTTGTAAAATGTTGTGTTCTGTATTGTTTCTCGTATTTCAAATAAGGTATCTCTGTCCTTTTCTAAGCTGGTTTCTTTTAAGCAAGTATGAAACTGTTTAACTAAAGCTATTATCTGAAAGCAGCATAGTCTTTGGATGAAAATGTGTGAATGCCAGACCAGTGATCTGACATCAGAGCAACAGAGAAAAAAGTATTAATCTCCAGTAGTCAAATTAAACAGCAGGCTGCATTTTACAAGCCTGAATCGCATTGTTGGAACCTTCCTGAAATTAATTCCAGAACATCTTATCCTTTACTCTGGATAGTTGGTGTCATGTCACAAATATGCTGTGAATACTGAAAGTAGTTTGTTCTGGGAATTGTTGGTTTTTCTGAGTTTTTGCAGGGGGGAAATTCAAATACTGTCCTCAACTTTGATGTCTTTCTAAACCACAACTTTCTAAATTTGTGTTCAGCAAATGTTTTGTACTTTTAAAATTTGGAAAGATAGTGTTGTTTCAATATGTTTTTCATAGAATTCTGGGCCAGATGATCCCTTCAATGGATTGTTTCCCCCAAGGTCTTTTGATACAGGTTATTACAACTAATGTGTGTGTGTGTATTTTGGGAAGATATAATAACAAAGCTCTTAGTGATTTTCGTTCCTTCATGAAAAACTGCATTAAGGTCTCTCCAGACAATTTCTTTGAACAAAATGTTTTTCCAAGTCTGCTGCCAATGTTATAGATGATCCAAAAATCAGTTATCAGCATTTATTATTTAAACGTGTAATGGCTAGTGCAGAATGCTAGCTACCTAGGGAAGATGAACTGGAAGACTTCAGCAAATGTGTGGTGCCTCTGGTGTCAAAATTTCAGCTAATAATGTTGATTTACTGCACCTGGCACGCCAGTAGGTCAGGAACCACAATAACCTCGAGTAATTCACTTGTTGCATGAAGTTAAAACGTGTTCGTCTACCTTTTGTGACTGACTTGTCTATTTATTTCATTAGGGTTTCATGCTTTGTCATTGACAGACTATGAAAATCACACAGGTTACAGTATTCCCATCCTATTCTACCCTCCCCTTGCTTCAAAATCTTCACAGCACCTTAGTTGGCTTCAGCTCTGTCATTTATTTTAAATTCTCTAGACCCTGCAGAGTCTGAGTCTTAACAGACTTTTCTCTCTGTCTCCATGCTTCCAGTGCATACCAGTATTTTCTTTCCTGACAACTTATAAGTGATTAAAGCACTATAGCTGTCAATTCTCTTGCCAAAATGTTTCTGTAAGGCACATTGCAAAGATCACTTAAACACATTCTCCATGTTATTATCTGTTAGTATAATTCCAGTTCCTGTAAAGGGCAGGGAAATGAAATCCATTCCCCCAACTCCAGTCTAAAACCACTTTTAAAAGCTCTTCCAAATTGATGTCATATGCTTTGTGAGACAGTTATATTTACAGAGGTAATCTGTCTTTGGGAAGACTATTCTACTGCTTTCCTTCCTCCTTTTCAGTAATGTGGAGTCGATACTGCTGAATAAATCCTGAACTGTAACATTGAGAAGGAAAGTTCAAGGAGAGGTATTTCCAGCAGGAATACATATATTAAGTGGTCTAGGAACAACACTAGTAATTTATATGATCATGAAAACTAGCCTATTGTTTTTAATCAATGTGAATATTTAACAGAAATGAAATTTAAATGTCTTTAAGGTTTCCTCTGTGCTGTAAATAATATTTTAGGTCTCAGCTTCTAAACCTTGAACTGTTCCTGTTTTCACAAAGGTGCAAGTGGCTTACATCTTACTAAACATGAAAACTTTCACGGTGGCTTAGATGCGATATCAGTTGGAGATGGGTTGTTCACTATCCTGACAACACTTAGTAAAAAAGCAACAACGGTGCAAGTGATGCTTCAGCCAATTCTTACGTACATGGCTTGTGGTTACATGGGAAGACAGGTAGGTTTCCCTTATTTTGAAGTGCTTTAAGGTAATTATAGGTTACCTGTTGCTATGTAAAAGAAATTTTGACTATTTCCAACCTCGTGTCACTGTGGTGCAGAAAGTAAGAAGGCTTCGTCCATCGATTATGGTGAAAAGGGAGAGAAAGAGTTTCTTTAAGGACATTTTGACATTCCTGTAAACATTCCTGGCTAAAGGCTTTTCAAGATGACTGTTTCATTGTGTTTAAGTGGGAAATGCATTTATTGTGTTCATATTAGTGGGTGTTTTAAATGTCCAATGTTCTTATTTCCGTTTAACTGCGTACCTGGTGGTTTGGTCTTTTCCATATCACAAAAACTTCTATGTAGGAGTGAACCTTCTGGAGTGTGATACGGCGAGTTTGTGGTAGAAAGTTCAACTGTGGTGGATTTCTTCTCTGTGATTTTTGCCTACTAAAAGGGGGGACTAAGAGTAGCCAAGCGTATTTCATGTCATATGAATTCTGTATGAAATTTGTATTTCTTAACTTTTTTTTTCTAGGGTTCTCTGGCCACATGTCAGTTGTCTGAACCACTGCTCTGGTTCATTTTACGAGTCTTGGACACCAGTGAGGCACTGAAGGCGTTTCATGACATGGGTAAGAATGTCTTTTCTTTGGGTGCATCAAGTAAAAGATTTATTGTAGATTTTTCTGGCATTTAAAGAAGGAATAAGCTATATGTCTGGAGGAGCAAACTTACCAAATATACTTTTGCTTGCTTAGAATCTATTGCAGGCTTCTGAACAGTGTTTTTTTCCCCCACCGTGTTATACACAGGCGGTGTTCAGCTTATTTGTAACAACATGGTAACGAGCACAAGAGCAATTGTTAACACAGCAAGAAGTATGGTTTCCACTATTATGAAATTCCTTGATTCTGGTCCCACCAAAGCAACAGACAGCAGTTTGAAAGCCAGAGTGCTAGCTTCTGAGCCTGATAATGCAGAGGGCATTCACAATTTTGCACCTTTGGGTAAGTGATACAACCTTCTCTTGAACTAATATCCAGTGTCCGCTTGAATCTTTATTATGTACTTAACAGAAAGTCCTCTCATGCAAATTTAAAAGAATCAAATAAAATAATTTGGCAAAATATAGGACCATTAGAAATCTCCTATTTTGCCATTCACAAATCTTGAAGAGGTAAATCTGATGAACCTGCAAATGTTGGTAGTTAATTCCTTTAAGTAGTTAGAGTCCTAAAGATATATCACAGTGGTTTCTTGCATGCCTCACCCCCAACCTTGCAAAGTGCTGCAGTTATTGGCACTCTTCTATGAGTGTATCTGTCTTCATACTCTCAACTGAAAGTAAAATACTCTTTTCAAGTGTACCTTCTTATTTTCCTCACTTTCTGATGGATCCCCATCATGTGGTGTTCTCAGACACGAACTGGATACATTTAGGATAATAGCCTGTCAAAATGTGTACTCCAGGAATTCGCCTCCAATAAGAATTCAGTCATGGGACCAGGCTAGAGTTGCTCTAAAGTAAAATACCCCACGTGTGTGTAATCAAGACAGCACAGATCTGGTCTTGGTGTGCCATACAACTTGCTAGAATACATAGCCGATGTCTTTCATTCTTAACTCCTACTAAGATTTAAAAAATAAATAGTTCATGTGGTCATAGGCTTTCAGTTTTGGTGCCTTATTTTAGAAAAAAGGTTTTCATGTTAAACAGAGCTTTTTCAGAAAAATGTTAGCAGACTTCAGTTATAAAGGTATTTGTTACCATTCTAATACTTAAACCTTGAACACTTTCATTACATTAACTATGAATTAACGGAGGTCAGGTTCTAAGCATACTGGTCAAACTGCATCTTTTGCTTTAGTTTGTTTTTGTGATTAGATCTTGATGGAAAGTTTAGGGTTTTGGTAGCAAATAGCAAAAAGTAAAACACTTAAGCAGTTCTCATTATTGTATTTGGAATGTATGAGTAAACTAAAATAGATGAGATAGAAAAACGTTTTCCACAATTCAGGCTATAAGTTGATCTGGGATTTATTAATAAATATTAGTAATGTAAATACCGCTGTTTTTTTGAAGGTTCAATCACCTCAAGCAGCCCCACTGCCCAACCTGCTGAAGTGCTGTTACAGGCTACTCCTCCACATAGAAGAGCTCGATCTGCTGCGTGGTCATACATATTTTTACCTGAGGAAGCTTGGTGTGACCTTACAATTCATCTTCCTGCAGCAGTGCTGCTCAAAGAGATCCATATCCAGCCTCATCTGGCCTCTCTTGCAAGTAAGTAGATTTGCTAACATTGATGCTGATTTGAGCATTTGAAGGGTAAAATTTAGAAATTATAGAAAACGTGTAATCAGAGAAACTAAAACTGATAAATTGTTTGAAGAATGACAATAAAATTAGTTGGAAAGCTTGATAGCTCTGCTTTTCTTGAGAATTGAAAGCTCTGATTCTGCTTGATTTCTTACAGCTTAGAATATCTTTTGTGGCATTAACATTAAATATGCCATGGAAATTGTCAAATGTCTCAAAACTTTGGAAGAACATGATGTTGATCAGGAGCCTTCAGGCAAACTGTTTTGGCATGGCAGTTGGAATAAACCATTAGAGAAGTAGTTTTTCAGCTCTTAATGTCATAGCCCAAGTAGGGAAAATTAGGTATTTATACTGACAGGACTTGTTTTCATCTTAAATCTTTGGAATGACCTAATATAAACCATTTATCAAAATGCTTATGCATTTTACCATATGTCACCACACAGGACAAATATTCTAATTGCAGTTCTATAGAGGTGTTAGCCTAAGATAATTCTCATCATCTTATTCTGTATCTTTAACAGGAATGCATGTTTAATGTTTAGAATTCAAACTAGTACCATTTTTTGAGTAGTATTAAACGTTCTTATCTTACTCTGTAGCTTGCCCTTCATCAGTATCTGTTGAAATAAGTGCAGATGGTGTCAATATGTTACCTTTGTCAACTCCTGTTATCACAAGTGGTCTCACGTATATAAAAATCCAGCTTGTAAAAGCTGAAGTTGCCTCAGCTGTCTGTCTTCGTCTCCATCGTCCACGGGATGCTAGTACATTAGGCCTCTCTCAAATCAAACTGTTGGGCCTCACAGCTTTTGGAAACACCTCGTCTGCAACAGTCAATAATCCATTCCTTCCCTCTGAGGATCAGGTCTCTAAAACAAGGTGAGCCTCTGATAGCAGTGGTCTGAGACTGGAGGAACAGTTTGTGGCTTTTCTTTGTGCTATTCTCTGCTCTGAGTAGGAAACTGTATTCATGAGTAACTGGCTTTGTATTTTTACATTTAAATTTGAACGTTTAAAGAATTTGTTATAAATATCTTAGATTTTTATTCTGTTGTTTTACAGTAAGCAGTACTTCTCACTTTTTTTGCAGCATACTTAATCTGCATGTGTAAAAGGGTGTGTTTCGTCCCTGTACTGATGAAAGAATACAACAGATAGGGAAGCACTCAGTTCTGTTTCTTCAATGTGTAGACAGGTAGTTCAAAAAATTAACTGATAGCATATTTCTTATCTCTACTGAAGTCAGGAGACTGACATTGCGAGTATTGATGCAGGAGTAGAAATAGGGCAGTAAAATGTATTGTGCAATTCGTATCCAATATTTCTGTTCGCAAACATTTGAGAAATACGAACTGAAAGTTGTAATTTTGGCATATCAGCAAGATTTTTCAAAAGCTTTTACTTGGTTAGGTGACATCTTGAATTTCTTCCTTATCTGTAAAATAAATCAACTTTTAAGGACTGCCTTAAAGTCAATATTTGAGTTTTCCAACTTTGAATTTAATTATTTATGGGTTAATGTTTTAGGTTTTTTGGTTCCACTAAGATTTAGCTTACTAAATTGTTAAAATTCATGACTTCGGAATATTTCACCTTTGAACTTTAATGTTTATAAATTTGAAAAGAGAGCATGGGAAAGTTTTAAAATATCATCTTCCATTAGGAAAAATTTTGAGGGAGTATGGAAATTCAGAGACCATGAACGCTATCTGGTGTATATTTGATAAAAGCCATATAGCTGAAACCGATCCTTGATCTTGAATAGCAGTGAAACAAATTACTATAACCAATTATACTATTGTTATATTTGTACTTCAAAAAAGTTAACTTACAGTTGCACAAAGGTAAGCAGTATCTAAAAGAGTGAGTGTACACTGTGAGCATCCTGAAATTTTTTGTCATGGTTTTCAGCTTACTTTAAGTATCCCAGTAAACTAATGTGAGTAACATGATAGATATATTAAATAAAATTGGATATAATTTTCTTTTAGACATTGTCAGGAACTTGCCCTTTTCTTAAATGACGAATATTTTGAAATAAATTATTCCTAAAATAAAAGTGTAAACTTCATTTAAGATACATGTACAAGCTTCCCATAGTTAAAAAAAAAATAATTGATCCAGTTACAGTAGGTTTGTTTTATTATTAAAAGGAATACTGAACAACATTGTTAAAGAATAAGAGAGATGCGGGTGGAAAATGCAATGATTAACAAATTTTGAATTTCTGTACTTTTTCTGTGTTTCTTATATTAGGTAGGACTCCGTTCTCACTAAGGTTCACTGTAATTTATTGTAGATATTTATGACTGAAAAGGTGAATGTCTAGCCTTGCCATTACAAACTTCTAATCCTCTTAAACACTGCTATTTTTAGGGAAGCTGTGCAAATGTATAATTTGAATGCCAACTACTACTGCAGGATTTTAATCTTATGACTATTAATAAATCAAATGGTGCATAAGTGAGGAAATGGGCTTTTTCATCTTTCACATTTATATTGTGGTCAGCTTCTTTTAATGTTTAAAAACAAAAATTGCAAAAGCAAACCAACAATTAAATCCCACACCACTGCTCCAGAGACCCCACAAATCTGAGGTACTTATCAGCTGGCCCTGTTGGAAGAAATATGTAGTTACATCAAGAAATCCTGAGAAGCTTTAGTAATAAATCCTGCAGGCTAATTTTTCCTATCACATGTACAAGTATTGCAGGCTGTAAGGCATGCTTTCAAAGCTAGAAAGAATGCATGTGGGCAAAAAGTTTGTTTTTATCCCTCTACACAACATTAGGTTAAAAAATAAATGTATAAAATTCTACCTCTACCCACAAACTCTGCCTTTCCTACAACCTTAAACCAGTAGTTACAACAGCAATACTAGGGTATGTGATGTTCTACTCTTAGATGCAGTTATTTTAATGTACTTTTCTCAGATGATGTCTGATTGCATCACAGCAGTTTTCTGCAGTACTTGTCATAGAATCTAATACAGGTAGTTATAGATGAAAAATAAAATAATGAGAAAATGATACATTAGCTCATTTTGCTGTTTTCCTTTTCAGTATTGGATGGTTAAGATTATTACACCACTGCCTCACTCACATAAGTGATTTAGAAGGAATGATGGCTAGTGCTGCAGCACCCACTGCTAATCTGTTGCAGACCTGTGCTGCGTTACTGATGTCACCGTACTGTGGTATGCATTCTCCAAACATTGAGGCTGTGCTTGTAAAAATTGGGCTGCAGTCCACCAGAATAGGCCTCAAATTGATTGACATTCTTCTAAGAAACTGCTCGGCATCAGGGAGCGATCCTGCAGGTGAGTGCAATGTCTGTCTTTTCAGTTGTTAATGAAAAATCTGCTTGTGCAAATGTACAAATACAGTGTATTTGTGTGTTACTTTCAGAGTCTGAATTTTGCTCGGCAGAACTTTCCGTTGTGTTTCTTGCTATCATGTAACTGGCTGTTTTTTGAGTATCACAGTATATGAGTAGCTCTACAGTAGTAAAACAGTGCAACCACTATCGTTTTGATTGGTGTCGAATATACGATTAGCGGAATGTTTTAAAGTTACAAGAGTAGGCCATGCAATATATTGCACGTGCAGCTGTGTATATATGTGTAGATGCTATGTATAGATGTTTCAACGTAAAGAATATATCAGAGTATTTTAAGGAAAATAAGTACAGCAATATTTGTAACAATCTATAGGACAGAGTAAATTCTGAATTGGGCTAAGCGAGACACTTGGACAACTGATCTATGTCCCACAGTGAAATGCACTGGTTTTTGTGTTTATGACTATATCACTTTCCTTTGCTGGCTTTGTAAATGAAAGAAATGTGAATTTTTACCTGCCCTTTTTTGAAGTTTCTGGTACTAGCAGAAAACACATTTTCAAAATGACTTCTATGGCATTCCTCACCAAGAGTTAATGTTTCAGTGTAGCCCACTGTGTTTTATTGGAATGCAGTTAGATAGGAGAGTAGTTTCCTAAAGGGCAGGAGATGAACACAGCAAGAAAATGAGTAGGAACCAGTCCAAGGAATTGCTGGGCCTTAGTCCTGTTGATGGAAACTGGAGTTAAATAAGTTTCCGTATTGAGATAAACGTTTGTTTCTGTGAAGCGTGAGGTTTGACAGCTCTATTGGTATTAGTTATGTGTTTTTGGAATATGTTGAAGAAAATCCTGAGAGTTAGACCTGTAAGTCTTTTATCCGATTCATGCACTGATTTTTTTTTTCTTTGTTAATAAGGTTGATTGTTGCGTTGAACATATAAAATGTGCAATATTGTGATAGTGGTGCATATAAGAGTTGTTTGTTAATGGCAAAGCTCAATTCAGTCTTAATAAAAATTTCATGAGTACTTTTTAAAGATACATATGTAAGTACTTCTATTATTTTCCCCTCTTTTCCCCCCCTCCTTTTTTTTTTTTTTTTTTTAATGCGGCAAGATCTGAATAGCCCTTTACTGTTTGGAAGATTAAATGGTCTCTCTTCTGACTCCACAATAGACATTCTTTATCAGCTTGGAACAACTCAGGATCCTGGAACGAAAGACAGGTAATGTTGTTTGGATTGTCATAAGGAAGCATAAATAAAAATGATTTGCTAAATAGTGGCTTTGTGTTACTGCACAAAATTTAAAATCTACTTGTAATCTGTTTAAAATCTGATCATTACATGATAGCTTGAAAGTGCAGAAATCTAAAGATACCTTTCAGCTTTCCCTCCTAGATGTTTGTATCCTCTGCACAGAATGCATCCGTCTCTTTTTTGCTCTTATGTAAGTTATAAAACTTAAAGTTCAACTGACTTTTCTCTGAGATACTTAGATCTTATTTACCTTCTGTTTTCTTTCTCTGTACAAAGAAAGCTTACATTTAGCTGTCTAAGATGATATGTGTTTTTAATTAATCTTATCCTGTTAGTGATCTAAGGCTTGAAAAAGTGAGTTTGAGCTTGCTCTTGAACTCTGCTTCAAAAGAAGTGATAAATGTGTAAATCAGATTAACTTACTGTCTTGGAGTAATTTGGTTTTGAGTGTTTCTTTGACCCTTTGTAATGCACTACATCATCTTGCCTTCCAGAATTCAAGCATTGTTGAAATGGGTCAGTGATTCTGCAAGAGTTGCTGCTATGAAAAAAAGTGGCCGGGTCAGCTACATTTGTCCAAATAGCTCAACAAGAGAGTATGGTCTTCTGATGCCATCTCCTTCCCATTTGCATTGTGTAGCAGCAATTTTGTGGCATAGTTATGAACTGCTTGTTGAATACGATTTACCAGCATTGCTGGACAGAGAGCTCTTTGAGTAAGTAAAGCAAGCAAAGTATTGTACCTTGTGTTTTTGTTAACTAAATTATTTTGTTCACCAAAATGATACAACTTCAAGTGAAAAAAGTAGTGAAAATTGTCGTCATCCCCGATGCTAATTGATAAATACTTGAAGATGTCTAAACAGGTAGCTTTGTAATTCTAAACACAAAACTTCAGATATTGCAGGCATAACTGAGTTGAAAAACAAAATTAAAACCAAAACAGTAGATCTATGTAAATGCTTACACATGTTTAAGGTATTCTGTTACATGTTTTTTTTTCTGGTTTTTTTTTTTGAAATGGATAAGTCTGGATTGTTATTGTTTAAAATTGAGCATTTGCAGTAATTTTCAGAATAACTGAAACTAAACTAAATAACTAAATCACGTTCTTCATTGGTACCCTGTTATATAAGCATTGTTACTCATACATGCAGTATCTTTAAGTGATAGCTAAGTGCTCAGGTCAGAGAGGGCAGAATTGTTTTACTGGAGGCACCAATTTTGTTCCTGCCATAGCCTGATTTGAAAGAAACAAATTACAAAATCTTGAGTGAAACTTGAACTTTGAATTTGTGGGTGTTTGTTGCTTGATTCTAAAGAAAGAAAGAAAAAAAAAAAAAAAAAAAACACCCTTAACAACAATGTATTTGAGTCCAGATAAAAAATATAGGAGATAGCAGTGATTCCTAATTTATGTTGCTCAACTATTTCTTTTGTGTAAAGAAAACAAGAAAGAAGCTAAGATGGCTTTGTTTCACATGTATTATAGAAATGTAGCTGTTGAAGTCCTGTGTCTAGTAAAGAAAGCATCTTTCATTTGTACCTTTGAATTCAATTCCAATTACTGAAAGGAACTTTGATAGCACATAATTTTTTGTTGCCCGTAGGAACCTTTTATATTTTCTTTTCTACCTTATTTTCTTCTTTAGGTACAAACATTCAAACACTGGGAAATGTCCAAGTTATGGTCATTGGTAAAAGCATGTGGAGCTTTTGTATATGTGCAGCACAGCGGTCTTTAGATGTATACTACTAACTAGGCCTTTTCCTGAAGTACATCAGTGTTACTGTCATATAAATAACTGTTAATTCAAAATGAGCTTGTTCATTTTGGGAATCAATTTCAGGATTTTAAATTGCTCGTCGATGAGCCCTTTCAGGAATAAGAAAATGCATTTTTATCAATTTTAACATTTGAAAAGGAAGAGCTGTAATAAAATAGATTTCCTAAAATGGATAACCCTTTTGGATTTGCATCAATATGAAAGTGGGTTTAATAACTGACTTCTCATTCTTCAGAGAGAATGTGTTTTCATCATAGGATGAAATGAAGAAATACTAATAAAACTATTGCACCTAGTTTCAGTATACATGTTGCAATATAGTCCTGTTCCTCTACCTCCTGCCAACTAAAACTATAATTCATATCAACCAGCATATGGAGCAAATTACATATTTTTAATGAATACAAAAGGATTTTTGTCAGACATGGGTAAAATAATTCTTCTGATAAAAATAACATCCTCCGTGTATTCTTTGTCCTCTTTGATACTTTAACTTCTGAAATATTTTTGTTGATCCTAGCCATAACTCTTTATTTCTCCTTTATGTCATATTTCATTTCTCTTTTGGATGTATTTTCCAATCATCCCCATTTTTCATTTCAATATTTCTGTTTTGGACGATGGATGCTAAATTATTCCTTAGTTATTTTTCATCTAGTTGGAAAAGAATCTTATTTTTTACAGAGCATGAACTTACCCAGAAAATTTTGGCAGAAGGATTGCGTGAATATATAGTTGGAGAAGAGTTCAAGTGTGCCTTTATTGCATGTGGACTTTATTAAAAATAAAAATACTTGGCATGTGGAAAATTTTCCTGAAGTCACAGGTCCACTTGGTCACTGAGATGACTTGTTAGTGTTTTAGCTTAAAGCGTTTTTTAATCAGCCAGTAAAAAAGCTTTTTTTTTTTTTTTTTTTTTTGTTAGTCCCATGTTCTCTTTTGTACTCTTTGAGTCCCTTTGACTAATCATAAAATAACACTTCTATCCAGAAGAGGGAAGAACAGTCCTTGTCTTCAAACAGGAAATGTAATACGTGATGATAGATCCAAACTTATAAAAAACTAACATTGTAGTGGCATAAGGTATGTGTCGCCTGTGGATGTAAAGGTTAAGATTATATAACTTACTTACAGTGCTAGGGTAATGCAAATGCAGCTCAGAAAACCCATGGTTGTTGCTTTTTTTAATAAAGTACTTTACCTACTCTGAACACATTTGTATGAAAAAATTGTTTTCACTGATTCACAAATAGCACTTCAAAAGTATAAGCTAAGTAAGAGGAGCAAAATTAGCTTTTGCATTCATGTGCTTTTGATTAACATTTCAGTTGATAGGATTTGAGTAGAAGTGAAGTGAGTTCGTAGAATTTTACTATCTCTCAGGAATAATTTCGTTGTTAACTTGTGTCCTAAGGAGGGCACAAGTTAGGATGATGTCATTCAACCAACAAAAAGAAGAAAAAAAAAAGAAAAAAAAGGAAATGTATTAAAATACTTTCAGCTTTTACAAAGGATTGATTAAGACAGCTTTATGAAAATGGGCACGTGTTTTTTGGTAGCTGCATCTTGGAGAGTTGAAAGCAAAGAGGGGTTATGGTTAGCTCAGAAATGTGTAAATGTAAATTATGTGACAACTATCTAAAGTCTGAAATCGTGTCTTTCACTTGCAGTGTGCCAGAAGAATCAGTTCTTAACTATTTTAAGTAAGGTATAATGAAGTGAATTCCAAGAGAAGGATGAGGAATGCCGTCTGAGTAATGAAAGTCTGCTGACACTGTGACCCAAAAGAGGCTGTCAAACTTAGCTCAGAGTTTTCCAGTAGTTTCTGGAATGGTTAATGTGGAAAGATAATGTATAAACTGAAAAAAGAATGTGAGTGCAAGCTATGTCTTGATGTGATTTTCTGTCTTCTACAGGTCGCTGTTTAACTGGTCCATGTCTCTTCCCTGCAACATGGTTTTGAAGAAAGCCGTTGATAGTTTGCTTTGCTCGATGTGCCACATCCACCCGAATTATTTTTCCTTACTCATGGGATGGATGGGTATCACTCCTCCTCCGATGCAGTGTCAACACAGACTGTCCATGACTGATGACAGCAAAAAGCAGGACCTCAGTTCATCTTTAACAGATGACTCTAAAAACGCACAAGCCCCCCTTGCACTAACGGAGTCTCACCTGGCTACTCTTGCTGCCTCATCTCAGTCTCCTGAAGCTATCAAGCAATTATTGGACTCAGGTTTGCCTTCACTGCTTGTGAGAAGTCTTGCTAGTTTCTGCTTTAACCATACTTCTAGCTCTGACTGCACTGCACAATCAATGGATATCACCCAGGATAGGCTCAGGAGGCATCACGTTCCACAGCACTTTAATAAAATGCCTATCACGGCAGACCTAGTTGCTCCTGTTCTCAGGTTTTTGACAGAAGTTGGCAACAGCCACATCATGAAGGATTGGTTGGGTGGTTCTGAAGTCAATCCATTGTGGACAGCACTTCTATTTCTGTTGTGCCATTCTGGTGCTACTTCTGGAGGACACAATGTGACTGCACAACAGACCAGTGCAAGATCTAGCTTGCTTTCTTCAACTGTAACAGCAGGGTTGACCACTCAACAGCGGACAGCAATTGAAAACGCAACAGTTGCTTTCTTCTTACAATGCATTTCTTGCCATCCAAATAACCAGAGGCTTATGGCACAGGTGAGAAAAAAAAACAAATGCAATTTTCATTTCTTTATTAATAACTACAGGTGAAAATTAACTAGTCCAAAATTTTAAAACTTTTTTTTTAAAGCTTTCTTTGAGGTGGTTGGTTGGTTGGTTGGTTTGGGTGTTGTTCTTTTTGTAAGTTGTCATCGACTGAGTGAAATTTGTGTTAAAACTGTTATCTTATTGGTCTGACTTGGTAAAGTATAAAAATGTTTCAACAGGACCGTTCAGTGCTGTGTATGGATTTGTGTTCCTCTTGGCTGCATAAAGATGTACTTACATTAATAAGGCACTTCAGAACAAAATCCAAAATACTATATATAAGTACATAAGATTAAACTCTTCTGAAGTAGAATTTGAAAATAAGGCTCCATACACATCTTTTAAATTAGAAACTTAAGGGAGATTTTCTGGTTAATTTGTTCACACAACCATACACGATGTGCAATTGGTGTTCAGGGATATGTGGACTATTACAGAACAGTTTACTATTCTAATGCAGATTCAGCTAATTTCCTCACAATTACTAACCTTTCAGACCTAGTTGAATAAAAGTATTTTTCTTTCAACATTAAGAATGTCAAGGCCCCAGGAACAGATAACTTGAGTGGGAAAAAAAAAAAAAAAAAAAAAAAAAAAACATTTCCATGTGAATGACCAGTACTAATACTTTTACAGAGTAGAAAATGTTTGCCTTAGTAATATGAAAGCCATTTTTCTGAATGCCTTATCTTCATCTCTCTCTTATTGAGTAGTCTACATGTTCACAATTACTTTGATGCTGTAGTCAACATTTTGAATGTTAAAAACAAACAAACAAACAAACAAAAAACATCTGCTGTTGATGCTTTCTTCAGTGGTCCTCATTTCTAATCTGGTTTGAATGATAACTGGAAGGTGGATCTTAGGCACTGCCTACTATGGCTGTGTAGAGCTATATTTTAGAGACCTAAATATAGAAATATTTTAAATAGGATGTCGTTTTGCATTCCCAGGTTCTCTGTGAATTGTTCCAGTCCTCTCCTCAGCGTGGGAACCTCCCAACCTCTGGAAATATTTCAGGATTTATTAGGAGGCTTTTTTTGCAACTGATGCTGGAGGATGAGAAAGTGACTTTGTTTCTTCAGTCCCCATGTCCAGTAAGAGCTTTTGATATCTGTATGGTGACCATGGATCAAATGTAGCCTAAAAAAAATCTGTGTATTCAACTTTGAAAGGTCAGGCAGCAGCTTTTCCTACTATGCACGTTTGAAAAGGAATGTTTGGTGAATTGTAACTCAGCTTTTCAAAAGACAGTTTAAGGCACTGCTGTGAGTCGAAGCTATCTTACTGAAAACATCATGATTCTGAAAGAATAGAAAGAATAGAAAAACGAAACATTTTAATATTATCCGTAAGCATTAGGAGTGAATCCTGATACAAGTTCTAGTCCTTACACGAGTTCTTTATCATCAGTTTCATTGAGGAATTAGTTTTGAAGCTTTAAAACTGGCAGAGATCCTATAACATTAGCCACAACACCACAGATACATTCTTGAGTGACAAATACTTGAACTGATTTGTAAAGCTAATGTATGCTTTTATAATTCTACATGCTTCACCAGAACAGAGTTATAATCAATGACTGAACTGCTGTGCTGTCAGCTGAAGCCTGCAAATAAAGAAACCTTCTGGAAAACCAGAACTATTAAAATATCTGATACTGCCAGACAAGGAAAAAATATTTTCTACTTTGATTTCTGCTGTTCTTTCTCTATCTCAAAAGTGAAGTCCTACATGAAATACTACAACAGGGAAACTTGATCAGGAAGTGTAAAATGAAAAAGGGACAGCAAATCAGTTTTTTTGTGCAAACACATTTAAATGCTTTTGTTTTAACCTAGGTCAGATTAATTGTTAATGTGAAGTTTGGCAACGTGGAGGTAACATCAATTTTCTAATAAGGCATTTTACATAGAACAGGTTTTTGCAGAGTTAATAAGTAACTCTATTAGTAAGTAAAGACAAAAATAAATTATTGAAAATAAATTTTCAGATACTTCAGTTTCTTCTGTTAACAATGCCAGGAAACAATTTGGCTGTTTTTACTGAGTAGGAAAAGGTTTCTCTTTTAATATCCAAGAAGTCTTAAAAATAATATGAATGTGCAAAGTGTGTCCAACAACATAACCTTGAAACTATTGTATTCTCATTTTTATCTCTGAGGTTCCTACCAAAACTATATTTTATAAGCCAAATTCTCATTGTCATAAAGTATTAAATTCATTTAAGAGTACTGCACAATGCTAAATTGATTCTGAATATGAATATTAGCAAACAGCTCTCCTGATGATGAGAGAAGGGAACAATAGCTCGCTTTTTACAGAAAAGTCTGTAAACAGTTACTGCAAGAAAAGAACGATACAAAAACACAATCAGAGCTTAGGCTAAAATATATTACCATATTTGAAACGTTTTAACTAGTAATGACTTAGATATATCATCTAAAATAAACTTTATGCTTGTCAGAGCACTAGAGAAATAGCAGCTTTCTCTATTACGAGTATATTGTGATTTTCCCTAACTTAATTTCAGAAATAGTTGAAAGTCTCTAACGCTTAGTTTTGTCTCATATACAGATATTTAAAATATATTTAATAATAATAATAAATACACTGTATTGTTTCTTACGCTAAAAATGTTCCAGGCTTTTTCAGCAAACTCTTTTGAGTTAAGAAATTACGTTTATCCAAGTTTGATGCATTTTTACTGTACAGCTGTGAAGCTGAAGGGTATATAAGGTTTCTATTTCAGATCACAGAAGACTTAACTTTATTTTGCTGAGGAGAGTTTGTAAGAATTTAGTGTTTTAGCTTACTTCTGTATTTCAAATCATGTTAAAAGTTGACTTTTTTTTTTTATTTCAGCTGTACAAAGGTAGAATTAATGCTACTAGTCATGTTATTCAACATCCAATGTATGGAGCTGGACACAAATTTCGTACTCTTCATTTACCTGTCTCAACAACTCTAGCGGAAGTTCTTGATCGCGTGTCAGGCAAGTTTGCAATATATCTTGTTTTATTTTTTAAGTAGTTTAAAAAATAAAAGTAAAATAAAAAGGAAGCCTAAACTAAGTGTTTTTTACATGTATATTTGTAATGGTCATAGGTATTTGCCAGATGTAACACAGAGGTCTCAACCGCAAGCTTTTGCAAATGCTTTGCATGTTCCACTTCCATCTTTTCCTTCCATAGAACTCAGTATCTGGTAATTTAGCTACCATTTTTGTGGGGAAGGTTGGATTTTTGTTTGTTTGTTTTGTTTTTAAGTATTCGTGTATGGTTGCAAATATACCTTGAGAGATTTAAGAATACAAGTGATACTGCAAATACTAGTCTTTAAAATGCCCTGTCTTTCACCCAGTCACTTAAATATTCCCAAATAATAGCATGTGAATATCCCAAAATGAAGATGAAATGGTGTTGCTATGAAAAGGACATAAATGATGGATATTCTGTAGATAAAGATTTGTACATTGTATAAAATTTTCAGTTTACTTACTAAATGGAGATTGAAAAGCATATCAAAAATATCAAGGCATGAATTTATTTGAAATTTAAATAAAAATAAATATTTGCACTAGTTGAATACACATGGGGCAATGAATCTATAGGGGGCTGTGTTGACCAGGCCTCCACATTCCATAATTAGCTGTGAAGTGTGCATTTAGCTGCATACATCTCTGACTAGGTATGTATGTTCTTATATGTGGTTAGGTTTGTATGTGTATTTTTTTTTTAATGCCTCTTTAAAATCTTTATATTTAATTAATTAACAAATGCATTAGGGCAATAAATGTGTTACCTAATGAGTTGATAGAAGTACTCTAATAGTATTTGGCATTTCCAACACCAGATAAAACAACGTTTGCTTCAGGATGTTGATCAAAAACAGTGAAGTCTAGAAAAATGCTTGAAGCTTATTTATCAGGGAATAATTTACTGTTTCACATGGAAATCTGTATTCACTTAGCATCCAGACATGCTCATGTGTGGATTGTTACCAAGGTCTCTAGTTCCTTGTGCTATTTACAGTCAGAATTGCTCTAATGGGGGAGGCTGTCATGCACATGAGGTAAGGATCTGTTGTTGAGCCGTGACATAACCTGTACTGAATAGCTGCCTCGGTGGTGCATTGTGCTCAACTTGATAGCCAGTGCTAACAGGGACTGGGGAGGGGAATGTGGTGATGTGATGTGCGGTAATGCACATAATTGAAATCGATCAAATGCTGACTGCTTAAGGTGTCATAACTCTGCTTTATGCTACCGAATTGTTTCGTTTAGAATTGGAAAAATTAGTTCTGGGACAGTTCAGGTTCTTTTATGTTTTCCTCTCATCTGTTGTGATTTTTCTGATGGTATTAAAAGCTCTGTGATTCTTATATGTCATTCAATGAAGTCCATGGTTAGGATAGTAAAGGAGTTTTGAATATACAAGGAGTAAACTGTGTGCTTAGGGTGATGGAGGGAGAGAAGGGATTGACTGGGGTGGAAAAGAAGAAAAGACTGTCACCACTGCAACAGTAGGGAGTCATGAAGATCCTGTGTTGGAGGCTTTCCCTTGGATTATTTTTTCTTTCATTAACTATGCTACTAATGTTTTCTACTATTTTAAGATCTCCAATTGATCATTTTGTATGTTCTGCAAATATAAATCATAAGTACATTCATTTTGTACTTTTTTTTTTTAACGTCTTAAGAAAAAAGAAAGCAGAGTATAAAACCATTGCTTAATCTGCTGCTAACATCGCTTCACCAGAGGAAGAAAATGTGCAGTGTCATGGTTGATAGGAATGCTTAGGATGAGTACCAGTTGTTTTGTATTCCATCCACCTTAGTTTTAATTTACTGGTTGTGAGAAGTCAGGAAGACTGAAAAACAAAGGTGGATATTACTTGAATACTAAAAATACTGGTGCTTGAGCATCCTCAGTAGTTTAATTAACAAACTTTAAATTGTCTGTCAATAAATGGGCATTCAGTCCATAGGGACCAAGCTAGAGTTAATCTGAAGTTTAAATAATACTAATGGATATTTTTTAAAAGTCCATACCCAGTGTGAAATATGTATCCACAAATATATATATACACATGTATACATAACTAGATGAAAATTTAGTGTGGACGTTGAGTCCTCAGTAGTACAGCTTTATACTCTTATCTTCTCCAAAGCAATTGGAGAATGATTGGCAATTTTAATGCCACTGTTGCAATTTACAAGGTGTAAAATAAACCACTGTTTTTCTAATCTCAGTTTAATCTCATTTTAGTTGTTTGCAGTTGTGTTTTAATTTATGTATACTTGACCTGTCATGTAGTAGTTTTAACAGTTTTAAATTGACAGAGGGCTTTTTTTGGGAAGAGGAGGCCAGAATTACAATACCTTAACGTTTAGATATTTATAAGAATATTACTGCCTGAGATAGAAGTCTAAGCTATGTAAACCGTTGAGAATAGTCATTTTAAGAGCCTAGAAACTGGTAACAAAATCATTCTCTCCTGCTTTTTTTCCCGTGTAGATACACCCAGCATCACAGCTAAGCTAATTAATGAACAGAAGGAAGATAAAGAAAAAAAGAACTATGAAGAAAAAGAAAAAGTTAAAGCAGAAAATGGATTCCAGGACAATTACAGTGTTGTCGTTGCTTCTGGTATGTTTTTTAATTCCATCTTCTGAAAAAAAGAGAACCTTTCTGACATTGGAAGTGAAAGGAAAATCATATCTACCAAATAATTCATTGAATTACTGATGCTTAGAAAAAAAAATACAGTGCCCAGTTCATCTAAGTGGCTGCTAAGCAGCAAAGATGAGTTCCTGGTAGTAGAACTGCTGCTTCTGCTGAATTATATACTTGGGCAAATTTGTACCTAAATGTGGCTGTGGTATGTTGTGGATGCTGTGGCTAGTGTAGGCACATACCTGGAGTATAGATTATATGGTAAGATATTAATGTTTGTGTACTATTAATAGTGGTTGGGTATTAATTCCTCAGCCTTTCTGCAGCGTTTCGTGCATCAGAGTTTAACCACCTATTTCCACAATATGTTTTGGAAATACAAGAATTCATGTACTTTACATAACAACTGTGTTTAAAAACTGTCAGATGCATAAGTCATATAAGCACAAAGCCATGTTATTCCACTTGGAAACCACAGATAAAGGGTCTTCTTCCAAAGCTTTCACCTTGTAAAAAAATCACTTGAAGGTCCTTCTGAAATCACTCATAAACCCTTCTTCAAAATTGCTATGGAGATTATAGATTGAACACAGTAGTCTTGCAGTGGTACAAGAAGATTACAGTTCAGGTGATGGCTATAGAGATAATTATTCTTTCAGTTTGAAGTTTTGGTGTGTTTGAGAGATTATTAAACTTCAAACTACCCTTTTCCTGTCCAGCTTTCTGCCCTCATTGAGCTTTCTTATTTCATTTACACTTCGTGAAGCATGAAGAAGAGATGCTGATTTCATTTGACTTCTGGCACCAATATTTCTTAAGCTTTTCCTTCCAGGATTTTAGATGTAGATATAATTCTAAACTCAACTGTTGAATTAGGGAAGCAGTTTCATGGATCTTGTTATATATTTAGAACAATACAGCTGCTTGTTAATTACGGTATCTTTATTTGCAGAGATTCTTGCAGTAGGTGCCACTTAAACAGAATAAACGTGTTTTGATGAGATCTAAAACATTAAGAGATTTATGTTAAGGGTTAAAACATGAATAAAGAATCTGGGAAGGAAAAAAAAGCAAAACAAAAAAAACATTTCAATATTGAAGATAAGGCATAGCATAACCAGCTGTCTTATCCCACTTTTATCTCTGATCATACTGCTTGATATAACCCATGGCCTGTTCAGAAAGAAACAGACTTCAGTTCTTCCTTTTTTTTTTGTTTGTATTTCTTCCGGTTAGGTAAACAGCTTATATGTAAATTCATTTAATTTGCATTTGGTTTTACTGCTTGTTCATGGAACCTTTTCTTCTTTTGTTTATAGCTTTTTATGTTTCCTGTTTTGTACATTAGTCTCGTCAAAAAGTCACACAGCCACTGTTTAACTTGTTCCCTATTGGCAAAATTATTAGAGAGCAGAGATGTTATTTGCTGCCTGATCTTACTGAGACAAGCTGTTTTAGTGGACTGAGATTGAGTATTATAGCTGCTCCTACTGATCAGCTGAATCCAGAACGTATTACAACATTTCAGGTCATGATGATGTTAGTTTGCCAGCTGCTCTCGGCAGATTATAATGCAGTAGTTTTATGTGTCTTTGTATTTGGATCTGTTACCTTCTTTACTTGGTCTATTGCCTGTCTAGAAGGGTACACAATGCAAGTCCAGTTTTGATGTACCTTGAGTCAATTTGGCTGTCTCAAAATATGGCAGTCTTGAAAACTCGGTAAGCTTTCATGGATCTATTCTGCCTTTTAGTTTTCACGTGTGCTTACTAAAAAAGTTTTGACCAAGGCAACTTTAAAAGCATGTTCAAAGATGCCATTCTTCACTTGTGTTACTGCCAGTAATACAATTGAAGTCACCTTGTAGGTGACAAGTCGTAGGTCAGACAAATGTTTCTTATTTATAGGCTGTATGCTGATATGTGTGTCAATGTAGAATTTTTTGCCTTAGGTTCTTTCAGTTGGAAAAGCAACCTAGAAAAGTTTTACCATAGGACCCATTGATAGATTATTTCTTAAACTCAGTTAAAGAACAGAATCAGGGTAGTTGTTGCCTTCTTCTTTGGATGATATGATCTAGTACAGTTACAGCTTGGTTTATGTTTGGAGCTTAAGAGGCCATGCAGCCTTACAACTGTAAAAACACTGGGATTAGATCCAAATATTTTTTATATATGAATGTTGTTTGGGTGTTTAATTTGTTGGTACTGAAAATTTTAACTTTTTTTGCTGGAATGGAAGGCATTGAGTGCATTGCAGCTTGGCTAGCTGAAGTTATGAAATACCATAACTTCAAGTTTTGTTTTTTTTTTATCTCTGTACTAGGTTTGAAATCTCAGTCAAAAAGAGCTGTTTCATCCACCCCTCCACGTCCACCATCAAGACGAGGAAGAGTGATTGCAGATAAAGTGGGTACCTCTTCCTCAGGAGGAGAATCTTCCAGCAAGACTATTAGTGTTCCAGTTTTTCATCTATACCATAAACTTCTACCAGGTGACTTTAATAACCATTTTTCGACTTCAAAAAATGGTCATTTTCAATGGTTGGTAGGTCATTAGAAAGTAGATATAAAGATGATGTACATCTTTATTTTATTTGGTCTCTTGTGGTGTGGAGTACTTCTGGGTTGGTAACAGGATGTGGAGCATGGTAACCATTAGCTTGAAACATTTATGTAACAGTTATAACTGTTAAGTATTAGTTCCTAAATAAAATCTTAAAAACATTTCTACTTAGGAGTAAGGAGGTTGTTGTTTTTTTGTCAACTGACATGCATTTTATTTGACCTGCAAGGCAATGTTAAACTGGCATTTGTGCCCTGTGATTTCATGTTCTCAGTGGGCAGCCAACTGGCATCCCATTCTGGAGGGCTGATTTGCCCCTACAGGAATATTCCTGAATTCCATAATATTTGTGTTTTCAAAAGCAGCATGTCTTAAGTAGTTAGTTGTGTTTTACGTATAGCAGATATGCAATCACATTTTATCAGTTATCTGGATAAAGCTGGTGGTACAGATGTGTTTGAGGGCATGTAGGAGAGAGGTTGGGGACTGGAATTCTTAACCTTAGATCAGTGATAAAGGACAGGAACATGCATAAAATACTTGAATATTGTGCAGAAGGGATTCTTATCTACTTCATGCTATAAAAACAAAGAAGCAGCTAATAGAATTAATAATTAGTAAACCTCTAATCAAAGTTGTTTAGCCCTCACTGCCCGTTTCAATATCTAGCTGGTAAAAGTTGACTGTCTACTAATGGTGCTGTAGACCATTCTGTATTAGTGTAATGGTCTCATTGTTCATATTTCTTGTGCAAGTGCCAATTGTCACACACATACACACAAAAAAAAAAGGCAGAATCATTGATGGAAATGGCAGAAAACTTACTTCACTTAGATGATGTAGTAATATAAACTCTAGCAGAACAAAAACACTGCTAGTTTTCATTTCTTAAGGCACCATCCTCCGTTGAAGAAACAGATTGCTACTAAAGGCCTTCCTGGGATTTGTGCTCCTTGATCGAGTACAGTCAAGATGAAATGAGTGTGCTAAGTGTATTAACTGATCCAATTCTAAAACATTTCCCTTTACATATAAAGTTTAGTAATTATTAGGGAAAAAAAAACTGTTCTCACTCAAGAATAGCTTGTAATTTTAATGAAGAACATGCACAGAGTGGCCAAAGTCCCCATTTCAGTAATCAATTTGGGCTGTAGTTGCATGTGTATTTCAAGTCTACAGGGCTGCTGAAAAAAGTATTCCTTGCACTGCCATTTGTTTTCTCTTGTTGAATTACTGTGTCTCGAGATTAGTGTAGTGACCTTAGAGCTTAGGGTTGGGACTGATAGGACTGAAAAAAGAACTATGTTTTTGTTTGTTTTCCACTTTCTTCCACTTCAGCCTTTTTACCTTGTGGTTGTATATTTTTATGCCACCATAATTCGAGGGGTGGAATTTAATTGTGGGGGGCAGGCAGTACCTGTTTAAAATGCACATCAAATTACAGCTTTAGCCATTTTTAGCCATTTAGCCCAAGCACCAAGTGCTTGGGCTGTCAGCACAGAGCTGCTGAAGGTAATGTTGGCATAGTTCTCTGATTCTCTGTTCCAAACTGATGGGGCCCCTTTTCCCAAGAGAACAAATATTAAAAGTCAGGCCTTGATTTAGAGCCAGATAATTTTTACTCTACTTGGCATCTGTGGTACACGTAACAAACAGCACCTGGACATGTATGTTAAAATAACCCAGTCATAATTTTCAGCTCTGACTCAATGCCATTGTTGTTTAGGCCAGCCGTTACCAGCTGAAATGACACTTGCCCAGCTTCTGACTCTCCTGTATGACCGTAAACTCCCTCAAGGATACCGATCAATAGACTTGACAGTTAAGCTTGGTTCCAAAGTCATCTCAGATCCAAGCTTATCAAAAACAGACTCATTTAAACGTCTTCACACAGAAAAAGGTGAGGGTTTTTTTTTTCATTCTGGTTGTTCATTTGGTTTCATACGTTTTCGGTTTCTTTGTTTTTAAAATGCTTTTATTTTGAAAAAAATGGATTTAATTGTTTTGTTAAGGAACAGTTTTCTTTATTCTCTTGCATGTAGTTCCTGAGCTATTCACTATGAGGCAAGTACTAAACTTCATGATAAATAACAGATTTACTTCTTGTTTTCAGACTCTATATGTAAGGTTCACCAGTATGGTTTTTCTGGCTTCTCTTTTCTTTCTTTGCTGTATTGTTGTATATGATGTGATTACATGATTGTGTAGATACCGTGCGTTTTATTTCTTGACATGTATGCCAGTTACCATTAGTAACTGTGCTAATAACCAGGACAGATTAAGTAATGCAAGATCTGTGTGAAACCGTATCAGTTATAGGATGAAGTTATTGTTGAGCATTTTGGTGGGAAAAAAATGAGCAATTTATGTAAGGTGGTCTTTTTCAGCTATAAACTCTTCACGAGATATTAACATACTCTTATCTCCTAGATGAAAGACATTAAAAAAAAAAAAAAGTGTTGTCATACTTCTAATGTTAACAAAATTTGAAAGGTATAGGTAGAATTCTAATAAAACAAAATTCTAATAGTTAACATTTAAACTTGTATAAATGATCCCCAATTCTGGCACTGGATTTGCAATTATTGCTAAAAAGCACTCTTTTTTTTTTTATATATATATTCTTGTACTTACTCATTTCAGGTTCTTGACTCAGATTTTGCTGAAAAAGGAGATGCTACTTTTGAAGTACACTTTTAAGTGAAGAGGAAGAAACAAACACCGTGTTGATGATGATGTAATAATTTCTTTTATGCCTGTGTTTTTTGTAGAACATGCAGATTTACTGGGACCTTGCCCTGAAGATGAAGCAATCAGTCCTGGGGATGAGTGTATGGATGCAGTGCTAGATGAATCACTTCTTGAAACATGTCCCATTCAGTCTCCGCTGCAAGTTTTTGCAGGAATGGGTGGATTGGCCCTCATTGCAGAGAGACTCCCTATGCTTTATCCCGATGTAATTCAACAAGTGAGTGAAAAAATCAGCATAGAAAAACACGCTAACACTTTTTTTGTTTGTTTAACGACAACATTTTCTCCGTATTTCTGTATGGTTCAGTTTGACATCTCAGTCATATGGGGAAGCTACTTTAAAATAGGCATGTGCATGGCTCCACAGCAGTGCAGCTATAAATGATGCTTCCCTGTACTTGTTAGTTGGCTTTAGTAGCCATGTCTCTGTGAAACAAAAGCAGGAATTCAGTGTTGCTTCTTGCTTTGCTTCTGTTAATTCCTAAAATATTTTGGAGGGTAGTATAGCACAGAGTTACTGATAAAGCCATACTTGCTTATCATTCGGTTGTTCATGTAAATGTTCTCTCTTGTGATTTTTTTGTGGTTAAGTGAAATGCAGTTCTTGGTGTGGATTATATAGTTTTTAGTTTATGTATTATAATCATAAATAACCTTGCAATCTGAATTAACTTTATTGTAATAAATAGTATATAAATTGTATAGTAAATACATGCTAATTTACTTGTATATTTATGATTATAATTGTATAAGAGAACTTCTGTAGAGGTGCTGCTAGGCTTTTCAGAAGTGTCAACAGTATCATTAGTGTGGAATTACTCCTTTGGCTGCTCTCCTAGGTACAAAAGTAATTGTTATGAAATACGGAAACAATAAGCCACAAGTTGTTCAAATTCTAGTTGTCAGTATATTTGAAATTTTTTCCTAATAAGTAAGATGGTGAATATTTATTCCTTTTGAAATGGAGTTAATCATGAATGAAGGGTGCTGTTCAGTACCCTGACCGCAAAACTATAGCAGGAGTGGGAACACTGTCATGAGACCAGGTAATTATTATAAATCCTTTGTTAATAGCAATGCAATTCAGGAGGAGCATGCTAAATATTGATGGCAGGTAATGTGAGAGGACAGTTATTCCACAGGTCTTTCGGAGGTCACTTACTAAGCCTGTACAAGACCTAAAAGTTGAGGAAATGTGTTCATATAAGCAACTACTGTCATTTGAAATGCAGTGAAATAGCATGTAGTCTATGTTGAAAAACACTGATTCCTGGAATTCTGCAACAGATGAAAATCAGCTTATAACTGGAAGAAATTTGAACCTTTTTTTTTCCTTCTTTCTCTGTTGTCCTGGAAAGTTATTTTCTTTTTTTTTTTTTAAAAAAAAAAAAAAAAAAAAAAAAACGAACAATAATGATGACAATTTGAATGTTTGGATTCACATATTGAATAAGAATTCTGTGATCTATAAAAACAAATTAAGTATGGTAATGCTAAATAGAAGATTCAGAGTTAAAACGAATGAGTTATCCAGACTCATTGTTCTATGATTTTACTATCTTTAAATCACTGATACTTGCCATTCTGCAAATGCTATATTTTAAGATTTTCCCAATTATTCTCTTATTATGTGGATAATTGGAATCAATACAGATAGACATAATTTTGACTTCTAATTAGGAATTCAGCATTCTGAATAAATTCTGCGAGAGCTTTTCAGATAAATTTTTTCCACTTTAGATCATTTTGGTGATAAGTACCAACATGTGAAATATGATTGCATCAGTTGATCTGAGTATCATGAAAGCCTGGAGCTGCTGTGATGTTTACTCATGAGAGGGACCTGAGTGTATCCATTGGTTTTATGTGGCAATGTTTTGGTAGCCAAAGTGCGTGGCTGTTTGCTCGGGAACTGTACAAATGTTATCCTCTGTAAACTCTGATACCCATTGTAATGCCTGGCTGCTTAATCACCCGTGCAGTGTTAGTTCATAAAACAGAACTACAGACTAGTGCATTAGAGCATAATTGTAATAAAACCCAGCAAATCAATCAAAAGCCTGAAAGGAACACACGAGTTCCTACAAGGCTGCTGAGAGATCCAAATTTCTCCTTAGTTGGTAAAGCAGTTAGGATGAGTTGTTCTTCTTTTAGAGTATGTAATTAAAAATTAACCATTCCTTGTTTACATTTTTAGGTGTCCAAAATAAACGGTCCATTTCTTATTTAACAGACTGATATATAAGATAATCTTCTGTATCATTATCTGGTGTAGTTTGTCTCCTATGCATCTAGGTTTTAAACATGTTTCAACTGAGGATTTTAGGTCGACAAAATATAGTTGCTTGTATATGTAGATATGGGACTCACTAGAACTGTTTTGAAAACGCAACAAGTTTTCAAAACCTTATTAACCATTCAGCCTGGTCCCTCTCTCTGTAAACTGTAGTGTATTTAATGTGATTTTTAATGGTGTCCTTTATTAAGATTTCAAGATCCTAATTTTAATATTTTTTGTATAGGTGATTAACTGAACAAATACCAATTTTTGTTGTTGTTGTTGTTCTTTAAGGTGAGCACTCCAGTAGTTACATCAACCACACAGGAAAAGCAGAAGGACAGCGATCAGTTTGAATGGGTTACCATTGAACAATCAGGGGAACTGGTGTATGAAGCACCAGAAACAATTGCTGCAGAACCTCCACCGATCAAGTCAACAGTTCAGACTATGTCTCCCATACCCGCTCATTCTTTGGCTGCCTTTGGTTTATTCCTTCGTCTCCCGGGCTATGCTGAGGTGCTACTAAAAGAACGGAAACATGCTCAGTGTCTGTTGAGATTGGTGTTGGGAGTTACAGATGATGGTGAAGGAAGTATGTGCTGCAATTACTATTATTCTTTTTTTTTTTTGGTAGACCACAGCTAGATCGTTTTACTTAATATTATTTATATTGTAATACTTTTAGCAGGAAGTTAGAATTGGTTTGTGCAATTTGTAAAGAACTGTGTTGTTAGCATCTTTGATAATCACTTCTATCTAAATACAACGTTCTTTCTGGTGAAGTTTTGTTGCAATCATCAGTATTCATATATTCACATCTAGATGTCAGAGTAATTGTAAAATAACTGCTGATCAGACTTACAGGTGATACTGTCAAGATGCCAGTGCACTCAGACAGAACATCTAAGTAGCAGGACATGCTCAATTAATTGAGTGAATTAATTGAGTGAATGTGTATTTCTGCAACCAAATGCAGAGTAACATGCATCGGAGCATAGCTACAGCAAATGTAGAGTAAACTGTTGGGAACTGCTTTGCAAAAGGAGATCTAGATTATTTGCTGAGCGGGAACTCTGCTGTAATGGTGTGAGTTCAGAAGGATAAAGGGAGTGCTCTTGGATGAATGAACAGATGAGCAGAGACAAGGTTATTTTTGTAGTAAGTCTTTGGAACCTGGAATAATGCATATAGTTCTAAGATTTGTATTTCTTAGGGTTTTGAAAAACTAAAGTGTTTGCAAAAGATGCTTTAGTGCTTTCAGACTTCTCCTTTCATTAAGATTTTAAAAACAGTGCTGTTTTTCCATACAGAAATCAGCTGGAGTTAATCTCCACTCAGCAAAAGAGTCTTTTTTACTGTCCTTTCTGTTCATCTTTTTATTTCTCCTGTATTTTGGTACAGGACGATAGACAGGAATAAACTGCATAACAAACATACAGCCTTGTTGCTTACTCCCACCTCATTTGAATAGTAATTAGCTAATGGACTGTGCACATTCACTCAGAGTACGATGTCTGTGAGTGATTTACTTTTGCAAAAAAATATTTGTACGTATTTTATAAACATACAAAGAGGCTAACACAAACCCTTACTTTTTAGGTTGCTTTTCTTTCTTCTTGTGTGCTTCCACTGTTGCCATTGGAATTCATTTCCAGAACATCATTTTTGTGATTGGTGTGGCCTGTCTTTAATTTTCAGGCTAAAATTACTCATATGCAGTTTGTGCCCAGTTACCATTATGCCAGCATTGTTCTTCGTTGTAAATAGCTATTCCTTCTTTGATGCATTTGTTGACAGGAATTGTATTCTTTCTTAGACTTTGGTTTTGCTGGACTAAATAGTCAATTTCTCCATTTGCTAAGCCAAAAGTGTGAATTCAGCTCTTTATCAAATGTGGAATAAATTGTAAACAGTTGTCCACATTAATTCTTTGTATAAAGTATTTTTCCTTTTCTGTTAGAAATGCATTTTTTCATACACCTAGAATCTTTTCTTTCTCGTGCAATGCAAAGAATACAAATTAATACAAATACAAATTCTGCACTTAAAAATTAATGGTTTATAGGTTAAATATTGATTCAGTCATCTGTGAAGGTAAATCATTGGGCAGATATTTAGGTAATTTTTTTGTCATTTGGCTACACCTTCAGTTGTAGAAGACTGTAAGATCAGCGTTTTTTCCAGAGTTACTCAGTTTTATTTATGAAGATACAAGTCAAAAGACATCTTGCTTTCTTGTTGTTTTCTTTACAAAGAGTATCAAATGGACACAAATTAACTGTTGTGTTAAGGCTGAGAGAGAAAATAAAATAAATATTATATTTATAAATATTATATATATATTATATATATATATATAAATTTATATAAATATATAAATATAATATAAATAAATATATACATTTATATAAATTAATTATATAATCATATATAAAAATATGAAGCAAACTTCTGAACAGAGTTGGCTATTTGGAAGTACTTTCAGTGTTTAGATATCTTCATTTACATACACACTGTAGAGGGAATGTGAACACAGAAAAACACAGAAAAGATTGAGACACCTTCCTAAATGCGTGTGTGTGTTGCATTAGTAGGTCACTCCATTGTTCATAACTTGGCTTCTAAAAGAAGTAGCTTTTGCTCATAATATATAAGGGTTACATTTTTTAAATAGTTCTACTACAAAATCCAAACATGCATCTCATTTAATTAAAATTATGTCAGTATTTCACGATGCATTTGACTTGAGTCATATCACACTTGGATTGTGCCAGTGGTTTCATTCACAATTTGGTCACATGAATTTAAAAAAAAAAAAAAAAAAAAAAAAGTAAATTCCTACATCATGAGAAACTACGGCTCCTTGTCAGCTGAACTGCTGTTTGTTGACCATATGCATTCCTTAGCTTGCTGTAGTTGCAAGTCAAAGGAAAAAAATAGTCTGAGCCGCATTTTTTCTCTTGATTCAGATATACAACCTGCAGTGAAGTTAAATAGAAAAGAATATTGTGATTATTAACAAATTTTGTTTTTCTCCCTGGAAATGGTGAATCAAATTTTGTAACTTGTTTTTAATCAATTCCATAAAGGAAAATAAACATTCTTTCCTCTATACTCTTCTCCTCCTGAAAAGCTGTTGGTAAGAGAAACCTAATATTAGATAGCCTTATTATAGCTGAGTGCTTAAGTCCTTAGTGTATTTCCATGTTTTGTTCCATAAACTGTTCCATAGATTAAAAGACTATATTGAACTATTGAAAGAAAAAGTGATTTTGATTTTCTTCTTCAATCTAGGTCATATCCTGCAGTCTCCTTCAGCAAATGTGCTTCCAACCCTGCCCTTCCATGTGTTGCGCAGTTTGTTCAGCACTACACCATTGACTACTGATGATGGAGTACTGCTTAGGCGGATGGCACTGGAAATTGGGGCTATACATCTTATCCTTGCTTGTCTGTCTGCTCTAAGCCATCATGCCCCGAGAGTTCCCAATGCTAGTCCCAACCAGGCAGAGGTAAGTTTAATAGCAGACTTTAATTGCAACTGAGAAGCAGGAAAAGTTTTTGCCATAATAAAGAAAATAATCAGTGCTTTCATTAAAATCTAATTTCTGTGTAGCTGGCATTTGAATTAAGAACAAAAATAATTAGAAAGTACTTGATTAAGTAATCGTTCTTGCGTGTTGCAAATAAACATAGTAATCATGAAATTTAAGCAACAAAGACTTGTCAGGAGGCATTAAGGTGTAATCTGTTTCTTTCTCAGGACCTTCTTTTTCAGCACATGAGAGGCATAATACTCAATGGATGGTTGTTCTTTCTTTTTTAAATTCTCATTAGATAGCATGACCTCATTACCTTATTTAGCATTCATCATCTAAACTCTACTGACTGCAAATTATTTCCTCTTAAATGCTTCACAAACATAAATGAGTTGTGAAAATTAATGAATTAATGATTTTTTTCATCCCCTTTTTAAAGACAAGAGTTTTCCAGTGTTCAAGATCCCATGTGAATCTCAAAAATTATTTTTTTTAGTATACTTAAACTGTTTTATACTATCCTCTATTCGGAACATGTATCCCCAAATTTTTTAGGATTATGAGTTGCCATTTCTGCAGAATAGAGTGATTGTCTCAAAATGCGTTTGGAAAACAATAATGACTTGCCCTCTCTTATAATTTCGCGGCAGAGGCTTGCATGAAAATGTTCTGGTGGATAAATATGTTAGTAAGCAGCTGCAAAATATGGGGTTGTCCATATTTTAGTAGCTTCTGATACCGATGGGGAGTTGAGCAAAGAAGAAATTAAACTATATGAGTATAATTCACTTCAATGGCTAGTGACTTTTGAAGGGGAACTGAGATACGCTGGTCCGAATTGGGTATCAGGCTGCTGGCATACTAATGACTTAAGATAATTGGGCTTCTGGAGGGAAAGGGCAAACATTAATTCTTATCTCTGCTTCACTACCATGCCCCCTGAAAATGGTTGCTTCGCGTAATTCATAGCTATCAGAAACTAGATATTCATCAGGCCTGCACCGAAGCTTCTATCTCTGAGGCAGGGCTTTCCCTTAAGTGCTTTAAGTCAGTGCTCATGACATCCTCTTAAGTGTTAAAGGCACAGTGTGTTTATGAGTGGTGATGTCTACAGGGGACAGCTGTTTTGTCACCAAGATGCATTATATTCTTAATGCAAAAGTTAGATGTTGATTCTGGAGTACTATCAGTAGGGTACGTCACAGGTGATAACATTTACCTTCAAATATAATCTCTAACAAAATCCCTGAGGAAGATCTGGATAGAAATTGAAACTTCTTAGAGCTGTAAATCAAATAATACAAATTAAAGTTGGGCACCTACTCACATAATCTAGCTTCAGGTAGGGCTAATTGTCACTGAGTAGCTATAAAGAAAGTAGCAAACACTCATGACTCTGGAAAATACATTCACTTTTTTAATGTTCTCATTGAATAATTAGGATAGCACTAATTAAAAAATGCTCATTGGGGTTTTTTATGCATCATTTTCATCAAAGGTCTGGTAAATTTTCAAAATTACCATTAAGTACTTAAATAGTTTTATAAGTGCTAAGAAATTCAGTATTGAAGTTAATGTTAGTAAAATGCAGTGATGCAGACCATTGGAATAAATAACTTGTACCTTTTGCCATTTGGGTACATTTATTCAAAATTAGCACAAGCTTGAGCATCCTAGCATTTCAGTTGTGTACTTCCAGTGACATTTCTACTTCCATCCCTTGTTCTAATTATGTTATTAAATTTGACTATCTGTTAAACAGTAATAATTAGAGAGCTGTATTGTTTAGCATAATATTGATTAAGTAGCATTTTGATATCTTTCATCATTTAATCAGTAACAATAGTTTAAAAGAGAACAAAAATGGGCTTGCACTAGTAGTCAAATTAAAGAACTACTTGCAGCAATTTATCACTGACCTGGACTGGATTTTTGTGGCAGGGGGCTTTCTAGCTAAAGCTTTGAGTTCCCCTCGATCCTGATATCTATATAAAGTTAATAAATTGGGATTACATTGTTTTGCAGAACAAAGGCTTTTTAAAGAATGAAAAGATGAAAAGTGTAAAATTATTGTGACTTTATTTTCTGTAACTTAGCCACAGGTGTCAAGTACCCACAACAGTGCATCAACAGAAGAACAGCAGTTGTACTGGGCTAAGGGTACAGGCTTTGGAACAGGCTCCACAGCTTCAGGATGGGATGTTGAGCAAGCTTTGACTAAGCAAAGGCTAGAAGAAGAGCATGTGACCTGCCTTCTACAGGTGAGTAATAATGAAATGTTGTTTTATGATAAGTAGTTGAAACATTAGGGCCTGGATAACAAAAACAGAGCTTGTGTTTTTTTTCAGTCATGTAGTACAGTAATTATGGTATTTTGGGGGGAAAAAAACAAAAGTTTACTGCTTCCTGTCTAAATGAAAAAATATAGGGATTGTATTTGAGGCTTTTTTTAAACTTCACTAGACTGCTGCATAAAAAATGATCCAAGTGGGCAAGCCTAGGTGACAGTTCTGAGTAGACTATGAACAAAGAAACATTCCAGTAGTTCCGTGGAGGTATCATACATCTCTGTAGACATAGCAGCATTCAGTCAAAAGTAAAGACAGTCTGTTGGGGAAGGAGGATGTGGGAATAGACATTTTGTGTGTCAAAATAATCTTACCTATTCATTTCTCACTTAATGTTGCTCTGTTTTAATAAAGCATCCAAAGTGGTTACTGAAGTGTCCATGAATGTCTTGTATTCCAATGTAACAAAATCTCACTCAGACATACTATCAAATCCTGATAACGTCACTTAAATGGCAATATTAAATCACCAGTGAACTACTGGACCTTAATAAAACTCTGATGCCTTTCAAATGCATTATATTAAGGACAGAAAAATCCTGTTCAGTTAAGCCTTTAAGTCCAGTTGTGAAATGTAGCCAATCTGTTACCTTAGGTCAGTGCAAGGAATTCTTCCTAGATTCTTCCTAGTCATCAAAAATTTCATTCACAGAACTGTCAGCTCAAATGCATTAGCTAACCTCACCACTAGGGTAGTGCGCAAAGGGGATGAAATTCTGGAAACATCCATGCCCTGACTGATAAAGATATCATTTTGATGTAATCAGTTATTTCAGTCACCGTAGATTATAAGGCACAAGCATCATGTCCCCTTACAAAAGCAAAATGAATAAAATCTGAAACAGTTCTCCTAAGCACAAAAAAGGAGAAAGCACCTGAATTACTCCTGGCAAAGCTTCCAGGCAGTACTCTGCATTATGCCATGCAGAGGTTTGGCTATAACTGTCAAAAGTCATGAGGAAAGGAGGCATTCGCTTTGAGCAGTCAGCAATTGGAGGGGAAAGTAGAAAACCCTTCAGCATTTTGCTGAAGATGTCTTGTCAGTTTTACAGCAGACTTTCCCTGATCACTTCTCTGGAACAGTTCTTTAGGAAAGTTTTGTATGAAGTGCTGGTAAAATAAGATGCTACAGCAGAAGATGATGGCTAATGGGGTTAGAGCAAAGAAGAAGGAAAGAAAGAAGAGACTAAAACGGTGAATTTAACACCTGAAATTCCAAGTCAAGTTACTTAATTTGAAGGAACAACTGCACAAATCAGGCAGTTGGCAATGTGTTGGGTTGTGTGCACTGTGACCCACGGTCAGGGCCTGTGAGCTTGGCCGGAGCCACCACTGGGAGCTGCGTGAGGCGGCTTCCCGCCTGTCCTGAGGGGAGGGCTGCGCCCTGCTTACTGAACCACGAGCGTGCACACAAACGGTGCTTCAGAGTCAGTGTTATGCTCACCTGAAGCTGTTGTCTCATCAAAGTCCTGTCCAAAAGTAAGTTACAAGTCATTTTTAAAACATTTACTTTTAATTTTTTATTCTATTGGCTGTTCTAAAGGGAATGGTGAAACCCACATATCTCAGTAGTGACCTGGCAATCTTCAGATTCAAGTAACTCTAGCAGTTTATTCAGAATTCATATTAGTTGATCTCTTGAAGTCATTCAGAATTAAAATAGCTATTTAATTCTATCATTTCCCCAGAATTGTAATTATAACCTAATAACTGAATAAAATTCCTTCTGAGACATCTTTGGGCCTACTGAAACAAACAGTAGTGAGTTAGCAAAATAGCTTGTGAGGTGTCACTGAAATTTTTCTTAAGGAAGGAAAGACAGAGTTCTTTTGCCTAAAATACATCTGTTATGATTAAATACTTTTCTGTATTTCAGGTTCTTGCCAGTTACATAAATCCTGCAGGGAGTACATCAAATGGAGAGACCCAAAGTAGCCATGAAGGTAGAGGACAGAACAGCAGCGCACTCCCATCCGTTCTCCTGGAGCTACTCAGTCAGTCTTGCCTCATTCCAGCAATGTCGTCATACCTCCGCAACGACTCAGGTAACATGCCATTCTCTCCTTCTACATCAGAAATATCTTATGTCTGTCAAGTAAGTGTCAAGAAAACAGTGCAGGTTATATGAACAGCAGGTAGCTCTGGCTGGTTTCAGTATGTTTGCCATTTTAGAACTGTACTAATGGAACATTCACTTCAGCCTTAGATAAGAAAACAGCATTCACAATTGTTCGTTGAAATATTCATTTGTTCTAAATGCCTACACTTGGTTGGTTTAGTATCTTTAAATTAGAAATTCAATTCTTAAACTGCTGAAATTTGGATTTTTGTTCAGATGCTTTGTAAAGATGGATTTAATCCATGAATAGTAGAGGCTGTTCTTCCAAATCTGAATAACTTGGTTTTGGACCTTATTTTGCCTCCCCTGACAGACATATTGTCACATCATTGCAGTTCTTTTGGATTGCAATTGCATTTTGTGGTGAGATGAATTTCTTGAAACAATGTCATAGCTTTTTGGTGAATTACATGGTATGTTTCCTCTCCAGAGGTAAAAGAGAGATCTTAAGTGGCCACAAAACTACACAGAACTAAAACAAGTGCATGGCTCTTTTAATCTGTGGTAACGAGGGCGTTACATAATCTTCTATGATGGAGTAGAAGTAGTTCAAAAAGTCTGCTGGGGCCTTACAGTAAAAATAAAAACACAAATATATTTTACTTGCTAGTCCGCAGTTTGACACGTCTCCCTGATTTTATAATGAATTTGTTGGTTCTATTTTCCACATATTACAGTGAGGAAAATGAACTACGTAGCTTATACACCAGGCCCATTATTGCAAATGAAAATCTAATGTAAAACAGTAAAATAAATGATAAAGTGAAACAATAAAGAAAAGTAATCTTTTTCACAGACATTTGTAAAATTATCTGTTGTTGAGGTAGAAATGAAAAGTCATAGAAAGACCTAGCAGAAATAGTCTGTTATCTAAAGGATGAGACCGTTGGTTCAGAGTTGTAGATTAATCACAGCTGTTGAAATTGCTTTTTGCTGTTTTCAATAGAAAAACGTATCTGTATAAGTCACCTTTAACTGGGGAAGAACAGTCAGATACTGATAGAAGAGATGAGATATGTGGCTAGTAGAGAGAAGCTGGGACTAGTTCGGCTTTCAGAGACAGTTTGTTTTCCCAAAGCACAAAGAAAAGGAACAGGCTCAGTGAGAAATGTTTGTTTTCAGTGTTTTATTGGACTTACCGCTATGGTGGTTGTCGGGGATATTCCAATGTTATGGCTGTGAATTAACAATTAGTACAGAGGGAACAACGTAAATGCTTCCTGCGTTTTCATAAATGGATGTGTAGCTCTTAAAGTAGCCGCTAAGCTAATGTTAGAGCAAATCAAAACCTTTCTCTTTAGAGAAACGCCATTACCTACTACTCTGGTTCCAAATTTGCAAAGGCTGAGATTATTTCTATTGGAATTTACAACTGTAAAATCTCAAGGCTTGTTATGCTTAATGCATTGATCCAAGCAATATAGTCTTGAAAGCTTCCTGCTGTATTTGATCAGTGTTCTCTGCTTAAAACTATCATTATCAATGTTCTTCTTGATTTTAAAAAAAAAAAAAAAAAAAGCTTTTCAGGCTTATATCAGTCAAGCTTATCTTTGAAAGCATAATGGGATACCAGTAAGAGAGGGAACTGTGGAAGTAGGCACAACTTCTGGAAAGAATGCCTTCTCGTCATGAATAGTTGAGTCAGATGCATTTAGTTTGAAAGTAGTCCCTGAAAATGGTTTGTCTCAGTGATAGCCAGGCGTAATTCCAATGCACTAATTGCTGTTTAGTTCACAAGCAGACAGTTCTCACATTGAGTGTGAGTTGCAGGTGATGCTGGGGTTCTGGATGTGACTAGCAGGGTGTCAGGAGACTTAGCTGACAGAGAGAGCCTGGCTGTTGCAAGAGACATGGAACTTGAGAAGCTCTGGAGCAGTGTTAAGCTCTGATGCAATGCCCGAGACTGAAAAAGTACCTTAACTAATGTATTTATAGCTGAAACGTTGGAAATGTGGAAATTTTGATTTGTTTTTAATTAAATCTTAAAGGCTAGTGTGATGTATTAGAACAGATTTGAGTCATTTGTGTTAGGTTGAAATTAAATCAAAAAGGTCTTCTCCAGGTTGAATTCTTAGCTATTCTCTAATGGAGATAGGGCTGAATGCTTACCAAGTAGGAGTAGAAAAGGAAATAGTGTTAGTAAAGTTCATGAAGGTGGCCTTCTAGTTTTCAGACCAGTGTACCTTCTGCTATCAACTGTACTTTCATGTGGAAAAAGCAGGTAACTGTATTTTTCTTGTAACTTGCTGGACTGAGAAATTAGGACACTGCACGCAGAATGCTAATAGAGTGTTCCCGGGTTCTGGCACCCCATCAGGAACAGGCTGTGCTGAGGAAACTGCTGACAGAATATAGCAATTTTCAGCAACTCTCTAACTTTCTGAGACTTGAATGGATGCTTGTGGGACCAGTTAAAGGTTACCTTTATGCTGGAGGTATTGTTTTGGTAGATTTTGTGTTTTGCTGGAGATCATTGAAATAACAGTGATCTTCACATATACCTCTCCATATGCATAAAATTACGTGGGGAACTTTTTTATATCAAGAAATATATGCAATTAAGAGTCTGGGTTTGCTGTGTCCCTTTATTGCACACTAGGCTGATAGCACCATGCCGATACAAGATTGTAAGTATTTTGGTATTGATGAAAATTTTGTAGTGAGCTCACATATGTCCAGCTAGCTACCGGTATGCTACATTCTGCTTGCAAAGTTGTTTTGGCAAAATTCTTGAACAGGTCCAATATCAGAATATAAAATTAGCCTTTAATATGTTTAGAAATTTATCTCAGGTTTTTGCTGCTTTAAATATATTTTGCCATCCCTGCTCAGTTTGTCCAAAACATACAGATAACAATCAGACTAGATTGTTACCTAGATTGCTCTAGATAAAAGGAATATTAAACAGATGAAGAGTGCTTGTGTATCATCTAATCGCTTAGAAACCTCACCTTGAAGCAGATCTTTGCAAACCAGACTGCTCTGTCACATTCTGCGGCTTCATCTGCATCAGAGTAAGGTGATTGTGAAGTCCTTGAAAATCGTGAACTGACCACTTGCATTAATTTCCATAATTGCTTTTTTTTGTCCAGAAAGAAGGTTTATCTGTCTATGAAGGACTTTTCCTTATTGCACAAGACAGATCATAGCACTAGTCACAAGGAAGAATATCTGCTGTGATCCTCACCCTGTTTCTTGAACATTTTTTCCTTTGTGGCATATCTTATGGCATTATTGGGCTCTTTGTTATCTTCCATTTCATAAATGAAAACAAGTTTATCACTGTAGTATGGCAACATTTTTCTTACTACACTTGTGTGCATTCCTAAAGACTTAATTCATGTTCACATTTGTAAAATTGATTGAATTCTTAACTTCTTTGTCATGGAACATCTAGCATGTATTCATTACTGAGCATTTATGCACATTTCACACCAAAAGCTATCATGCAAAAACTTTTTCACTGCTGTCTTTTATATATGATGTTTCATTTGAACTAATTCTCTTTTAAGAACTTAAAAGTGAACGTTTCTCTCCTTGAACACAATGCTCAACAATAAAATTTGCACCCTACAAGAGGTTCCCAGCAAACATGACCATCAGGTTCTAACTGGAGTACATGGTTATCTAGAAGCTCTAGACTTTGCTGATAAAAGTGAGTTGCTTGATTGGTGGACTTAGCTTGTATTAACCTTCATAAACCTATTATTTACCAAGAAGGAGAGAGTGAATTACAATAATAGGTAGATTCTTCTCGCTTAGAAATGCGGTCACACTAATTTCTCCCTAAACCAGTAACTAGCAAGCCCCAAGATGACTTAACCTTGTTTAAAGCCCAGGGAAGTGATTTCTTACCACCTCTTTCCTGGAAGACAAACTTCATGGTAAGTCACAGAATTCTGCCTGAATTATTTGCTGGAATTGCCAGGCTTACAGGAAGCAGGTCGTGCTGTGCTTTTTAGCTGGCATTTTCTTGCAGCCCTTTCTTCATGTGCCCGCCTCTTAGTCTCCTTTCCTTCTTCAGTGGACAAAGATTCCATGTGATGTGGTTAGCATGGTGGTGTTAGATCCAGCCCAGTCTTCATGGGTTTGACTGCAGAGGAGAGATAACGTATTTCTATGGGAAGGCTTTAGGAAAAAGATTGTGTTCACAGCCTGCTCCACTTTGTAACAATCCAGTATTTGCTTTCAATGCACCTTTCACTATTAATCAAGTAGCATCCTGGATTTGTGGATTCATTAGCAGTCGGGCTATTTCATTCCACTGCCAAATACCTTATTTATGTATGTAGTACACACGATGTACAAATCTGTTGAAGGTGAACATACTGAATTCATTTTCTGCCTCTTGTTATATCTTTGTTGAGGCTTTGTCTATTAAAGTCATTCTTTTCAGGCCTATCCTCCTCACCTTAGAGGTTGAATTGCACTAGATTTCCTGCTGAAGTATTTATTTTGTATTAATCGTACTTGTCCTCAAGACATTATACGGTGTTGGTTTGCTCTCTGCAAAGTAGTCTGTTCCTGCTCGACTGACAAGGCTGAGTACCTTCGGAAGCCTGTGTTCCCTAATGGGGCTCTGAAGTTGGTACATTGAGTTCATTCATTCAAGAGTACCACGTCTCTACATCTTTATTCACAATCTGACGAAGGTGTGAGGGTACTACTGCAGTGTAAGCATTGAATCTTCATGAAATTCTGCTTTTCCCTGACAGTATATAATAAAAGGTATTGCTGTTAAGATTTTTTTTTCAGATTCTTATGCATATATTTCATTGAAGTCATAATCACTAGATCTGTAAATCAGAGCTTCTTGAAGTAAAACTAGACTTAGGTCTGCATGAGCACGAAGATGTAAGATTTAAGAGATGTATCAGACTTCTGTTCCGAAACAAAATGTAACTCATATGCAGGGGCAATCCTTGTGATCATGTTACCCTGTACCTTCCTTCAAAAAGACAAGGCCTGTATAATATGCAAAATCAGAAGCGTAATGACAGCTTAGGTAGACAGTATATAATTACCCAAATTAAAAACTCTGCTAGTTTTCATTAATGTTAATGAACTCGTTCATTGGTAAAGCAGTGATCCTGGACCTCTGCCACGGATGGTTCTAACTTTGGGAATGCTTTTTATCTGTTGTGCTGTCGAGATGCTTACAAAAAGGGTGCAGTGTCTCACTCCAGCAGTGGTGTACTAATCAAGTCACAATTTGGAGAAGTGTTATGCACTGAAATGACGTGAAATGCAAGTATTTGTTTATTTCACAGAACTGACAAGTTTTAAGTAACTTCAGGATCAAAATAGACAGTAGTTTCTCCCTGAACTTCTGTTCAGTTTTCAGGTTCTCCTAACTTCTCATGTTAAACCACATCTCAGATAACCTTGCATTATGAGATTAATGTGGTAATATCCACAGATATACTGTTTAAGTAGTACATAAAAAAAATACTGTATTTTGTAGATCTAAATAAACATGAATAACCCACATAACTTCTTTTCAATACATCTTAGTTTTACAGAATACTGTGGTGCTTCATATACTGAAAATGAATATACAACACCAGAGATTTTCTGTGGACTATGGACAGTGAATAAGATTTTTTTCTGCACGTTCCCTTCCAGTGCAGCCTCAGCTCTGTTTGTCATTTCTTCTAGATGAGCCAGTATTGACTCAGAGCAGCAAAACCAGAATATACCATCTTCCACCTCACTCCTCTATAAATCAGTGTGTTATAGTTCTTGTAACTGACTGAAACACCACTGCCAAGCTCTTTCTGTTAAAGATCCCTGATCTCAGTCTATGCATTTGCTTGTTAAGAACTGGTTTTCAAAGGCTCAGTTGGTTAAGTAGTTATGAGGTTCTATACAGTAATAAGCTGTTTTCCATACAATAGATGTATTTATTTGCTGTCATTTTTATGGAGGGATGGATTTAGCTTTGCAGAGCTGACTTTCAGAAATGCAGCTCCTCTGTTCTTCTTGTGGCACGTGTAATACAAGAACAGTGGTTATTAGCCTCCCCCCCACCCCCCTTTGTGTGTGTGTGTGTGTGTTTTCTCTGTTGTATTTTTAATCCTAAGCCCTCAAAAGTAGCTTTTCTGTTAGAAGAAATATGCAGGATATATTCATGTATACAAAAATTCCTATGATCTCACTGTCTGCAGCTTTGGATTTAGTTCAAAGCCATACATGGCCTTAATTTGAAACGTAGAACTAGTGTAATGAATTTCAGTAGACTAATGGTATGTACCATGAAGTATGCATGAGAGTTGCAATTCTGGGCCTAAACCATTAGCCGTACAAAAAGGAAAGGACCTGGTCCAGAGAGAACATGTTCTTCTGGGAAATGCTGTTAGGCTGTTTTCCATACAAAACCAGGAATCCTTTGTGATACGTTTTATTTTACTTGAAAATAAGCAACAGGATAAAAACATGGAAGTTGTATTTGACTTACATTAAACACATTCTAAAATCGGCGATATGGAAAATGTCATTTACTTTTTTTTTTTCTTTTGGAGAATATGTATTAGAGTATCATTGTAATTTATAATATTTCTTAAAAGAAGTACTAAAACTCTTCTTTACTTTTTTACACCACTTTAAAGGATTTTTAATTAGAAAAGCACATCATCAATATAGCATGATTTCAAATACAGATTCAATAAAGGCAAGAAAAATCTAACCTTTTCCAGCTTTCCACAAGACTAACAAAAATGCTGCAGAATATAGCTAGTAGTTAAAATTTTGCTTATAGTATTACAATTTTTTGGTATAACAGTGTTCCTGTTTCCACACTTATTACACATCAGTGTAGATTTTAAGCCTAAATTATGGTGATTTAAAAATAAAACCCTTTTGTCTGTTTTCTGGTCTCAGCTATGAAGAGACATATTGCACAAAACTACAGAAAGCATCACGGGGCTTGCTTGTATGTATTCATATATTTAATTAATCTCTTTCTATGTTCTGATTGTTCTCACTGCTTTTCTGCTTATATTTCTTGTGCCTTGCGTGTTTGTTGGCAATAAAATAGTGCCATCTCGGTTTCCACTATTAGGCTTTCATCTGTTATCAGTGAGAAATTGAATATTGTCTGTCTTCATTTACATAATTTAGCACCCTAGCTGGGCTCACAGATACATTTAGCAGTCATTGTTGCAGTGCCCTTAGCCAGGCACTTTGCTCTGGAATGTTATTGATATTATTGTCAGACTGTTTTGGTTTGTTTTTTTTTGCTTTAAATTTAGAAATCATCCTTACTGTCGCTGGTCTTTGCACTGTGTGCTATGCAGTTAATGTTCAAAAATGCCATCAAAGCGTAGTGTAGATGTACACAAAAACAATAACAAATAAATTGAGCACAGTTCCAATAATTCCAAGCAGTGCTAGAATAGATTCTTCTTTTTCCTCCTTCTCCTCTCGCCTTTTTACATCCTCCAGTGTTGTGATGGCAGAGGTCCCCATTTTTCCTGCAAATATCTTCACCAGTATTCTGGCAGCTAGCTAGAAGAAAGAAAACAAATGGTAAATCTGGTCTGACGAACGTGCAAGCTTTGATCTTTTTAAATGCAATTCTGTACTTCTTTACGAAATATTTATTATTTCGGTGTTTGTTGAGTTGTGTTTATCTTCTGTTTCTTTATGTATGGCCATGTAGGCGTTAGAAGTAATTGTTCTGGAGATGCAGATCAGGTAGGAGTAAAAAATAGCTTGATGCTTCAAGCTAATTAATATGCCTGATTATAAAAGAAATTTAAAATTTGTCTTTAGTCAGCTAATTTATTTTTTTCTGAAACATCACATAGATGAAAGCAGGTATGTGGGCATTGTCAAATGCTCTGAAATGCCTGGAGAGATGATGTGAATTTTCAGCTGTTAAATATTTCACTGTCACAGTACAAAACCAGTTGCAAATATTCATGTCTGCTGCTTCCGAACATGGAAAATATGCCTCTTTAACACAGTATCTCACTCTGTTTTGACCAGTGAGCCATAAGCAGGCAATTGCAGGTGAGGTCTTCCCCTTTTACTTGTTTAATAGATCAGCTTTTGGACATGCATGCAACAGCAAACACTGAACAGAAAACGTCTGTTTTTTCAAATATAAAGGTTATTGCTATTATATATGCTTATTACTGCAGTATGCCAAAGGACAGTAGTACTTTCATAGTAGCAGAATACTGTACAGTCTGAGGACTTCAGCTAGATATTTACAGATGCGTGTATGATTTATTACCTTTTTTGTTGAAAAAGTGAGGTTGACAGGTCATCTCTATTACTTAGCTGTTCTTGTACTCTTAATTGACAGTCAAATATCCTCTAGAAATACATTCCATGTAAAATTATGCTGTTTGGCAGCTGAAATGTTGACACTATCTATAATTTGCTCTGCTATTTTAGCCTTATTGATCAGAAAATTCTAATCTTAAACTAAAATTTGATTGGGCTTTCTGCTAATTCAGATAACTCACGTTTAGTGAAGCTTTGCAATCACATTTTATAGTGCTACAGCGTTTTTCTCTTCTGGCAAACATCTTTAATCATTGATGATAAACCTATTTCTGCTGTGAGTCTAATTAAAGCCATCAGCTTAGAGCATATCTCATACCCAGAAAGGTAGCAAAAAAAAAAAAAAAAGATGTTTCTTACCCTACATTGCATCAGGAATAAAATGTCATCAGACATGCTTCTTACTCGTAGATTCAGTGGCAAACCAGGCTTTTTTCTTCATGAAGGGGCTGCTCTCCTCACTCAGACAGACCAGCTAGGAGCATGAACAGTTCCTTGATGAAGAAGTTTAACGGCGAGGATAACGTTGCCGAATCTTCCAAATGACTGGCCTTCTGCCTCGGTAATCCACTAACGCCAAGTGTAGTCAAAAACAGCAAAACCCTTTCTGGTAATGATCCTCACTGTTGACTAATTCTCATTAAAATGAGGATTTTTTTTTTCCTGGATGATGCAAAGCAACGACATGCATGCTGTTTGCTTTTGCCTTAAAAAAAACAAAAAAAAAAAAAAAAAAAAAAGGGGAAAAAAAAGAAACAGCTCCTGCTTTATTCAATTGTATTTAGTTATTTATTAAGACTTCAAAAAAAAAAAACAGCAGCCTTTGATTTACTCTCAGTGGCAGCCGTCTGAAGAGGCTTCTCACGTTGCCATGCTGTAATTCCGAATGCAGCGCACTACGTGCAGTCACACTATGGCATTTTAGTCCAGGCTGAGAAGGGCTGAGAAGAAGGAGCCTGTTCCAGTGGCGGCCGTGTAAACGCTGTCACACACCTGCATTCAGAGGTTCTGCAAATAATTCCAAGGTATTCTTCGGAGCATTGCATAACTTAGCCCGGCAAATCTGAAGAGAGGAATGACAGCGGCTTCAGTTGCACACTGTGGCAAGCTGTGACATTGATTAAACATGCACTTGGCACTCGCTGAATAAAGAAGGAGCTACGAGGCACCCTTGCAGACGGCGAGTTGCATAACAATGTGCGCTGGCTCTGCTGGTTCATTGTCAGGCCGGGCACATTTTCATCCTGCAACAGCAGCGAAAGTGTGCGGTGTGGCGAGGAGTGGAGTTAACTGTACTTCGGGGTTTTCTGATGAAGTGCTGCATGACAAATAGTGACATTAAGGCATTCAAGCTGAAACAGTGTTTCTGCCTTTTGTCTTTTTATGCTTTGTTTGACAGGCAATTGTTTCTAAGGGAAATGCTGCTTCTAAGGCTTTCCCTTTTTGTATTCACCACCGAAGAATGCAGGTTGGTGCGTAATTAATGAAGGCGCAGACTTGCAGACAAATGCTCCTGTTCTGATTTCACAGGAAGCAGTAACTCAGATTCTTCCTAGGTAAATCAAAGAGGTTTTTTCGCCTGTGCCATTGCAGAGGGAGGGGGAAGCTCTCTTCTTCCCAATCTCTACAGAGGATAAACCACATTTCTAATCGCCTCTGCAGGTAGCTGTGCTTCAAATGACTTTATCAGTCACTTTGTTCTATGAAGGCTAATAACACGATGTATTTTTCTTGAAACAGTGCATAGTTTCTTGATATGAAGGAAAATGTGTTTTAGCTATCTTGAAAAGCCTACTTGAAAAAAGCCTTTGCAAAATCAACCACTTCAAAGTTCCAACTCTCAAAAAAGCTTATGAGTATGAAAAATCATAATTACACGGACTTCAATCAGTAGGAATGTAGCTGGAAACCTCGATCACTTTCCAGAACAGCATCTTTTAGAAATCAACAAAGCATTGTTTGAAATTCAATTTTCAATAATCTTTGTGAGTTTGTATAGAAAGCAAAAGAGGGGAAAATCATTGCTTTTAAACGCTTCCAATTTCAAATTAATACATTCACATATTAAATCTTCTTATCATGTTTCTGAAGTGTTTGAGTACACTTGTTTTCTTGGTTTCTTAGTGCTGCACAAAAGTTCACATTTGACATGTGTGTTATCTTAATGTTAAATACCATGTTCGAAGTACCGTGCATGGTGTGGTAGTGGTACTTGATCTGCCCCTTATCCTGAGTTTAGTATTGCCTCAGTGAAACTGTTTGACTCTAGATGAAAGGTTTAAAGTATTAGTTTCAATCTCTCCAGCAGAGCTTCCTTAAAATATATTCTAGTATGTATATATCAGCTTGCCTTTTAAGCTGTATTCTGAAAGCCTGCTGCAGCTTCAGTTGTTCCTGGAATTGTTTCCTGTCGATGTTTCTTGAACATATTTCTGTATTCTTTTAGATTCATTTAGAGATTGAAAGGTGAGGAAAATTTCACCTGTGTATTCTGACCGTTCATGTTGCTGAGAGCACCTAACTAATCTAATATTTAAGCCATTATACCACATTAACCCTCACATGTTAAAAACCCATTGTGAAAGCAGAGAAACTGTGCAATGTGCATCTTTTATTTAAAGATTAATGATCTACTTGGAGGGTAAGAATCTGTCACCTTGTCAATTTAATACGACTTGGTTTAAAGGATTCAAGGTCAGCAAAAGAATTTTGTGCAATATTGTCAAGCGTAAATGGTGACAACAAAGTAAATTCAGCAGCTGCACTGCCAATAACCAGCTAATTAAGACGTATCCACAGAGAACAGCAAAAGACTCACAAAGTATTTCTTGGCCTGGTTTTTGCCATGGTTGAGCTCTCATATCAGTCTTCCATTTAAAGAGTTGTGATGCAGCTGACACTTCAGGGGCTGCACGAACCCGGGGAAACAAATCTCTCTAGGCTCCCTCTGCAAGCAGGCGAGGGGGAGTGACAGCTCCTGCACACTGATTCAGATCCAGCATTCGCCTGGACCTTGGTTTGATGGCCCGTCCATCCTTCCTTTGTATTGAGGTGCGTGTCTGTGCAGAAATGTCATGGTTTGGAGAACAGACCCAGCCAAAAATAGTTCAACAGCACAGCACAGTAAGAGGGACGGGGCAGTAGCTGCTTCAGTTGTCAGTGCTGTCAAAGAGTTGCTGTTTCAAGGGGAAAAAAGAAGAAAAAAGTGTCAGTGCTAACGTTTCTTAATTACAGGAACCTTGAGGAGTTCATCTGTATGGGGTGAAAGCTGGTATTTACAAATAATTTCCTTATAGCTACAATGCATCTTCAATGGGAAGAGAAAATTTCACGTGGGATTTTTCATGTGGACTCGAGTGAGTAATACAGGCTTGATTTGAAACAGCCTTGATTTATGCATCAGGTTTGATTGTATCTGGAAGATTGGGGAGATACTGTACGTAAAGTAGCATTAGAGTCAGTATATCTTGTGTGAGTCGGTAATAAAAGCACCTGTTTTGGGGTGAACATTAAATTACATACTAATTGGGTTTGGTATCCAGAAATACACTAAACTGAATTTTTGTTTCCATTTAGGCAAAGCTTTAAAGCACTTGGTAAGACTTTTGGCATCTGATTTATATAGCATCCCAGAGCAGAGCAAATTCTGTTGATTAGAGGTCATTCTGTTCATTATGGCTGATGTTTGAGCATTTGTATTGCATGGAAATAGACCTCAGGCAATACAAATATATGTCATATTTTAAAGATACTCATACTACAAGAGGGGGGTTGCCAGGGCGTCTTGTAAAGACTCAGTGGTATAGATTCAATGATTTACAGTCTTGGACTTCAGAGGATCATTATCCTGCTATACGCTGCTGCTGTGGGTAATGTGTCACACCCATAACATCACACTTACAAAAGAAACAAGTACTCTTAACCAAGGTACAATTTTTCTTTTTTTCCTCATGCATTTTTATGGATTAATGCAATTTTGTTGTTCATGTACCCTAAGATAATCCTGTATGCCGTATCTTCATTAAAAATGCATATTTTGAGTTAGATATTGTTGCCCTTACAGAGAGCAAATGCTCTGTAGAAGATTGCTAATTATAGCAGAATGTAAAGAAAAATTCGAAGGAGAAAATGGAAAGAAAAAACAAAAAACGTCTAGACTTAAAAATCTATTTAGGTTAAGAAGCTGTAACAAAATCCAGAAGATCATTCATACATCATTTATCCTTGAAGATTGTTTTCTCTTGTAGTTGTTCCATGTTTTCCCTAAGATGCAGGAAAATGCTTGAAATGCAGCAGCAAACGCATCCAGTAGGCAGCGCGTTGTGGTTTTCTTCTGTGATGACCTCCACGAACTCCATAGGCAGTTATGAGATCTGACACTTTTTCAGTTTAAATTGCAGAACAACAGAGCAAAGTTGTGTCTGTTGGGAGATGCAATAATTAAGATGAACTGGTTAGCCTAACGTGAGCTAGAAGGGGCTATCCATGCCACTTCATCCTCCTTCCTTAGGTTTTGGGGGTTTTGTTTTTTTAATTCTCATGAGAACTACCCATAGCTACTGTTGTGTGTTTTTTTTATTTATTTTGTGGGAGTTCCTAGCTTATTTTTTATGATGTAGGTGACAAGCAATGCCTTTGAGTCAGCAGCGATGGATGGTGCCGTTAGTTTGAGCCAGTTTTCCAAGTCTTTATTTACCCTGTTGAGAAAAAAAAGAGCTCAGGTCCTGCGTCTGTAGCAGTGCAGGTTGCTTTTAGATTCTTTATTGTTCGCATCACAGCTTTTTCGTGTGTTTCCTCTTACCACTGATTGGATGATGTTTATGCTTCACCTAAGCATCAACATCTTGTAATAATTTTCCTTCTGACTGAGGAACTTCAATGACTTTTTTTTTTTTCTGAGCTTGTAGTTTAGTTACTGACTGAGAATATCCTTGGAAAAATACAGAATTCTCTCAGAGCTAACTACATAAATTCTTCTAGTTTGTTCCCACATATCAGTCTTCACTCACCAGAAATTTGTTTGTTGTAATCTCTTATACTTGCTTTAAAATAGTTTGCTATTAAGAAAGCAATTAAAGCTTTATAAATGCCACCCAAAGTAGTTTGACCCTGGGAACAATACCAGTTCTTCTGTCACGGCCTTTTTTGACACCAACTTCTCTTAGCAGCAGTCAAGATCAACTGCTGCTTTGCTGTCTGTCAATACGGTCAGAATGCATACCAGTATTTTATCAAGTGGTAAGTTTGCTAGCTCAGTCAGCCTGCCTTTGGAGGGTGTTGAGTCATATGTCCCATATTAGGTTGGGGGAAACTATTTTAATCGCTCTCTTGATGAATGGAAACAACTCAGGAGTCAGTGACTGATGAATGCTGCTGAGAGTAGGGGTGAGGGTTTCAGCCCCAGGCATAGTCTGGATGTGGTGGAAAGGAATGATGGAGAAAAGACGAGGTTTTTTGTTGTTGTTTCTCCTCTCACATAGGACATCAGGCATCTTCATTTTTATCTTTGCCGATATCAAAAAGAATCTCTTATACCTTCAAAAAGTGATTAGTTAATTTTAAGATGCTTCAGTGATGATTCAGGGCTGTTCTTTGCTGCTCCAGACTTTTTTGTCAAAAGTATCAGGGACTGTTTCTTCAAATTGGTTTGAGTGTAGGCTGCATGCTTCTGGAGGATAATTAAGGCTTTCAGGTACCAAATTTTTCAGCTGTCATGTTCATAAATTTTGTTGTGTTAGAGGAATCTGTTAAGTGAATATTGGGCCCTTCTCATGGGCAAGCCAGGAGAGCAGTGAGAACTGATCCTAGTCCAGCGGAGAACAGTACCAAAACAAATTCCTCTTTCTCCAAAGGCCTTAAAGCATTTCCTCTGGTGAGTAAGAACAAATCTTGTCCATATAAGTTTCCAGATGACTGCTCTTACTGAAAAATTAAAAAATAAAAAAATCTGGAAGATACCACCAGTCACAGCACCTCTTGCTGCATCTCTTTCCTCTGATTTTTTCTGTACTTGTAGATGGTTTTGCAACAAGACCATGATATGCTCCTCATGAAATCTCTTATTTTCTGTTGCAAAAGAATATGAACGTATGCTTACTGTCTTTAAAAGCACTTAAGGTATCAGGTTATTTTGTAGTAGATAGTGCTTTTGAAGTAGCACTTCATGAACAGATATTTCTGAAAGTATCAGAACTGATTATTCACTTGAATGCTTAATAATATCCAATATTTATGAAAGAAAAAAATGTAAAGTTGTGCTTCTAACTCAGCTGTGTTGCAGAACGTTATTGTAATTTATGGGGAGTCATTAAGAAGTATGTATCAAAACATAGTATTGAGAATTAAAGATGTAACTGTAACGAGGAACAACGCATCCTGGCTTTCATTTCTAATTAGGTACTGGATTGTGTGGCAAATAAGGTACTTAGTCGTGTGAAGACTAGATCTTACTAGCTCCAAAGAGCTAATTAGATTTTTTTTTTCCCAATAAATTATTATTTAGCAAAGATCACTGACCAGTTGTAACTTCTACTTCAATCTTTATCCGTTCCAGTACTGCACATTGTTGTAGATTGCTTTTGAACATCAGACCATTAACTGGAGAGCTCTGCACTGATTTACACAGCTGCTGATGACTTCTGCAGCTGTATATGTGGAACATACTTCAAACTAACTTGCAACCTCTGGCCCCACTCACTTGATCACAGTGAATTAAAGTACATGTTAGATTTTCCATAAGGAAGGGAGTTTTGTGGGCAAGATGGTTGAAAACTTAACAGGTGAGAGAGAGAAGGGGTTAAGGCTGGATTTCAGTGGGGCTTCTCACATCACACCTTGTTCTTCTTTCTGCTTTTTGCCTATCCGCTTGCTGCCTTATTTCTGTGGAGTAATTTTCAGAAAAACAGTTCTCTAGAATTCACTCTTGGTTTGGTTTGTTGTTTTTTTTTTTGTGTATTTTTGTGTGCCTTAAATCACAAAGTTTTTTTGCAAATGATGACTTAAGTTCCTGAAGGTTCTTTACAGGACAATCCTGATAGCACAAGTAAACAAGGTTGCTTTCTCATTTGGAGACCAATATGAAGTTCTGGACCTCTGTGGTTACAGGATAGTATGATTGTCTTGAAACACGAGCAACAGACTACTTACGGATCTGTATCTGTCTGCCAAGAACCTGTAATTTTTTTTATATCCCCTTTGGATCTGCTTAAACATTACTCTTCTGGTACTAATGTGCGGGATATTTTTCTGGCAGACCTTGATGCCTTGCACTCTGCTGTGCAATATGTTTTATGTAAAAGGAAACTAAATTGTGGTGTTTGCCTTCCAAAGATGAGTTATCTTTTTTAATAAGCTTCCTTGATAGAAGGATGTGTAGAAGCTAACAAATCATACTTGTGATGCAGCTGGTGTTCATTTCATTACTGAAGTTAGTTTCTGTATTTTTGTTTTGGGTTATTCACTTGAGAAATAAAAGGTAGGGGCTGTTGTGTGTAAAAGTATTTGGTTTTGGCTGTAAGTGTTCCATGAAATTCTCTCTTCACTAGCTTGTGATACCTGTTTAATTTACAAAAACTGATACAGGTCACTGATGAGACTGTTCAAGGGATATGGCAGGAAAGTTTCTGCCTTGTTTAAAGTGGAGGGAGTCTATCCCTAAGCTTTCCTGGTCCATCTTACCTCATTACTAAGACCCATGAGTGTTTAATCCAGCAATTTCTTTTTTCCACTTCATTAATTGGAAGCCCAAACTGGTTGGTGTATCCCTGCCTATAGGAGAAGACTGGGAGCCTCTGACTGCTAAATGTTATCCTTCAGCACTGTAATTGGTAAAGACATTTGACAAGACCTTTAAAATCTGAGGTACAACATCACATCTTTCAAAATTTCCATGGTAACTATTATTGGGGCTCCCATTTTTTCTAATTTTACTTCAGTCAGACTGAACATGTCCAATGGTTTCATTTAGAGCTGGTAAATGTGGCTGGGAGTACAAGTGCTGGCTGTCTGGAATAGATTGCTCTGCCGTCTGCCACGTGCTGCCAACACATTCACAGATTTTTACTGGAGGCATTAAGAATTAAGATGCCTTTCATCACCTACAGCCTCAGTGCTTTTTTGAAAAGAGACCATTGCATCAGAGGACTACGACATCACGCTAGTGTCCTGTAGTTCCATATGATACTGCAGAAATGTTGGGGCCACTTCCTTCAGTTTATTTTCATCCTGTTCTGTTCCTTAATGCTTACTGGGCCATTGTGGTATGCGCAGGAGACTCCCCAAAGGACAGGAAATAATGCATTTTTAATGTGATTTTTTTTTTCCTATATTAGTGGCTTAATCAATCACATAATTGAACAAGGTTTCTTGACCAAATTAGCTATCCATTTCTTTCTGTTCATGTACAGAGCAGCTTGCCATGGTTAATTTTAGGTATTTTACTAAAGCTTTCCTGAGAAATAGTTTGCTGTATTCACAGGGCAGAGTTTTAGCAGTTCAGAGGCACGTGGCTTAGCGTGCATTTGAAGAGGAACTTAGTGCAACACCGAGCGCTGGCTTTCATTTCAGCAGTTGAAAGTCTCATTTGTTTGGTGAAGTGATAGGTCTTGATTATTCTAGGCAGTAAGTCTCACTGTCACAGCTGTACTTCATGTGCGGTCTCGTTTTCTCTCCTCTTTTTAAAAATAAAATGTTATAAGCATATCTGGAGTTTCCTATAGTCATATGCAGGCACTTTCATAGTACCTCTTTTTTAATCTAAGTCTGTTTGTAGTATTGAGTGGAGGTCACAGGAAACATCTCTGTAGCTGAAGCAGTTAGTCTAGAAGACGAGTTGATCTATGATAGCTTACTTCAACACACACACTCTGGGTTTTTATATCTTATATCTCATATCTTCTTGTCCTCTCTGAGGACAACCTCAAGCTAGCGTTCTTCATTAACAAAAGCATATGTTGTGGGTTTTTTTTGAGTTAGGGAATGATCCACAAAGGCTCTTGCCATCATGGCTGAGCAAAATGTTTGGATATTTAAGGCAGAATAAAGCAGTCTCCTTGCTGTCACCCAAAGGCACGATCTCGTAGGTATGCCCAATCGTGCAGAAAGTTTGCTGTGAAGCACGGAAACTACACTTCACTCCATCACAATGGGAATGTTGCTATCCTCTGCTGATGGTCTAGGAGTTTGAAGAGAAGACCTGAGTCTTGGCCTTTTTCCATCTGCTGAAGTAATGTCTTTTAAAAAAGAAAAAAATGTAATCCTTCACTATCTAATTTTGAATTTCCACGTTGATTTCTGCAGCATGTGCTATGAAATGGCAGATTTCCATCTAATTTTCAATTCCCATCTTACCCTACAATACTAGTGACTGTTTTATGGGCTGGAAGGGGTAACAGTCAGACTGAGGACCATTTCAAGGTGGCTGCTTGCCCACTCGTCTTGCCAAAAATAGTGAAATCACTATTCCTTCTCCCAGCGCAGGGATGATGAAAGCCAGATTAACTTCCTCAAAAATCATGCTTTGTGTTGTCAGAGCAGTAATACCTTTGCTTTCATCTCTGCGGAGTGCCTGCACTTGAGAATTAGCTTCAGCACTTGAGAATTAGCTTCAGTTATCTTGCTTAACTCAATGGTTTATGATTTAGGAATTCAAAAGGGGGGAAGCATGTATTTCGTGCTCTACTAACAGACTCTCAATATGACATCTGAGCTGGCAGCAAATGAATGGGCCAACAAATACAGTTACTGTGTAAGAGCAAGAATTTGATCGCATCAGAACTCAAACAGGCTTAACGTGGGGTGGCTTTTATTGATTTTTATTTATTTGCTTAGTTATTTGTCAAGAAAGTTTCAGTCCACAGGCTATTTGTTTAAGCCAGGTAATTTCTCTTAGGAAAAATGTTTTTCTTACCTCCTTGGTTAAGTGGAAAATTAATTTTATGCTTTTAGCTTACCTCTAGTATTAGATTTATTTCATTATGTTTACTTCAAATATAAATTATTGGTCCTTTTAATCTTATTAAAGCCATAGCAAAGAGGTGTATTAATAATGGAGGCTTTTTTCATCCTATACCAGGCAAAAACCCTCATTCTCAAGCACTCACTGGTTGCCCTTATATATATTTCCTCCTATCTTTTCTTTTTCTTTTATCATTGCTGATAATATCTCCTTGTGTATACTTGTTGGATAATCTAAAGCTATCCTGCAGCTTTACATTGATGCTTCCTTATACTTGTTTTCTGGATTTGGATGCAAACATCATTTGGTTAAAGCTTTGTCCTTTACTTGCTTTTCTTCATATTTTGTTGGTTTTTAAAGAACTGATATTGGGTAAATCCAGTGATCTTTGGGAGGGGAGATTTTTGGAAGCTAGAGCACTGGATCTAGTGGCAGGAGGAGTTTCCTCTGCAGTACTTCGGTTAAATCCCTCCTACACTGATGGTTACTGCACCATTTAAAAACAAAGCAAGCAAACAAAAAATGAAAGCCAAAACAAAATTGCACGTGGAATGTTTCAATTTTAGCTTTCATTAATTATTCTTACATGGTAATACATTCCCCACTAGCCATGTTAGATGGCTCTGTAGCCCCCAAGAAACATCCCTCCATTAACTGACTGCCTTTTTAAGACTGAAGTATGAATGGCAGAGGGGAGTATCTCTAAAGGGTTCCATTATCTGGGATGTGAGTGTGGCATGGAAGTTGTCATATCTTCAGTTCTGTAGATAACGCATGGATTTAGTAGCCGCTTATGCTTTAAAAGCTGAGATTCTCTTTTATATCGTTCATATCAGTTGGGTTTCTTTTTCCTGCTCCTTTCAAAACACAAGATATCGTGTCTGTTTACTCAGCTGTACGCGCTGGCTTCATGAAATAATGCCTCATGCTTCTGGCAAAGGTGGTGGGGTTTTCTTCTGGGTTCATGGATGTATTTATGACAAGTTTTAAGTGAGTAACATTGCTCAACTTCACTAGTAAACAAAACTTTCCTGAAAATACTTATTTTTAAAGCATATTTGATTTTGGTGAAGTTAAGTGAAGCAGAAATATCTAAGAGCAATGGTCTGCTCCCTTGAGCAGCGTTCCTGCACTAACTCGAGATGACTGACCGACTTGAGCAATGCATTTTGCCTCTGTAATTGAAATACACTGTTTCCTTTTTTACTGCAGTTAACATGTTGGGTTTTCCACATTTCCTAGAAGAAGCTTATAAGAGCAGCAGTGCCAAGACAGCCCACGTTTGTTAGCCTTTTATTTTTATCATCACTAGGGGATAATAACAGTTGCCTACGGGAGAACTACAGGAGCGGGGCTGAAATACCGGTGCCGCCCTGCTATTCCTGCTGCATGGCCAGGGCTTGTGTCACCTCGTTTAGTCCTCGGTGTGCTGTTCCTACCTGAATTTACCCAATTACTTTTGAACCTGTAACAATATTTGATGCCATAGCATGTAGTGCAAAGCTCTTCCAAAGCTCAACAGCGATGCGTTGTGTAATGCATCCCGCTGCTCTTTCACAATTTGCAGTCTTCTAATGGCATGCCTCGTCCTTTTAATCAGCCCTATTCATGGTGTTATATTTTTTTTTTTTTTACTAATAACTTAGAAAAACTTTATCATTCACTTCATTAGTCACTGAGGCTGCCAAGTCTTCATTTGTTTCATTTTACGTAGCGCAGAAGCTCGATTGTTCAGTCGCCTCTCCTCCCTTTGCCAGTCCTGTCCTGTCTTTTTGAGACAAGGGAAAAAGCACGTGGTATGGAAGTCATACTATTGATTGAATGCAGTCCCAATAACTAATTTCTAATTTCTCTTTCCATTTTCTGACATTTGATGTGATTTTTTTTTTTTTTTGGACTACTAATGAGCTTGGTGCTGACACCATAGGAGCAAGGACTTAGGGCTGGATGAGAATAATACTCATAAGCAACCTGGAGCCTGACACTGCACGTGCTGGGAGACACCCACCCACTTGCCCCCTTCTTGCATTGTTTTACTCTGCTCTGGCAACAGGGTTCCTAACTCTGTCCAAAATAAGGTTTAATCCCTCCTCCTGTTGCAAAAGGACTAGGCTTTTCTGATGCCTTTTTTAATATATATAATGAAAAATGGTACTGTGAAAATGTTTGTGTCATTCCTATAATGAAAAGTGAAGAAAAAGGCAGGCTAATTAAATGATTACAAGATGACAATATTTAGAAAACTTTGGTTTTATTTTTGCCCTAAGGCTAATGATTTCTTAAAGATCTCTGATTTTGAAGCATTCTGCAGGCTATCCTTTTTTTCTATGAAAATGGAGCAGAACATAGGGTGCTAATTAGGCCTATTATAAAAGATGCTTGCCCTGGGTTGATTGTGAAACAGAAAATCAAGAGGCAGTAGAGCATGACGCATTTGGAACTGACACTATCGCCTGCAGCGTGGACTGCATTCATAGATCATATGTTTGAGAAGATGCAGCGAAGGGGGCTGAGGGACGCCTGCACTTGTAAAATATTTAGAAAGAGGAAGAAGAAGAGGGGCCCTGTTGGAAACACCATGTCTCATACATACGTTTGGCAGTACCTGTGGCCATGAGGCTGTGTCTGATGGTTTTAATTACAAGTACAAAATCAGTGTTTCCTTTGTGTGGCATTTTTGAGCAGTGGTGTTTTTTGCTACTGAAAGTCTTTAATAGGAGAATGAGATCCTGAAATCTTCGATTTAATCACAGCCGTGGTTTTTAGGTTTGAATAACATACTATAGCATCAAAAATACATCCTTGCTAATTACTAAGCATATTTTAGGAATGGTATAAAATTGAAAGAACTTTAAGAGCTACTTGTAAATGATTTGGAGGTTAAAAAAAAAAACAGCGGCAGGCGTGTGTTGTACTGCAGTCATGATCTTAACACTGGTCTTAAAGTTTGTAATAAGTGGAATCATAATGAGAATGTCTTATTTACTTTCAGCTTTTAAATTTATGAGACCAGTGTCTTTTAAACTTTACTACTATAAAAATACAAGACTCTTGGAATACAAAGGTATTTGCTTGGTTTTGTTTTTTGCAGGGCAGGTTCAGTTACACTGTAGAAAGTTTTCAGCATTTTTATATGACATAAATAGATGAGTTGCTCTATGTAACTGTTAGTGGTTTTCTTTCACATTACTTAAAATAGATGCAGGATTTCACAAATACTAAAAAAACAAACAACAACAAAAACACTTCATCTTTCTAGGAAGATATAAAGTCTAATTGAAAAAGGAGAAAAGTAGATCCAAACCAAACCAGGAAATAGTTTCTTGGGTCACTGGAAATTCTGCCCCATGCAAGAAGCAAACCTCTTGGCATGGGAGATGAGTGTTATTGCAGAATCAGAATTCAGATTTATCTTGGATTATAGAAACCAATTTGTTACAGTTTTAAACTGTATTTCCCTGTATTTTCAACTGTTTAAACTGTACATTCTCTTCTGATCTATTAAATGTATGCCATACTTGTAACTGTTTGCAGGAATTTTTAAGTTTAACTGTATGTTTTTTGTTTCTAGATCGTGCATTCTCTATAGAATGCCTTTTTCTTTACAGTGGTTTCCTTTTAGATGTGCATTCATGACCATGCCTCTCATGTCTGCATGGCAGAGCTCTTCAAGAACACAAAAGAAATGGCTGTAAATTGGAAGGAGTTTTCCAGTGGTGCCTTCTGTGGTGGCTGCCAGCACACCATCATTTCCTTCAACAAAGGCAGAAAGGCGGTCATGTGCTTTGTTCAAAAGTAAAAAGAAACTGCACATACAGAAAGTATTTGGAGAAAGTCATACTTTTGTGGGGCTCAATTGAAATTCAAGACAAGTCCTGAAATGAAGCAAGTCAAGTAAATGAGAAATGAAGTACAGAGGATGGATTAAGCACAGCTATGTGCAAATTCCCTCATAGTACAAAGGCCAGGATCATACGTATCTGTCAGTGTGTGCTGTATTTACAGCTGGTTTAGGGTTGTTCATGTGTTTTTTTTTCACGTGGCCGTTGTTTTTCTCAAGTGTTTGTTTTGCCTCATGCAAACATGATGTTTGCAGGCACTTCAGGATAGGAATTCCTAGTTGAGTCGTGGTAACAAGCAATGGGAATGCCTTCACATTAGAGGCAAGTAAAGCAGAACTTTTCATCATTTTCCTAGAAATTATTCTTCTCTATTGGTTTCTTCAGTCTGCTGTAAAGTGTGGAGACTTTTTGATGTAGTGGATATGCTATATTAATGGTTTCCTTTTATTTTAAGATAAATGTTTATTCTCGGTGTTATGTTTTAAATGTCCATTGCAATGGAAATAAGTATTATAATCTTATTCATACCCAGTTAAGTTGTACTGAGGATGTTAAATGAATTGCAGAAAAATTTATTGCTGCTCAGTATTATCTATTTAATGGGCCATTAGGCCTGGCTATTCTCTGTTTGAATATTGTATAATATTAAAAGAAAGCAAATGCATTAGACTCAGTTGGGGCATTATCTTGTTACAGATATTTATGCCATTTAAGGCAATACCTTGATCCTATGAAACTACCTGCTCTCCTGTGCTTTTTTATATACCAAGGCTAAAATTGCATATGAATGGGCTTTTTAAGAAACAGGTCTGCATTGGTGATGAATAAATAGAGGCGTGGAAAGCAATCAAAATGTTTTTTGAGATCACAGCTAAGATTTGAAATTGCTCAGTTATTCCCCGGGGGTAACTAGACTGTGTGGAACTTCTCAAAAATGTGATCAGTGCCGTGGTATCTCATGACCTTTAGGCATTTCATAAAGTCTGCAGCTTTCCAAAGGACCATATCCCTCTGAAGCATGAGGTGCTTTCCAGATGTTTGCCATCCCTACCTGACTTAGTAAGTAGCACTGACCTGACTGAGACTTCTGCTTTTCCTAAATGCAAGAAAAAAAAAAATCAAGTTTAGACCTGAGATGCTTTTTTGATGTGAATTGAGAGGATAGATCACAGCATCGCAGAATGGCCGAGCTTGGCAGGGCCTTCTGGAGGCACCTGGTCCAAACCCTGCTCAAGCAGGGATGCCCAGAGGAGGCTGCCCAGGACCACATCCAGGTGGCCTTTGAAGGTCTTCAAGGAGGAGGAGATCTCTGAGGAGGAGATCTCCAGTCTCCTCAGGTGCATACTGCCTATTGTCCAGAAAAGCTGAAGTGAACTTACTGCTAATTATCAAGGACAATAAAACATTGGTTTTTGAACGTCTGTTCATTTCTGCAATGAATAGGACAACCTTGGTAATAAAGATGCTGCTGTCACTTCCTTTTAATCTGCTGTTTGTGGCACCACCGTGAGTCCAACCTCCATGAACGCTGCTCTCATCACCTCATGATGCAGCTCACGGTGGTGTCGCCCTTCTGCTCTCTAAAGAAATCTCTTTCCCTCTGTTTTGGCGTAAACATGTGGCTTGCTTCTGGGACTCGCATGTTCCTCAGCAGCTCACAGCCGTGTGCAGCCAGAGACCTCAGACAGCACCGAGGTGGGCAGAAGCGAAAGGGTGCGTGGTTTGTGTGCGCCCGGCATCCCGGCAGGTCCGGCTGCACTCGGTGCGGGGGCTGAGGGCACAGTCCAGGCTGCTGTCCAGAACAGATACTTGTTGTTATTCAGTAACTGTTTTGACTTTGGGATAGCAGAGTCATGGATAATGTATCCATCTGTCACTTATTGTAAAGCCACAATTCGGATCTCCTGTTTCCATTTTCTTAGGAATGCTGTGTATTGGCAGTTCGGTCTGCTTATGGGTATGCCTGCGTAAACCAAATGATGTTAGTACCTTCTTATACAACTTCAGTACCCATATAAAAATAATTCTGACATATTTAAGATGTGCTAATACTATCCAAATTTTAGCATTTCTCTAAGGAAAATTACTTGTTTTTATTTAGTGATGAAAGTTTAACACAAGAAGGTATTTACTTAATATGAATAAAATGTTATCCTCCGCTTGCATTGCCCAATTCAGTAAGGCAGAGAAGAAGTTGAGTATGTTCCCAAGGTATAGCATTCTTAAAAAAAAAAAAAAAAAAAGTGTTTTCAGCATTTAGCATTGAACTTTTAGCATTTGTTCTTCTTTGATGTTTATGTTTGCCTAAAATTCAAATGGCTGTGGTCACAGTTGGTGAGGTAGCTGTATGTAAGGACAGTAGTCTAAAGGTTCTCCGTTGCTTCTGTTTGATGGAAATAGGTTTGTATTTTATAGTTTTCTCCATGTTACTAGTATTTTAATGTGGTTCTTCTAAAGGACTTCATTATGGGATCCCAATAACTTTTGTTATAAAGCTGAATCTCATATTTCTGAAATGCTCCTGCCAAATACATACCTAATGCTATCTAAAGGGAAGACGTGTGATAAAAGCCCAACTAACTAAATTCGCTGCAAGTCCTAAAAGTAAAGGTGATGCTGGAGTCCAAGTGCTGCAGGACTTTGGTTCGAATGCTGCGGGACTTGCTGAGCCTCTACGTCAGGCCAGTGCTGTCCTGTGGCAAGGCACGAGGAGGTGAGCGCGTTAGCATACAGCAGCAGCAGCGCTGCTCAGGCAGGCAGACACTGGGCAAAGCAGCAGCACAGAGTCCCAGCAGCTTAAGCATAAGGATTTAAAGACCGAGTGCTACCCAGTCTGGAAGCGTAGAGATTTTAGAAAATGCTTGAGTCTTCTATTTCAGAAAACAGAGATGTATCTGCAGAAAATATATACTGTAGTCAGTCTGGCGTTAGCTTTCAATTGAAAGTAAAGTAGGCACAAGGAGTAGATGAACTGCCAAATAAAGATAGTAAACAGAAGTTTGCCAATGTTCAGCTTTCTACAGTGAGTTTTACACTTAGCCAGATATCCAGTCTTAAGAGAGAGACATTTTTTCCCTCTTTTTGGCTTTACACTGGGGTCTAGGGGAAATTCTTTCGGACAAATAAATATACTTGCGTGGGTCATAATCTTTAATAAGTACAATAAAAGCCTTGGACAAAAGCAATGCAAGACATGATATCAAGGAATTGAGTTAGAAGCGTCTAGAATGCAGTATGTAAAATAATAATAATAATAAAGGTTAAAAAAAAAAAGTTTCAGTTGAAACAACCTAATTTGGGGAACAACTACCAAGTGAATGTATTTCATTTGTTCCACAAGGGAATGATTGCAAAGCAATGTGTGTTAGCTGAACCTGCTAAAAGAGTAAATTCTCTCCTGCCTTTCTGCAAAACATTTCCATTTCAAAGTCACACCAGTTTGGTTTCCCTCACAACTACTTTTGAATGTAACTAGCCTTTCAGCAAAGGAGGAGCAGGCAAGCAAGCACTGAAGGATTGGAAATGATCTATTCTGGCCTCATGAAACCTTCTTGTTGAAATTAAAGGAAGAAAGAAAAGCTTTCCAGGCATCAGGTGCACCAGCTCATCTCAGACCTGTTCACCTCAGGCCTGTTCCTGCTTCTTTCATGGACATTTTACACATTGTGGGGATTTTTCTGTGGGCAATCAGGGTTCACTAGAGAGTAGGCACTGAGCATAAGGAATGAATGTGTGTGCAGCCACACGTCTTACGGCTAACAAAATGTAAGAATTGACAGATAAGAAACTGATTTTCTTCAGTGCCAGTGTTCAAGTTCCAGGAAGGTTGATTTAAATTATATGGTTTATTTCAGCACAGGATGTTTTTAGAGCCATGATACCAGACCTGAAAAATTAATGTTTTATTTTGGTAAATTTCTTTGTACTCAACACAAAAAGTTATCTCCGCAGTTGAGAGTTTGTGCTGTTTTAATAGTTTCAAAATACCAATAACAAACTGTAGATCAAAGAAGAGAGAGAAAACCTTAAAACCTGGATCGACTTGCTTGTTGAATTGCAGCTGGCTATTTACCCTGTCCCGTCATGCTGTATTTAGAGCTAAGGGATTAGTAATGGGACATGAAAGTTTGTGATATGCTTTAGCTTGGAGGGTGAGATGTGCTAAATGAAACATTAAAGAGTTCTTCCGTGCTTCATTCTGTCCTAATGTGAGTTGTCAGTTAATTTTTTTATTTTTTTCTGGAAAAAGTTGAAATGTATTTTATCAAACTCAGTCATTTGTAAATACTTTGAACTAGAGCAATGGCTTTTTTTTTCTGCAGTTAGGTTAAAAATAGTATGTCCTAGGGACAGAGGAAGCAGCTGTGTTAAAGTATCTGCGTATTGCTACGTTTTCAGGATTTCTATTAATGATATAAAGTCAGTTGAAATGACATCCATTACATATTTGTCCAAGCAAGTGGAAAAGCAAAATAAACAATGTGGTGGTAGAGAATCCATCGGAATTGTGTGTGCCGCTGCGTGCCTGTCCTGGAGGTGATATCTGTCCTGTGCCCCAGTTACTGCTGTGATGCAAATACCTCACGCTGAGCAGTGCCTAGACAGTGAACTCTGCTTACCTTATATATCTCCTTCTCATCTTTACTGGCTTGTGCTTCATATGTATGCAGATAAAATAGGCATCTTTTTCAAAACCTTTCCACGCTCCGAAATACCTGGTAGTTTTTAAGATACTTTCTCCATTGAAAGGAGAAAAGCTAGACCTCTTAGAAGATAACTTCATTTATTTCACAACCATAAGTATTCTTGCAATAACGCAGACAAATTTTCCCAACGGAGAGAAGGTAATTATAAATAAAATAAAATTATATTTAAGTCTTTCTTTATTAATTCTTACACTATTAGAATACCAAATGCTACACTGCTACGCCATATGGCTTTTGACTTTGTCTTTGATTAAAAGGTTAGAATTTTTCCCCTGTACATGTTTGTTCGGCATTTCAGCATACACCTTGAGCCAGGATTGCATATTAAGCTCCTAGAAATTAATACAGAATGTGGTAATCCTGTTGTGCACCTTGTTAGCACTTTTTCTTTGTCCTTTTGTGTCTTTTGCTAACCTTTGTTTTCCAGTTATCTTATGTAATTCATTCTGGACAAGTCCATTAAAACATAATTTTAAATGGCTATTACAAAGTATTGTGTTTTATAATTAAATGTCATTAATATTTTAATAATTATTAAAATCTAACTTTTCTATTTAAAAAAAAAAAAAAACAAATCTGTTGTAAGGATCATCTTCAATTTTAGTAATTTATGTAAACTGTTTTTTCTTTTAGTCTTGGATATGGCCCGACATGTTCCCCTCTACCGTGCACTGCTAGAATTACTCCGTGCTATTGCGTCCTGCACGTCAATGGTGCCATTGCTGCTTCCTCTGTCTGGAGAAAACAGCGAAGAGGAGGAAGAACAGCTGGAGTCACAAGCTTCTGTTGGGACCCTGTTGGCTAAAATGAAGACCTGTGTAGATACCTACACCAACCGATTGAGGTAATCATTTTCGTCATCCCTAACCTTTCCTTGGCTGTGTTTTATAATTGATGTGTTAAGAATATAAAAGTGAAAGAAGACTCAGTTTCATATCATTAATATATATACAGTCCTGCAGTCCAGAGTGAGAACATAACATATACTTGATCTAGATTTGTGTTTAATATGCATATTTTCTGTTTTATTATGCTACTTACTTGTAAGCGTAATAATTTTCTGCTGATGAGAAAGAGGAGTGCTGCTCAAGAATCTGGGAGCTTCAAATCTTTCTAAAACTTCTTTCCCTCTTAGGGAGGTGTATGTCTTGTTTGCAGGACTCTGTATTTTCTGCTGTCAGTCTGAAAGCAGGAGCATTCCTTGGAAGCACTTGCACGTGCTGTTCTGTAAAGAATAGAACTGGGGAGGCTGAAACCAAATGGTAGTTTTTACTGGGTTTCTTTTATATGCTACTATGCTGCTTTATCCATCGATAATGGATTCCCCATCAGAGGCTGACTGGTTAGTAGAGGAGCCTTCTGGATTCTCTCATGAAGTAAAAGATTCAGTTTTTATTTGTAGTGAGAAACCTAACTGCAGGGAGACAGCTGAGAATTGTTGACTAGTGATATTGGTTGGTGCTAAATGTGAAAAGCCTGTTTGTACACATGGCGACTCTGCAACAGTTAATTTGTTAATGCACACGTCAGAGGTGAGCTGGGACACTTGAAGATGATTTGATGTTACAAACGGATGCCCTGGAGCCATCCGTGCCAGGCTTTTCAGGTCTTCACTGCCTTCTGAGGAACTTCACATTTGACATTTCTTGTCAGGCACTCTCGCAGTCTGGTACTGCAATTAGAGAACAAATGGAGAAGTGTCTCAGTCCCCCTTCTCTGCGGTGATGCCATCAAGCTGCATGAGGGATGCAGTATAATGTCATCTGCACAGGCTTGTTCTGCTTGTTCTGGACTTCAGCAGACTTTTCAAGCCTGTTTCTCAAGGAAACCCATACAGACAGAAAAGACGTGAGGACAGTGTCTTACAGTAACCATCAACTACTTTTTATGTACCTCCTCTTATAAAATGAAGGCAATAATAAGCAGATTCTCTTTCAGGGAACCTGTGAACCCAGACTCATTGGTAGCTGCTTTTATTCCTTGATGATTTTGGTGTAGTCCATAAAAAAGGCAGTTTTGCTTTGTTAAACCTGTTACCTGTCTCAGGCTGGTTGGGCCATAGATCTTGGACAATAGTAAAATTTAGACCAATCATCTTTTTCCTTTTTTCCTGGTCTGTTCAGTAACAACCAGTACCACCAAATTGGTTTTCCCTGTCAATGTTCAGTCACCGAAAATTCAGAGCAGTCACCGACTGGCTCTGACGGAAGCAAGGAGCCGCTGTGTGCCTCCCAGCTCCTTGTGCCTCTGGGAGGTGCTGGAGTTGGCACAGATTTCACAACTGACTTTTCATCTCTGGATGTCTCCAACCTTCCTGGTTTTCAGACTTGAGGATTTGTGTTGGTTTTTGTTTTAATGGATGAGTCAAGTTTTTCTGCCCAGACTGTGGGTATTAGAAAAGCAAATTCTGCTCCAGTTCAGATTTCCATTCTTTTGATCATTTTCTGTCTCCAGGAATTAACAGGTTACTTGCTTTCAATATCAAGCTGGCTTGTAAAGAAACAATATTCATCCTTAACTTAACTCCATGGACTTAATTACTTGTGAATTTCTGGAGTCCTTTTTAACTTTGATTCCTAGTCTTGCATATCAAGCATGTAATACGCATGGTGGGAGAAACAGAATTAGGAAGAACAAGTAACATTTCTTTATCACAGAATCACAGAATTTCTAGGTTGGAAGAGACCTCAAGATCATTGAGTCCAACCCCTTTATGTTGGTAACCAATCCAAGAAACGTCAGCTTGTGCTTTGCTGGCAAAATTATGTAGATCACAGTATATGTAATCTTAAAAGGAAAAAGAAAAGAAAATCATAATTGACCTCTGTGTAATCAGTTTCCAGTATAAATATATGTGTAAATCTCTCCACTATGATTACTTCTGTTGTTGTTGTTAATCTGGTCATCTGTTGGACAGCCTCAGATTTAATGGGCATGAAAACCTCTGTCTTCTCACGTCACTTCCCGAAGCTGAAGTCTGAAAAGTTTCTTTGTCAGAATGGCACATGACCATTGCTATTTGTAAGCTCTTTTTATTTCAGCAAAATAAGATATGATATTACTAGTTCTTCAGTGTTAGCTTAGGATCTGAAAACTAAGAATAGCTCCTCAGGCACAATCAGTATTATTTTAATAACTTACAAATTTTATTTTAAATTTATTATTGGTTCAGTTACGTATCTATATAACTTCCTTGTGTTATTTTGATATATCAGCTCAAAAAAAATACCTTGTCTTTCCCTGGGTGGTTTAAGCATAATAGTGTTTGTCTTTAAAGCAGGGTAGAGACAAGGATGGAAACACCAACAGCCTGAACAGCCTGGAGTCATTGGGGTGGAAGGTTTTAATTCTCAGCCTTTTAGCTGAAGGTTTGCCAGCAACATAAGCAAGTGTTGGCGTGAATTTCTTAAATGGGACAATCTGCTGCCCTTTCTAGGTCAAACGCCAGAAGAACAACATAATTAGGGGATCTGCTTTCAAAGACAAAATTTTCCTTTATCTGAACAGCAGCGCTACTTGCTTGTCTACGAAATGTCACTTACATGTTGGAACAAGACTGTCCACTTAGATCGAGGGGGACAGTTCGGTTTTGGATTCCAGTTAAGCATTTGGTTTTGTTTACTTTCAAATGCCATAACACTATGGGAAAATCAGGAAACCTCAGGATAATGGAGAAGACGTTTAGGTATGAGATGCTCATTCCTAAATTTGATGAGGCAGGTAGGGTAGATGAGGCATTTTCCTTGCTATGGCTTTTCATTGTCTTCACTTTTACATTGCGGAACTTCTTTGAATAACAGTGCATTTTGCAAACAGTTTCCTTTCTAATTGGATCCTAAGAATCCGTATTTTTTATTTATTTTTTTTTTAAAGACAAAGCCTCTGTCACTTTTTTTTGATGTACTCTCAAGGTCTTGTTCGGAGTTAATGGTTGGTTGCAGGGACCAGTCCTGCAGCCTTTACTGGTTTGAAATGCTTCAGTTTAGTGTCTGTAAATACAGTGCTTGAAGCCCCAAGGAGTATGGGGATCCACCTCAGAGGAGGCTGCTTGCTTTTGTCAGTGCTTTATTTGCAAAGGCATATTCTCTTGCTTGTTTTGCCTAATTTTAGTAGATGGGTCTAAGAGTCTGTGGATTACTGGAAGGAACATGCGTATTTGGTGCATGTGGAAGCCTATGGAAGGTGGGGGGCATTAGTGCTGCCGTGGTTGCAAACCTTTTCCCAGCAGAGTGACCGTCAGCATAAAACTGAGTGGAATTGCCTTACAAGCAGCATCTCTACAGTACAGAGGGGCTGAGCGGTTCGCTGCCTTTACTTTGTGAATAATTTGATAAATGTATCACTCCATATTACCACGTTTACCTCTAAGTACCTGGCATGAGTGAGTAACTATAAGTATTGGCTTTAAAAATTAAAGTTGCCTTGGGAGTGTATCGTTCATTATTCATTTATCACAGCGTGAAAAGAAGGCTGTCATCTTCCAGCACAAGCTAAATTAATGGCTTAAATTATTAGCATGTACACTGCTGTCTCTTCTAGCAAATATATTAGTTACTGTCATCCCTTTAAACACAAGCTGACATGAGTTTGTCTGCATTTCTTCAGTGGTTGAAAAGCTGCAAAGGGAAGGTTTTAAGTCCTAAATAAATACTTGGCTGCTCCTCCACTCTGAAAATTGTAACATTTAGATAAAGGTTTGGCCTGCATCAAATAACTGAGACATTTTGCTCCACGCAAAATCTTGGAGGAAAGGAATACGTGGTATAACAAAGACTTATAAATATTTTCTAAAAATAGAGAAAATGTACAGCAAAATAGTTACACGGTTATATTTTCTACCCTAGTTTATTATTTATGGATATTATTTGGTTTTGTTTCTTTGGAATACCATTGAGAAATTTGTAATTGGAGCTCAGGAATTTGATAATGCTGCTAGTTTGCCTACATACATGAATTTATATGCAGGCTGCTACAGTGCAGGGAAGACTTGAAGGATCCTACTGCCCTTATCACTTCTATGAATGAGGAGATGAAATACCAAAAGTCAAGTTTTTTGGGAAGAGCATGTGCTATTCCCAGCAGCTCCACATCTCCAGCTAGAATCTTCTTGGACTTCTGAGGTGCTTGTGTATGGCGCACAGCTTGGAGAGAGCTCGCCACGGCTCTGAATCCAGGCAGGATTGCAGCAGCAGTACTTTAATGTTTTGTTTCTGAGACTAAGAAGGAGGAAAAAGCTGGTAGTCTAAATTGTAAAACCACAGGGCAGATGAAAGCCTTACAAGATAACTATCTTGAAAATAAATTTTTAAGAATGAATACTGCTTTCTGTATCTGGACCAATTACATTTTCATTGCTTTTCGGGCATCTTTCTCTTCTATAAGCCAGTTGACATTTCATTTTAACCAAAATTTCTCCAAGGGTTCTGTAGCAAAGAGCTTAAGGATTCTACATCAATAGCAAGCAGTACTAAATCCGTACACCTTACTTGGGACTGATGGTTGTAGCATGTCTCTGATGACTGTCATGTCAGGTATCACTGAGGTTTAGTGGACTTAAATATACATACCAGACCTTAATAGGCTATTTAAAAAATCTTAGACTAGATTTCCCCAAGGGAGAAGACAGCGATAAGGATTTGGGAAAGTGTAAATGGGAGAGGCAGCCGCTGCTTCTTTTTCTTCAACTGTTTCTTAAACTCTGCACTGTTTAGCTTTGATGCTTTCCTCCTAGCTGGGAGTACTTGAGAGTTCAGTATTGCTTGAAGTCAGCAATGGGCTGACATCAGGTTGGATTAAATCTAGACAGGGAAACTGGACCATGCTGCAGTAATGAAGGTTGTTATTAATGTGCTCTAGGGAATTCTCGTTTGATTAGGTATGGTACAAAAACTTTCATTATTAATGTAATCACCTCTATTGAGTACTTTATTTATGCATGTTCATATATTGAGTTCATTATTTATGCCTGATGTCTGTCTAGATCAAAATACAGAAAGTATATTGTAGTTGATAGTGGCTAAAATATAAGTTTGGAACATCAAAGCATTGCATTGCTAATTCTTCTTGCATAGATAGCTTGGTTTTGCTTCTGGGTATGGTAATGGGAAAGAAAACCAGTGCTTCTTGGCTGTTTATCTTGATTGGATCTTAAAATGAACAAGTGCTGTTAAAATTTTACAGAAAGTGGGGGAGGGGGAGAGGCTTGTTACCATAAAAATCTCTATTAAGTTTTGCAGGATAACAATGTAAATTTGTGCTAGCTCTTAAATTCCCAAATTCTAAAATAGTAAGGTGTTTAAATTGACATTTGAATTTGCAATGCATCAATTATAAATATATAATATAGAAGCCATCTACATTTGTAAGACTTAGAATTATGCTACATTACATTGCTTGATTAAAGAAAAGGTCTTATCTTTTACAGTCCAGAAGAGAACTGCAGAGAGAGAGAAACATCATTTTTAATTCTTGTAATGCCTACCTTGTAGTTCATAGGCACAGTGTGAATTTTGACTAGAAGATCAATCTCCTAGCATTTTACCATGAGCGTATTTTAGAGAATTGTTCGTTTGTTGTGGAATAGGAAAAAGTACCGTATTATCTATTTAAGTATTGACTTTACACCAGGATCTGCATGGGTAGATGAAGTGCACATTCATGACGTGATTTTTGTTATATTGATTTTGGAAGCTTCTCTAACACTTTATGAAAGTGTGCAAACATAAAGTCAGCATGCAGCATAACTACCGGAATTACTAAATGGTTGTAGCAAGAAACTAGTATAGTTCTACAGTGGGCTTTGTCTTCACATTTTTCCTCTTCATATCAGTTGTACATTGTTTGTCAAATGAAGACCGTATGTTCAGTATTGTCACAGCTGATTGCTACATTAAGCAGCATTAACCTGGATTAATTAACCTGGATACCTGATTAACCTGGAGATACATAGAGACATTCCATTTCAGAACATCGGCTTTTACCTTGATCTTTGATATTTTCCTTGTTGACATGCATTCTTAGTACTGTCTAATTTGTTGAAAAATTTTCTCTCATGCTATATTTTTTTTTTTTTCAATATTAATTAAAAAAAAAAAAAAAAAAACAGGTCTAAAAAAGATAAAGCTAAAGCTGGAGTAAAACCAGATGCATCTGATCAAGAACCAGAGGGACTCACACTTTTGGTACCAGACATACAGAAGACTGCTGAGATAGTTTATGCTGCTACCACCAGCTTGCGCCAGGCAAACCAAGGTAAAATAGAAATACCTTTAGAAATACTGTGTAGTGATTATTTGTAATGCGTTCATGAGCAGATAACTGAAACATTGGGTTCAAAGCAAGAGAAAAAACTTCCTCCTGCCCCCAGTCACCGACTACATTTTCAAATGTAGTCATTTGGACCCTTGTGTTAGTCTTAAATGTTAAAACCTGAATATAGAATAATTCAAGTAAGTTGGAGAACATCTCACATGTTTCAGCACAATTAAGTAGTGTGTCTTTTTTCTCATCAGAAGATGAGGTATGTGACCTTCAGTAGTAAGGCTTTTGGTATGAGAAGCAAGCCTTCTGAATTAGTATAAGTAAATGCACAATAAAAATATAAATCATGGATTGAACCTGCAGACAGTCAAACAACCATCTGGTTGTCTAGTAAAGAAAACTAAAGATTAAGTAGCTTAATTAGTAGGAGCAGATATTATCAAGGAGTATATAACCAGCTCCTAATTTTGGAGAGTGCATGAAAAATACTTGCGCGAGTGTCCATCCACACAAGTGTATGTCAGCCTTGCTTAAGAAAAATCATTAGAAGAATCAATAAATGAATATTCATAGTCGCAGTAGTCATTAATTATTTCTGAGCTGAGATAACGATCTTTATTTACTTTAAGCTGTTCAGGTAATGAAAAGTAGTAGTTAGAAAAACAGATTTGTATGCCCTGAGGGATCCCCAGTTTTCAGAATTCTCTGCAGACACTATCATGAAGTGTCATTTCAAGTTAAATAATCCCCAAATGGTTGGAGTACATGTCTCAAAATTACCTTATTAACTACAAATAATCATCACATTTCATATAACAGAAAAGAAGATGGCCGAATACTCCAAAAAGGCGGCTGTGAAGCCCAAACCTCTGTCTGTTTTACGCTCTCTTGAAGAAAAGTATGTGGCTGTCATGAAAAAACTCCAGTTTGGTAAGTTGAGAAGTGTTAATGTTTGTATTTTAGAAAGCAGATACCTAAGAAATATGTAATCTTTTGCAATTAATCCTTTTTTTTTTTTTTTTAAGTGATTAGCTTTTTGCATATGTCACGACCACTGATACTTTTTACACATGGAAAATTATACAAGTCTGTATTTTCAGGTTACAGACTAATGTGCTCATTGAACAAATATGGAACACATTATGCATACACTAGATAAATTCAAGGGACCAGTCACAAAATTCAGTGATAGTGGCCATATTTTCATTTCTGTAATGATTTGTGAGTTTTTCAGTCCTCAAATTCTATTGCAGTATTAGTAGTGTTTTTTTTAAACTCTTATATGAGTTTAGATAGATGTTTGTTAAAAGTATAACTTTTTTAATGGAATAGAATTCAGATCAAAATGTGTTTTTAAAGTAAAATGAACTGTTGTAAACTCCATTCTGTCCTTTTACGAAGCTTGTTATGTTGTATTTGGAAAACATGATGAGAATTGGTTCTCATTTTGGCCATAAAGGGAACGTGCTCAAAAAAATTTTAGAACTACTACTAGTGTCTCATCTAAATAGAGCTATAAAATTATTGCAGAAACATGTTTTACAAATTTTTTGAACTGCAGTGCATTTGCAATCACATTTCTTTGCTGTTGTATTTGTAAGGGATTTTCCTCCCAAATGTTTGTGGAATTGTATGCCAAGAATATGCAGGTAGGAAAGCTTGTAATGGTAGCCTTGCACCCTGACAGCCAAGCTGTAGATTTTGCATTGTAAGTGACTAAACAAAATTAGCTATAAGTTTTTATGATCTTTTAATAACATTGCAACCACCACACAATTAAATACTGTTGGTGCTCTGTTTCACGCTAATTCTATTATTAGCATTATTTTGTATTCATAAGTATCATTGTATGCCTGGTCTGGAGTAACTGGTAGCTTTCCAAATCAGAAATGGTATACGTTGGACAAGTTGCATATGAATACTTGTACATTTGCTGCAGGAATTCATTCAACCCAGCACTGGTAATGCTTTGTTTTCTGTGAGCACTGTTAACTCACAAAATACATATTTTCATGATGCAAATTAACCTTTCCTGATTTTAATACTCAGAATGTTAAGGCTCATCCATTAGTAACTTCACTGTTTTCCTGATGCAATAAAATTTTCTTCTCTTCCAGACACATTTGAAATGGTTTCTGAAGACGATGATGGAAAATTGGTTTTTAAAGTAAATTACCACTACATGTCTCAGGTAAAAAATGCAAGTGACGCCAACAGTGCTGCCAGAGCCCGACGTCTTGCTCAAGAAGCTGTGACTCTTTCAACATCACTGCCTCTCTCATCTTCATCCAGTGTTTTTGTACGTTGTGATGAGGAGCGGCTTGACATTATGAAGGTGAAGTTATTTTTATTTCCCTCTTTCAGCTGGGTGTAGAAGAAAAACCAGAAGTATTTCATTTAGTCTGATCCTGATTTCTCAGTAACTTAGTGGGAGTGGGGGGGGGGTCCATCTACCAACCAAGGACACTTAACTTTTGTTAGCCAAGGAGACTTAACAGGACACGGTTCATTCTTCTGCTGTTCTAAAGTGAAAAGTTTTGTTTTGCTGCTTGATTGTGGTCAAATGGTATCTTTGCATACTACAGTTTAAGTCAATTAAAAGCAGTAGGTATGGAGAAGTACACTGAATGTCTCTGGGCCTGAAGTTTGAAGACAGAATTGAATGAGTAACATGCAATAGGAGGTAGAGTTAGCTCCTTTCAGTTTGCTTTCCATTTGTAGTCTGTCTGAAGAAATGGACATTAGCTGAGAGCTTCACTTACCCAGAATATTGAAGTGAACAGACTGATAGCCTGCATATGATGATGATGCCTACAATGTTTTCTGCAAAGTAGCATGTGGAAATTAAATGTTTCTTTTAACTTAGAAAAATCTCAACAGGGTTACAAATGTAAGGGTTCTTTTTAAAAACTGTCTTCTCTTTCTTACAATGGTAGGTTCTCATTACTGGTCCCGCAGACACCCCTTATGCAAATGGATGCTTTGAATTTGATGTGTATTTTCCACAAGACTATCCTAACTCCCCTCCACTCGTGAATCTGGAAACAACTGGAGGCCACAGTGTGAGATTTAATCCAAACCTCTACAACGATGGCAAGGTAGGTCAACTTTGGTCTTGTGCACAAGGAAGTGAAACTGATTAAACTTGTCTGTTTTTGTTCCTTTGTGGTTTTGTGTCTTAACCATGATAATTCTGAACTTCCAAGATGAAATAGCTTAAGGACGGGAGACCAAAGGCCTTCCTAGTCCAGCATCTTGCCTTTATATGTAAGGAAGAAGTCATGAACAAAAAGGTGATTTTTCTAGAGTGAGGCATATTTTGATTTGGTAAACCTGGCAGTGTTCCCAAATGCAGGTCATCCATCTGGATGCTTTGTGGTGGTGTGGAGACTGGGCTTGCCATCTTACAGCTGCAGCCAGCACTGGCTGCCTGTGGGAGAGTGTTAAGAAAAGGGCAAGTGCTGAGCAGCACGTTCCCAGCCTCCAGCAGTGTAACAGGCCCCTCGGTGAAAACGGTGGCCACTTTGTCCAGGGACTTTTGGAAACCTTGTGTATCTTCATCTACAGTGCTGCATAGCAGTGAGTTCTGCAGCTACCCATTAAGTGCTGTAGTAGCTTCTTTTTTGTTAAAATTCATGAAAATTGGCTCTTAAATTACTATTAATTAAAATACACAGGTATGGGTATTAGGCTGAGAGAGGTGCTGTGCACTCTCTGATTTTAGAGGTGCTCGTTTGTTTTTTTCTTTTTACAGTCAAATGAACAGCCACTCCTGATGTACTGGAGAAAGGTGTTTTGTTCAAGCTGGTCTTCAAACTGAATTGAAAAGCAATGTAACTGTTTCAAATGGGAATGACCTCTTTTCTGAATTATTTTAGAGATAATTATTTTGTAAAGCCTTTATCAGCTGGACTAGACCAAAAATCAAGTAATTTTGACTTAGAAAAATGTTCTTTTCCACCATCCTTGATAAATTAACCAGGCAGAAATCTATTTTGGCTAGCTGAAGTAACCAGAATCCTTTCCATGGGCAAAGTATGCTTCAAATCAGCTGCAACCAAATATACTTGCCAAGTGCCTTGTCTCTCTTGCCATGCAGAAGTGATTTTTCTTAAAAAGAAGAAAAAGAGATTCTTTAACCTCGGTATCCTTTTAAAAAAGAAAATGTAACACTAAAATAAGGATGGAATAACTGTTTTGATTAAAAAATACTAAAAGAATATCAAAAGCTGAAGAAAATTAGGGGTCCCTCCCAGCACTCCAGTCTCCTTGGTATAGTACAGTTCATTCTGAAGGTTCCAAAAACCTAACAGAAAGTCAAGGACATACCAGGGAAATGCAACTATACAAAAAATAAGCACACAGGAAATTTTATAAAACTACAGAAAGTTGTCTGTATGTCTGCTCTGAAGTCTAGACCCACAAAACAGCTTTGCCTGTACCAGCGTAGCATTCCTTCAGCCTTTTTTAATGCAAAAAAATTATCTGTAGACCAACGTTTTTTCTCATTTTCCACTCTTTCAAGGGTTCCCCTTGCTCACTGTTTCAGAAGCTGTCATGTTCCTTTTGAGTTTTACAACGGGTTTTCTTTTAATGCAGACACAGAATGTAATTCAGACTGGAGAGTCATGGTCATACTCTCCTCTAAATTTCTTCTATTTTGTCTCATTACATTCCCTCACTTCGATTGTTCAATTTTGTGATAAGGTTGAAGGACTCTGTAGGCTTCACTGCAAAAATCCATATCGGTCATAAGAGTTAATGAATATTTTCAGTTCCTTGTTAGTCTGTGCAAAAGAGAGCACCTTTGAAAGGCTTAAGCAGAATGATTTTCTTTAGAAACAATAATTACAAGTGTTAAAAAAGTATTGAAAGAGGAAAGTAAAAAATCAGATATTCATGATTCATTTATTTTTGGAGTCACTAGAATCAGTAGGTTTTCCTTGAAGAAAAGTAATTTAACTTGTTTTGTTCATTTATTAGCATGCTGTTTGTCCTTATCCGCATTATTTTTATGTGCTTTCATTTTAAATTAGTATCATAGCAAATAACTTATTTCTGAAAGTCAAATATATGCAAAAGATTGTCCAAAAAAAAAACCTAAAACTTAATGTAGTAAGCAGAACAAGTTTATTATATTTGTCTATGGTATTAATAATATCACTTTTTCAGGTGTGTTTAAGCATACTTAACACGTGGCACGGAAGGCCAGAAGAGAAATGGAATCCCCAGACATCAAGTTTTTTGCAGGTGAGCATTTCTTCTTTCTCTTCAGTGATCTGTCAGTCCTAAGAGTTTCTCTTCCTGTGCTTTTAAACCTGAATTTTCTTTCTCAAATAAGCGTATATGTAAGTCCAGAAAGTGTCCTATTGTGACATCTCTTTTCTGTCACTGGTAGCAGCAGTTTCATCTGAAATTGTCTAGGACATATTTTTCAAATGGACTTGAGCTTGGTCCACCTATATGTTAGGTCAACAAGCAAGGTCTGATCCAGAAGCTGTTAGTAAGAGTTGCTATCTGGAAGGTAAAAAGCTACCACAATCAGCCTGATTTCCAAGGAGTCCAGACCATGGGAGAACAAACTCGCATCAGATTCACAAGTGAGGGTAGATGCATCTACACACCACTCTTTAGTGAAGAGTGAAAAAACTGTGGGGAAGTTCATAAAAGTTAGATGTCATTTAATTGTGCTATTACAGGTATGAAATTAATATGTTGTGAATGTCCAGCACTGAGTCATTCTCAGTGCCTCTTTAAGATTATTTTTTTCCTTCCTCATGTAAACGTCCTTTCATTGTACCAGTAGCTGTGATGGGGTCTGTATTTACTTACATCCAGGCAGTTATATTTAGCAGCTACAATCAGACTATACATAACAGCAACATGAATTTGTCAGGACCTACACTGAAAACATAATACACAAAACTCCCAGGTCATATCCTTGTTCAAACTTTTTCTTGAATCTGCAAATGGTTATGGTGTTGCAAGTTGGAGAAAAGCTGCCTCCCCCCTCCTTATATTTAGAACTTGTATTTAACACGGGAAGTAGAATTTTTGTGACAGATATTTAATTTCTTTCTAAGTATTGTTTATACTGCATTGGTAGTTTTCAAATTGTGCAGCAATATGTAAGCACATATATTGCCCTTCACACATGTACTGATAACGTAACAAAATACGTAGCTATTTAAGACAGCATTGCAGGTGATTTTGGTATTCTGGGGCAGTAGCTACACGCTTCCAGTTTTTAACTCCTGGGATTCACCACCACAGACAAAGAAGGCTTATGTAGGCTTATCTTACCACAGAGTTTCTGCTAGAGGCATGTAATCTTAAATGATCTTCATTACCCAGAGACACTATTCAGTTGTATTGAGACCTTGCTTTTGTAAACAGCTTCAGTAAAGCCAATCCTGAAACTTAGCAGTTCTGAAGCCTGCCATGAGGAACGTGTAGCAAGTACTGCAGTCTAACTTCACTGAACTGTTTTTTTTTTTAGCTCTAGTTGCACTGGATGCCATTTTATCAGTAACAGTTCTGCGAAACCTCAAAATTTGCTAGAAATTGTTTACTGCTATAAAAATCTAGAGTTCTGTCTTCTCAGAACAATGATAAATCATCAAGCCTTAGTTTGTCCTTTAAGCTCTTTGCAAGTTATGCTGGTGAAACAGCAGCGTATTCCTGTAGATTGTACTTGTTATTGGTGTCTTAGAAGATTTTACTCATTTTTTTTTCACCGGTGCTTTCTTCAGTTATAAACTGTTCCCTATTGTCAAGTCTTACCAGTTAGGTTCTCTAAGTAAAGGGGAGTACTGTCTTATTTGATCTTTAACTCTGGGCTTTTGATGGCAAAAGCCTATTTATGAGGAACTCCAAATTCTGAAGTTCCTCATAAAGTTCTGAAGAGGTTCCTAGAGCAGTAAGCTTCCAAGTTGAAAGACCCAATGAGTCTTTATAAGATCAGCTGTTATCAGTGTTCTTGAGATTATTATGATGGGGGAGTTTTGTGCCAGTTACTTTGTAACGATGTAATTGTTGTACAAACTGATCCAATTGGTTGGATGGTGCCTTGTTTGCCACGTTGTTTTTGACAGTGTGACAAGCCACTTCACATTACTTAAAATACGTCCAAACAGCTATTTAGTACTTGATTCTGATTGTTGGTGTGGTTGGGCAGGATTACTTTGCTAGTAACAACAAAAAATAAAGGTGTGTGCTAGCAAACTATCAACTCAGAAGCATGTAGTCATTTGATTGACTTAGTTGTCATGTGAAGCAATATCTTACTTGCTACATGGAGAAATCTGGACCTTTGGACTTCTTTTAGTTTTCTCCTAAAGTGGCCAGTGGAGGTTGCTCAGTGGGTTACGTCCCTGCCCATGGCAGGGGAGTTGGAACGAGATGATCTCTGAGGTCCCTCCCAACCCTCCCATCCTATCATTCTATGTTCTTTCTATAGCAGGCAAAAGATCCAAGTGTGCAGAAAGCACGCTATGTGTCTGAAAGTAGCTGGCTGGTTTTGTGTGTATTTATAAAATAGGAATACCACCAACCCCCTTTTTTTTTTTTTGAAAGACAACTTCACTGGCTGGCTACCTTAGGAGAAAACCAAAAGACATCCAGAGGTCTAAATTTCTCTTTCATTATTATTCAGTATAATGAAGACAATCCTTATGAAAACATTTAGAAAGACTGCTCTGACTGAATGCTTTAATAAAAAACAGTGGCTTGTGGCTAGTAGTAAGATAGCAGTATAGTGTATGAAGAAGCCTTGCAAGTACCTTTAAGTTTTGATGTTTTATGTAACACCTTTCTATAAAAACAGTGTTTGGGGGACAGGAGCTTCTTTTTTTTAATTTTTGTTTTGCCAGGTACTGTAGTTTTCCACAGAGCCATATAATTAGAATTTGGAAACGAGTGCAAAGCATAGTGCCAATTAAGATAGCTTTCACAGGTATAACAGATTCAGTTATGTTTGTGAAACAGCTAAAACTCTTTAGTGAAACACAGTCTGCTGCATTTATGGTCTGCCACCAGTCCTCACTTTGGTGCTTGGCTTCTTCGGGATGTACTAAGTTATGATAATTGACTAAATAGCTCTTAATATTTTCAGTTTTATGCCATAGAAATGTGTTGGGCAATAAGCACATACATAAAGCAAAAGAAAAATGTGCAGTGACGTTTTCAGGGTCCCTATATCATTTTCTCAATTTATTCCTTGGAGCAATAACTTCATAGCACAAGGTACATTTTCAGATCCTAGAAGACTGTACAGTTTCCGTGTAGTAGAACTGCAAACCTGGATTTCAGCAGAAGTGACTTGTTCAGGAATTGGCTGTAGGGAGCTGTTTGATCAGTCCCCTAATGGTTCAAGAATGGTCTACTGCAGTGTGGGGAAGTTAAGGAAGGGTGGTAAAAAGCCAGCATGTGTAAATAAGGAACTTCTGCCTAAGCTCAACTACGAAGAGGAAGTCCACAGAAGGTGGAGGAGGGGATGGGCTACATGTGAGGAATATCAAGACATTAGACAAATTCCTTGGGAAAACCAAAGCTCAGCTGGTGTTGAAAATTGCAAGGGATATAAAGAAGAAGGACTACTTGTAAGTATGTTGGCAGCAAAAGAGTCTATAGAATGTGGTCCTGCTGCTCAATAGGACAGGAAGCCTGCAGACAAAGGACATGGAAAAGGCAGAGGTAATTGGAAGAGGTTATCTCTGAACTGTGGAAGCTTCCTGATGGCTGGTAAATCTCACCTCTGATCCAGTCTCCTTCAGAACCCTTCTAGCCAAATTTGTGAGATGTGGATTACAACATACAGTGTAAAAGGGGCTGGACCAATGGCAAAGAGATGAGGAAGATGTAAAGAAGATGGAGCCAGACACCTCTTAATGGTGCAGAGCAACAGGAAAAGTACCCGTTGTCACAAGATGGGACATGGGAAATTTTGATCAAGTATTAGGAAAAAAATTTTCACTATGAGGGTAATGAAACACTAGGACAGATGTCCAGGAGAGATTGTGGAATTTCCATCTTTTGCTCTCCCTACAAGGGACAAGTATGATTTGGGGATCTAAGCTGTATTTTCGTACATAGTGTAATTCTCCCAAGATTCAACCTTGTAATCAAAGTTTGGAATCATAAAACTGATGTAGAAAGGTAGCAGGAAATTGCATTTTCAGTGAAATACTTTTTCTTAGATTAATGTTAGATTTGGTTGTTAGAAATCTCGTGCAGCATTTAAGTTTAAAATGCTAATGCTTTTTAGGACTTGAGATTGAAAATAACAAGAAAGCTATTGGAAGAAGTCCCCCCCACGTACTGGGAGAAAAAACACTTTGTAGCTTTTAAATAGAAAACAGCTGGAGGACTAAATAAATTGCTTGGAAAGAATCAAGTACTACATGTTTTTTCTGGCTCAAAGATTAAACTATTGTCAGACCACCCAAAATGCTCCTGCAATTAACTTTTCTGACCCAAATGAAATTGGAAAATTGGTTTAGTTTCTCATTCATTACAATTATAATATAGAGTAACAACTGCTTATTAAGGCTAAGAAAATACAATGCTGCATAGTGTCAAATTTCTCTACCATAGCTATTTTAAAATTATATATTTAAAGTATAAAACTCAAAAAAGCAACAAACTAGTTCTAGATACATGTAAAGGCCACAGATGTCTCAAACTCCCCAGGTATCTGAAGTGTTGGACCTGACGTACTCTACATGGGCTTTGCATGTGTACGTTACTCCTCTGCCTTTTAGTGTCATAAATGACTGGTTTCTTGCTGGGACCTGATTTGTGAGGAACATTTTTCTTATATTTGACTATATTTCTCTGCATTTTATTTTTTTGGTGTAATGCAAAATCGCCATGGCTGCTGATAGTCCAATGCATGGCAGGCAAGGGAGACAAGGTGTAGCTCTCCACCTCAGCTCAAAGGGGGATGCAAGTTCACATTTCCCACTGCACAAGCATGTGCCCTGTCCATTAGGATAAAGGGCCAGATGGCCCTTCTGTGCTACAGCTAAGCCACATCAGCTACACAATTACAAACAGAAAGCTTCATGGCACCAAGAGAAACAATAATTTGGTTCTGTGAGGTGATGGTGGGATTAACCTGGGTCATACAACTGGTTCTTGGCTGTTGCTTTGAAATGACTTACTTGTTTGGCATTGTGTCTGTGTAGTGAATAAACACATGGAAGAGAGGATGGAAAGTTGGAATGTTTTTATGCTGGCATTGCTGCAAGAGAATCTGAGAGAATTCCGCTGTTAAGCACAGAGCAAAACTAGCTAGTTGTTGGGACACTGCCTTGGTCACTGACGCTGTGTCTATCTGATGTAAACTGTGTGTTCTGCATGTTCGAAGAAAAAGAATGACTCTTGTCATTCACATCCAAATTCACAAACTGGACTCCTAAATCAGGGGATGGCTCCCAGCTTTGAATTGTATCTAGGCTGGAAGGACAGGCAGCTGTAGAAACAGGTGCCCTGAGTTGTTTTTTTTTAATCTTCTGCAGTGGATATCTTACACCTACATATGCTGTGTGCTGGAAATGCCATTCTTAGGCATGTAACAAGAAATGATCAACAACTGTTGGTTGAAAACTCAACAAATGCACTTTCACAAAAGGATACAATCAGAAATCTCCTCCTTTTAATGTTTTCTTCTGCTTGTATTTGTATTTTTTGTTGTTTGTTGTTTGTTTTTTTTTAACTTAGTTTTGTCGCTTTCTCAGTGTTTGAACTAAATATATAGTCATAGGTCTTAATTTTTAACCATGTAGTAATGATTTCAGTCTGGAAGCATGGACATTTCCTACTTGCAAGTAGTATGTATTACAAATGACACTATTTAGTCAGAGAAGTGGTTTTGCACATGAGGTAAGCAAAATTAGGCATATTTGTAAAAAGCAAATGAGTAGCGTTTTTAATACTTACTTTTCTCTCTTAACAGGTGTTAGTGTCTGTCCAATCCCTAATACTGGTAGCAGAACCGTATTTTAATGAACCAGGTTATGAACGTTCAAGAGGTACTCCAAGTGGTACCCAGAGCTCCAGAGAGTATGACGGAAATATACGACAGGCAACAGTCAAGTGGGCAATGCTCGAACAAATCAGAAATCCATCGCCATGTTTTAAGGAGGTAGGTTTTGTGAAGCTAAGTAAACTATACCTTGTTTACATTGGAATAGTCAAGGAAACTGATCTTGTAAACATTTTTCTTGCAGTATGTTCCTTTTCACATATGCTTTTTAGTACAAGCAAAGAATCATTGTTTAGTGGAGTGTGGAAAGTAATGCAGATACTTGGAAGCATGCCTTGCACGAGATGTCTGTTTTATCCTCTTTAATCCCTGGGGCAGCTGACTCTAGAGACTAAAGTGAATAAGGATTTACCTGACTTCACAGATCCCTGGGCAATGCACAGGAACTGGGACTTCTAGGCAGAAACCTGTAAGGAGGGCTGGCATGCAGGTTGATAAGAGGTTCACAGGGGTTGGCTCACTCTTAACACCAGGTGGTGCCTTTTACATCCCAGTGACTGCTGTTGGATCAGCCTTACAAATGGGCATTCAGTGTCTCTTAATCAGCTTAGCTAACAGCAAAGTATTTTTCTAAGAAACGCGAATTTGAGTCAAGTATTAGGGAAACACTTTGGATATGCCAAAACAATGTGAATTGGAAAAATACTTTTAAATGAATTCCAGCCTTCTCATTATTCGTAAAAGGATCCATAAAAGACATCTATTCTTTGAAAATAACTGTCTTGATAAAACCAATACTATCCTTCACCCATTCACACTGCCTTAAAAATACTTGCTTTAAAGAAACTAATCTGTTTACATGCCTGAAAATGGACTAAAACTCAGACATACTATTGTAGAATAATTTAGGAACCTCTCTCAATATCTCTAGTCCAATTCCTTTCTCAGAGCAGGTCCAAACAGACCAAAGGAAAGAAGAGTGGAAGGTACACTAAGAGAATCTGTGTGAATATTAATGCAAACTGGGTGATCAAACATGAGTCATCTCATGGTACTACCAGCAAATAGAGAAAAATACATTTTGCTCTAGGCTATTGAAACTACAGCCATTTCTAAGTTGAGGTTGAACTTGTTTTCCATTGTTTCCTTTGCTTTCCATTGTTTTCCTACTAAAATATGGAAGAAGTAAAACTATTCTAAGATTATTCACACTGCTAAGTGTGGTATCTGAGTAAGAAAACGGTCCCCTGTCCCTTTCTGGCTGTTGATTTAAAAAAAATAAAATAAAAAATCCTTTGGAATGCAAAAAAATATCCATTTAAACTACTGTGTCTTATGGAATGAGAAAACACTTAACCTGCATACCAGCAGTTAAACATTTTTTTCTCCAGGTGCCTTTAGGCATGTTTCTTTAGGACAGTATGATGAAATCCTCAAGACTGGGAGAAGAAATATGAAGATCTGATAACTTTGAGGAAAAGTTCAAGGCTGAGATAGGTTGCTTTTGTGTTAAAAAATAGTCATACTAGCTTAAGCATGGCGTCTGACCTAGTGTTTTTTCAACTTTTGATAATTCCAATAATGCTTCTGTGAATACGTATTCCTTATCATTATGAAAAATGGCATTTATTTTTGTTGAAAAAAGGGGGAGGGAAATTGTGCTTTGGAAAACATTACTTTTTTTTTTTTTTTCCCCTGATGCAGTAGCTGAATTTGCACCCAAATGAAAATATGACTCTTGAGTATTTATCTAAGACTAGCTTGCTGTTGCAATCTTCATTTTTTAGGGTTGTGCTAGGAACCTTACCAATTGGATAATCACTCGGTAATACAAATGCAAAGGCATCCCCGAAGCTTAGGTCTCAGAAAGTATTTGCATCCTTCAGCTCTTGCTACCTTTTGTCTTAACGAATCTGAGCTGTCTTCCCTTTGGTGTCTTAAATGACAAGTAGGCTCAGGGGATCTAAAGCGCCAGTCTGTGGGAGTTCTTCCAAACTCCATTAAGGATACAAGGAATGCATCCAGAATTGAGGCCTATTGTGCTTTCAATATGCAGTTTTTCTTTAGACAAATAGCTACATTCTCTAACCTCTAGAGAGAGAGATGATTTTGTCAATTATGTTGCAATATTGGCAAGAACCCTCTGTGCTCAATAAAATTTCTTTAATTTTATTGTTTCTTCCAACAGGCAGAGTTCTAGAAAGCTATTAAGACAAAGGCAACACTAAGAAGAATTTCACAACTTTGTGTGATTTGTAGTTTGTTGGTGTTTTGTTTGCTTTTTAAATTATATAGTGGCCAACCTCCACCTCTTGGTTCCATGCTGAATTATCCCCGTAGTGTTTGGGTTTTTCTCCTTACATCCATTTAGACTCACATTTGGTCTTGCAGGTTTTGTACTGTTAAAGTATATGGTTCTTAGATAACAACACTATGTTCTTTCATCCTGAATCTTTTCTTGCAGGTCATCCACAAACATTTTTACTTGAAAAGAGTGGAGATCATGGCTCAGTGTGAGGAGTGGATAGCAGACATACAGCAGTACAGCAGTGACAAGCGGGTAGGCAGGACCATGTCCCATCATGCAGCAGCTCTTAAGGTGAGACTCACTTTCAGAATTTTGTTAGGTAAACCAAGATCACAACTGTTGATGACACTGAATAGCAGCTGAGTTTTATAACAACAGTGATTTAAAAACAAACAACAAAAAACACTAACAACTTTAAAATGTGTAAACAAACTGAAGTTTGACAACTGTCATGAGATAAAGTGAACATGCGGGCCCCTTTCTTGGTATTTTTTTCTGCAAGATTTCTCTTTAGTTCTTATCCTACCTATTTTTCCATAAATACTAACGTAAAATACAAACATTTTTGTTTTAAGAATTAGCTTGCTTTTTGTTTATGATAGAATTGTTGTACAACTAATCTTCGCTACAACTAGAGCTTAATTCCTTGCCAGAAAACAAACTTTGGGGATAGATAAGCACAGTCATTAAACCATGATCCATTACTTTATGCATAATCCTTTATGTTTTATCCTGTGTTCTAAAAAGTTTTATCAATACAGTTACAACTATTTAAATGTTTTTCTCCTTCCTAGCCAAGTATTATCATTTGCATATTTTGTGTCTTCCACATGGACAACAGACCTATATACAAACCTTTTCATGTAATTAAAATTGTAATTTTGATTTATTTTTTTCCTTCAGAAAAATAGTTAAGATTTCTTTTTGCTATTGTTATACCTTGTGTCCTTTGAATGTGGCTGGTCTTCAAAATGGAGTTACTGTGAGTTACAGGAGTTACTCTGATCACAGAGAATAGATGTCAGTCAACTGCAAGAGAAATAACATTTATACTGATAAACTTATTTGCTACATTTCCATTTGCTGCCTTGCATTTGTCTCCAGTAGCACCTGCTGGCTACTGTCACTATAAAGAAAGTATCAATCTGTAAAGGCAGAGAACTATGAGAAAAGATTATCCAAGCAGTTAAACGATACATTAAAACCCTTTCCACTTACTCCTTTTGTTGCCTTCTCTCCTCTAACATTGTGAAAAGCAATGTTGTGACTTTGCTCTTCAGCACTGATTTCTTTTTTGTACATTCAGCGTCACACAGCTCAGTTGCGGGAAGAACTTCTAAAACTTCCCTGTCCTGAAGGACTGGATCCAGATACTGATGACTCCACAGAAAAATGCAGTGCCACAACAAGTTCAGAGGAGACGATGTTGCACGAACAGGTTAAACCCAGCAGCAGTAAAGATATCCCCCCTGATTTCAAGTTATGAGTTGCATTGACATGGACTTTCTAGACACAAAGGCTTTGAAGCACAAGCCAAATATGTCAATATTTGTATGTAAGAAGCTAATTATGTAATAGGCAATGAAATTGAAACTATACTATGCCCTTAAGGATATACAGTTTAATTCAAGATGATCTTTTATTTACCTGTACAAGAGTGTAAACTTTTTTGTGCTTTTATTTTTCAATTGTGAGAACCACTGATTGGTATGTTTAAAAAGTTATGTATACAAGAAATGGATAAATCACTGATATATAAGGGAAACTACCTTAGGAAAGAATGTTTACTGAATGTTTATTATTTTTTTTTACTTGTAGAGTGAGGGCGGTTGTAACAAAGAATATATATTGGTCATTCTTACAGCTACTATTTAAAGTCAGAAAATTTTCACTGAATTTGATAGATTTTACGTTTGGCCATATATTCATGCTCATATTTGATTCTAAAGAAAACCTCCTGTATACTTCAATAAAAGTTAAATGGACATGATCCCTCTTTTATGATTTACTGGTACATTTTTTAAATAAACTGCCATAAAATACGTTATAGCTGAAGACTTGCACTTGTATGACTGAATTCATTACAGTCAACGTATTTAATTTTATGCTTACTAATTCTAAAATGCAGACGAAATAAATGCACATGGTTTTACCTCATGCCAAAATCTGGACTTCTGAATTCATCTTTTGTTTAGCTAATTTATGCAAACTAACAGTATTCTAAATTTCTTAAGGGCTATTCTGGAACAAAGTCTTTTCTGTTGAAATGTCTGATTTTTACGTAATAACTGTACTTAAAGTACTGACAGTGGCAAATGACATGCCATGCAGGAATCTTACCGTGCTGTAGTTCCTACTGTACAGGCTTATTTCCAATTTGATACTGGCAGCCACGGGTCCCTACCTAAAAAGAGTGAGGGATTTGGTTGATTCAATTATCGAGTCTTGCTTTTAACATAACATGCATTACTATCGCTGTTCTTAATTTTTAAGTAGTCCTTGAAGGACTAAAAAGTTCATACTGGTATTACCTCAGACTAATGATCTGTTGTATTATTAATAGTATAAATCAGGCAAAAAAAAAAAATCTTTTTTTGTTTTCTATTTGTTCTTTGTTTATAAGTATCACGCTGGAATTTTTTCACTTTTTGTTTTACAATGTATTATTTCTAATCATTAAAAGTGGCACCAACTGAGGTCGTGTTCTTATGCTGGTGGTTAAAAGACATGCATAGTTCTGACCAAAGTACAATTTTTCTGTTTTGTTCATACGTTGTGTTATTCCAAGGCCTAACCTGATATCACACACCTTTCAAAACAGCAACTTACGCACTTCTTTGTTACTTCAGGGACTCCTCCTTAGAAAGCAAAACAAGCAGTTCTGTGCTGTTGTTACATGGGTAAGTTTATAAAACAGAGTTTATGCCACATAGTCAACATGTTAGACCTTTATCAGTGTTAAAATAGCGCTGCAGTTCTCTAGATTGGTTTTTATTTACCTACTACTACTGTACAAAGGGACTGTGGTATTCTTGTAAAGGCTCCAGAAGCAAAATTACCCACTAACTTGCAACTACATTTAAGTTGGTAGATTCTATTAAAGCTCTTCATTTAGTACTTAAACTGCCTGTCTGCAGTACAGTCTTTTTATAAAATCCTGGCATTTGTACCAAAAAGAAATGTCCAGTATAAGATCCACCTCATACTTAAAGATGTTTTTTAATCATTAAAAAAAACACTAAAATAAAAAATACCTAGCTTGCATTGATCAGCCATTAATAGGGCAGATAACATGATTGTATCTTTTTCTCTAGGCTGTATTTATGGGACCATAGTGATGCTAATGTGCAGTCACTGCTGTTTACATCTGCCTAATTAAACAGCTGCATGGGAAATTAAATTCTAATTTGTATCCACATACCAACTTTTTTGCTTCAGCCTTAGTGCTACAGAGCAACATTGTACCAAATTAATTCAGTGATTCAATCCTTAATAACTTGCAAATATGTGAGTAAACTGTAACCTTGACAACAGATGCCAAATAGGTATTTTCAGATTTTTTTTTTTTAGGTATAACACAGTGTTAGCTACATTACTTTGCAGTAAAAGCTTTCTAAATTCTGAGGCATGTTGACAACAGACATGGCTAGTTCTCATACCTCTCAAAACATCAATTTAGGTACTTCTGTGTTACTTCAGGCAATCCTTAAAAAGCAAAACAAGCATTTTTTTAAATCATTTACCATCAAATTCAGTAGAAACCTGTGCTGAGAGGTCACAATTTCTAACCATCACACTGGTCTCTGTTTTTATTATGCTTTCTTCTAGAAACTCTTTTTTAAAAAATAAAGTAAACAATATTTTCAAAAGCACAAAAGACAGCAAACTGCTAATTGGAGCCTTATGGAATTTTTCCGCTTGTTTTGGTACTACCACAGGCCCAAGATTCACCACAATCTACCGAAGAGGGAGCAGCGCAACAGCTACCAGTGAGATCCCACACTCTGTGAGAGCAAACCAGTCATTACAGTCATCTCTACACATAAACAACTTCTATTTTGTAGCAGTAAACACAGTACAATTTGCATACAGACACGAACGCTACCTCTGACAGATGTATTTCCTTCAAATGGAAGGTGTGCTCTAACTGCATGGCTTAATGCTCCTCTGTAATTCTACTGCACCTGTGTAAAAAGGAAATTAAAAAAAAATCCAGAGACAAAACTCAGCAAAAGATAAACATAAGAATGCTGTGGACAACTTCCCATTTCACTCCAATAATTACACTTTAGATGTTTAGGTACTAAGAAAATAAAGTATGTGTGAATACAACCTGTCTGGGTCTATGTCAGCCTGCGCGGTGGTGTTAGTTGGTTTTCCTGTTGCTTTTTGTGCTCTCAGCCTCTCACATAAGTTCTGGGTAGTGATTGTGCACTTGTACCAGCCTGTTAAGGAGATGACTATGCAGGAGGTAAAAATTATTCCAGCACAGGTAAAGCACTGGACTACTGATAGCAGGTAGAGAGCTTAAACGTGGGCCTGTCATCAGAACTGTAGTTGAATAGTGATCTGTTAAACAGCAGTAGAGCTTCAATTCTTTATTTGGAAAAAATAAGCTCCAATTTGGAAAAAAAAAAAAAAGCTCCAACACAATACAGTAAAGAAATATACCAAACAGAGGTTAAATTGACTAAAACCATCATAAATAGTGTAGTATACCAAACAGAGCCCTCAGGTTCTGGCAGGAACCACAATGTTCGGAAAACATGGCTCCAAAACAGTATTTTGTCCCCTGTGCTGTGCAGTTTATACATAGGATGCTTATTAGGGGAGCTTTTCTTCCCCAGCATTCCTGCTGTTACATAAACCATGTTCTATTTTACATCCTCAGGCAAATGACTCGATAGGCAAATGGCCATATTATTAATTTACTTTGTTTACCTGTAAGTATCTGAACAAAAATCCAGCTGACCTACATTTAAGCCAGGACTATGCTGTGTTATGCCATTCCCTCTAAAGAAAAATTATTTAGGCTTAGTTTTTTACCTGGAGTTGCTCTGGCTTGTCTTTCATTTTCTCCTCCACGCTGCCCATGTGTTAGTGGGTTTTAGAAGTGTTCTTTTCTTCTGTCCCCAGAAGCCAGTCACCATCATGTGGACTCCCCTCCCTGGACTGTCAACTCCCTATAGATAGAAATTAGAAAGATTTTTCAATGGAAAGCAAAGATTTATATTTTCCTTAACCTAAGGAACAAGTATAAGGCACATAGGCCATTTCAGGTGTATATACTCAATTTATTACTTTTATCACATATATATGCATGTATATACTTATACCTACGTTATGTTAGGGAGTTATTTGTGATCGAAAAACACTTCTCTGAGCATTTTCCCTCTCTTTTCCCATAAATGCTCATAACATAAGGAAGAAGGCACAGGCATTTATAGTGGAACGGGAGCTTTCTGAAGTATGGTAAGCTGAATGTTGTAAAAGTAGTTTCCACATTTACTAAAACAAATGACAGGTAAAAACATTTCATTTTCCTGAGATTTTGTTGGTGCTGCTGTTTTATTCTCTGGAACACAGGTGTAGAAAATACAATATCTACCCACTGAATTACTACAGTAAAGCTCCAAAATAATCTCACCTCTGCCTCTGTTTCTGATAAGGGCCCAAAGAAAACAAGTTCCAATATACAATGCTCTATCTCGATTAAGAGGGTTCTGCATATGTTACCTGTCATCTTTACAGGCAATAAACTCTAATCTTCTATGCTTCTTGCCTCAGAAGCAACTTTTTGGCCTTTGAGAAGTGCTAACCTGATCTACTCACCTCTCTAGCTATATTCATACTACTCCTTTACATTAAAATTATGCATACAACCTGTATCATTTAATATGATGATCTCATCCTCAAATGTCTAGATAGAGTATTAATGCTAGAGCTGGTAACATTTCTGTAACTCGTACAGCAAAACCTTGTATTTAAAGCTGTCCAGGTAAAAATCTGGAAAGGAAGGAGACAGATTCCTGTTTCTGATAATTGATTTAATTTCAGGAACCAGTGCAACAGAGCCCTAAGAAAAATCTCCGGGGAGTAAGAAAAACACAACATTTTGTCACGCTCTAAGACATTCAGAAATGAGGTAACCACGGTGAGACTTGCACACAAGTTAAATATGGACAGCAGTGCTCAAAACTGTACCAAATATACGTTTATAAAAATAAACAAGCAGGTTCATCTGCTGAGGTTGCTAGAGCAATGAGTCAGACGTACTTTTACATGAGGAACAAAATTAAAACTCATCAGGAATGGCAGAACTGACATTCTGAAAAGCTTCAAAGCCATTTGCACTTCTCGCTGGTTCTCAAAGCTCCCACCATAGCTCCCTGTGTTACGGTATAAAAACCTGGGCGTGCTTCCCTGCTCCCAGTGTTGTGCTCCATGCTTGCACCTTAAGGACCTGATGCATTTTTTTCCTATTTGCCCTGGACCTCCACTCATCGTTCTCTTCCTTTCCTCCAGCCCCAGCCCTGCAGCTACGCACCAAGCCTTCAGTGGTTCTTCAACTCTTTGCACAAAGCTCTATGGCTACAAAGCAACCAGATCCCATACCCCCAACAGCAAACAGAGGAACACAGATTAAAAAAAAAAAATTAAAAATATCCCCCCAATGAGAAAATTAAAGAAAACTAAAATCTCATAATTAAAAAAAAAAAAAAAATCCCTTTACCATCATTATAGAATGCCTCTGTTGCTTCATTAAGCATTTTCTCATTTAGCAGAGCAAATGGGAAAAGCATGTGGTCTGTTTTTGTTTTTTTCTTTTTTCCCCATTTTTTCCATTATCTTTCAGATATTTAAACAAGCGTGTGATTCAGGAAAAACAAAAGAAAACGTCTAACAACCTGCTCCTAGATAATGATTTAGAAGTCTCCAGAACTTCAGTTCTCTCATCTTGAGATTACAGGCTAGTTTTCAGATACTGGAAACCTTTGCCCTTAACGTAAATTAACAATAACCATAGCGATGGTAACTTCCTGGACAGCACACTTTCCGTCTGTCCAATTTCCTTTGTCAGAAACCACGGGTAATAATTATTATTTCCACAGTTAGGTTTTAAGCTGGCTACGAGAAGGCAGCGATGAGCTGGACACCTCACAGCCGTGGGGCTGCAGTCTTAGCAGCACAACTCAGCCTGGAGCATGAGGGCACGTCTTCAGCACTGCATGAGGGGTACCGGCACGGTTTGTTTAGGACATAACAAGGCCATCATCATTACACACACACAGCCAGCCTACCCGAGGCCTTCTCATCCCGGCTCTAGCTCCAGTTCAAGCTGTCCCAAAAACCTTGCAGATGTTTGCTGGCAGCGTACTGAGCGATGGTTCGAGAGGAGACAGAGGTGGCACGGCACATCAAACACCAGCAGCCAACAGCAGGACTGCTGAAAAGGAAAGGGAAGCTCCAACAATTGGAGGCGTCCTCTCTGCTCCCAGGTTGTCACCGCAAATCTCTGCTGGGTTTTCAGGCAGTTTCAGTGAAATCTGTTGCAAAATAATACAAAATTCACAGGGGCTGGTCCCCAGATCAGCAGCAGTCACAAGAGAAATCATCCAACCATCTGGCTGGGTGAATTTTGCCATAGCATGTGGAATTCTGGATAAGTCCCAGAGCATTGCAGAAACCTCAGACCAGGAAAAAAAAAATAAGTTCTTCTGGATATAATGCAACACATCTCCTGTCTGCCTCTTGGTCACTGAAGGCAACAGAGTGTGCAGCCAGGTCGCACGCTCTGAAACACCTGCTGCCATGTGGCTCCCTGGGAGGCTTTAAGCATTAGCAACGTGACGGGTTTAATAGAGACCACCTGATTCAGGTGGCAGAACAGGGAAGGCAAGGGGGGAAAATTAGATCCAAGTGATTATTTAGCTCAATACAGACTTCACTCTGGCTTAAAAAACAAACGAACAACAAAAAAAAAAATACACCAAAAAACCTACACATACACACTCAGTCACAAACAATTGCTGTTGATGAAGCAAATGGAGACCGAAACAAAGGTACTTGAGAACAAAATACCTGCTTGTATCTGCACTGCCTACGGATGTGTTCAACCTCCTTCCACTCTTTTCTAGCTATTCCTCTAAGGAAATCATTCACATTAGAAAACAAATAGCCAGATGAACAAGTGACACACAGCAGGGAACTGAACATCAATAACCAGAATCAGAGGAGGACCCAAGCCATTTAAACAAAGAATAGGAGAACAGAACATGGCTCCTGATAAACAGCTATGCAATTCAGGAAAGATGTCCTGTCCTGTAGAGCTCTCAGAAGTCCACTTTGCTGGCAGAAATCAGCGAAAGGCAGCGCTGAAATTCCAGATTGGACAGAGAGAAATGCAATAGCATCCTGTATTACTGGAGGTTTTAATGCAAGACATGGATTACTCATCTGAATAACAGAGATGCTACGCTTCCTTGTAGTTGCATGCTGCCTCTGGTAATGCTGTCTTCCTGAAAATGGTAGTCTGACTTGTGTGAGCGTGGTTTTATTACTTTAAATACACTTTTGCTTTTGCTTGCAAATGCATTTTCAGAATGCAACAGCAAGTGATTTTCCATTGCCAGGCGTGCCCTCAAAGACAGCTGCCCAGTCAGTGTCACAAAGGACAACCTATGACAGTAAATTCATCCAGTTCTCATTTTCCCCTGCTAGTTCATTTTCCACATTTCACCACGCTGACCTTCTACGCATCAAAGCTCCACTGAGGCGCCAGGAGAGCACTCGGTGCCCTGGCATTCACTGCAGCCTGTGACCTACCCGTCACAATCTGGGGGCCCGCAGCAAAGCGTCAGCTGTTGTACTGAAATGTTCTACATCCGTTCCCAAATACTACATCCTGTCACTGATGAAGGGTTTCCATGCAGAATGAACTGCCAGAGGTCTGCCTCAACCTTTGCTTTCTTTTTATCAGACTGAACTCGTGCCATAAGCCTTCTGGAGGAAACACCACTATTTACGTTTTTCCTAAGTGTAAATATTCCCATGGTTAAAAAGCTTTTGCCTTAAAGTCCTTGGTTTTTCAGTTAGCATATGGAAAGAAAATGCTTTATTTTAACACTTTAATTCAAGATCAAGAAATTGACTGGTGGCTGAAAAAGACGGAGAGTTTTTCTCGACCTGGCCATAAACCAGATAAAATGGCAAGTTCTAACTCTAGAAATCTTTAGGCCGTAGCCCCCCATTTTCAAACATGCTGTCACTTAAACACACAAGTATTTTAAGGGTATATTCAAAAGCATTTAAGCAAACCGGGCTTACCTATTTGTTTCCTTTAGCATAGTTCACTTTCACACTTAGCAATGTGGAAACTACTCTTTCTACAGCAGGGGAACTACCTGAAATCCCTTCCAAATCAATCAACCCTGCACAAAAGACAATTGCCAATCACACAATTATCACTTTGCAAAGCTTACTAAAACAGACTGATTTTCTTCCATCACGTACCTAGGAATACAACAGAGCAATTAAGCAGAGAAAGCTCCCTGGGCAGTTTCAACGTACGTCCTCCACCGGGAGGAAACACTGCAGTCATTTTTCTTTTTGTGTGAACGTTCATACAGCTACCAGATTGAGTGCAAACAAGAAATACTAACCCCTAAAAACTTTTAATCTTCAGGCTAGAGTCCTTCATAGCAATGAAAAATCTTTCCGCTCCCAGGAGCTTATTTGCACAGATAAAATAGAAACCAATTCTCTTACCTAAAAATGCTCTTTTTCAGCACGATGCCAAGAAACTGACAGAACATACAATACTTCCAGAGGTTTTACTCAGCATCATTTTCTCATCCTAGCTTATGCCTTTGTATTTAACTTGTTATTTATATAACATTAAGGAAGAAGACAGGTCTGTGTGAAGGTAATAAAAATGTTACAAGTGCCATTTTAAGGTACATATTAGGAAAGATGATTTGCTCTTTGTTTTTTTTGTTTGTTTGTTTGTTTGTTTTTTGTTTGTTTGTTTTTGTTAGAAAACAATTTTGCCATTCACATGGCCATCCTGTATACCAAGTCCTCTGCCCAAAGCCAAGTGGATCATAGAATCGTAGAAATGATGACCAGGAGGGACAGCCAGAGGTGACTGCCTGCTCTTCCCCAGCCTGAGCATTCAGCTCCCTCAATGACCATTCACGGCGTATGTGATGGAAGTCCCCTACGATCCTCAGCCCTGAAAATTTAGGCTCTGCTTCAAGCTTATTGCTTTCTCCCTTTTGTCTCTAGTCCCAGTTACGTAGCAATGTTACTATGGATACCCCACATTTAGAGCTTACTCCAGTTACAAGATGGAATCTGAACATTTTAATGTACTCAAAATCCAAACCATTTTACAATAGGTGAAGAAAACAGGGAGGAAAACTGAGTAAAGGTCATGTGTCGCTTTACAAAGGCTAGCCACTTCCAGTTTCTCTCATAGTTGCAGTAAAACCATTAATCATAATAAACTCATTTTGTCTAAAAGCAGAGGTAATACATTTTTCCATGTAAATCACTTCATTGCCATGACAGAATGATGTCAGAGAGTCTAAATAGGTGATCTAATAAATTTTCCTTTTGGAACATTGTTTAGCACTAAAGGTTACAGCGGGGAGGGGCAGAAAGCAAGGGACATGATTGATGTCAGCTGCTGGTGAGAAAAATTTCATTTTAATTTTCATAGAACGGACCTAAATATTATACTGACATAGGAACACTGCTATAGACTGGGGAAATATATATCTATAACAATATTGGAGCAGTGAGAACCCAAGACCTTTCTAGAACAAAATTATTCTTATAAAAAACAATTGGAATATTTATAAAAAACAATTGGAATAAAAATTAACTCTAAATTGTTTAATATCATTCAGCTGTTTAAGGGCTATTTTTGAGCAGTAATTCTGCAGTTCATGTTTACCATTTGTGCACATATATATTAGTTAAACGTTATTTATAACTAAAATTAGCTCTGCCTCTACTTTGGCTATGTGCACAAAAATTTTTCACTAATGAGTAGTACAGGAGAGAAACAGCATTTTATCCCCCCCAACAACAACCAACAATAAAATAAATGAATGTGCATGAATTGCAGTTTATACTTTTAACAAAACTGTGACTATTTAGTGAAATCCCACAGTAGCATGGGAGAACAAAAACATATAGCCTCATGGAGATGGAAGGACTGTGGCAAAACCTAAAAATCAAAGCTGCTACTCCCAATTTCTTTGTATCAAATCTCCCCGAGTCAAGCTTTGGAAGAAATTGCTGATTTTGATTTGATACAAACTATTTTTTTTTTTTTTTGTTCACTTCACTTGAGTAACCAAATGGGAAAATAGAGGAAAAACTGTGTTTTATGTAGCCTTAATCCCTGCTCTTTACTGCAGCAGTGGGCATACTCAACAATCACAGCCCCGCTGGGTAAAGAACAGCAATTCTTCTCTTTCCACACAGTCGATCTAATGAGAGGTGCACCACAGCCCACGCAGACTGACTGCAATGAGAGAATCAAATCCCCTTTAAAACAGCTATTTCATATACAGATGAAATAGCAAACTGGATAACCCCTCAGCATTTATCCAGCTGTTAAAATGTGTTTCACCACCTCTAATGAGCGTTGTGGCTGCAGGGCTGGTGCTCTATCTGCTTCCCAGTCTGCTCCTTTAAGGCCAGCTTTTTGCAGAGAGGACACTCACATCTTCTCTTACAAATCAGACACCTCAAAGAAACAAATACCATTCTCCACCACAACTAATCGGGGCAAGAGAGAACACTTAAAAATATGCATTGGTTGGTTATTTGTTTGTTTTCACATTTAAATTATACTTCAACACCTGACTCCAAAAGAGAAGCAGTTTCGTCAGGGCTGGTTATTTCTGTTAAATGCTTAGGAAGGACTGATATTTAAGACAAATGCCAAAATTGTCCATTTCATCCATCCATGTGCATCTCATTTCAAGAGATCACTGCTGTGGAAAGGCGATGGCCCCACTCCTCCTCACTTCAGAGCTGCACTCCTACAGCTGAGCTGCCAGAGGAGCTCTGGTGCCCATCTCTCCTCTGCCACCACTGCCGGTGGGATCCCCAGCCTGACGAGCCGCTGCCTGTGCAAAGAGAAACCTGCCAGGAACCGGAGCCTGCCAAGGAAAAGCTCTCCTTGGCATCAGAGCAGCCTCCAAGGAAGGGGCAGGGGAGTGCAGGTGGAAGCAAGGCAGGTCTCACCACCCTCCCCTCCTGCCTTTTCAGGGCTTTTTGGCCAGCTCAGCTGCTCGTGCAAGTGCAGCATCAGCTCTTCTACCTGGCTGATTTTTAATCTCACTCTGTACCTGTCAGTTTCCTTCTCCATAATGTATATATAGAGAGTGAGAGGATTTTAATAGATCCTTCAAGGACTTTGATTCATTGTAAGACAGTTTCTCAGTGAATTCAACCTAATCCCTTCACCAGTGATATTTATTCATTTTTATTCAGTTTGGTTAGTTCACCAATTTTAAATTCCTCTAAACGTGCTCTGAAATTTATATTTTGGGTAAGGTGTCCTTGCACCAGGAAGACCTTAGTACAGAGTAATTCTGCTTTGTTCTGATAGAGATGACGTGGTGCCTTTCCTTTTGAGGAAGTCTGGTAGGTTTCATTGATTTGTCAATATTGATACGGGAGAAGGGAAAGGAAACACATTAATGTGCAATATCAGATGTTTGGGATTATCTGTAGCTGCACCTTGGTTCAAAGACCTCTTGGAGGACACCACCTTGAATGAGAACTCAATCAGTCAGGATCTGGGTAGGATAACTCCCCAAAACATGGTTTTTGTTGCTCAAAACAGGGGCAACACAGCATCAGATCTGAGAAATACTGACTCAAGTATGAATTCCTCTAATAAATTTAAAACTGTAACTCACTGCTCTCGAGTGCTGTTGCCCTGTATGACTCCTTTTATCGATTCACAGTTTTTTTCCATTTGCTTATCTTACTTTCACTACAAAAAATACTATCAACTTTTTGAATGTTTGCATTATTTTTCCCTTCTATATTCTCTTTGTTCATGCACAGCTTGACTTTTTTCTTTAAAAAATGGTCTCTTCTGTTAATGTGAGGGCCCCCACTTCAGACTATTTATGTAGTGTTTAGTAATTACCTCATATTCAAATACCCACTTCTCTTACTTCATACAGCATTTTCTAGGTTAACAAAAGAAGCTCACAAATTTCACGAAATCTGTTCCTTAGAAATTGTTTTTCAAGCTCTTCACCTTTCTGCCCCTCTTAAGAAGAAACTATAAAATGGAATTCAGTAATTGAGAAACAAGGATTCTCCTGAATAATATGTTAATGTAATGTTTAAGTGATAATGACAGAAGTAACACAAATGAAAAGGGAAATGTACTCAGACATTTTCCATATCACATTCAATTGCAGAACAGACCACAGCTGCCAACCTTGTATTTTTTTTTGTACTTTAAGAAAACCGAGCATTCATACTTTCGTACTCCTCAATGTTGATAAAGGCAGTTTATTTTTAAAATTCATACCGAGGCTCATTATCATCTAAAGCCATTGCTAAAAGCTGACAAATTAAACCTGCCAGCTATGGATATATTAAATTCTCCCTAATTCCCTCAACTTACTACATGCTGAAACCAATTACATTCTTTTTTAAACTCCCAGTATTTTTGTGTGCCTATGTGTCTCACTTTAATCATTTTCTGTCAGATGCACTGCAGCACGCCAAAGAATACCACCAACCAATTTGCAGAAGTGTTGTATGCAGCATCTGCTGAAGTAAAATTTCTCTTTCCTCCGTTTCCACCGTCTCAGCGACTGCACTGCAGAACTGCTCCAACCACTCACCAGTCACAGGTGACAACTTACCAAGACCTCATTGGAAATCTGCAAGAGTGCCATCTCCCTGTATGTGTGCTTGACCTATCAGGCTAAAATGGTCTTTATTCCAAAGCAACCAAAGAGGTTTTCTGGAGAAAAAGCTGTACATAGGGCTGTATGGGGGAGTGAGTAGGCTTCACCTGCTTGGAAAATTCTTATGGTTTCCAGTGAAATGAAGTAGACTTCAAAGCAGAAAGATTGGTGTACTTTCTTGGTCAGCCACTGATCCTCTCGCCCAGATGTTAACCTCTGCCAGCAATGCTGCCAAAACTGATCAGGCTGTTCTTATGGATACTTACATGGTATAAAAATGGTGTATGTAATAATTCTTTTCCTTGACAGTAACAATAATGGGTCAAACCTCTTAAATTTTCACCTTCTCCCCTTATTCACCACATCCTGAAGAAGATACCAGAGTTCTTAATATCCACATATGTAAATTGGTAGATCCTGATACCTCACACAACTACCAACATCCACTTCTATTGTCTATTTACCCTTTCTTCCACAAACTCACTCACGCTACCTTTCACATAGCATTACAGACAAAAGAAAAGAAAATCCTTCCAGGCTTGTCTGCAGTGCCACTTCTCTGTACTCTCTCTCACCAATTTTCAGTATCCACCATGACAGCTTCTGCAACATACTGATTGCATGTAGACGGAGGATTTGTAGCAATTTCCATTATTTACTTATCATCCAGAACTTTTTATTAAAAAAAAGATAAAATCAGACAAGATGCAGCTGTTCACACAGCTGGTTTCTGAAAAGAGTATTTTCTCTGCCATTTACTACATTAGCCCTCCATGGCATCTCCAAGTATGTCTTACAACCACTCTATATTCCCATCTGAAACACTGAAAGAGTTTCTGTCAGGCCACGTAGTGCACTAATAGGCTTAACAGCCCTGACCAGCCTCCACCAAGGCCCCCGCACACACCTCTCCCATGGGCTCCAATGCTCTATTTATGGCCTGACCAGAGCCACCAGCCTCCCTTGTTATGGTGTTGGTCTCCAGCTCAACCACGGCCATGCCCAACCCACAGGCCTGGCTTGACCTTGGACCTGGCACCGTGAGCTTTCAGGGACCCTGCCCTACCCTGCCACCTGCGGGATCTCCTCAGCTCACAGGCCATAAGGAGCAGCTGGTGCTTACTGTGCCCTGACCATCCTGGGGAAAGGACTGCTAGCCAATGCTTCTCCTCTGATTAAGATCTCTAGGCCCTATTTTAATACACTTCATTAAAAACAAGGAGCTAGCTTTCTGGGCAACAGGTAAATGAAGCAGTTACTCTGCAATACTGAATTTAGGCTAGTAGTTCTTGGTAAATAGGCAAGCGTCTTATGCTGAGTTTGTACAGAGCCTGCTGTGCCAGTCAGTGTGAGAGGCTAATCCTAATGTGGGTAAGTAACAATTCAGCTTTGGAAATTCAGAAAGGAAGGGCCTCATCCTCTGCTTTTGTGAGCTAGAAAAGCATTATTGAAATGTTCCCTATTCAAAAGACTATCCACAAATAGGAAAAATTGCAAGCACTTGTTACATGAGCACTCTTTGTTTGCAAGCAAAGCCCGAGCCAGTGGCTCTGAACCACATGTCAACATCAGAGAAAAAGCTGTCGCTGTTTCCTCACATTCAGTGAATGCAGATGAATCACTTAAGAGAAGTCATTCTTGGTTTTGATTTCATGCTGTAGCATACTCACAGCTTGAATATTATCCTGTGTTGGACTTGCCAAGTTTCTCACATTTGAAACGTACCAGCTGCCAAAATTATGCCTAAGACCAATGCCTCACCCTATACAGCAATATTTATCAACAAGATGTCTCCTTCGTTTTTCATCTAGTTGTTTGAAAAATAGGTCCAAGGTTCACTCACAAAAACTGTAAGAAAATTTAAAGGTAGGTACTCCACCAGAGAAATCTGGAAGATTTTTACAAGGGCAGATACCTGACTACAGCAGCGCTGAAGCATTTGGTGCAAAAAAACAGGCTACTACTGCATTAGCACAACAAGAAGTAAACTTTACGATTAGCATTCTTAAAATTTCTTCTATATTTTACTTTATCTTCTTAAAAAAGATGAAGATGTGTTCATCTTCACACATTATAGAATCTGTAAATTCACACATTCCTAGGGAAATCATGAAGACCATCTGTAAAAGTACTGGGACATCATTATTTCTAGGAAGTTAGCCTTTTCCTGTGTCTCAGACTACTCTTCCATCTTGAATTGTACTGAAACACATACATGAGGACACATGGTCTCACTTCCAGTAAATAGATAAGCATCATTAGAATGATAAAATTTGGGAACAGGGATAGTGGTTTTATTTGTTCATTCATTTATTAAAAGACAGCTAACATCTTCTAGTCATATTCAGCAAATAATTTTTCAGTTAATTCTGAACATCTTTGAGATTCCCACAGTACATCCTTTACAGCAGCTACTTTTGGCCATGGCTGCTGCTTTTTTGCAGCATGAAGGACAAGGACGAGAAAAGCTTGGCTGGCCTCAAGCCCTTGGTGGGCTCCTTTGGAAGAGAGAGGTTCTTAGTGTCACCTACAGTCACTCTTGCCATGAAAGCTGAATTTCACATTTCTCTTGAGTTAAAATGTGAAGCCACCTATCAACTGATTTAGGAGTCCTTCAAGGCTTACAAATGAATAAACTAGTAATAAAGTATTATTTACATTTACTCTTATCTATGTTTCTACAGAAAAGCAACAGGACAATGTTTTAAATTTGGCTTCATCTATCAGTACAGCTCTGATGCTTGAAAGTTTTGTAAATAAATGTTCAAAGGAAACTTAATACTGATTATTTCTGATTTACTTTAATCCATTACTACTGCCGCAAATTATTGGTCAGCAGTTTTAGTTAAAGTGTAATTTGAAAATAACTTTAACTTCAAAAAAGGAAATCCTGGCCTCAAGCACTCGCATGCAGACTGAAGTCCTTTCCTCTCTTGTCAGTACTTTTTAAACTGTAACTTATAATTGAGACCTCTTATACAGTGAGGAACAAGAATCCCTGGAAGTCACAACTGTTGTCCTGGGTCCAGACAAAACATTTTAATGTAAAAAGGGAGCAGCCAGTGCTGTTGAACCTGGGAACCACCGGAAAAGTGCCACGTGGCAGCAGCAACTCCAGCAGCAACTTTCAATTTCACTGAAATATGTAGTATCTAATGGCAACATTCAGCTGATCTTCACAATGCTAAGTGTGGTGAGAGAATTTTAAAGGCACTATTTTAATTTTTCTTCTTCTTTTTTTTTTTTTTTACATTTAAATTATAAAATTTACATGCCTATCAATGATACTACAGATCTTACTCATAAATTTCTCTTAAGCCCTACTAACAAAGAGGTTTCATTAAGAATATATATTGTATCCAACAAGAAATAAACATCCAAACAATATCATCCTCAACTTTGCAATCCAAGGATCTGGGCAGATCTGACTCAACAATGAAAACATAAAGAATTTCATCTCACACTTTCTCTCTAGCAAGTACTTTTTTAGAAACTTCTTGTCAAGACTGTGCTAGTACCCGAAGCAAAGCAATACATCCTCCATCTTGGAAACTCAACACCTTAGCAATAGCTAGCAGTACAATGACAGACACAGAAAAACTTGACAAAGAAAACAGGCTTAAATGGAACAAGAACAGATTTACCTGGGTGAAACATTATTCATGACAGACATGCAGCAAGCCAAGAGCTAACATGTTCCAACAGTGATGCAGACAACACAATGAAGGGATAACCTCCAAAATGTGGAATTCCTGACAGCATATTCCACCTGTTCATAGCTAAATTCTAATAGGTCTTTTACTCAACACACTGCCAGAAGACAGACAAAATTGTCTAACTAGAGAAATGCACCAAGAAATGTAAAGGTTTCTGCAGAAATATCAGCATCGGAAGATAATGATATCAACTGACAGTTCAATGCTTCAATAGATACCAGGGTCAAATTAGTCCGACAGCTTCCTTCTGCACTCATATAATTCCAAAGCACTTAACATAAAGAAACAGCAGAATATTCACAGATTCAAGAAAGAAATAACTGCAAGTTTCAAACAAGTAAATACATAAAACAGAGAAACAGATTAAATTGCCACAAACGCATAGCGCAAATTGCTAGCGAGGGATTGTAGTACCATGTAAAATTCCTGAAAGTTTTGCAAACATGAAATGTAAGACTAAGAAGTTTGTTTGCCAAGAACAACTTTGAACAGTCTGAAATAATTCTGACCCAAAGTTCCATCTGTTTAATAAATTCCATGAAGGGCAGAAAGACTTAGTCGACCTCACGACCTCATAGCGAGTTCAAATGAGTAATTCTAGGCACAGGCACAAAGCAACAAGAACATACACAGCAACCTGACTTCTCATTCCATGATCCCAGGGCCAGCCAAGTCGCTGTACATCAATCCAGTCTTCCTCGTCCTTCCCCAGAAGACATCAGCATGTTACAGTCACAAATTCTGTCTCAGAACTGAAATCTGGAGATTTTAAGCTATGCATGTTTATTTATAAAAATTATACCACTAACTGCAGTACAAGACAAAAGTAAACTCTGACAGTGACTTACATTGCCAATGATAACAGGTTTTAGCCTAGAAGTAAATACATGGATGCTACGGCACTGGAAAAGCAGTAATAAAATTAAGCACACAAAGCCACATCACACAAACAGAAATTAAGAGACAAGAAAATATACCGGGAGAAGTAAACACTTTGAAAATTTGTGTTCTGTGAGAGGAAATTTTAAGGATCCTTGTGATAAAACTAAATCAGTAGTTCTGCAAGCACAAGAGTTGGTGAGGTCTGGATTCCTATTGATTTGTGTCTCAGCTGACTGCAAGACTGAACTGAAGCTTTTCCCACTCTCAGGGTATTTAATGGTTCCCCAGGCCCTTTGTCCCCTTTCTCCCCTGCCCCAGGTTGAGTTCTCTGTTATATGACAATACAGAAGTTTTCATGCAGAACACGACAACTGTGGGTGTCACGTTTCTCTCCTAATCTGTGCACATTTTCACAAACCTCGAAAAAACTTAAATAATCTTACAAACAAGCTATGCCGCTGTTTAAGTTTAGCTGAACGTGGCCAGTAGGTTCTGAATATATCAAACAGGGAGAGTCAGCAAGACCAGACTGCATAGATCTATTTTCCCTAGGAAATCAGGCTAGCAAGAGCAGTACAATGGGGGCTGGATAGTTTCTTTCTGCTCCTTTATGTTAAGTGGTGTGTTTCTTTTCAATCATATGTAGGACTAAGATGTTGGTATTATCCCATTATTGGGATTTGTAGATATGCTTTTACATATCATCATCCAATAAACTGTAAGGTCTATTTATTTAGGCAGTCTGAACACTCTGTTATTAGTCCAAGTTTCTGGCAGGATCTTTTCCTGGAGGTTAAATGGCATCTTTCCAAATTGCACCTTGGCAGGGATTTTGGCTGTGTTTAAACCCATGAGGTTTCCCTCTTTTTGTATTCCTAAGTCATTATGCAACAATAAAATTTTTATGATACCTAATGTCTTTGAATTTTACGGAAATTATTTTCATAGTCTGATGGTACCATAGTTTATAATGTCTTTGAGATTTTGCTCCTTCATACTACATTACTTACCAACAAAGCCAAGGCTTTATGTTGTGACAACAGGTACTCTACATGCTGAGTGTGGAACTTTCCTATGATATGACAGTGTGTGTTATGATATCAGTCTTTACTGTAAGTAATAGCAGAGATTACAGTAACTGCTACATTTTTTTTCAGCTTGTTTGCAAAAGTTAGAATAATGCAGTAGTATCTAAAACCAGCTGAGGTAAGAAAGGCTAAAGTTTTGATTTGTAGCAGTTATATAGCAAATTCTAGAAATACTTCTAGGTAACAGAGGCAATAAGGAATTACATTTTCGGTTCTATGGTTCCAAGGCCAGTTGTTTAAATTAGCTGCACTTTCTCTTTCCCCAAGAGCAACTGTGCAAGTCTGAAGCAGTTAAATGATTCTTTGTTTGGAGTTTAAGTCTGAACATACTTACGAACATTTAAAATTACCTATTTGTGACTGCCATAAAACAGAAATGTACTATACACTACACTAATAAATATGAAGCTTCCCTGCTATTAGGCCTATGCACTTGAATGCAGAGACAGAACAAGGGGGTTGGAATGCCTGCACACTCAGTCATTAAAGTAAACAGGGGACACATTCAACACTCAGTTCATTTGTCAACCTGACAGCAGCTGGAAGATTTCTGCATACAAAATATAGGAGCATCTGGCTATCAAGAATATTTAAGACCTTACCTATTGATCTCTTTCATCTGCTTAAATGAATTCAAGATGTTAACATGCCTAAAAAATGGTGATTAAAGATTCCATGCATATAAACCTCAAATCCCAATAACCAGTAAGAAGATGATACAAATACTGCTGAACAGAACCAGCATCAGAGATCCCAAGTAACTGATTGAAAACCCAGAAAGACCAGAAACTTGACTGTCAGGGGATGAGGGGTGGGAATTGTGTACATTTTATGAATTTGTTAAGAAGGACTAGAAGGGTAAAATCACTGTAAGAAAAGATAAGGAAGTAGAAAAAGATGGGGAATTTTGTTCATGATTCTATTCAATGCTTAAAAATGAAAAGATGAAGGCAATATTATTTATTACCATAAGCTAGGTATAGCTGCTTTAACTGGGACCTACAGGTTCTGCAAAACTCTGACTTTGCATGCCAAATCTCTATAGCAGATTCATAAAAGAAGTTAGAAACTGAAGGGCTTCACAAATATGCAAATAAATCAGTAAAGTTCTCTTTACATTTTATTTTTTTAGAGTATATGCACTAAAATAAATAGAAATATATAATTATACGGCTGCATCTGGAACACTGTCCAGTTTTGGGCTAAGAGATAAAGAAAGATCAACAAACTGGAGAGTTCACCTGAACACTAAGGCACATGTTGGACAAGGAGAGGCTGAGGGCACTATGGTTGTTAAGCCTGTAAAAGCAATGTAGTAGCAGTCTCTTCTGATAACTAAAAAAGCATTACAGAAAATATGGAACCAGATTCTTCTCTGAGGTTCACAACTAAGGAACAAGAGGCAACATTCACATGATTCCCTTCAAGCTTAGATTTGTCCACAGATATATTTCATCTTCCTCAAGAAGTTTTAAAATTCACTACATCACAGAATTTGTTCCAACAATTTCAAGCTACAAAGAAGAAACTATCAGAAGAAGGACATAGCTTTAAAGAGCTAATTGGGGAAAAAAGTATGCATTTTTCTTACATTAGGAAAGCAAGGAATGTTATCTGACTTTATTGACACATGGTGCTATGGAAAAAAAAAAAAAAAAAAAAACATTTCTTCTGATGAGAGAAGTTAAAGTTTACTTTATAGTCTTCACAGGTAAGTAACAGCTTAAGCTAGAAACAATTGGGGAGGGGAAAATCACCCGAGTACAGGTGATTTCTCATGCACAATAATTTGTGTAAAACTGGAAGTTTGATGTAAGTACATTTTCATCTAGGTCAATTTTCAATTGTTGAGTCATTCTTATAAATGTGTCTTTTGAGATCATCCAGATCAGTTTCCAAGACCATGCAGAGAAACATAAATACATGCTGCTTCTGAAGGTTTCTATAAATCAACCTATATTGCCACACTAAGTAGGCGTCTTATATAAGATACAAGCCTTATCTTACTTTTATTTACTCATTTTTACGAGAACAAGATGAAAATCAAGTCCCCAACACCTACTTCCATTCTTTCATAAGGAATTTAACTACAGCAAGGATGCTATCTTTATCCTATACCTCTCTGCCATTTTCAGTATTAACAATGAAATTTTATGGCTTGAAAATGAGATGTAAATAGAAATTGCTATTATTCTATGTCCGGAACAAAGAGTGACATTAAAGGAGAATCTGTTCACACTAGAAGCCAGACTAAATTAAGTCTTGACCTATAGCACACTGTGATGCTATCAGAATCTGGCTCTGTGCCAGTAAGTCTCAATGTCATCTCTGTAATCTACATTGAGCTATTAATAAAATTAACTTGTCTATAGAAAAGAAGGAAGCAACGCACAATTGTTAAAAACCATTCTAAGTTTACAGAAAAGTAATAAAGCAATATTTCAGTAGATGAAAAACCTAATGCAGTTAAGACTGAATGATACATAACTTCAAAATACACCAATAAAAAAGCAGAAGCAATTTCCAATCAAAGCTGTAATTCTACCTAGTCTTTCTAAGGTCATTCAAATGTCATCCTTACAGTGTGACTTATGATTCATTTTGGGGCTCTGCCTGGAAGCAGAGTGGAGAATGAGATAATGGGTGAAAAGAAGAGACAGAGAAGGGAGAAGATAAAAAAAGAGCTTATCTTTTTGTTGGCTGTGGTGGTTTGTTGTTTCTTTTTGCTTGTTTTTGAGAAGCATTTGACTAAATGCGTAGAATCTTTTGCCTGAAATAGTTTGCATAAAACATATAAAGTATGGCAGAGCGGAACTGCAAGTGGAATACAGACAATTTTAGAAAACACACATGCTTATTATCAGATGACAACCATCTCTGGAGAGATCTTATCTCCATTTTCCTGACTACACCTTCAACAGAGTAGACCAGCAAAGCTCTGTACTCATGAAAGTTTATACCTGGTTTCATAGCCACTAAATGTGAATGTAACCATCAACTACCCATCAAGGTGATTCAGGTTCAGGGAAAAACTCAAGAACAGACAAAATTACAAGGAGAAAGCTTCATAGGGAAGGTCAGGACACTTAGTCCAAGTTCCTACCCTCAGAAGACAACAAAAGTCTGAATGTGTATAGTGAACATTCTGTGCATCCTCTATAGCAACTTATATATATGAGGAAACAACCAGAACTCCCCTAAGGCTTCTCTTTTTTGACTAAATACCATCCTAACTATCTTTCCTCATAAGCTAGTAGATAAAGAAAAGAGTGAAAATTGAAAAAGAAACAAGAGGCAAGCAGAGAATTGCTGATTAATGGAAAAAAAATATAGCTAAGAAATTTAAGTGAAATTTTTTGGCTTCATAACTCTTTAGCCACTGTCAGAATACAAAAAAAAGCAGCAACACCAAAAAAAAACAAACACCCCACAACCTGTCCTGAAGGCTCAAGAAATCTTGTCTCTGAGCATTCAGAGACCTTGTGATACCATGTTTATTTACTTTTATAGAGAAAATTTTTTGATTTCTGTAATTAAATGATACATATCAAAACGTAAAGTGTAAATGTGTAAATGCATTTTCACTCCTCCAAAAAGCTCTTGCTGAAAGAAAGAATTTGTAAATGGATTCTATGAAGGATTATCTGACAACACGGTAAAGAAAAAAATAACTAAATAAACAAACTAATAAAAAAATAAACTTTGTAATGGTTTTACAAAGTTTAACTGCGCTAGAGGTTGAAATGGGAGCATCCCACAAAGGAACAATGAACTGGCCCTCTGCCTCAGACTTACTGACAGCTGCAGAGGAAAACTTGCATCAAATAACCTGAGCTTCAATTTCCTGGATAAGAAAAGGCAAGGCACGGGTTCATAAAGTTGAAAAAAAGAAATCTGGACAAGAAGATCTGAAAATTATTATCAGGACACAAATAGCAGCAGAGACCCAAAAGCTATTCCCTGAAAGTTCTAAGAAAGGATGTTTTATTCAGGAGAGCACTATAACTATGCCTCTTTGGCCTCATCTCTTCTAATCTTGTGCAGGCTTTTCAATTTTAGAAGCAAATCCTGTAGGACTTTTGCCAGAAAAAAAGAGTCATGTGTTCTTAGCTTGAGTGTGCTGACAAGAATTTGGTGGTAATACTAAAATACACCTGAAAAGCCCTTGTGAAAAATGCAAAGAGTGACAAGTCCAATGATTTAGTGGAAGGACAGATCACCTACTGTGTCACCGAGGTTATAGAGCCTCGGTTATAGAACATGCACTGAGGGGTGGGATGGATCTTAATTTCTGGAAAAAGAATATTTGGTTTGTCACCCCCCGCCTCACACACAGCATAGATTTGAAAATCTGCCCTGAAAACAATGTCTCATCTACGGCCAGAGAGACTAGAAGAACATGTGGTTAGTGAAGCATCTACTTTCTGGGTGCCATTCCTGGTTCATTCACTCTAGAACTGATCAGTGGTGGGGGAGAAGCCCAGGATATGTTCTGTTTCATCCCAGGCAGGCTGGTTTTGAGTTGGGTGAATATAGAGAATTCATGGCATTTGTTCACCATCTTATTTTAGAAAGGCCTTTCTTTCAGTGGCTGTTCATCTGCTTGTTTTAGAAGACTGAAAGCTTTTACTCTGAAAGGTTTAGGCGTTATATATGTAAAGAAAAGTTGCACACAAACTGCAAATCTGAAACTGGTACACATGCTGTCCTCCTGTGCATTGACACAGGACAGACTTCAGTTATATCCAAGCACCTAGAGACACTACATAGGATTTTATATTCCTTTTCCATTTCAGGTAATAATTACTTGCTTCTAATACAGAAGTAAATGACCTACTGCACCTGAAAAACAGCGTTTGTCTTATGGAAGAGGGCAATCTCAATGCTACAGATCTCCTAAAACAAAAACTTCAGTAGGAGAAAACAAAAACGTGTAAACCAAAATTGCTAACAGGGAGAGAGAGGCAGCAATTCTTTCTCAGCAGGGATGTCAATATGCAATGAGAATGAGTCATTATGATGCAGTTCTGTGATTCAGACAATTCAAAGCCACTCTGGGATGTCAGGCCACCAACATATTTTTGCACTGTGTGAATCCATGCTAAGGCAAAAAGTATTCTCCCAGCTCTTAATAGACTCCCACATCTCTAACGACTTTCTGATAAGCTTTTTTTTTCCCAAAAAAATTGTTACATCAACTGTAAATCTAATTCAGGCAGCTTTTGAGCGTTAGTAAAATGACCATATTTGTTTCGGGCCACTCTTTATTAGTAAAGGTAGAGGTACTACTTACACAATAAAACCTCTGGCAATTCTGGCAAAAATCCTAAAAACAAGATGCAAAACTTGATAAGGACCAAAAAAAAAAAAAAAAAAAGGAAAAAAAAAAAAAAAAACATGAATGAATGTTATGAATGAAAAAATGATTAAAGTGATTAAAGATAAAAAGCTGAAAAAAGAGACTGTCTTCCTCTAGAATTCAACATAATCCTAAAGCAACTGCTCTCTCAAGTGAACAGGTTGAGGACAGCATGAATACTTTCCCTACTCTCACGTTCATAATATGGTCACAGTGACGTGTACACTATTTTGAGGCAGAGTACAAATTAACATGTAGACATGGAAAAATTCTACATGTATTTCCTCATCTACTCTTATTAACAATGGCTACAATCAACCTTTGAACAGAATGGGCATATAAGAAATTAATAGATTTCAGGTTTCCACCAAGATTTAAAAAGAGATTTCTCATCACATGCTCTTGTAGCCCACCCTCTCATCATAAACCTACTAGCATGTTCCCTAACTACAACAGTAGAAAGAATTTTCCACAGTAACAAAGGTAAGGCATAATCTTGCTGAAAAAAAAGTTGGAAAACCTACAGGAACTTATTTTCATCTTAATAGCCACAGGAAAACTGGAAGGGTATTGGAATATAATAGATATCCATTCACTTTGCTACAGGATCTGAGAGGTTACACGTGAGTTATACATGCCAAATGAAGTCAAATCTTGATCTTATTGATACCAAGAATTTTGGTAACAGCTCAGTGCAGAATTTAACCTGTGAAAAGTAGATGACTTTGAATGACACCAGCAGATTTCCTGATATTTGTGGAGTCTTATTTATCAACAACAGTGCAGAAGGAATGAAAAATGTTTTGAGTGCATCACAGGTGCTGGTACTACACAGAAGATTTGTGAGATTTGAAAATTTTGTGATACTTCGGTCACTGTTGGGGACTGTAAAGTAATGAATGGGTCAGTTTCCTCCAACTCCTTGGAAGCCTGTTCAGAAAATGTCTGAGCTGTCAGAATTTCTCCTTCAGGCAGCCAGAAGACCTTAGCAGAAGCAGTCATGAAGGACAGGGAAATGAGTCATCCTACTTCCCTGTTGATGACCACATCAATCCTTCGCTATGTCATATTATAAACATAGAGTAAATATTGATGGGCACTTTGAATCAGATTTTCAAAGGGAATGGATACCTTGTTTTTGTTCCCTGCAGGAGAGAGGGCAAACTAATCCTCACAGAGGCTGGTAATTTCAAAGATTTAGGGAGAAAGTAATTGGGGAGAATATGAAAATCAATTTTAGTGCAGATTTTACATTCCTAGAGGCCAGCCAGACCTACAGGTGTTTTAGCTATGAAAACTCTGTCCACCTCCCTCCACTACAATATAGTCATTTATTTTGCTAAAACCTTCTTTGCAACTTCTAACATTTGCAGTCAGCTTTTTCTGCCTCAGGGAAACAGTTTGCGTGTAATATTCAGGAATTTACTCTGAAGAATACAGTTTGAACATTTAACTGATGTCTTTTGGGGGACACTAAGCTTCCCAGAAGTCTGGAGTGTGTTTCTGATGCTGTAACCTCAAATATGGTGATCCACAAAGAATAACTGGTTACTAGGATGTAGCTCAACTGAACTAAAGAAAAGCTGACAGAATTCCTCAATACAAGCCTTGCAGATCCTCTTCTCTCACCAGATACATCAAACATTCTCTTAACAATCACAGAAGTTTGGTTACACAATCTTACAAGTTTTCATCCTTCTGTATCAACAAGTGTGTTTTCTCCTTGGTAATGGCAACTCCCTCCTCATAAATCATCCCCCAAACAAGCAAATCAACTGTTGTTCAAAAATGGCATAAAACACAATTGCATGTTTCTTCACCAACACCAAAGACCTGGCACATGAAATTGAGGATGAATTCAAAATTCACATAACAGCAGTTTTTATAAACAGTAGCTCTTTGTTTAAAAATATCGTAATAAATGTCTATGCTGATAATAACAATTTTAAACTTACCGAAACTTTTTTTACAGGTGGTCTTGTTGAGAGATCATGCAGCATTTTGCAGTCCACAGTTAAGTTCATCTGTTTCAAAATGCCTTAGAGAAAAAAAACCTGCAACAGAAGATAAATACTGTATCAACACAGCAGCACAGATACCTTGCAAGGTGACTTTAAATGTGCTAGTTGGGATTCCACAGAGAGCACAACGCTTCATACAGACAGTTCTACCGTCTTTGAAAAAAAGTTAAAGCCAAAAGTTGTTCTCTGAAAACACTTTTATCAGAAGGTTTGATTATCTACTTCTTGCTTGGAAATTATAAGCAGCAATACACCAAAATCTTGAATCTGCAGTTCACAGTATTGCAAAATACTCCCTTCAGAGCCAACTGACCAACGTGACATTTAAATGCAAACAAAACCTGTTGACTATTCTTTGAGAGAAGAATATATATATATGTACTTCAAATCCTTCAGGGAAACAAGGTTAAGCAGCATACTTGAGTAAGTCTGTTGCAAATGCTACACAATTAACAGTGGATTTCACATGAATGGTGACTATCTGTCCACTGTCAGTCAGGAGTGCACTAATTCCTGCTGGTGGTATTCCTGCCTATGTACCTGCTATAATTTCTGGATGTCTCCAGAAACTGAATTGTGTGGGAGAAAAACAACAAAACACATCTCAGGAACTGGCAGAGACGAGAAAAACACCAAGATATACGTAATTTTTATCAAATAATTTTATTTATCAACTATTTATTCCCAGGAAAAAAAAAAAAAACAAAAAACAAAAAACAAACAAACAGCCTTCCCTGACAATTATGAGAAATGTATTTTTCACTTGTTTACTAATTTTTCGTTGTATTTGACAGACATTCTGAATCCCCTGCCAGAAAAAGGGGTGGATGTGGAAAGGAGTGCTATTCAACATTTTAATTAGACCTCACTTAAGAATTCATCCACTCAGTTTTGGAAAATCTATGTATATTTAATGCAGATCTATTATGTGGAAGGGAAAGGAATGTGTAATACTACAAGTTAAATTTAAACACAAAGAACCTAATTCCTATTAATTTTTTTATACAAATCACAACAAAATTTACAGAAAAAAACTACCCACCAAATCAGCAAGGTTAGCAGGAGTTAATTTATTTCCTAAACTTACCCTCAAAAACATTTAAGTCAATTCTAGAACAAAGCTGTGGTATGACACACCACAGAAAACTGAACATATGACCTATAACCTATGACCTATATGACATATAACCTCATTTTGACTAATGGGTTCTGTTGTGTCAGTAAAACCTCATGTGTTATATATAGCTCAGCTGTCAAATGGAAATCAGTGTGCTTAGAATATTATTATGTTGCTACACAAAGAGAAAGCAAGTAACATCATTTTGATTTCCCAGTATTTTAGATTTTAATGGTGAATTTCATGAAATGAACTTCATGAATGTCTTGAACACGCTATATGGAAAACAATTTGTTTGCTGTGCTTTAAGAAGTTCTGTAAGCTGCTGCTTCCAGGACAATTATTTATCTTTTGTTCACAGCCCTAGAACTTGCAGCGAGTGAATGGCTATCTATGTCTGTATTAACTATATAAACTTATACCACCTTTTCTTGTCAAAACTGACATAGAGTGGATTGTTTCAAGTCAGAAAATAAGTTGAAAAGCAACACATTTTTATTTAACTGTGTTTTGCTTTTACAAGCCTGTTTAAATTTGAAATTAAAGCCTGTATATTAAGGCCCCACCAAGCAATAACGTATCACAGGCATTTGAATTAAAAAAGCTGCAGTAAGTCTTCCTCAAATTTTAACTTATAAGTTAGATATGAAAACAGGATGATAAGATGTTTGTAAGACCTCAAATTAAGCTTGGCAAGTACTCTACTTCATTATACTATGAGCTGCACTGAGTAGCAAAATGAATTTCAACCTTTGCAGTGAAGACATCCTCAGAAGCCATCTTCCTGCACCAAGGATTTACTCCTGGCTGTGTTAGCTCTCTGACTTCCTCACACCAAGGTTTGTTAACCATTCTGAGTGAACATTTCCATCATTTCACTCCATTTTGAATGCCCGTGAAGGTATGGCCTCTCTCCTCGTTCTCCTCTTCCTCCTTGTCTGTATGCAAAGAGCTCAGAGGTGATGGCCAATATTATGTTCCCTCAGGATCTGAACAGGTGCTGAAGTAACTACAGGTCCAGGCAGGACAGGAGGCAATATGGCACCTCACACCCTTCCCAGCCGCCCAAATGTAAGGCTCCGAGCCCACTCTAGACAGGCATACCTGGGCAACCCCTGCCTGCCCACGCGTGGCGTCCAGTGCTCCCTCACAGCTGCATGACCCCCGAGACGCCCGCTTTTCTCCCCGGGGCAGCTGACAAACAACCTGGGGCTCACACGCCCTAAGTCCCTCACAAACACAGCCCAGGGCGAGAACCGAGCTCGGGCGGGAGCCCCTCGCCTCAACAACGAGGCCACCGGGGGGGAGTTTTAGGTTAGGTGTTAGGAAGAACTTCTTTACCGAAAGGGCTGTTAGACATTGGAACAGGCTGCCCAGGGAAGTGGTGGAGTCACCATCCCTGGAGGTCTTTAAAAGACGTTTAGATGTAGAGCTTAGGGATATGGTTTAGTGGGGACTGTTAGTGTTAGGTTAGAGGTTGGACTCGATGATCTTGAGGTCTCTTCCAACCTAGAAATTCTGTGATTCTGTGACCGCGGTCGCTAACGGCGACGGCTCCACCCCCTCGCTACTGCTACTGCTGCTACTACTGCTAGTACCGCTACTGCTACTAGTGCTACTGTTACTAGTGCCACTGCCGCGCCTGCGCTGCGCCGCCCCCTCCCGGCGTGCTCGACGGGGCCGTGATGGCGGCTCCCTGCCGCCGCTGCCCGCACATGGGCTGAGAGGGGGGCACGGGCCGAGGGGAGGGCGGCGGGACCATGCTGGCCCTCGAGCGCGCCCTGCTGAGGGGCTTCCTCAGCGCCGCCGAGTCCTTGGAGTGGAAGCAGGGCGATGTCTCGGCGGCAGGTGAGCGGGGCGGAGGTGAGGGGAGGTGAGGGGGGAGCGGTGCCCGCCTTGCCGTGGGGGTCCCGGACGCAGCTCCTGGGGTCCCCTGAGGCGGGCACCGGGCTGGGCTGTGGGGGCACTGCTGCTGTGGGGGCACTGCTGCTGCCGGGGGCACCGCCGCTCCTCAGGCATCGCCCCGGGGCTGTTCCCGGCTTCCTCAGGACCGGAGCGAGTGAGGCACCTGCCTGCCGCGTGTGGCAGCGGCGAGAAGCTCCCTGCTGTAGCACAGCGAAAAAAATGTGGAGATAAAGAGTCCTTTATCTGTACCTCGAGCATATGCTGAATTTTGGAAAAGAGCTGATCCACTCAGCTCTATTTCCTCACGTTAATTCTTATTTACCTGTAATTCTTGTATTGTCTGAAAATGTCAGGTGGTGTGACTGACATCTGGCAGGTCTTTCATAGCTTCTCACTGAATGGTGTTCACTTGTGGGTTTATTTTATTTTATTTTATTTTATTTTATTTTATTTTATTTTATTTTATTTTATTTTATTTTTTAAGTAGTGTGCTGTGGTAAGATGTGGAGAGTGGTACTGAAGAAAGCTGTCTTGCCGTAGAGGTAGAAAATGGTGGGGGTTGTGATGGTTTTTACTCATCGCTTCAGTGGGCCCTGAAAGTAAAAGTTAAAGACTGTGACCTTGAATTTGTATGGTGTCTTATAACAAAATAAATGGAGAACCAAGAGCAGATTTTGTGTGCTTACAGTTACGTTGCACTGTTACTAGAAAGAAAAACCTCGGTATTCTTCATTAGTGTCCTCAGGGCCAAGGGTTATTCTACAAAATACAGTGCCACCTGTCCGGACGGCTGTAACATATAAATAAGTCGTCACTTTGTGGAAGAAATTCTCCCCCAGAGCACTGATGGGAGAAAGTTTCACATTATTTATGTTTTCTGTGAGGATGTGACGTCAGTAAGGCCCCAGAACCATTCCTAATCTTTTGTATGTGCCTTTGCAGGTACAGCTTGAAATGTTTTACGATCATTTACCACAAAAAAAAAAAGACTTCTTATATCAGGTGGCTGGTCATTGTTGCAAAGAACAAAAGTAAATTGTGCTCAGCAGCCTGGTCCGTAGAGATTAGGAGCGAATGCGTGTCCATCACCATCTCTACCAAATCATCCGTCGCTGCTACTGAAGTTGATTTCTGTGCTCAGTCTTCAGTCGTGTCCCAGACTGAGAGCACTTGGTTTTGCTGGGCATTGGTGTTTGGTTAGCTTCCGTGTGCAGCTGGAGCTGGTGTGGATGTATACCTGTGCTAGCACTAAATAGGCTAGCTTAGGCCCTAATATTAGGGTAGCTATGGTAACACTGAGTGCACAGGAGCTGCAGTCCACGGCTGGAATCACAGGTTAATATGGCATGTATCCTATGCAGACCTCTGCATTTCCTCACCTGCATTACCAGCATCTGCATTAGCTAGTTGACAACTAGTTAGTATGTCTGCATGAGCTGCAGTGTAGACAGGTACCAATTTCTCTAAGAACAGAAGGTGTTAACGTGCTGAAACTGTTCTAGCAGAAAGCTGCTGGATTGGTCTCAATGTAGAATGCTTGATGAAAGAAGGGAAGATACCTTCTGTGAACAAAGCCTGGGTCAAGAATACTTCATGAGTTTGAAGCTTCTTAGGAATTAAATGTATAGCACTTTGTGAATTCTGTTTGCCTTGAAAGGATTGGGCAGAGAAACATTCATGGATTCATATCCACCTCAGTAGTTAATCTGAAGAACGAAGACAGGAAGATAATACGACTTTATCTTCAGAAAAGTACTGTCCATTCTTTTGAATATTCTAAGCATTTAAAGTGAGGGCTGTGTATTTCATGGTTATACATGGGTATTCATGGAACTCTGCAAATATTGAACCATTGTTATTTGCTGCAGTTTCCCTGAAAGAATCCTTAAGTCTTTGAAATTGTCTCTCCCACATGATTTTACCATCACACACTAAAAAAAAAACAAAAAGGTTTTGGAGGAAGAAAACCCTCCTATGATAATTGTCAGTGTATGTATTTGAAAGGCTATCCATATATTTCCTCTGAAATTCCTGTGCAACTCTTATGCTTTACATTCATCTGGCAGTTTGTATTTCATTGTAATGTTAATACAAGTTCTGTAAAATTCATTTTGGATTAAGGTGACCCCTGCTACTGCTGTTCTTCAGTTTCAGTGCAACTGCAGTTTTTGGCAACTTAAATGATGATTCATTACTCGAAAGGGGAGAGGTATATATTTTGGTTGGAATAGCTCTTGTAGGATGAAATTCTTTCAAATTTAACACTGATTTATTTTCCTTTTTTTTTTTTTATTTCCAGAAAGTGGATCACTGTTGCAGTTGATTTTTGATGGGAAATATGAAGCAATATTTTCAAATTCAGCTGTCCGGAATGTTTTCAGTGCATCTTCCGTGTCAGAGGAGAACATTGAAAGTTACCTGGAGAAACAGATCCTGACATACCTGGACTGTTCCGCAGAGGTTGATAACGTGGAAAGGTGGAAATCATTATTTATTATATGGAAGATTAATAGAGGCAATGTTTGATTTTCCAAAAGGCATTATTTGTTTTGTAGTACGTGTCACAGGGCTTCCAAAGTTCTTGATCTGAGAGAAAAATACAAAATTAATTTCTCAAGTTGTTCCTCCCACTTTCCTGGGGCATCTATTCATTATCATTGTTTCTTTCACTGGATAGTGTTGTGATATGAAGGGTTGTTGAAAACAGTGGCCTTATTTATGGTGACTACCTCTGAAGCTGCTGGTATAAAGAAACCAAGAAATGTGAATTCATGTTGCCCTGTGTCTTGAAACAGTTTGTTAACAGTTTTCTCTGCAACATTGTGTTACATTAATGTGAATACTTGAAGTACCATTTAAAGTTACTGTAAAAGTAATGTCCATATTTCTGAGTCTGATTCATAGTAAGGTTGTTTTAATATAAACTGAGTAATTTATTCATGGCTGGTATTAATGGATTAGTTATTTTCTTTGTAAGACTCATGAAGATGGATTTTAGCCTGCTCATTATTTACTTGGAAAATTATAAACATTGAAGTCAGACTCATTAACAGCAAGAATTAGCATATGGAGTATAGTTAGAATGAATCTCTTGCATTATGGGTAGTAGAAGCAGAAAATTAGGTACATATATAATTTAAACATGAGCATGGGAACAGGTTTTAGCAAAGGGTAAGAGAACTTAAAAGTATAAAGGAAATAAGAGGAAGGTAATGTATTGCCAAGAAGCGTGGCTGAGTACAAATGGGTATGTTTTAGTATGAGGCATGAAAATGAGTTTTTGCTAAAATGCCAGAGAGAAACAAGTAGTTGGCACCTCTAAATTACCTAGACTTGTTAGCAACGCTGATCGTGGCTTGTCAAAAGATTATCTGATATCTCATCTGAGATATATTATCTGATATCTCATGCGCTACTGTTTTCTGATTTGGAATGTATAGAGATTGTTTCTGCGCATTTTGTCTCTAGGTATTTTTTTCCTGTTTTTATTTATTTATTTGTTCTGCTGTTGCTGTGAAATCCTAACTGGAGTTTAGATGGTGACATAGTCCAGAGAAAGTTCTCAATATTGTTAACTTCTGCCTTGGAATATTTTATTCTGAATTATGCATCAATTAAAGAGAGATCTGGTGGGGGTTGAAACATCCTGAAAACTGTTAGCCCAATCTTAATCTTAACTGTTGATTGAAGTTTGTTCCTGTTCACAAATGAAATAGCAGTTACGAACTGTCCCACTGCTTGAAGAAAATCATATTCTATATCATGCATTCAGTAAGACTTTATATAGACATACGTATCCTGTCACAGTGATGTTTTCTTTTCATACTCCTACTGTGAGTTTTTATTAGCCTATATTCCATTTACAGAAACTTGTTGCTTTTCTACTGCAGACAGCAAAACGATTCGTTCCTCAGGTGCTTGTGTTCCAGTACTTTGGTCGTAACAGATTTCCTTGTCCGCTCTTCAACTGTAGGCATTGTTAGAAGCCCCCTTGCCTAAAGATATGGAGGCAGAACTACAATATTTAACCTTTCAGAAGTAGACAATTTTCTGCCCAAAGTTATGTGCTGGGTTTTTGTTCAGAATTAAAAGGTGTACTTTTCAAAATGTGTCAGTGTATGCCAGAAATGTTTTCTGCTTGTAGCAGCCAAGTGGATTTTTTAGGCTCCCCTAGTAATATGTTACAAGAAGCTTTGAATGATAATAGTGTTGAAGAAAGTAAGTTGTTACTTTCTGTTGATGGAAGATTATCTGCCTTTTTGTATAAGCTTTTCTATTTTAGGTAGACACTGCTTTTAGCACTTAAATCTGTGTGGTGTTTGCCGATCTCCAAAGACTTCTCAAGGTAAAATCCATTACATAGTTATTTTTTCAACCTGCAGGCCCTGTACTACTTTTCCTAATTTCTTTTGGAAAGAATGCAACTTTTGCACATGACCTTTAAATGCCTGTGGTGAAAATGTGTGTTGTTGTTTTATTTACTTTTTTCCTATTGAAGGAAAACATTCCTTCTTTTCCTTTATAGGATTTTAATAGAAAAAATTCCTATTTTTCCTATAAAAGAAGCACAGCAACTTCTAAGTTCTAGCTCAGAAAAATCATTAAGACGCTGGCTTTCCTCTGACTTCTAGTAGACTTCTTACTAGTGGGGTCTTAGTTCAAATATATGCTTTTTTGCTGAACTGAGAACTGCAATTTTAGAAATTAAAAAACTGTGAGTTGAATTCAGTCAGGATCAGAAAGTTGGATAATGCTAACCTTATTCTTTTAACACAATATAAACACAGTACAAAGTATGGTTTTATAATAGTGTTAAAAGAACTCTTAGGGAGTTCTTTTTGTGAAGCTAAAAGGGAGCAGCCTGAAGGCAAAACAGCTCAGACTTTGTAGCTAGATTATAATTTCTTTGGACATAGCCTGTCAACTTCTCTACTTCCAAATCCATGGTTCTATAAGGAAAATACTTAACAGTATTTCAAAACTTGCTGCAACTTTTTCTACCACTTTAACTGCTTCTGTCCTTCCCCTGCCAGACATGTTTTGGTATGGCACTTTTAACCTCCATAGATTAAAAGTGAAGCGTCCAAGTATATTTTGCAATAAACCTACAAAATAGGTGTTTCTTTTTTTCTGCTACAGCTACTCAATTCAAAGGCTATCACTTATCTTCTACAGGAAACATAGCTTCATACCTGTATTTGAAGTCAGCAGAATTGTGGAGGAAGAAGTTATAGTGTATAAATGCTAAAGAAGTGGAAGGGAGCATCTCTGGTGTTGTCATGACTTCTATTTGAAGGAGGTGTATTTTTGTCTGAGGTAGTTTCCTTCTAGAGACCAGGAGGAAATACTGTGCAGGACACAACAAAAATAGTATTTCAGGAGAGATTCAAAAGAGCTTGAAAGTCTATTAAAACGTTTGATTCTAAAACCTAAAGGAACAAGGAAATGATCGTGAACACTTGTTTTAATTGTCCGTGTATTTGCTGCTACTACCTTATTCAAGATAGTAATGAATGTCAGACTTCCCAAAACAAGTCCTTGCAATAAAGCTTGGTTTGATTTCCCAACACATATTTCTGATACTTCAGGACACTTACAGTTTAACTAGTGTGCTACGCATGTTAAAAAATAAAAGTGAAGAAATTCTTGCTGTTTCTGCAACTTGCTTTGATGTATTTAAATTGAAAAAATAACTCTTAAACATCTCTTATTTTGTTTCAACTTCTCTTCTATAATTTGTCTTCACATTTAAAAAAAAAAAAAAGCAATCTATAACCTAGTTGTATCTAAAGCATAGTCTTACTATTGGTATTTATTTGAAAAATGTAGTGTTATATGCAAATCCATTACTTTTTTTTCAAGTATCAATGCTCTGTCATTTCTGAGTTTGAGAAAATATAAGTAAAGCAATATGAATATTACAGTGGAATGTATATAAGCATCTGGTTTTATATCATGGATCACAAACCTACTTGAGTTGGTGTAAAGTGTTTAAAAAAAAATACATGGAGAAAGTATGAGTGAGATGAATGGCTCTCTATACCTAAGGAAATTAGAAGAAAGAAATGAACCTATATATAGGTCACCGTAATAAGCGGAACACTGGCAGCAGTGCCTCTCTTGCTTTTCAGGCAGCACAGAAGAGCAGTTTTAAGGCAGCACTTGGGAGGTAAGCACTTGCAGTTCTGCATTCTAAGCATGAAGGGCAGTCAGAGATGGAATGGAAAAAAAAATCTTGGAAGAAATTAAGTGATAGGTGAGGGACACTAGCCTTATTTGCAGGGATTAGAGTTTAGAAGTAGTATTCTGTTTCAGGGGACTGCAGGTTGGTCAATAGTCGGAAACTGAAGACAGCAACAAGAAAAAAACAACTGATGATGACAAATAAGACAGTGGAAAGAGAATCACAGCCAAAGTAAGGGAATTGCATATAATTTGCAGAGCCCTTCTGCATGGTTACAAAAGCATTTAGACATCAAGCGACTTTGCCTACCATAGAAAGATTTCAATAAAGTTCTTAAATACGTATTTTGGTTGTAGGTATTATAAAAATAGAGTAAATGATAAAATAATGAAAATGAGTCTTTGAAAGACTGAAGAGTTGTTGAGCTGCAACGTCGCAATTGATTATTCTGTATGTTATCTTTCCTTTTAGAAGCTTAGAAGCATAATTTACAACAGAACAAGTAGTGTATGTGTGATTGTTTTGTGCCTAATGTTAATAATTTAGTGTCACTGCTTTGTTTTTGAGTTGATTGGAAGCTTAGTGGTAACCTGAGATTACCACCAAATAGTATTTGGATGTGTGATAGTTCCCAGCTGAATAATGACAACTATAAAATCTAATTGACAAGAGCTCTTTATACCAGTCCTTTTTCTCTAATACTCCTGAAGGCTCTTGTGTTTCTTTTTCTTTTTTTTTTTTTGGATTCATTCACTCTACACCATTGTTATGCATCTTCTGACACGTTCTTGCCCACCAGCTGTTTCTGTGTGGCTTTTTTTATTGGACTTTGTTTTTTGGAGTTGTATAATGCTTTATCCCTTTGTTTCCATTTGGAGGACTCTTGCAGCGTTAAGTCCATGTTTCACAGCAAAAGGATGACAAGGTTTTTTCCACTGAGCTCCTTAAAATACCAGTTCTTATGTTATACAGTTAGAACATTATCTACTGTAGGTAGGAGGCATGTTATTATATGTGGTATGTAATAGGGCCTGTGTTGGCATATGACCGATTATAACCCAGTTAGATTGCAAATCCTAAAAGAATCCTAAAACAAACCAAAAAATTGTGTAAGTTTCCTAAAAGTCTACACCTGTTAAATCAGCCATTAAATTCTGAGGGATTTTGCCCTGCTTTCTGCAGGCCACATAGGTTATTACCGTAGGTACATAAAGAAATAGTATCATAAGGGTATTAGATAAGTAAAATCTTGTAAATATAAAAATTTTGTATGCAGTTCCAGGAAGGCAACAAAGTCTTGTAATTCCATCTTTAAATAAAGTACTGTTTTTGCAATGAAAAAGCATGATTGAGTGAGATAGCATTTGCTGCCGAATTATCCGAACCAGCTCTGAGGTGATACTTCTGAACTTTATGATGATTGTTTGATTGTTTTGTTCTCACAGGGAGTGAAATTAAGCAGCTGTGTAAAAGCAACAATAAATATACTGTTTTGTAGTGTATGCTAATGCAGCAACTTTTCTTTGAAAACGTTGAGGTTTAGATATAAGAAAATGCAACTGTCTGGTTGGCAAACAGCGAAAATCTTCATCTGACGCTAATCTTCCACTTGTATCTAATAGGCACAGCCTTAAATTGTAAAACACATGATTTAACTCAGTTTCCAAAATATTTGTAATTTGTTACAACCATCATATTTCCAAACCTTTCAGTTTCCCATGAGCATTTTTGAATTCTATGCTAATTATATTTTCCTGCTGAGAGGGGTGGATTTTTAAGGCTGGATGTTTTGAACTGGTGTGGAAATCAATCAGATCTTGTAGTCCTAATTAAAAGAATGATCTATTACTAATTGTTTTCCTTATCTATATTGCAGGCAGAGGCTGATGTTTCTACTTGGTGTGGGCAGTTTGCAGCTCTTCGTTCAAAGCAATTGGACTGGGCCTCCTGTTCACTTACAGCTGCAGGACTTTTTGCCATCTGCATTGTTGCAGAAATTCAGTGAGGTATGCTTGAGTTATAATAAGCTGTCCTTTTACAGTCACTTCTATTAGTGAATAACCCACTTATCCAGAGAATACATATCTGTGAGGTCCAGGGTTAGAATTAATTTCCTTGAGTGTGAACAGGCTGCTGTTGCAAGCATCATCAACTGTGTAAGTTTTTGAAGCACTATCCTAAAAGTAGCTAATGTTTGTCTACTTCAACTTAATAGATTTCCTTCTGGAAATGTTGGTTTTGAATATGGAAGATACTTATTGTGCAGCAGCATCTGCTTGAAAGATGTTTGCTGTCAATAAGCTGTTTATTTTGGAATGTGTTCTTAGTTGGACCAGAGAAAGATACTTATAAATGACTTAGAAATTTTCCTTGGAGCAAGGTAGAAGATGGATAACTTGAATATAGCAGACTATCTGGTAGGTGCTAAGAGGACAGCAGATTTGTATGCTAGTATCCTGCTAAGCTCATGGGTGATGCCAACTGAATTGTGGAATTGGTAGTTCCCATGAGCTGTAAATTGTGGAATAAGGGGAAGTTTGACAAGTAGATAAGAAACTTCATGTAACATTAATGTAACAGATGTTACATTATTGTGGTGTGTTTTTGCAGGAATAACGTAACTCCTGAAGACCTGCCATTGTTCGTAGTTTCATTTGCAAGGTTGTGTTTCTAAATTACTTAGTTCAGATACTGTATCTATCCCCTTTTTAAAATATAGATGGTTATCAGTGTGGTATATTTTAGAGATGGCATGGTGTGTATATGTATAGGCTTATTTTTTTGCTTGGTTTTTGAGATCAGAAATTAAATTGCTGTCAGACTATAAGGAGTTTAGACCTATAAAACATAAAGTTCATAACTCCTATCAATCATCCCATTTATTGTCTATATTAATGGATGAATGAGATGCTAATTATCTGTTGAATAAGGGAATGTGTGTCTCCTGTTTAGTTTGTCTTATGGCTGTGAATGCAATGCATTGACAGATGTTTGCATATGCAGAAGTGGTATTCCAGAATCTAAATCAGCAAGAGATGATAAAGGAAAACAGACATGAGCGTTGTTGATTTCAAATGAGTACTGCATCAGACCTTGTTAGCTGAAAGGTTTAACTAGTTCTGCATTCAGGCAAAAGAAGTTTAGTTTTATGTATACTATTGCTATTGGTAACACCTGAGAAGTTTTTTCCAAGAGCACTAAACAGTTGTGCTAAAATATCTATCCAGTTTTCTTTTGTTAAACATCTTAATTCAAAAGCTGTCATATGCTTTGAATTATTTTTATGTAGATACTTTTATGTTCAAGGATTCTTAGTATATAAACACTCCATAAAAACAAACATCTCAATAAACTGATATTTTTCTGCTTCTTTTAATCCAGCTTTTCTTTCTCGCATGCACAGATACTCAAAAAAAAAAAAAAAAGTGGGTTAAAAATACAGCTCTCATTTTCTCCATTTCTAATGTAATCATCCATATTCTATCATCAATACTGGTATAAATTCTTTTTTAATAAGCTTTCAATTTTTCAGACTGAAATGATCTTTTTCCCATGTCAAGGTTAAAAACAAATAAATAATGATGTCATGCTTCTCTTAGCCTGCTCTAAGTAATATCACTAACCTTCAGCCGTCCAATGTCTCATTTATTTCAGGAATATTTGCAAAACTTACTCTTATTTTAAGAACACTTTATTGGATTAGTCTTAACTTTATGCCTTTCAGGCTATGTAACTGCTGCAACTTCTGTCCCTTGCAAGTTTCTCCTTCAGGTTAGTGGCATAGTTTCATTTCTGCCCTCGGATAACTGCTGAATGCATCATTAATTTTACTTTCTTATGAGTGCATTAAGACTGCATAAGAATATAATTAATTTCAGTGAAGAGCAAATCTGATATTTGAAATATTCAAGGCACATCTGGACACCTACCTGGGCAGCCTGCTCTAAGGAACCTGTTTTGGCAGGGAGGTTGGACCCGATGATCTTTCGAGGTCCCTTCCAACCCCTACAATTCTGTGATTCTGTGAAATCATAAAATAGCCTGATTTAGATGAGTTGCTAGTTGGTGCCTCTTGGATGTCTTCCACGAAAAATATTCATGAGTATGTGTACTTTATTTCCCATCCTCCAAATTAATTCCAGCCTTACTTTTCCGTAAGTTATGGTTAAATTCATGTACTCCATTAGGGTTCCATTTTACGTCCTGCAGAACTGTTTTGTGCTTTTATTTTAAGAGTCCATGCCTAAAAAAGTTCAGTAATTTCTAAACAGAAAAGCAGCTAGTGTTTTAGTTCTTAGGTGACTGAGTTTTCTAAAATTCCTTCAGGACTTTATCGTTCAATTAAATAGTCTTGCTGAGTTTTTTTATTGTAAGTGACTTATGTTAAAGCAAGATTAAAAACAAACAAAAAAGCCTGTATTTAAATTAAATGGATTATCAGATCTGTCTTCAAACTCGCTGGGATTAGGCTAAAACATTTTTATTTTACAGTAAGTGGGACAGGTTCCTCGTGTTTTGAAGTACTGTCACTGTCTCTGTGCAGGTAAGGGAATGAAAGGTGCAGAACAATTTAGGTTGCAGTGTGTTTTATCCTGCCTTAAGTTTGAGAGTTACAGAGTACTGTTTGTTGTCTAATTTCATATTCACAAGTAGGATATATTAGTAACAGCTAGAAACTCCATCTGGAAGATGATCCCAATACACTAATGCACAATACTTGTAAATAACTGGTAGGAGTCCTCCAAATACATTTATCAACAGCTCCTGCTGGCCTTTTTGTAACTTCCAGCTTGGTTCCAAGTAATGAGTTTTGAAATGCATTTGAGTAACTCTTTCTCCTGATGTTTGTATTAGTGCTTCTTTCATGCGTGATACGATCCTTTTGCTGGAAGATTGAGCTATCACCAGGCTTCTGTTGATACCAATAGCCACGTTCATAATTCATATGAAAAATACCGATGTGCTGTGTAGCACTGCTGTCTCAAATCCAGTATGATCCCTTATCCTTGTAAACTTTGTTAACTGAAACTGTTCGGAGTTCTTTGTGATCCAGACCTGTATTCTTGGCTTCCATTAGCATGAACTGGCCATAAAGATGAGAGCTGAGCCTTAGGTTAACTCTGTGTGAATACCAGTGACCAGCATGATGAAGACTATGAAGATTCTGACAAACCTTTTCCTTTTGTGGGGTATATAAGGAGGGATGGTAAAAGCTAAACGTGGAGGCAGTCTCGTTAGCAGAGGGAGTCTGTTGGAGTAGCCTACAGGCTTGCCATACGTTCCCTTGCTATGTATATGTAAAAGAAATAATTCTCAATGCTGCCATTGGAAAATTCTTCCTTCTTTAACAACTCAGCAAAGTCAGACCTTACAGGGAATACAAGCAAGAACATTCCTAACTAAGTACTCCAAGTGTAGTGCGCTCAGGGAAGACTTACTTGTGCTAGCTTACCTTTATCATCTTCAGTCTGCAGCTCAGCTCTGCGTTGTTTACATGTTGCTCATTTGGTTAATGAAACTGGAGACAGCCTGCACCATAGTCTCATTATCTCCTTTGCAGAAAGTTGGAGAGAAGCAGATGCAAGCAAAAACAAATTTTCTATCCCCAAAAGATGTCTGGAGCCAAGGATGAATTCTCTTCTAAAGGACCAAATCTTCCACTAGTAACCTGAGCACATCTTCTATCTCCCATTATTCTGGAAGATGTATAACTTTAGCTTTGCCAGTTGACAAGCTGTCTTAGTACTATTTAAAATCTGAGAAGCCCAGTATATTACACTTAGTACCTGCATACAGGTTCCTTATTTGATTTTCGTTATTTGTTTGCTTTTTTTCCCTCCTCTGTTTTTTATTAATCCATCCCATGCCATTTACTGCACTCTTGCCATTTACTGACTTTTTCTACCTTTGCGTATCTCTGTGCTTACCTTTTAAGCTTTAGGTGAAGCATCCCCAAGACTGAGAAAGGGATGAAGAAAGATGAGAAGGGCCAGTTCAGAGTGAGCAGGCCCTGAAACAAAAATAAAGTGTACCAAATGCTCATTTTGCCTCTAATCATTACCATGAGCAAGAAAAGAATGTGAAGCCCATAAACTAAATTTCTTATACTCTGTATTCTCACAGCCGTTGAGCTGGAATGGCAGCTGGTAACAGTTGTCCTGGGAAGTACTTTCTAATACTGTGAAAGCCAAGAGTGCTGTCCAGCATGAAGCTGATGTAGGGCTTTAGTAGTAGCTACTTAACGGTAAATGTTAACTTACTTTTGTACATGTACTTTTTTTTTGTAAGTACATGTACTTTTTTAAGTACGTGTACTTTTGTACATTATCTGTACTTTGGACAGATTGAAGCATACGTGTTTAGAGTGAATTCAGCTTCATTTGTCTGCATTTAGCCCAGAGGTGGTCAAAGGAAACCACATGCAGATTCAACAAAATCTGGATTATTATCCCAGATATTTCTGAGCGTATGTTCACAAACTCTAGTATGTTTCTGTACTTAGATATACACACATTGAGGAATAAAATAATCATAGGTTTTGAGTGGAAGTCTGGTGAAAAATGGAAAGATTCACAATCTAACCCAGGTTTATTAGGTATGGAACTTTGTGTTAGCAAATTTTTGTTATGTCCATTTTGAGATATGGGATTTTTTTTTTAGATGCATGAGATAAATATGGAAAATGTCTAATTTAAGTGCTTAGACACTAGAAGATGAGTTCTAAATTTCTGTTTTCTCTTAGCCAATGTTTTAAGGATTTTTGTGGATTTCAGTCCAGACTTTTATGCCCTTGAAGCTGTAAAAACTTGAAAGTCTACCTCTTTCATATGAAGCTGTTCCCTACCTTAAAGACTAGCTTAGGATAGTAAATTGTGTTGATAGATATCTGCAATGATAATGCAGTCTTAGAGCACAAGTTAAAAGAATGAATGTTGATTTAGGCTTTCTTAGTAAAGAGAATGTTTGCTTCCTTGTATGGTATTTGCTTTATGCAAAAGAACACAGATTTGTTAAGATAGAAGATATCAATTCTTTGGCTCTGAGACTTGTTGGCGTATTTACTAGGCGGTGACATCTCTCTCCCTCTTCCCTCCCTCATTATATTCCTATTAATGTTACGTTAGCTGGACTGAGCTCTCCAGTGAAAGGCTTTGAAATGAGAATGTGAGATTAATTGGTTGCTGCGGTGCTTAACTGAGGGTAGATTACTATAGCATATCAAATGTGTTTTAGAAAATGGTTCTATAACAAAGCTGATAACTTCTTTGCTTTCCCATTAATTGTTTCAGTGTTGTTTATTGAAAAGTGAACACAAAAAGGATGATAGGGAAACAAGTTTAAGTTAAACTGAAAACTGTATGAAGTCTTCTGTTATATCTCTCATGTTTTCAAAATGAATCTTTAGAAGCACAGAGTCATAACTTTTCAAAATCAGAGTAGTTAGAGATGTTGGTAAGGCTGTTCCTTGATGGATCTCATGTCTTTCTACATGGCCATTTTTTCTTTACAACAGTGTGAGAAACCACTTGGAAATAAACTTTGTTTTCAATGGTAGGATTGATAATTGCAGTGATGGCAGGTAAGAATTACATTTTGGGTGAATAATGTAAAGTTCCTTAATCATTGCCTACTAAGTAGGAGTATTTTCAATGTTAATACATGATAAATAATGGACAAACCTAAGGAAATCAGGAAAAAAGTCTGAAAATTGCCATAAAGAGAAGCAGGAATCTTTTAAAAGTGGACTAGGGAAATACTGTGGTTTAATAACTTTTGTCTTTAAAGTAACCTGTTGGTAAAGGTGTTGAAAAAAGTTCCAGAGAACTTAGTAATTACATTACTGGTTTTGCTTGAAATGCTGTAATGTGATTAAAATGACTTCTATCTCATTTGTGTAGACTGAATAGAAATCTTTCTCAGGCAAGTGACTTCAGTGCAAACTGTCACTTAACTGTCTCGTCTTCTGTTTCTGTCCATTCCCTTTTCTTGCCCCTTTCATACCAACTGAAAACAAAAGCATTCCGTTTTTCAGTTTGCAAAGGAAACTTGCCATTTGAGAACTAGGAGTCAGCTGATGAACTGACATCTGCTCTAGTCTGAACATAAACTGTGTGAATGCTTTCCTTAGGTTAAAAGGAAAAGAAGAATAGGTGATTGTCACCTGACCATCATCACTGAGAGACAGGTTTCCAGAACTACCTCAAGCCCATTAAGAAAAGAATTACTGTAGGGAACATCACAGGAAAACACCTAAAAGGAGGTCTTTGTTTACTGGACAAAGGGAAAAATGGTTCTAATATTGCTACTCTGATGCCACTCCAATAGGAAGCTATCTCTGGGGAAAGACGATAACACATCTTGAAATCACAGGAGGAATATCTGGTGCATTTGAGTATTGTAGGACGTTTAATAAATTTATTTACTTCTGTGATGACAAGTGGAATGGCTTTGGTTAATCAGTTTTTCTCCCTTAGATCAAGGGGAGGACATTACTAGAATGTATTTGGTAACGTTAACTGGACATGAACATTTCCAGTGAGAAGAAATCTAAATCTAAATATCTAAATATATCAGACCACATTGAGAAGACGTATCTGGCAAGCAAGAGGCAAGGCAGAATTTACCATGACTTGGTGAACAGTTGGGATTCAAAGACATATTGATATGTTTTTTTTGTTTTGTTTTGAGCAGACTTTTTTTTCCTTACATATATGAATAGCTGTTTTTCCTAATTCTGTGATTTTGTTCATAAACTTTTTAATGTTTCCTGAACATTCTCACTTTTCTTGTTCTTTCAGCCCAAAATGCTGCATGCAGCAATTTTGAAGATACTGGTTCTAGATGCTGAATCAGTCTATACCTTGACTTCTCATCCTATCTTGCTGCTTATAGCTAGGATAATCCTTGTGAATTCAAGACACAAACTTGCATCTCTTCAGGTAAGAAGCACGTGACCAATGATTATGACTGCCAGATGCTCATTAATTGGTTCTCTTGTTCTTTTTTTTTATACCTTATTAAGTCAATATAGCTTCTTCGATTTCTTTTTCTGCAGTTCTGAGGTTCTTTCTTTTAAGAAACAATTCAGACAAAGTGATTACAGTTAAACACAAGTATCATTTTCTTAAACTATTTTCTCACTGTCTTCTCCAGAAGAGAAGATCCCTTCATACTCTGTAAAAATTAGAAAAATGAATAGAAAGCAGCTTTTAAAAAGGCACATACTTTGTAGCATTTTTGAAGGAGGGAGGGGGGCAGGACTGACACGTTAAATGCCCTATAAAATAACGCATCGTACACTCACTGTGGCCTTTTTTGACAAGCTTTGGGATCTCATTAACTGCTACCATATGAATTCTAGATGCCAAGAAAGTCCTCTTTTGCTTTTTTTTTATTGTCTTCAACCTCTCCTGCAGGCATCCATGTGGAGATTGCCTTAATTCCCTGTTGTGTTTGTACATTAAAATCAGGGAGATATGAGTCTCTTCTTGAGAGGGTTTTTGACATTACTTCCTTTGTAGTTTAGTAGCAGGACTCTTTGGAACTGGGTAACTTCTAACAGCAGCATCTTCTCTATTGCATTCCAGTTGAACAGAATTTGGCTGGAGATCAAAATGCCACATGGTCCCTTTTTATGCTTGGCTGACAACATCCATTCCCAGCTGTGTCTTTGTGATGAATTAAACTGTGTGGGAGATGTTGGCTGTACTGCATTTCTGGAAGCCAAGCTCTTCCATCGTTTTCCCTGTTATTCACAGATGAATGCTGTTGAATTTCAACAATTGGGTCAGTCAGGGAGGGAGAAAATGTACCTGGTATAGAGAATTCCCTTGCTGCCTGCCCCCAGACTGACATAATTGGGGACTTCCTTCTACCAGTGGAGGTTCAATTGCTTGTGGCTACATCAAGTTTGGATGGTAATCTAATGGCAGTAACTGATAAAAAAAAAAAAAATACTTTTATCAGCAGGCCAGTGTAACAACTGAAGCTTAATTAATTCTTTCTCCTTTCCTCCGAATTCAAAGGAAAGTTTCTTAAAAACTTTTTTTTTTAAGTTTAGTGCAAATTAATTTAGAGTAGGATTATACACCCTGAAATCTATTATCTAAAGCGTTAATAAAGGCCTGTTACATTTAAAAAGTGTTAGTCTATAGCATATTAAATGTTTGACAGTAATCAAAAAGTATTTTTAACTTGGATTCCAAAAAATAGCATTGTTAATTAAATATTATGCAGAGCTCAGGTGGCTTACCTGGAACTTTATAAATGCATTCTGTGATTCTAAGATTTTTGAGTGGCAGGCATCAGGCCTCAGGAAATTGTATCATTGAGCTGGGTACTCTGTTGCATGGGAAATAAGTACTTCATTATATAAATCTAAACTGAAGTCATTTGAAACTTACTTAAATTGCCTTTAGGTTTCAAAGTAAGTGATGAAATACTGGGATTTGACCTTTTTCGCAAAGTCTGTTGATTGTGTGCTTTTATTCTATTCGGCTTGATATCAGAAATCATCTTTCATTGCATTTTGAAATATATACTATTATTCTTTTTGATGGTTCCTTTCTAGGGACATTACAGTCAACTACATGTGATGGGTTTAGATTATTTTACTTGAAATCTGTTCAGCCTTTAGGTCTGATGGATGTAAGCATACTTCTATAAAAAGTTCAGAAGATAGGTGCCTTTGAACAGCACTTTTACATCTGTTTTGACAAAAATGATTGGAGTGCTAACAGTAGCAGAATAGCTAGTAATCATTAGAGCCTACGTAGAGGTATGCCCTACGTTCGCAGAAGATTATTTTAAGAATAACAGTCTATTCTCAAAATTATACTTGAGCTTTTCCATGCATTGCCATCTGTTGCAAATAGACAGGGATGAGATATGCTGGGGAGCTTATGTTTTGTGTACACAGCTTTCTAAAATGAGTTATCTCCTAAGCTGTGGTCCAGCGCTGCTGTAGAATGATTGCTTAGATCACTGAAGTATTTGTCTTTCTCAGATTCCGCATACAAACATTAATAATTTTAATTGTGATTGTAAGGCGTTCTCATGAGCACTTCTGTCTCAGTCTCCTTTCTACCCTAACACAAAGACATATGAAAAGATTTGATTGAACAGGAAAACTTGCATGCAAGGGCAACACCGGATGGCCAGAGATACTGTGCTGGATGGCTTCCACATGAAAAGTGACTAAGTAGTCTAGGAGTCTTCAGACTGGAAAGATTACTGAAGAGTGAAATCATGGCTGTTTATTAAAATCATGAATATGACATGAAAGAAGAAAAGTAGGGAACAGCTTTTTATTTATTTATTGTCTTTTTCTGTTACAAGAATTCGGAGTTATGAAAACAAAGTAGCAAGTGGCTGGTCCAAAATAAGTACACACAGGTATTTCTTTTATCGCCTGGTCACAAAGCTTCTTACCAGATTGTGGTCATAAACATTTGCTGGGTTCAGAGAACAGGCAGAGAAATTAACAGAAACAAAGCCCATCAAACTGTTAGAGCATTGTAGAGCTGCTTGAATATCTTCATCTTTATGCTAGGTCACTGCCCACTTTTTACATAAACCAGCTATTTTAGTAGGTTTTGTTTTTTTCCAGAAATGACCATCTAGTAGATTAGTAAGTCTATATTTTAAAGCCACTCTTTCATGAAAAGAAAAAAAAAATCTGTATTTGTTGTTCACTTGAACTATCTGTATTTTCTTTCAGACATTACCTTGGTGGACACTAAGATGTGTGAATATTCATCAGCAGTTGTTAGAGGAGAGATCACCTGAGCTATTTACTGTTGCCCAGACCTGTATAAAACAAAGTATGTTTCTAATTATGTGCTTTGCTGGCCCACAGCATCAATTTTCAAATATCTTTGTGGGATGGGAGTTTTTGTGTAACTGTTGAGAGTGGAGAAGGACAAGAATTGACTTAAAAGTGACATGGATTTCTATGGCATGTGCTGTTCTTGAGAATGTAGGATGAAGATGAGAATGTGATTGCAGGCAAAGGTTTTCTATTGAGTTCCTATGCAGATTCAAGATTTGAGTTGGATATTTACTTCAAGAGCAATATTCCGACTTAGCTTTACTGTAAAGTATAAAAGAATATTAAACTTTTGCTTTTTCTTACTCTAATAACGGTTCTGAGATGTAAAACTTTTTTCAGCTTTTTTTAATGGACATATCTTTTATCCACTTGAGTGTTTATAAATGTGTGGAGGTTTGCTTTAAGCATAACAGACTTCCTCTGCTGGTATTTTAAATATAACTTAAAAATTCTCCCAGACTGTATCCTGATATCTTTTCTTTTTCTTGGTTTGCAGTGGCAGAAGCAGAAGCTTTCTTCACAGGTGGTGAAGGCTGTCACTTAGCAGTTCAGTTCAATCTTGAGTGTGCCTATACATTTTTGTATTACTATGAGTACAAAAAAGCTAAACAATGCTTCAATACAGCCAAAGACATAACAAAACTGCAGATTAATCTGACAGGTAAGTTTGCTTGTACAGTCTGTGAAACTTGATTGGTTGGACCAAACTACCTTGTTTTTTCTTTTTTTAATGTGTCCAAATAAAGAAATATATTTTGGAAATTCTTGACTTCTTACGGGTTTGTCTTAAGAATTAGCATAGCTTGGAAGAAGGAAGAGAAACGTACCATCCAGTTACAATGTCATCCTTAATATGAGTGTCTGAGCAGCTGTAGTATTACAATCCTTCCATGTTGTATTTCATCAGTCTATCAAATTCTAGATCTAGTTGTCTCTGTTATGGGACTCCTAAAATTAGTTGGTGTGGTAGCGAATACATCTTCGGGGTTGGGTTTGCTATACACTTATAAAGAAGTCTGCATGTTTATATGATGCAGTCTTTAACCTTTCATGCCGCTAGTCTAGGTCTGTTCCATGTCAGTTGCATTTAAAAGTCACTTTTGGAGCTGTTGTCGCCACAGAAAATAAATAGAAAAGAAAATAGAAATATCAAGGATTCAATCAGTATAGAGATCTTAAAATTATCCTTTCAGAGTTTATTCTTTGGAGTCCTGAAGATCAGATTGCTGCGCTTATAACTTTGTTTAAAATTCCATGTATAGATGTAGAAAGATTTGGCCTATCTGGCTCAGCTGAGTAAACAGAACGACACAAAATGCACAGTTAACTTGTGTGGGAGCTTTAGGTTTTGTCTGGGAAGAAATGGAAAAAAAAGTAGAAAGGATCAAGGAAGTGAAACTTGCAGCCCCCTTATCAATTACACCACTGTATGTAAAAAAGCAAGCTGTTCCTTTGTATTTAAATTGGAGCTAAACCTACTCCTGCTTATGTCCTTAACCAATTTAATATTTTAATTAAAAATAAGTTGGAATTGTTGTAGAACTCCATGCTCATTTACTCCAAGGTTTTAAAGATTAACTGAAAAATCTGTGAAGAAAATCTTGTGGTGTAATACTTTGCATAACTGTGATTGAATTGATTATATTTGATGGTATCTGTCTAAAACACAGGAAAAAAGGTGTGATCGATTGAAATATAATTAATTTAAATATGGAAATTAGTCCTTTATGTGACATACCGTATGTGTGACGTTTGCTGCAAGCTTGATAATATAAGGCGGTTTTGTGTAAAATTAACCCAATTTTTATTGCTTTTATTAAAAAGATCAGTGCCTGTGATGATGTTCAGGCTATAAAAATTTAATAAACTAAGAACAGGTAAAATCGAAGTGCCAGATGGCTATGCAGCTGATATTCCTCAAGTTGCTTGAGGAGTATGTGCTTTTCTTTAAAAGAGATTATTCATCTAAAAGCCAATTACCTCCATAAATCTAACCTAGGGAAAAGCTGGGCTTTGGAGGGGGAGGTGGTGGCTGATTTGGGGGGTGACTGGGTGCTATGGAATTACTTGCATTTTTGATGACTATACCAAGAGGTTACTCTAGTCCTAGAGAGACATTACACTGATAGTCTTAGAATGTTGCTGTGAAACTCCTAAAAGTTCTGTGCCTTATCTCCATAAATGTATGAGAATAGTTATGAAGGATGTTGAACCTGAAGGCAGATGAAATGAACTGAACATGTGGGAATTGTTGGCATTCAAGACAAATTCATTTGACATGCATATTTTGAGTAAATGGAAGGAATGTTACAATATCAAAAATGACTTTGCTTTGCTGTAAAAATTCAGCCTCTATCAAAGATGTTTTTAGGGCTTTGGGAAGGAATTTCCATTTTAGGAAAAGGTTTTGAGAGTTTTTCATTCTTCTGGGATTGTAATCCTTACTGACTGAAGATTTTATTACAGCATGGGAACTTATGCTGCTCTTCTAAAGAACTTAGAACCAGTATTTTTCCCAAGTTTTTTTTTTTGAAATGTGTGAATAAATCATAGTTGTTTGTGGCTTGCGTATTTTTTTGGCCCCAGTAATCAAGGTCTTTCCTGTATTCATCATTTGTTGAAGAGTATCCTTATATCCCTCACAGCCAGTCACAATCACCAATAACTACAAAACATTTGTCATTAAAAGACTGTAGTCTGCCTTGCTTATAAATTTACTAAAATGAGGGGTGGTAATCCAAGTAAATTTAAAATTATCAGATATGAAGAATTAATAATACTAAATCCTGAAATCCACATATTACCCATTTACTGTTTTCATGCCCAGTAATGCATCCCTGGGAACTCTTAATAGAGGACAGAAAGTAAAATCTCTGATGTGTAGAATCCCTATTTCTTTGTGATTCTGTCTAGTGGTATAAAGCAAGCAAAATTTTCCCCCAACTTAAATACGTAATAATCATTTTAATCTGGAAAATGCGTGTGTTCCCTGTAATACAAAGGAATTATTTGCTTAAAAAAAAAAAAAAGGTGAGGAGCTATCTCAGAGTGTGAAGGCATCACAGCTTGTACTTGGTAGTGAGTAAAATTTAAAATTTATCAGTAACAAACATAGCTTTGTGAGTGCTTCTTTTAATCTGTTTAAGCAATAAAGCGTAATAGGAAGTGAATTACGGCATAATGGCTTACAAGCATTATTAAAATTGAGAATTGAGTGGTACTGTGTAAAATTAGTATGAATCATTGCCTGGTCTCTCTTCCTGCCCTGAGCCCCCCCCCCAATGTGATTGTAAGCTGCTATTTTTAGAACCATTTTCATTCCTTCATAAACTCTTAACATGGGACTTTCCTATTAAAAGGGGTGACTGGCAGAAAAGGAGTAATCAGTTTAATTACTCATTTCCCTAATGCTCCTCTCCTTCCATCTCCTTCCACCTCCTGGAAGAAAAAGGAGCGAGTGCTCTTACAGCATATGTGCCAGACGATTCTTACTGACAGTGGCCTCATCCCTTGGCATTTGCCCACTGAACACAGGAGCAGTCAATCATCTTTATGTCCAAGTTCTAATGTACTGCACGTTTTCAAAACAAAAATTAAATTAAAAACTTCTTGTATCAGTTGGCTCTGCAAAAAGAACAGTGGATCAGTATTCATATCTCCTTTTCCTTGTATTTGATTTCACATTTCACATTATCTGAGCATTGTATTATAGTAAAAAAGCAAACCTCCAAATTTGGTAGTTTTCATCTCTATTTTGGGAGTGGATAGGTCTCTTGTTATTTTTAAGTTACTCTTCTGAAATTGTTCTGACTTCCCTGATTGCAGTGTGGAATGGGGTTGCTAATAGAAGTACAGAGAATTGTTTCTTTTCAATTTGGTGTCAGTTGCTATCCTAAAACTTATTAAAAGTTGTCTGAGTATCTCATAAAGAACTGAAGGAACAAATGTTAAGATGACTTTCACATAGTACATTTGAAATATTTTGAATATAATATAATATAATATATAATTGAATATAATATAATATAAATATTTTGAATATTTCAAATGTGTCTGTAAACTATAATTTTAAAAACATATCCATTAAAACAAGTTATATGAACTTCAGTAACAGCAAGCAAAGGTGTTTTCTTGAGAAGAACTTATTTGTAAACTATCTAGGTAGTGCAATAAAATGTAAAGGAAAAGATGCAAAACTGAAGAAAATTTCAAAATTTGTATTTCCTCACAATTTTTGTTCTGTCACCCCACATTTGGTTTGGGCATCGAACTCATGTCCTTAACAAGCGATGTAGCCCTAGGTAAAAAGTGAATGGGCTTTGGAAAGTACCATCCATAGTGATTATATTTTCCAAACCTCCTACCAATCCACAGAAGCAAAGAGACACTGAACTGTTTTCATTTGGAAATTTTGTTGCTTTATAAGACATTAGGAGATTTTTATTTACCTAAACATTTCCATGTTGTCAGTGGGGAAATTGACAAATCGTTTGCAGTATATTGCTCGTATTTTGCTGTAAGGAACTGAGGAAATTTGGCTGTTATGAGTTTTCAAGAGGCAATATTGTGGGTTATGGGAAACTTACCTAAGATGGGCTTTGCAAGACCTATCTAGTTGTGTTTATATATTTTTAATATGTTTTTCTTTGTACATTGTAGTAAGCAATGAGAATACACCTAGTTCATTGTAGGCAGATCAGTTAAACACCACTGATTTGCAGGTTAACTCAGTGTTTTTCTTTTTATTTTGCATTTTTTTGTGAGCAAGTTTCTAATATACAATGGGATTACGTTTTTTTAGTGGTCACTAATATAAACTTGTGTTACTTTGCTGTAGGTGCTTTGGGGAAGAGAACACGATTTCAGGAAAAATATGTAGCACAGCTGATAGTGGATGTCCAAAGAACAGATGAATTCCTCCTTCCTCATAGTGAACTAAGTCCAGCACCTACTCCTCTAGAAAACTTAACAATGGTATGTATTTGAGAGAAGATGTTTTTTAATTTCTTAAAATCTACTTGGGATTTTTAATTAATTGAAATACTTTTAAGCTTTTCTTTGGTGTTTGCATGCAGAAAGTGTGTGGTACCTAGATGACACTTAAGCAAAAGAAGTCAACAATAACTTTCCGCTTCCAAACTCTAATCTACTATGTCTACTAATTCTGAAAAATAGAAATGTGGCACTAGGAATGATTTTAGTGTTTCTATTATCTAATCTTGTAATCTTTAAGGAGGGAGTTGAATTTTATGCAGATCTGAGTAACAGTTAAACAACTCCATCGTAAGCTACTCAGACTATTAAGAAGTTAGTCTTTCTGTTATCACAGTCTACTATTTAAAAAATAAATAAATACCTTTTATTTGTGTGTTTTGTACATGAGAAATTCAAAAACACGGTATTGGTAGAACCATGTCCTTCTTTGAGGAAAAACAGAGGTATTTCAAGTTCAAACATGTTATTAACCTTGAGTGGGTGTCCTGTCACAGGTATTAAACCAGACTTGGTGAAGTAGACTGCTAAATCCATTTTTTTTTTTCCGTTTTCTATCGTGGCTTTATTGATAACTAAGTATTAAAATACAACTTCTTAATGTCATTTGTCAACTAAATGTTTTTTTTTGTTTTTTAACAATGGATTCTAGTTTTTCTTTTGCAAGGTCTGGTCTCAAATTTGTCATCTCTGGGTGTATCTTGAAGCTCTTTTAGGCAAAATTGGAGTTAATGCTGTTTTCCATTTGCCAAAAGCTACTGGCAACAGTGTTGATTGTCCAAGTTTAGGCCCGATTGTCGATGCATCTTGTAGACTTTAGAAGACTACTCATGAAAGTTGTATGGAGGATAAGTCTTGAGAGTTGTTGAGAATCTTCACAAATGATGCATGTGGAAAGCTAGAAGGCCTGTGATCTTGTAGAAAAGTAGTTATAGGGAAATTTGATTCCCATTTTCAGTGTGGCTATGTAACATCTACCATTTGCAGATAAAGTAAAATATTCTCTTTCTATGAAAATAGGATGAGAGGAAAACTTCTGAAGAGATTTATAAAAGCTGTGAGTTTGTGTAAAGGCCAAGCTGAGGCTGGTCAAAATTTCTGATTTTCATCTCCATTCATGGAGTGCTTAGTTCTAAATTTCTTCCCTTGTTATTTGTTCAGGAAGATGACTGAACAAGTTATTTTGCAATTAAATAGTCAGTAATTGTACTCCATTAAAAATAAAACCATTATAGCAATGTGACCAGTTATTAGACTGTTAGCTGGGTTGATGGTGGGCCAAGAGCTACCTATTTTCCTCTGGTGCTGAGCAGATACAATATCTCAGATTGTACTAAAAAGAAAACTATGTGCATTGCATTGAAGTTTGTAAATTCTAAGCTTTGCTCACAGGTCAACTTTCTCCAGAATCATTAAATGATCCACCAGTGCGCACTTGGTTAAACTGACAGTATTCCTTAGAAAGGAAAACCTCAGGCTTGAAGTGATACATAAGGACTTTTGATACAAAATGGTGTGCTTAAAAAACAAAACAAAACAAAAAAAAAAGGAAAGAAAAAAGCCCCAACGCCAAAAGCATTTGATTAGTTGTAATCTTATCATTTTCTGATGTTTGCATTACCTTTTTCAAACGATATTTTTTCACATTGCGAAGGCATAAATTTCTTTGAAACTGTGTCTAGTTTAAAATGTATGTTTTTCCTCCAACAGAACTGTGATTTAAACGATGACACAGTGCTTAATGAGATAAAATTAGCAGACGCTGATCAGTACCAGATACCTGATTTGTGTGCAGAAGAGCTGGCTGTAATCCTTGGAATTTGGTATGTTACTACTTAATTTCATAAAAAACAAACAAAACTCATACTATTCTTGCAGTAAGGAAATAATAAAGTAGTGGTTGATGGGAGTTTCTTTTCCTTACTTATGTGATCTGGCTTAAAAAAAAAATATCACATTATACTTGAATTAAAATTTCAGTTTCCTCAAGGTGAACATTAATGTCCAGAACAGATTTTCAGAAATGTTTCATTAATGGCTGTATCATTTTTTTTTTTATCCTTGAGAAAGCATCTTTTTCATTGTGTCTCAGTTTAATCATCTTTTAAATGTCAAGTGACAATTAGACATATTGCGATCATACTTTGGCAAATTTTCAAAATATATGTCAGTCTGCATTGGTCAGCTTCTTAGGACAATCATCTGTATCTTTCAAGGAAAACTCTTCCCCTCTATTCATTGCAGTGGGAATACTTCAGGCTATTTCTCCCCTTCTTGTGTAAAGTGAAGTGAGTCATTAGTAGAGAGAAAGTTGTTTCCTTTTGTACGCCCATTTCTGACTACAGCTTTTTTGAAGGCCCAGACACTTGCTTGGTTTGACACTTGCTATAGTTTAAGTTAAATGTGAAGTTGCATGTCTCTGGTTTCAGCCTACCCACTAGTCGGAAATCCACGAGTAGAGCATGTAGCATGACTTTATATTTTCTTAATTTCCAAAGACTTGAACTTGCTTTCTTTTCAAGGCCACATCTAGATGCAATTCAGGGACAAAGGAGAGGAGTGAACAGTGGGATGATAAATATCCTTGATCCCCATCTTTTATAGCCTTTAACTCTGATCCCTGTCTCTTGTCCTCCACTTCATGCAAGACATTTTCATGTACACCTCATTTTCTAACACAGTATTATCTTTTATTCAGACCAGAGTATCCTTCCACCCTCCAGAATGAAAATTTTATTCTGTATTGGTCTTCTTGTTAAAGGGTAGAATTTGACCCTGGCTGGCAGCACAGTAGATTTCTTGACCACAGCATGTTACTTTGTAATCACCCCTATCATGCTGTAAATAGTAGCTAGAAACTATCTTGACTGCTGGTTGTGTGTGTATGTTTTAAGCCAAGTGGCACGTAATTTAGGTAGGACTCAAAGCAAAAACCTTGTTTAAGAAAGAAGAACAGCCTCCAGTTTTTTTTCAGTGTTGCTTTTCTGTATATATGGTAATTGCCACTGAGTGGTATTCAGTGGTTGGGATAATATTAAATGTCTGAAGCTATTTCAGTCATAGATAGGGTCTAGATTTGATAGCCAGCCATGCTCCGGAAATGTTAGAACACATTTATTCCTACATTTATCTGTATTTGTGCAGTGAATCTGAAGGAAGCATAAACAACAGAGATTAAAGGCCTGAATCCTATACGGCTAAAGTTAGGTAAGATGGATCGTGTACTTCATGATATATCAGATTCCAGTCTTCCTTGCACTTTATAGTGAGATCATGCTTTGTAGGTTGTATCAGAAGTGCAAGGCAAGAGCAGGTAAACAACTGCTTTTATCTGTTTTGATAAGAGAGCTTTCACTCTTCCAAGTTGTTGAGTTGGAAGAGATTATGTAAAAGTAACTGTGGAAGGCCGGGGCTTACACACATTGTTCTATGAAAGTAAAAGATGTAAAATAAAATCTTGGACAGCATTTATTGGTGGCAAAGGCTTTTCTGTTATATTGTTTTTGGCAGTCTGACCCATCTTCACAGACGTATCATCTAAGTGCAAATTTTTATTTTTTATTTTTTATTTTTGAATAAACCTATTACAGGTGCCAGACAGTATAATGATCTCACCATGGTTATTTTATGGCTGTTTAAAATCATTGCCACAAAGTATATTGCTGTGCACCAGTACACACAGCTGTGTGAAGAGATTTCGCTTGGGAAATGAACTTCCTGTCTTGCTCTTCGGAATACTCAGATTAAAAAGTCAATTGAGAATCTTTTGTAAAACTTTGAAAATGCCTGTAAAGTGATAAATTTGTTGGGTTTGGATCTTTTTCATTAACAAAGTTAACACAGCTGGGGAAACTGCATAGAAATACAGCAAATAATCATAAAAATACATGTGTAAATTCTTGACCTATCTGTTCTTCACCTGTCTCACACTAATTAACTATAGTTTAAGTAGATACTGAAGAAATCTGAATTTGCATTGTCTGTGTACTTGCAAAGAGGTAATGCATCAGGAAACATAAACAAGCCAAAACTCAGCAGTTGTCACTATCCATCTAACTCAGTACTGTCTTCAAGAGTGGCTTTAAGAAGATGCTTAAGGGTGGGTAAGTGTTGTTGCCTCTAAATGGTGATTTTGTGAGCCTAATCTGGCTTGTTTGCATAGCAGCCCTCAGTGGATCTCTTAAATGCTCATAATCTTACTTTGAGTCCCTGCAAATTTTTTTACATCTGAAACATCCTTTGGCAAAGGCCTCTGTCTACATATTTCATGTCAACTGCTCAAAAAAATAAACCCGACAACCCTTCCAGTTTTGTTTCTCAATAACTTCTTTTACCGACTTACCTCTTCTTGGGAGAGACCATGATGTCAAGAGTTGGACTTGATGATCCTTAAGGGTCCCTTCCAACTCAGGATATTCTATGATTCTATGATCTGTCAGTCCCTAGCCACCCTCTGTTTTGCTAACAGGTTTGAGAACCTATGCGATGTACCTCCTTGGTGCTAATCCTAGCCTAATCAGTCAGTCATTTTGCGGAAGTTATGTTTTTGTCTATAAGACTTAAAACATCATAATTTGCTGTCATGAAATAACGATTGTTCTTGATGTCTGTTCCTGAACCTTTTCCAGTACTGAATTACTGCTTCTGAAATGAAAGCTCCAAAATAGAACATACTATTCTTGGGTGGACAAAGGCTTTACACCATATTTTATGTGGGTTTGTTATTGATAGTGTACTTCATGTAATATATCATACTGAATTCTCTATTCCTTTCTTCATTCCTTACATTTTCTATTTGCCTTTTTAACTGCTGTCTGGTACTGGACTAATGTTTACACGCAGCTGCAATGCTAAAGAGGTGCTGAACAGAAATTATCAGAGCCTATCAGTTTATGTGATGCTAGGACTGGTTTTCCCACTGTGCATCACTTGGCATTTTTATTTTACTACCTTTTTGCTCCATCCTGTAAGATCTTTTTGCAGCTCCTCACAGCCTATTCACATCTTTCCTTCATCAAAAAATGTCATATCATTTGTGAGTTTTCTCACCTCATACATTCTCCTGTTCCAATTTGTTTATGAATATTATAATACACATGACAGCACAGAGCTTATGCAAGATTCCACTGGTGATGTTATCTATTGATATGGCTGACCATTTGTGGTCATTAGTGACTTCTCTTCGTATTGTTATGAAGAGATACCTGATCACAGATCCTACAGCCAGCAGATCCTAAATCCCACTCTGATTTCAGATCCAGAAGTTGTCTGGAGTGAACTACTTAACCTGTCCTTGAAATCAAAACAAATACAGGTAGTATACAAGTGAAATATTTGGAAATTACATTGACAGGAGCTGTCAGAGTTGTTATAAATGCTCAAAGCTACATTTCTACTCTAGATACACATTAAGATTTAAAATACAGCTTTAAATTTGATTTGGTATGGTAAATCATTAGAACAATTTCATTTTTCTCCTGTGTCTTTCAAGGTTTGCTTTATTGTACTTTTGTATCTTAAAACATTGTACATGGATGTGGCAGAAATGGAAATTAGAGACCTCTTTTATCACTAGTTTTGAGCTGGAAGGTCTGCATCTATATGCTTAGAGCTGTGACAAAAATCTGAAATCTGTCCTAGAACAGGGAGAGGATTAATCCTTTCTTCTTGAATCAATGTATTTTTAGGCTATAGAAAAAGAAGTTCCAATTTTGTCGAAATGTAGCTGTACCTTGGCTTACCCATGTGATTCAAAAGCTGCAGTCATGTCATTTAACATTCTGGTTGCCTAGCTGCTGCAGTGCTCTTGTTACATTTGAAGTTTTCTTGCAGCTGTTTTTTTAACCTTTTCTTTTTCCTTTTTTGCCATTGAGAGGGAAACTTGCTGCTAATTTTCACCTGAAGTCATGTTTATATTAGTGACTAATGGTTAGTGATTTTAGTTGACTACCTTGTGTTCTAAGTTAAGCTGATTATTTCTGCTAGCAGCTGAGTTTATACAAGGACAGAAGTAACTAAAGCAGAACAATTCTGTATTACTTTGCTATTTCCATAAAGAAAATTCTGAAGGAAAGGAAAAATGGTATGTGACAGATTTGTTCCCTAGCAGTGTTGTCTAAAATATTCAAAATAAAAATCAATAACATATCTATCTTATGTGGGAGAAGGGGAAAAATGTGTTACTGTAATAGCTAACGTACAGGGGGTTGACAAGGTCTGCTATTCTAAGCCCTTTCTCATCGCTGTTCTACCAAAAGCACGATTTCTGTGAGGCCACACTCAGTTTGCTGAAGCTGCCAGATGTTATGACACATCAGCAGAAGGTACGTGAAGAGGGAGTGGAACCTCCGTCGTGGGAGGTCTGAAGTTGGTATGCATACATAGGTATGCAGAGCAGGAAGATGAGTTGGAAGATCTCTCAGGCTTCCTTCTGCTGTATAAACTGTTGTTTTTCAACTACTCTGGTCATTTTCTCCTCTACAGATGGAAAGATGAGCAAATCTTTCTCAAAAAAATCCTTACGAGTAATGCCCATTCTCTCTCACCTCCTAACCCACCCAATATGCTTTATTAGGTGCCTGTGTTGTTACTGGATAACTGTTTAGCTGATTGATCAGAGGGTTATTGCTATTACTTAGAAAAAGGGTAAAAAAAAAAAAGAAAAACCTTCAACCTTAAACGACTACAGTTAGATAATTTCAGTTTGGGTTTGAGCAACCTATTCTTTTGGCTCACGTTGCAGTGAGTAGTTATAGTAAGCCTGGTATCCTTCTAGATTCTCTATTATATACCTTATATAACGATTTTAAATGTCACTATTTTAATAAAATGGGAGAGTAGCTCCCATGTGCCATTTAGGTCCTTGGTAGCTCATTTAAAAAAAAAAAAAAAAAAAAGAAATTAGAAAATGGGGTGTGTGGTTCTGTTTACTTTGGTAGGCTTGTTTTGTCTCCCAGTTGAAATTTAGAGGAATTTAGAAGAAAACATCAAGAAAAGCACATCTGAACAATAGATCTCAAGCTGCAAAGGAAGAGGGGAACAAGGATTTTATCTTCTAATAGAAATAGGAAATTGAATCTCAGAGGGGAGTGTAATTATGCTTTTGCTGTGTCTCAGCATACCTGTATTTGGCTGCAGTCCTTTGAACAAATGCCATTTACTTTGTTGGAGTGGAATTTATTTCAGTCACATCCCTTAATTTCCTGAATGTTGCATCTGTACTCATTCCTAGGCTGCTCTAGTCTGATGAATATTAGTGGTTCCTAAAGAATGGCTGTTTCAGAAATGCTGAAGCAGCGATCTAGAGAGAACTTTCTTTTCTTATATATTTTCCTTGGTCTTCCACTTAATGGAGGTGGAATGTGCAAGAAACCTATGCCATCAGGAAGCAGTCTTGGCTCTGTGCTACACAAATGATTATTTTTGTTTCCATGGGCATGTAAAGGTAAAGAGACGAGTGCTTGAATGGCATCAATTATTTTCCTATCTTGAGAGCTTCGCTCTTTCTCTTAGAATTATTTTATTATGGCTTAATACTTCCTCATTTATTCTTTTTTTTAGGAGAAAAAACAAAACACATCAGGCACTCTGGCCTTTTTGCAGTTTATGTATAGTCTTTCGAAGTATACTCAAGTTTGAACACCTGGTAAACTCATTAGACAGTAATGGTAACTATATAATACGTATAAAAACTAACACTATAGTGAGAGTGAAGTTAGGATCAGGTGAAATGTTTTCTCCAAAGTAAAATATGTAAAAGGAACGTAATTTCTATCTGTGACCCATCATCACAATTAACAAACTTTTTGCAATTCTTTCTTATGAAATCAAGCCTGTTGTAGAGTTTAAGGAACAGTGATGATTTTAAGCATACATACGTAGCTATTATATATGTTTTGTGATAATCCTTGTTCTGTAGTATGATTTAAGATTTATTATCGCTTGATATCTGTTACTTTCACAAGGAACTCAAATTGTAACCTGGCTGATGTTTCTGCCAGTTGCAGGTACGTGTATCTCTTATGGTACATTTTTAAGTGTTGGAGGAATGCTGTCTAAGGAGACCATCCACCCATATAGAGTTGCAAACCCCATTTATTTTTCATCTAGACAGTAATGTTCAACTACAAACAAAGTAACTTTATATCTCATCTCTGTATTCTTCTGGTTTTTACCCCTTTGTGCACCACAAGTTAGTGGTAACGTCACTTAGTTGAGAGATGGACTCCTGTGGTTAATATTGCTTGAGTGACTAGAAAGAGGGTGTTTGAGATTACCCTCCAGCACTTTTTCAGCATTAATGTGTTTTTGCTTTGCAGAATCTGTGTTCAATTAGTCATAGAATTTTAACTGAAAACAGATCTCTGTAAAAAGAGGGAATGGATTTAAAACTGTTTAGGATGCATAAAATTTAACCCCATAAGCACGAATGCAATAAGACATTTCAGGTTAGAATGGGAAAGACACTATGAAATGTTTGTCCCATGAAAAGGTTCTCTTTTTCTGTGACTTCTCCTAGGCCTTGGCCACTTTCTGCACGTATGCAATACCATTTGTAATTGTAGCATTCTTCCAGAACATCCTTTAGATTTCTGCAAATTTGAGAAATTTATTCTACATAGTTGTATACTGAAAACTAAACAAGCATTATTTTATATACTTTTTTTTTCTTTACAGTATAGACTTCCAAAAGAACAATCCAATACACAAGTTAACTGAAGAGGAACTTCTGGCTTTTACTTCAGTAAGTAACCTATCTGGACTGTTTTTACTAAACATTTCAATTTTAATATTTAGTAAAGTACCAAGCAGTAATTTGCCCATCACATTAATCTTGAAACTGTAAAACAAATTGTTTTAATGTTCAGTTGTTTCATTATTTTTTTTTCTGATTTTAATAAACTAAGTTGAAGCTTTATCCCATTTTGAATCATCCTCATGTGGGATAAGCTTGACATCTAAAACTTAATCTCACCTGAAAGCACGTACTAAACATTCTTGATTAAGTTTTTATTAACTGTATGAACGACTGTAATGTTAAAGCATACATCTTTACAACAAGCTCTTCTATGGCACTGGTGTTCAAAGTGCTCTTCTTTTAACAGTGTTTTGTAAGGGGACTTCAAAAGAAACTGCAATTTTCTTCTATCAGATCTGTTCAGTTTAAGTATCAGGTGTTCCACATAGACATGTTTCTTCCCAGCCCAGTGGATAATTCGTCTTCTTGCTGCAGAACAAATCTGTAGCTTCCAAAGCAGCCTTCAAAATTCTAACTTCCCTATTTCTTCAAAGTATTTTTTTAACCAAGACAAAATACAGCTTGCCCCAGCCTCAGTGCCTTCTGTTTTTTTTGTTTGTTTGTTTTTGTTTTTGTTTTTCAACACTAGATTACTTGAGGGAAGAAGAGAAAAAGGAAAGTGATTACGCTGTCATTTGTACTTGCTTTGCAGCGTTAGGCTTCAGCTTCGGCGCAGTACAGAGTGTTTTACTCTCCTTCACAAGCTTGCAGCCTTATACTCATTTTTCATAGCAGTGCTATCTGGAAGAGTAAATTCTTGTTAGAATTTGCGGATAGGATCTCAACAAAAATCCTGCAGATTTCAAGTTAGATAAAATTGTATCGCTTGCACATATGTGAAAGGATTACAGACAGGAGGGTTAACCATGGTAATGTTTTTCTGGTCAAAAATGAAGTTCTGCCTGGAAAATCCTAATGTTTTTATTAGAATGAATGTGAAGTAGGTCGGTTTTAAAATCATGCTTGTTTAGGACCCCATGATACTGCAGTACACATAAGATCTGAATGGGGAAACTGAGTCAATCACTGTAAAACAATTTGTTATGTGTAATCTCTTTATTTTTTCTGCAATGACTATAGTGCTTTCTGACTATATCCTCATACTTGCTGAAATGTTTTGGTTTTGCAATACAGTTCTGTTTTGTTTTTTTAGAAAGGTAAGAATAGAGAGCAGGAAAATTAAGCCCATGTAGAACAGGTAGTAGGAACGAAGAAAACAGGTTAACCTAATATTGCAAATTTTTGAAAAAATTGTGAAACTTAAGGTATATTTTTTTCAAAAATAAGGTTAGTCAGATGTATGCATTTTCCAGATGTGTGTTATAATTTTGTTCTAACAAACCCGGCCAGTTTGTGTTTAAATAATATGTTTTTAATTGAGGGCCATCTGTGAAAACTCGGAATGTTACTTCTCACATTTTATTTCCTGTCAAACTCCCTAGGGTTTTTATATACTCCCTGCTTCGGTCTTCCTACTACCTCTTAGTCCACCCACTAATTCTTGGATGGAAAAGTGGTCCTGACATATCCGAATCTTGAATTAACTTCTTCACATATTTTATCCTTTTAATAGTAAGTGGAGTGGTATTGTGGTAACAGAACATCTTTAATGAGATTGCTCCTATTCTCATAATGTTACGTGTTCCAGAATAATGAAATTTATAGTGAGGTTTACTTGTTTTAACACTTGGATTTGCAAACATTTAAACGCTCTTTAGGTTTTACAGCAGAGGGGAAAAGTCATGGTAGCACATATACAAGGTAAGAAGGGTAATCAGCTTTACTCAGATCTTGTATTTGACATTGCTTGAGGCACCATATTACCTGATACCTGAGATATAAGAGATTTGTTGGGAGAATTTGCCAAAATAAGAAAATTAAACTGCATTTTTCTGCCATCTAGTGGCGGATTACTCAAAAATCACGAGAGATGATGAACTTGCTCCTTAAATACTTCCTGCAGTTGGGGAGTAGATCTCCAGAGATGTATAACTGAGAGATATGGTTAGGCTTTTTTATCACTTTGTACTCTGAGCAGGCAGAAAAAAAATAAAGAAAAAAAGAAAAACATCCAGAAGGTTCTATAGTAATTAATGAACAGGAATATAGATCTCTTTAATAGTGCAGAGTTTAGTGTACAGCAGTGACTTAAAGATATAGCTGGTAACCTAACATTTAGAGTAAATAATACGTTTCAATATTGGATTAATGTTCTTTTAAACTGTAATTAAAGTTTCCTATTTAATTGTCTGTAGTGACACAATTCAATCTTACTGTTACTCTCACGTTTGATCTGGATTTGTGCTCCCAAAAGACAAATAAGAAGTGCAAATTTTAACACTACAATGCCAAATCTTTCCTTGACACTGAAAACAGAAATCAGATACGAGCCTTTATAAGTTCTTTTTAATAAAGAAAGAACTGTAGCATTTACACTTCAGCCAGGAATTGTGGGCAGTAGAATTTCATGATGAAATCTGAGCTATTCTGTGTCTTAGCTCCATCCGAGCCATTGAGGCAAGCAAACAGATTGCTGTGCCCTGGCAGTGGGAATGTTGTATATGAATGTTAGCATGACCTTGATTCTTAGAGTCTCTGCCAGCTGAATATGGAAGTGGCACTGCAAAATTTATTGCTTGTACTTAAAGTATTTTTCTAAGCTTTAGTACTACCTAGTGATACAGACAATGAGCCCTATATCAGTGCTGCTCACGGTAATTTCTTTAGCATCATTTAAACTACTATGTGTGTGTGTGCGTGTGTGAGCAGGCATCTTCTCAGCCTACATGTGGATTCCTAAATCTGCAGGCTGGTTAGATGGTTGTCATGCATTCATCTGATATCTGCTGAAATTTATCTTTCCTGAAGAAAGGAGGGCATTTCAAGATATCCTAGCATTCTTGAGAAATTTTAAGGCACTTGTCACAGTTCAGTGGATCATCAAGAGACCCTCTTCCTTTGGATACTGCAAAACAAATGCATGTGACCTGCAGGTTCTTTCTAGCAGAGAGATTTAAGGTCCAGGTAGTATGAGAGGGAAAGGATGATATAAGCGAATTCCAGTAGATGATATGGTCCTGCCTCATACTAAGTGTAGTTTGGCAAGCAGGCATTCTGAACTCCCATTTATATCTATACAAGTTGAAAATGACTAGGTCCTTAAGCTATATATGTATTTTAAACCACATAGCATGTAATCTTAAAAACAGCGCTATTAAACTGTTTGGTTATTGCAGTCAAGTACAAAAGGATGATATTGCTATTTGTTCAGTGAAGTGACTTGGGAGTAGTTGCCATTGTCATAAAAATACTAACATTTCTAACTAAGAATTACTCTTAGAATTGCTAACTTCTGCAGCAGGGCATGGAGGTGCACAAAATCCTGTTTACTTCTATATGTAAGCTCACTGGCTGGGCTAGTTCCTCTCAGATAAATAATTTGGACTTCAGTGCTTGAGGTGTTCCAGTCAAATATTTTCACCAGTCATCAGCATAATATATCAGCTTTTAAGCTGTTAACCTGTATCTGAAATCAGAAATATTTTCTTCTGCTTATATATAAATTGTTGATTTATCTTTCCAGAAGAAATTTATCTCATATACATAAAAATAAACAAAAATAAATGTTTGTTTTTAGAGGAAATTATTATTCTCATGCATAAGAATTTATGGCAACAGTTATAATGGTTTGTGCTCTATTAAGAAAAAGCACTTGGGCTCCCAAGAAAGCTGAGATTATGTTTAGAGATCAGATAACACACAAATTGATTCAGAGGCATAGTTATGCATATTATATTTGGCAAACTTTCTGATTTAGCTTACTGAATATTGCATTATAAAGCCATTTTCAGGAGAGGAAAAAAGAAACAGTAACCCAATATTGAAACCCAGTGCTTCTCTGTTAGAATTACTGGTGGTTTTCTCATAATAAACCTTTTTCTCCAGAGCGCTCTATATAGGAAATAGGAAGTGTCTGATGCAAGGAATCCAAAAACTAACTCAGTATTGTTTTCACATGTAGGTTTTGTAGCTTAGTTTACTCCCAGAACCCCAGGTTCTGGGAAGGAGTAACTACTAGCTGGCATTGCATTTTCTTCTTTCAAAAGCAAAAAAAAAAAAAAAAGTTTAAAAACAACACCTAATATTTAAGATTATACTCTGCAATAGAAGTTCTTACAGCCTTCTAGAAAGCTTATACCATAGCTTACAGTTTACATACTAGAGAGTCAATTTAGTGTTTCATCATCTGATACAGTACTCCTCCAGCAGAATATCCAGGATTAAGGAGCTACAGCTGGTCCTTAACATTACCCCTGCCATCTGTCCTGGCCTTTACTTTGTCCAGGGGAGATGAGATGTGTGGTAAATGTGGTGTGCACCTAGCCTAGTGTAGGAGAATGTTGTGTGTTTTTTTTCTCTTAGTGGGTTATGATCATACGACTTGGAGTGGTAGCAGCAGTATTAAACTGTGGGAGACAGAGGAGGAAAAGCAATGAAAGGCTGGGGACCAGAAGCCTCTTGCATTGTGATTCTCACATCTTAGCCCCTTATTTTTATTCTTTCTACAAGATGAGAAGCGAAAGAAAAGGTATCATGGCAAACTTAGCTGTGTTGGTTTATTATCCTCTTGATTTCTGTCATTGATGGAGAGGAGAGCAGTTGGTTTCTTTCTTACGTGATGAAAACCTGGGCAAAGGAAGTTCTGACAGCTCTTCTGTCTATCAGCATTTTTTGCAGGTGAGGATATCTTTCTTACACTATTTTTTTTTCCTCTTTAAGAATAACAGCTTTTATTCTGTTCACAGTACATAAATATTTCACCTTCTTCTAACAAAAATACCTGATCATTCTAAAGTTGTTCTGATAATGCCATGAAGAATAGCAAGGTCTGATTAATGACCTAGAGAATGTGGAGGAGACTGTCAAAATCCAAGGAATACTATGTATTCCAAAGATGGAGCAGATAGGAAGGAATACATCACTTCCTTTGTTTTTCCAGTGTGTTGAATTACTAATTCCATAAAAGACTTCCTTTTTTGCCGGGGAAATTTGAGAACAGTTGTACAGATTTTTTTTTCAAGGTGGGCATTTGAGTGTAGTAGAAACTGATGGTTGTGTATAGTGCGTTTGAAAATCACAGCAAAGAATCATAGTGTGCATTTCATTGAGTGTGTGTGTATGTATATGAATTACTTCTGCCCTTCACTAAGAAGGGGTTTGAGGAAGAGAGGGAGGGTGAAAATGGGAATGCTTTGTTTCTGTCATCTTTTGTATTGCGCTTGTGGTATTAATGTGGAACTAGGGAGCAATCAAATCACAGCACATGATATTTTTAATGTTAAGTCTTCCTATTAAAATCTCTGTAAAACTAACATGCCAATTTGGTTTCTAAAGAGCAGTTGTTTATATAGCTTAAATAAAAGCAGTGCATTTTTCTCTGCTGAGAAAATGGCTGCAGTTTTCTTTGTTTTATAACCAGCAAGAGTATTGAAAAGCTCATTAAGATTACCATGCGTCTCTACTGCTGTAACTTTTGTGGCTTTATAAAAAGTTTCTTTCACTTCTTTTCTAAGCAGTGCTGCCCGTTCTGAATAGCCTCTGCTGGTTACAAGATTATTATGCTGCAAAGACTTTCTCTCCGAAAAGCCCTGCTAATAGCACTAGTAAGACTTATTTTTCTTTAGGTTAATGAATTAAAAGCTATTTTGTCCTTTCTTTCTTCCTTTTTTTTTTTTTTTTTTTTTTTCTAAGCACTCTTACTGAAAAGCCTGAATCCTTTTCCAGGAATGTCAGCATCCAAACACTGCTGGTAATTTAATGCATGTATGTTTTCTGGTCCATCACGCATTAGAGGAAAATCAGATGGAGCATAGCAAAAGGGAAGCTTCCTCTTTCCACAGAAGCATCATGTGCAAAGGCTCAACTAGATTTATTGGATGCTGAGTCACCAAGTGTCTTGTACTTAGGTTTACAACGTATCGTGAATAGGAAATTAACCTAGTGTTACCAGTTATTTTTGCTGCTGTTCCGTTGTGTGTGTGTGTTTAGATGTTTTAGGGTACATTAACTGGATGCTGCAATACATGTGTTGCAGGGCAGGGGGGAAGCTTGCATTCCATTCCAAAACTGGGATTAAGTAACAGTCTGTTTGAAGTTGTTTTATTTTACAAAATATCAGATTTCAACATAACTGACACTTCCATCTCTTTCAACTTTGTTCTCCTCTGTGGCCTGCATTCTTCCCTGAGTCCATGGAATCCGCAGCTCTGCTTGCATCATCTCTTACAGGAGATGATTCCCAGTTCGTTGTGAGTGGGAAGAAATTTGGGATTGCCCTTCTTTTTAAGAATAGTCTGCTCTTTTTCTGTACACAATTACTCAATAGATCTTAGTGGTCTCACTGAAACCACAGTGGTAAGAGAACGTGAAAATCAAGTTTTAATATTAATAGATGATTCTCTTGTCTAAGGGCTTGCGATGTTAAGCAGGCAAATTTGATGACAGTTAGTAACATTTTTTCCCACAGCAGCCTTTCTTCTCCCCCTCCTCCTTCATCTTTATCTATCAGCAGCTCACTTATTTTTTTCTAGCAGCCTCTCTGACAGCTGGTTGACATGTTGCAGGCTTCCCTTCCCCCTCTCGTGTCCTTCACCAGCTATAATTATTATCATTTACTTCAACAAAAAAGTTTTGGAGTTCATAGCATCAAGAAGATTAAATTAAACCCCTTATTCAAGAAAAGGCTGCTTGATATATCATCTGACGGGAATGAGACCTTCTCACTATCCAGTGCAGTGCTTAATGTTTGCGTTTTGACAATATGCTGATGAGCAGTTCAATTCATAGATTATCGCTACTAGTAGTCACTTTTCTTTTTGAAGTGATGTTGTGTACTCTTCTGATCTTCCTGTTTAGATGAGGAGGGGAGAGATAAACCAAACAAAAGCTAATCCAAGTCTTCGCTTTTTTGAAAGTAAATGCTTTTGTTCTTGTACTGTTTGTAAGGAAGAATTATTTTTAAAGTTTATTTAGCTCTCCTAATGTCTTGCCCTTGTCTTCGTTACCTAGTTTTAACATTGCCTCTTCATTTGTTCTGTTCCTAACCGAGCATTTCAAATATGACTCTAATCTTCCTTGTTTCATAGCATCTGAAAAGTCAATGCAATTGAATTCTTGTTCACTTTTCAGTTGCTACTGTCTCTAAGCAAATGAGTTTAATTTACTGTATTCCTATCATCTATGTAGAAGTGAAGTTCAAGTGAACTAGAAGTGGAGCACTGCTTCCATCAGTGCCTCAAACAGTCTATCTGTTCTATATTAAAATGAAGTATTGAAAAAGTAACAGATTTTTTTTTTACTTCAAATAGAATGTCATGGTCTTTAATTAAAGTCATGAAGAATGTATTTTTCCCCTAAAAGAGTTCTAAAGTGTGTAAATCTGATACTGCCTTTTGATTCATTTCTCATTGTTAAAATGCCACTTAGAGGGGGGAGGGAAAAAAAAATAATAAGAAATAAACAAACAAAAAAAACAACCAACAGACGCAAAACCAGGTACAGCCAAAGTACCTGGTTTTTCAAAGGGATTTCTAATTGGAATTTTCTTCTAGAGTTTTATTGTTGGGCAATATAAGAATTTTGTGAGAAAAAATATTTCATTGAGTTTTAAGTGTACTAAATCATCAGCTGTTGAGAGGAGGGAGAAGTAAGGGGGTAATCTGTTTTTACCAGTTTTTGAAAAATGTTCCTGGACAAATTCTTACATCTTGGATTCAGCAAAATATCCCTTTGCGTGCTTATCTTATCCTCATTTCAGTTCTATTCAGCAAGAAACATATCCCAGTTTCGTGTATCTGCACTGTGCTGCCTTTGTAGAAGTATTCAGTTGACTTCAGTATGTTGTGGAAAAGCATGGTACTGTCTGTCTTGCTGAAGGACAAAGGTTTAACAACTCTGATTCTGGTATTTTTATGTTTCCTTTCTCATCTTTTATTAAAAGCAGGAATTTTCAAGTGCTGTTGACCAGAAATCAAGATGTTAGGATTAGTTTAATGTACAAAACATTTAAATCCATCCGTATGTAGGTGTTATACATTTATTTTACTTGTAATCATTTAACGCCTGAATTCTAGTACTGATCATGCACTGAACTGTACATTATGATCAAAGGAAAAAAAAAACACAAAGCAAGCATTCTTGTCAGTAGGCCCCACCACTCTTTTTTCAACCACAAATCCATTTTACTAGGGTAACTTTCATGTTGATAAGCTAAGTGTTATTTAGAAAAATTACTTGAGATAGCAAATATCCAAGGAAGTTTCGGAAGGTCGTTTGCATGAAGTGATTTTGACCATTATTAGAAGTAATTTCCAGTTGCCTGCACACAGAATAGGAAATGATCGCAATGTATACCATAAATGAGCATCATCATTACTGTGAGAAAATTCAGACTTTTTGCTCTGTAAAATTTATACGGTTAGCATATAGGATGATGTGGTATGGCATAAATACTTCTGACATGTTTGGATTGGCTGCATTGATCATGGCAAGTGGAGTTGCTAGCTATGAAGACTATTCAAATGCCTATAAAATGTTTAAAAGCATCATGTTATATTTGTTTCAATTTGTAAAGATATTTTTAAAATATTTAAACTATTTGTTTTCTATCTGTGAAGTTGAGATGTGAGGCCTTTCCGGAACTGAAGTAAAAATCATGAAGCTACATAGGAGTCAGTATATTTTTGATGTATTTGGAAAGACATTGCTGCCTTGCCTATATAATCCTTAAGCATGTATTGCATTAGTTAAGTTGGAGCTTGGCCTTTTTTTCCTGAGAGACTGTCTTGTCAGCTAGATTTTTAAGCACATTTGTCAGAATATGTTGGCCAACACATTCTACAATGACTGCTATCATAGTCTAGACAAAAGAGGAGAGAGAAAACTTTTGCAGATATTTAAAAATAGACTGTGAAAGATCTTCCTGCTCTCTCTCACTGCTGGAAGCATTGTAAAATGAGATGTTTGGTTTTAGAATTACAACACTTGGAGAGAAAACAGCACATGCATTTGCATTCCCGCAAATTAGTACTCTACCTGCTTTGTATATACCATCGGCTAAAACTGGATGTTTTCTTTTGGTTCTTAGTTTAATGCATGTCAATAGAAGCCCTTTCAAGTTTAGAATAACTGAAAGGAGTATGTTTAGCAAATATTTTTTATTGTTTTTAATGTCTTTCATGGTTTGAGGCTCTTTAATAGCTTTAGGAGCAAGACTCAGAAAGCAAGTCAGTTGAGCAGAATAAGGCTGTTTCTCATCCTACCGCTTAGTCTCTAATAACTGTAGTGTATATAATTATTTATCTGTATATTCCCCTAATAGTACACATACGTTTATTTATGTGTCTGGTGAATCTCTAACGGAACTGTGAAAATGCAAAGCTTAGAGGTACACAACTAAAAAGGCTCCCTCTTGCACATTGAAGGAAAATGTCTCTTTTTGGCCACTTCTCACAACTATTTTAATAAACTGCTGTTGTTTATATGCATAATACAACTAAAACTAGACTTGGAGTCTCAATCCATTTCAGCTCATGCCTTTAACTACTTTTGAGTCTAAACATAGCCCAGACATTGTCTTTACTTTGGTCTCTAGGTGAATATATTCAGGATACAACTTCTCTCTTCATAACCTTGTCAGATTTAGGAATGTTACTCACTTCTGCACACTAAGACAGGTTTTTCTTTCATGTTTCCCAGCAGTCTCAGTCATTTTTTCCAGTGTTATTCATGTTTGCCAATAGCAGCATCCCACTTGCTTTAGTTATTCTTTCTTCAACATGCCATATTCCCCTCGGTCCAACTTTGTCAGCTCTCACCTCCCATCTATTTATCTGACCTTCACTTTTACTCTCATCGTTCCTGATTCCTTTCTTTCTCACATGTTCCTATTTTTACTCCTTTCCTTCCTGATTTTTGCGTGCTGCTTGAGGAGTCAGTCTTTTCAGGGCTGTTCTGTCTTCAATCTCTGAAAGGAAGGGGGCTGCAGCTCTGTTGGATTTCTGGAAACCCAACTTCGGCACGTAAAGTTTAATGCCAGGCTGCTGGTGACTTCCAGCAGTTTGGTCCTATTGCGTGTAATGGGAACAGTAGCTCTTTAATGAGACAGACCACTTGTACTGGTGAAGTCAGGAATTGGAAGGAATCAGAACCCAAATATTTTTAATGGACATGAAGGCTTGTTAACATGCTCTTTTCTGGGAAACTGCTGAGACTGTCCTAGAACTCCCACTGAAATTGTCACCTCCAGACTTTGACTCTACCCACTTAGTCCACCAAACAGGAATTGAGGCATGCCTCTTGCGTTCAGCATGACACTTATTTGTGAACACCAAGGATTTCTATACGTAGATTCATGAATTACAGACACTGTTGTAGGCAAAAATTCCTGTGGTGGGTGCTGGCATTCAAAATGGGAAAAGCAGGTATGGCACATTCCCTGTAGAATCCTGTCTGGCCCTCTGTGGATTTTCCTCTACTGTGCCTCATCATTCTTCTCCATACAGCTGTTTTTTTTCCAGACTGAAGGTTGCAAAGATGTTGTATGTAAATTCTATACATTGTTCTGACATAGCTTAATAGTAGAGTCAGTGTGTCAGGCTTACTATAAATCACTGGTTTAGGCATGTAATTCTCACTGAGTTTTCTTGGCTGTCTGAGTTAGGGGAAAAAAATGTAGTATCTGATTTTGACTAGTTACCATCATTATAGGGTGGTTTTATAAATAGCATTTTTGCAGTGTAAAAGCTGTATGCAACTGTTTAAGTATTCTTGCTGTGTCATTGACAAATCTGAAAGTTTTGAAATTGTGGAAACATTAAAACTTGTTCTTCTTCAAGATGATAATTGTATGTATGCCTTTTACTGAGGGATGTGAAAGGAGCTTTTAAGGTTCCATTGTGCTGTATGACTTCTATGGTTGGACTCCAAATCTATCTGAGAACCGGTATTTTGGCTACTCTACATTACCTTCCAATGTAAAAGATGCTCAGTTAAAGTATTTTAAGGATAATTATAGCAAATATTTATTTCTCCTGAAGTTTTATCATTCCAAAAGGAAAGGTACAAGTTTCTGTTACAGTATTTATGGTGTATTAAATAGCAGCAGTGTACAAAGCACTATTCTTCCAGGGGCTGTTGGTCAGAGTACACAAACAGGAAGCATCATTTATGCTCTATGGAAAAAAGAGAGGAGAGCTCATAAATGTGAGTAGGCGGTGGGGAGTGGACAGTCCCTACTATCCGGGGGCAATTGCATGAGGATCTCTCCTGCCCAAGGGATTTTGCAGTGGTTCTGAGTGCTGCAAACATTGGTTTTGCCCTCAAAAGCTCAAACAGTCAAAGAAACATTTTAAAGTGTTTTTAAAAAAGAAAAAATAAATACAGGCTTAAAGTGTTGACCAACCTAAAGGAAGTATTGACAAACCATGGTTCTTGTCTGTAGCTGCAGGCAGCAATACTGGAAATGGAAAGATGAAAATTCATAACTGACTCTCCAAAAAATAAATTCCAGTCAGCAGAGGATAATTGAATCTCTGATGTTGTCCATCCCCAAAAAGTTCCTTGTTAGAGGAGAGGCAAGGCTGGGGCTTGGGTGGAGCAAGCAGGCCAGGGGAATTAAGAGCCTTCTGTGCTAGTGTCCCAGGGAATACCTGCTTGGGAGGTATGTACCATGTGTTGCTTTTTCCATGCTGTCAGTTTGAATGGAACGTGTTTGAAAGTATTCTCTGTGGGCAGTGATTGTTGTTCTTCCTTCCTTTTTTCTCAGTCATTTGCTTTGTTTGTCGAGGCTAAATAGATTAAGTCATCAGACTGCATGTACTATTGCATACAGTCCTGAAACGATCTTGAACATGTCTAGCTGTTCTTAAATTCACTTTTTTACTCCCTTTGCAGAGAGCAGTTTTTTTAATATGCTATTCTTTTTTTAGGATATTAGCAAAATAGTACGTGATGTGTTTAGAACCTTGGCATAGACTAGGAAAATCTGAGGTTGAGCAGTTCAGAGAAACTTACTGTTGTTTAATACCCTGGGAAATCCTTATCACTGGTACCAAAGAGTTAAAGCCTAGCCATTTGAATCCAAAAACGTGATTTATAGCTGTTGAGATCGGGCCTTAGGAAATAAATGCAGTACTGTGATGTGGTGTGGGAGTCTGTACTTATGCTGTTTCAGGAGTAGGTCCAAACCACAGACCTGAAGAAGACAATGCTACTACAGTCAAATCTGGCTCAAGTTATTTTCAGCATAACACAGAATAAGTGATACGTTTGGCGCAGCAGAGCGTGTGTCAGTAATATGGCTGGACTCTATTCTAAGTGAAAATAGGAGCCATATCTTATGTGGTTTACCCTTCACTAGTCATTGAAAGCAGATTCCTTTAAAGAAAACAGTATCTTCGTTCTTCACGACATTTCCTTTTCTTCTCTAGTTTCTTCCTTTTTCTAAAGAAAATTGAGAACTTCCAAGGATAATTTATTTCTGAACTTTAAATATCTCTATATATATATATTTAATTTTTGTAAGAGGATAGCATATGTATACCGCTTGATATCATTGCAGAACGTTAAGCTCTTAGCAACCTGATAAATATCAGCCCACAGATGTCTATTCATGCAGAGGAAAATGAAAATAATCTTGGACATCCAGGATAGTCCTAGCAGTTTGGATGTAGAAGTAGAATTCAGATAAAAGTGTTGTACTGTTATTAAAAAGTAGAAACTCCTAAGGAAACAAAAACATTAAAACATATTCCTAGCAGAAGTTTATTTGCATTGATTTCTCAATAAAATTTCTTTGATTACTGTTCCTTCCGTAGGCCTCTCTGAAAGTTACTACCTGCATGTGTGCAAGTTAAATAGCTCTGTTATACAGAATTAAAGAATCATATTTACAGATCACCGTGCATCTCCCTACTTTTTGTTTTATTTTTTTTTCCACACCATGTAAGCTAATCTGAGCTTGCTTTTTTGTGTTTGTTGCATTCACATCCAGCTTAAACTTGGAGTCTTTTGCTGTTTCCATTGAAAATTCTTCAGTAAGTGTAAATCTTTGTAATCCTTTCATGTAACTTCTCCTGTGGAACATAGGAGGCATCCCTTGCAAGAGAATGTTTCTCCAATGCTCACTTTCTTTGAACTTTTTCTTTGTGTATAATGTACCAGACCTTCAACTGAGTTTTACCTGCAGAGGTGTAGGAACAACCACATTTGCCCTGATGTCATACCAAATGGCAGATCAGTTCTGCTATTAGTTACATTTGCAGCTAGCTAGAAAGGCAGTCATCGCATCCTTGTGTTTGTTGTAATTCTGATTGGAGATTAGACTCCAGGATACCTATATCCACATCAGGTGACCTGCCTTAATTCCATTTTCTCAATCCAAGCAACGTTTGCATGTTTCTGAGTTGCAGGGTTATGAAGTGAGACAGGAGATTTTCCAAGAAAAAACATAGAAACATCCAACTTATGAGAAAGCTCAGGAAATTCTTGATGTATATTCAGAAGACATAAAGACTATAGCAGGAAGAAGAAGAAACAGATATGGACTGAGCTTTGGATGTAAACATTGTTCTAGCAAGTGCTTAACCATTTCCCTGTACATTACTGAAAAGTGTGCTTGGGGAGGAGGAGAGAGAAAGTCATTTTGATTGGTATTCTTCATGTGTGTGAGGAAGTGTGTATGGAAGCAGAAGGAGGGAAAAAGAAAGCCTTTCACAGAACAGTTAGATCTGGTAGTAAATTCAGAAGACAGAGACCTTTTGTATTTTGGTTTTTGTTCCCTGTCCTTCAAAAATAGAATTCAGCTGGCCTAGGGATAACTTCAGGTTCCACGTGAGACGTCCATGGAGAATGGAGAGGGAAGTTGGATGTTTTGCTAACTAATGACACTTGCAAGAACCAAGATCAGAGGTAAGGCAGCCTCATTTTACCTGAATGTAACCTGTGTTGCCCTTTCCAGAAAAAGTAAGATGAACAAAGAGAAGCTGTGAAGTCTGAGGATATGTGCTTTGGGGAAATCATTCTTTTTCCCATCATGACTTCTGGTCATACTGCCAGCTGAGTAAGCCGAGTCTGAGTATTAACTGAATGAAGGAAAGGAATAACCTTAGTTTATGGCTGGGAAGTAGCTGTGGTGGTTCTCTTTTTGTTTTTCCAGCTAAGTGCTTTCTTTTAAAGGTGGGTAGGAGTAATAGGTGAAGAAAGGTACTGAAGTGTCTTGATATTTCTAATGAGGATAGTAACAAAATATTCTGAGCAGACAAGAAGCGATAGTTTTTGCAGTATTTTTGCAAAGCTGAATTGTTAGTTACAACTGTTACTTGCAACTGTGTTAGTTGCAAGTTAGCAGATGAATTTATTTTGGGGAAAAAAAAAATCACACAAGACTCTTTTCAATATTCCTTTCCAGTAACTTCAGTGAAAAGAGACATTGTATAGTCCTTTTATTACAAACTATTCTTGGTTTTCTTTGTGTGGCTTTTAAAGTGCCATTGACAGGAATACGAGTAGTTGTCTTCAGAGGCAATTAAGAAGAGTTGTATACCACAGGATTGTCTGCTCTTTCCAAAGAGGCAGGTCGCTGAATTCAGGGGATTCATGTTCGCTTACATCTATTACTAGCATAGGAGTTAGCATAATACTGAAACTGATTGAATTTCGGCAAACACATTTCTGAGCTGAATTCTTGCCTTACATTAAAAATTATATAACACAATGTGAGGTACACCTGAGGTGTTTTTTCTTCACACACACATCCATCCCCTCTCCTTATCCCCCAGAAATCCAAAGAAAGTCTGTTTTTGTGACGTGTTCTTTCCCATCATCCAGATGAAACAATCGTTCCAGAAGGGTCTGCAGTCCCATGACAGGTTTGGAGGAACCGAACAAGATTTGAGACTGGAAAGTGAAATTGTTGAGGACTTCTGTAGGGGATTTGTTGGCAGTTAGCACCTCAGCTGGGCATCTAACCTATGTGCTTTAGCTAGGAACTCTTATTCGTGAAGTCAATGCAACCTTAAGGTCTTAGGGAGCTCCTAAGGTTGATGGTTGTTCAAAATGATCTTTTGAAGGAAGTTTCCTATCACCTCAGACCTAGGGAGGCTAATTTCCAAGCTTTCCTGCTTGATTTTTATTTTTCATACATACTATGGAAATGGCCCAAAAGCCAGCACAGTTTTTGAGCTGACATTGCATCAGTTAAGGGTTGGAGGGGGGAGGAGAATAGCTCTTCTTTGCAAGATAGATATCAGAAGGAGTAGAGTTATTGCTTAAAAGCAATGCCATGAAGGAGAAATGCATTTAGAGTGACTGGAGGGATGGAACGTAAGGATTTCATTGGGTTGATGTTATCAGGAGCCTACCTATTTGCTGCAGAACATAGCGTTTGAGTAAGATTAAAAAAATAAATAATGGAATGTACAGTTAGTGAAAGTATGTTATCCTTCTCATACAGAGGAGTGGAATATTTTGTAAATATTGTGAGAAGAAAATGTATTGTAGTTTCTCTTAGCTTGAGTTGATTATGCCAGCTACTGAATGATTTCTTTTACGTATTTATTCAGTATGCCTCCAGATATGACAAATGGTAGATACGATAAATTTCAGAGTCAATCACTTGCAAACTGAGATTTTATGAGATACTTAAAAAAAAAAATTAAATTAAATTTAGGTAAGTGCAATGTAATTGCTGCTGTAGTGAGTATAGCATTCATTTCTAAATCAGTCAGGTCTAATCTAAACAGTTTAACCAAGACTTTTTTAAACATCTTTGCGTACATTTTCCATCATAATGTGGAGAGACAAAAAAGTAAACTTGGAAAGACTTTTCATAGCTGCAGATGGTGGGGTAGGGCACTGTCCATCGTGTGTGTGTGTACACATATCTTATGTAAATGTATAGAATTAATTCTTTGTTGCAAATATGTTCAGGTACCTAAAACCGAAATTACTGATGTAAAAGAATCCCATTCAAACACAATAAAATATATAAAATTCCAAAAGTAACATAAGTCAAATAGTGTCTTTCCGTTTTAGTGGTCAATCGAACAAAAGGTACTCAGTATTTACAATGATGTAATGTTACAACTATAGTGCCAAGGCTACCAGACAAGACTAGACAAAGCAAATTTTAAGGATACCATTCTAATTAAACCAGTCCCTTGGTGTGGATCACTGATGGTGTTTTGGCCTTGCTCTTGACTTCTTAACATCAAGAGGTATTTCTAATGGCTGTGGCTAAGAGCTTTAAGCCCAACTCTGCTCGCAATCAGCTAACACCTGTTGCGGTGAAAAGCTATTTTAGTTGCACAGGCCCAAGATTAGTTTTATAGACCGAAATAAACCCTTGTCATACACTTGAGCAAATAGCTTTAGACTTCAGAAAAAATACGCTGAATGTGTGGTCTAAACCAACAGAAATATATATATGGAATATTAAAGTAATACTGGAAAATGGCACTGTGCATATGCTGATGTCTTGGCTGTTGCAGGAAAGTAAATCTTATCCTCTGTCACTTTAATACTTTCAGGATTTCTGCTTATCTCTGTGATTTACCTAACTGACAGTCAGATACGATTCATATAAAAAGGAAGTAGCATTCAAATAACAGTAACTTGAAGAGACCTTAAAAAATCAAAAGTGATCATGCGATTGACTCTGTAATGTGCTATCTTGACATAACTCATTAAAATCAATAAAAGGCATAAAAAAAATACAGAACTTTTGCTAATGCGTGTCATATAGACTCAAGCACTGTATAATTTTGTGTTTGTTACAGTGCAAAGGTCCTGGCTCAATATTGTAAAGGTGCCATGTAGAATTTATATTAGATACTGTTAGGCAAGAAAATATTTAAGACCTGACCAAGTAATAACACATTTTCCCCATTGAACACTGAAAGAGAAACAGTAACACAGGACTTGGAATAATGCCTGAAATGTAATTCATTTTAAGCGTGTAATACAAGTTGTGGTGTTTTCAAAGAAAATCTGAAGTCCTTGACTTGATGATTTTTGCCCAAAGACTGTTTGATGAATTAGGAATCTGTAACTCCAAAGGCTTGCATATTGTTATTTATTTAATTAAAAAAAAAAAAAAAAAAAAGGAAAAAAGGTGGGGTATTTGTACAAGCATAGATGTGGTCAATTACCACCTAAAACTACTGTCCATTTAATAAAGAAATAATCAGAAAATCAAAAACCAATTGTTTTCATGTTGATGAATATACAGTTTTAATTTGTAGGATGAATTGATGATATTTTTGTTTTTCTCATCCAAATCAGCCATAGAGTGTCTTTAAGTGTAGAATAGCATTCAATGTTGAGTGAAAGTGTGAAATTAAAAAATGCACCAAGGCATATACAGCACAGGTTTGGATCTTCTTTGCCTTTCTACCTGTTAACCACCATGTATATCCAGCATTCTAAGGTTTCTGGAAGCCTTGTGTTTTCTAAGTGTGAAAATACTACTTTCCTTGTTTGTTTCCTTTACCTTGTTCATGTCACTAAGGTCATCATTATGCCAATAGGATTAGAATTTGTCAGGCATCATCTGGAGTGAGATCCTAATGTAATGTGTTTTCTTGTCGGGCCTTAGAAAGACTGAAGGTATTCATAACTAATAAAATATGTCAGGAGAATATATGCACTTTTATCTTCTAACTTCTTGTGCCTAAAACAATCCTATTGTTTCTAGAAATTATTAGTTTATTTTGAAGGTTTAGCATCTTGAACAAATGACCACGTTTTTGTCATATTAATAGGTCTTATCCAGTTTAAGATACATGCAAATATTAAACTTTATCGATAATTATGAAGGTGTGGAGTTTATAGGCACTTAAATTACCACCCTAATTAGTGGTATAAAATCCAAAAATCATCATTTGGGAATGTTGTCTATGGTGCTAGTGGTTAGAGATGACAAGCTGCAATGAGAAGATGATTTGAAATGATTACTTCAGCATCCTATTTGTTTGTTCTTAACCAGTGTTGTTTTGTCTTTTATGTAGTCACGATGTTTTATATGAATCAATGATTATACTATAGGATCTGTTAGCATAAGCTCTCATGTACAAGGAGTGAGGCTGCTAGGCTAGTATGCCTAATACTTCTTAATTCAGGTTTATGTTTTGCTGTCACCTTTTCCAATTCACTGTCTAAAACAAATTTTTATTTTTTATATAAGATTGTTTGAATTTTGAATGTGAAGTCAATATCTAGGTAATTCTCTCAGAGAAATAGAAATTGTTATATATTTTATATAAAAGTTTATAAAATTGGGGGGAATTTTCATCTGAACTTCAGATTATTCAAATTCAGTAAACTGATGGTTTATGAACTGGAGGAGCTCCCCTGCTAGTATCAAAAACCACAGCCTCTCCAAAACAATGGTGTTTGCTTTTTGTATGGGATGAATTAGATAAGGATTCACAGATAAGTGTTTTAATTAGTTTGAGGGTCGAATTTTAATGTGATTGTATAATGATATGTAAAAATAATTACATATGATAAATATATATTTTTTGATATATATATAAGAATACAAATGATACACAACAATAGAGAGATATTTGTGTATAATATCATGATGGGAAATAAAAAGAGGAAAAATCTTAGGTTAGCACTGATCTGAGGACAATGGTAGGTGGAAAACAAAGACTTGTTTATTCCAGTCTTTATTCAGCCTTCTGTGATTCTAAGTGCATTGTTAAGTTTATGAGCAGTTACATCTCTAAGCATACAGAGTATGTGTACTGTGACAATTATGAAATAAAAGCTTCTGATTTAAGTGTAGATAAAAGAGATGAGTTCTTATTGGTTCTTGCTATGCAGCAATTTAGCAATTTTTTTTGTATTAAAATATTCGGTATAAACCATTATTCTGCACTTAAAAACAATCCTTTTGTCATATATTTAAATCAGGTTAAACATCACATACTTTTTCACATCCAATTAAAAATGTAAGCTACCTGTTGCATATTTAGGAAATAGTAATGTATATTAGTTGTGTAGTTATATTTTAAGGTTGTGTATATGCTCATAGTTCTTGTTTCTTCATAATTTCTGATCGCTAAATGATTACTAAACTGTTGGCTTAAGAATAAAACCAACAAGAGCAGTTTAACGTCTGTGAAAATTTAGAGAGATTTGTGTTCACTGTTGATGATGTGTAATCAGATCTGCTTTTGATTCTGATTTATTTTTAAATCTTTGTGAATGAGATGCACACAGAATTGGTATGTGTGCTGGATATGAATGGAAAAGCTACTTCGCTTGTTTCAACACAGAATTTTTTACATGTTCATACACCAAGCAGAGCAGCAAAAAAAGTAGTTATATTGACTGGCTTGCTTTGTTGCTAAGTCATGGTTCTGTTACTTCATTGTAATTAGCGCTTTTCTTATTCTCTTACTATTTATGCTTTTCAGTACAACGTAAAAAGGCACTGGTGTGGGAAACCACCTAGTCACAAATGTACTTTATTTTACTTCATAGTATTCTAATAGAATTACAGTTTAAAATCATAAATCCCATTTCAACCAGAAGCTGCCTGTACTACTGGGAATCATTGGCATTTGAGCTGTGTTGATGGAGTGGCTGTATGAGTGAAGTGCCTGGAGAAGCTCAGCAGAGTTCTTAGTAGGTTATAAAATCACAGGAACTTCAAAAAGAGTCTGATCTTTTCCTTGTACTGTTAAGAACACACAATAAAAGCAAAGATGTTCGTAGGTATTTTCAGCAGTGCCTGCCTGAAGTATAGGGTTTTACAAATCACCAGCAGCATTGCGAGGGAGTTGAGTTTAATAAAATGAGTAAAGGTGGTGTAGATTTGGCACCCTGGTACATGAAGACGAAAAGGTTGTAAAATTTGAGAAATGTGTTAGTATATTTCTGTTGAGCAGGCCAATTGAATTTTGCAGAGTACACTGGTCTTTTTCAGGATACTTTGCTAAAGTGGAATTGTCTTAGCAAAGAGAAAATGTTGTTTAGTGCCTTTGTACTGGCAGGCCTTATAGTTCTGTGTATGTGGGGGACCTTAGACAAATTATCTGTGTGCATAACTGCATGTTCATTTAATTTCTAGTGTCTGAAAACTATGCTTAAAGTTTAGCATTTTAAAGCTTTCTAACCAGTCGGCAAAGAAAAATCAGAATCATACTCCTGTTTAGGTTGGAATGGGCCCCTGGAAGTCATTTGGTCCAACCTCCCACTTCAGGCAGTGTCAGCTTCCCTTGCTCAGTGCCTCGTTTCAGTCGACTCGTGGATCTCTCTGAGGACAAAGACTCCAGAACTTCTACAAGCAACCATTTCTGATGTTGTCACTGTGAATTTATTTTCCTCACATAATCAAAATTTCCCATGTTCCAACTTTTATCATTTGCTTCTTGTTTTTTTCATTTGTGACCTCAGTGAAGAATATGGCTCCTCATTACTTCTGCATTATGCAGTTGAATGCAGTCTCTGATTCCTGCCTTAGCCCTTGCCTTCTTAAGGCGCCCAGTGGGGAGGCCAGTATAAATGCACACCTTTTGTGTACGTTCTTCTTGCATTCAAATTTAGTGAGGTGTTCCTTGTTCACTTGCATTGGCCATCTGTCACACCTGCTCAGCTTTCTGTGCATTGGAGTGGACCCTCCTACTTTTTATATCTTCTTTGAAGGTCATCCAGCCCTCTTGTCCTGCAGGGATGCTATGCTTCAGTCTCACTATGGGTGCTACTAAACAGATCCCTCAACATGCTGAGATCTGCTGTCTTGAAGCCTGTAATGTTGCTGTTCATCTTGATCGTTTTTCTCAGGGTCATAGACTCTGATCTCCCGGTCTTTGCAGGCAAGGCTGACATCAGCTTTCACATCTGCAACAAGTTCTTTCTTATTTGTGAATAGCAAGACCAATATTTCCCCTCGGCAGCTACAGTAGTTCTGTGTTCTTATGATTAAAAAAAAAAATAGATCTAGCTTAATGAACAGATTATTGCAGCAAAACTTCTGAAATTTTGTTGATTGATCTTCTGTGCTTTTTTTGTGGATTGTTTCTACTTCATGTAATTAGATACTGTCTGAGTGTCTCACACTGTCACAAATTAAGATGATTTTCTTTAGCAACTTTACATGCTGAAGGACTAATTCTTAACCCACATAAGTATAGTCACTGGTTAGTCTGAAAAAAAAATAATCTTCTAATTGTCATTCTAAGGACGTGTCTCAAAACTAGCATTCTTTTTGCTTCTCTCAAAACTCAGCCTTGCCTTAAACTTAGTTTCTTAAACTCAGTACTGTAAGCAGAGATACCGTAAACATTGTGTGATACAGAACAAGAGCCTCTAAGAACACACTGACTTCGCAAAATGCTGTTGTCAGTTTGTAAACTTTTAGAATAGGCAATTAATTTAAAATACAAAGGCACTTTCAATAGCTTATCGTTTCTGTACTCCTTCAAAATTGACTTCTGATAGCATACAGAAGCAACCTGCAGGTCTCTGAGAAAAATAGAGATAGATGTAGACAGGTGCTGGCTTCCGCCCTCATTAAATTAACCTATAAGGTCCTCAGGTTAAGTCATTCTGTTTAGCCAAGCTAATCAAATGTGCTCATCCTTTTATAGCCTGTTACCTATGGTTTATCAGATGAAATTCAAAGGTATAGGAGCTTTGGAGGCACCTGCATGGCTTAAGGATTTCTGTCACTCGAACTAAGCCATGCAGGCGTCTGTAGGACAGTTACAAACCTGGTCACTGTGGTAGATCAACTGTTAAAAGCAACCTGTTTCCATCAGAGATCCGTCTGTACAGCAGAATCCAGCAAATGGTTTCATCAGCTCAGCTAAGTTGGAAAGATGCTGTGCGAGGAGTGAGAGGGCAAGAGGTAATGAAGAGATAAGGGAACATCTGAAGTTTGTGTTGTTGCATAAAACCACTTTTAACTACAACTTTAATTTCTGGGAGTTTTCTTTTAACAAAAAGAGCAAATGTGCTTGCCAAATTCCTGTCCTCAGGGGAGGATCCTGCTTTTTTTCTTTAAAGTACAATGAAGCAAGCAGATAAAATACAATAAAGTAAGTAGAGCTGAACTTCTAAGTTTCATGCATCCACAAACAAGAGTTTTGTCTTTGGATTTTACTATTAAAAGCATCTTTCTATATGTAAGAAAAATAACTGTGGTCTCATGCTCTGCTAGCAATTTGAAATTGTTTCATACATTTCATGCAACTACTTTCCTGGGCAAAGTTTCCTGTGCTTTATTTGTTACAGAATTGCAAGAAGTGTCTTTTATGAAATAGATGTGTTATTGAAAATACTTCAGATTAAAGAAACTCTTCAACAACTTTGTCTTTTTTTTTTTTCCGTTCATCTTATCTTTAGAAATTAAAGCAGCAAATTCTTTGGATCATACCTTGGAAAACAAAATCAAATTCTCTTTGTTCTCACAGTAATTTTCTTCCCCGTATTTTTAGGATTGTATTCAATGGAACTGATGTCAAAAATTGCCAAAGAATCCTCTGCTGTATACTTAGAAACAAATTAAGCACTTACAAGGTAGCTTTCAGCAAGAGTCCTTCACCAGAGATGAACAGATATGTTTACAAAGCAACTGAAAGAAGCAAGAACAGCAAGCTTGTTCCCACCTTAGTCGTGTTCTCCTCACCAGTTTTGTTAATGTACTCACCTGACTATTGTGCATTAGATAGGTTGTTGAAAAGAAGCCACAATATTTTTCTCTTCTCACAGAAAATCATAGAATGAGTTACAAAGTTATTACCTTGCCTTTGCTTACGTTGAAGAACTAAAATTTCCGTGGTAATTATCAGGATGATTTCATGAAAATTACCATGTCATGATATGCTTGGCTATGTGAAAAGGGACTAATTAATACAAATTAATCCATGCAATTTGGAAACCATAACTATGTATGGCTTTTTGGAAAAACAAACAACAAAGCTGCTGAAGTACATTAACTGAAACTGGTAATGAAAAGAAATTAAGGAGGGATTTTTTTTTAAATATCTCTTAGTGTTTTCTCTGTGTTTTGTTCGTTTAAAATTTAAAATATCTTGGCAAATGCTGGAGCAAATCTAAGCTAAAGGCCATTTTTTTGGAGGGAATGAGAGGACAATTGAAGGGAGCAACCCCTATGGTGCCTCATGCCTATGCCTTCAATTAAGCCATTTCACCACATCTTGGCAATTGGATCAATAAGCAGAATGGTTTTGGTTCAGCAGTGGACTGATGTGCAGATTCTTGTGAATTCCACAACTGGTTGCAATTAAAAGTTCTTGGAGTTTGAAAGTCTGCTCTCAAATGGTAGCTCTGTCATAGCAATTGTAGTAGTTTGCTAGGTTGCTGATACTTTTATCAGTGCGTAAGATGCAAGAATAGAAGAATGGGCTTATTTGAAGCGTAGGTTTATAATAATGAGAAAAAATCAGAAATCATTCAAATTATTTAGTACTGTGGTTACCAAGGATCATCTTGGGCTTCTCATCTAGCATCTCTAATAAATGCATGTAACATGTTCCTGGCTTGGATGTCAGAAAGAATTCCTTCGGCAAATCCTACTTTTGTAAACAGCAGATGGAGTCATGCAGAAGCATTGCTCTGAACGACCTAGACCTGTAAGTCATGACAGACTAATACAGACTTATTTATCTGTCCTTCAGAAGACTTTACTTTTGTTTGGTTTGTCAACTGTAGATTATGCAATATTGTGGGGGAACTAATGCTGCTCAGTGTGCGCCCAGTTTCCCAAAGCTCTGTAGTTTCTACTTCACCTTGAATTTTGCATTCCTGGTTTTAAGCTTTAGGCTGATTTCTGCATTTTTAATTTCCTTAAAACCAAATATTTTACCTTTACAAATAATACACGTGTACGTTTGTGTATATGTGTATATATCAAATACCAATGGCACAAGTTTCCGTGAAGTTTCTTGCGATCTTGCCCTGAGTTTTGTATGGGCATTGCAATTCATGCAACAGTACTTTTTCTGTTTCTCTAACAGAAGGCTATGGGAGTTATCAGAGTGCATCACACCTAAGTTAAATTCTGATATACTGTATACAGTATTCTGAATACTGATGAGGATGAATAATAATACCTGAGAGTTAGCCTGGGTTTGGCAGAGCTGTTATGACTGGGTTTAGTCTTGATGTCATTTGAAATATACTCCTGTCTTCACAATTCAGTTATTACTTGCCATTTTATTCTTACATAATAACGGGGATATTATAAAGGTTATTACACAGTAACAGTATGCTCTTCCAAGTCTTAATAACAAAATACACTTTCATTCAAATATCACCTAAGAATGATACATTGAATGGCATTTTCTGTTTTGTGTAATATTTTAGTAGTATTCTCCTTTTTACACTTTGAAATGATGGATAAGAAGATAAAGTGTTCTTGTTTGTAGGAAAAATATGGAGAAAAATATGGAGAAAAATTTCTTCCTATCAGAAAACATAACATTTGGTGCAGAAAATGTTGCATAACCTTATATTCTTTCCTTTCTGCTCACCCATCTATTTTTCCTGCTTTTTCTGTTTCTATATTCTATTGGTCTTTCCCTAAAATAAGAACAAAGATGACTTGTGAAGATCCTCAGCAGTGTGTTTAAGAACAAAAACTATTTTACGATTTTTTATCTGCCTTTGGTACAGAACAATAAACTTTCAGATCTGTTGATGAAACTTTCATAATCTTGATTTATTTTTTTCTCTCTTCCACATGTTTTATTTTAAATTGTAGTCTCACTAATCAAGTCTAGATTTAGATGGAAATAAAAAGCTTTGGGACTGACAGGAAACCATTGTCTAGCATTTATAGAGACTTCAGGTGGTAAATTAAAGCTTGCTTTGTTACTCGCACGTATTCTGATATTCTGAAAGTCTTTAAAGTCCTCAAGTGTAAATATTGTGTCCCTTCTTGTGTTGTATCTGTGCTGCCTTAAATGTTAGGATTAGGCAGTGAAAAGTTGAGTATTTGAGTTCTGGCATAAGACTGAGTTCAGTACAACTATCATTACAAGTGTTTTTTTAACCAAAAAGTAGGCATGTTTCTTATTGTCCCAGGCTGTTGCAGCATTGGTTTTCTTTTGTTTGTTTTGTCTTTACATCAATAACATTGTTAGAGAATTTCTCTTTCTTTCATAACTGTAGAGCAGGTATGCCTTACATTTTGTTTTTATGAATGAATACCTTTAAAAACCAGGTTCCTTACTCAGGGTCAGAGCCTCATTGCTCCTGCAGAGGAGTGAACCGTAACTACCTCTGCCTCTTTTCCATCCGGTTTCTCTTTTCTTTCTCCTCTTTCCCCATATGATTTTTATACGCACATCATTTATAGCACAATGGCCTAAATAACTGGCTGGACACCAGTGTTAGAGGTACACACAGAAGCTGAGGAGAGGCTTTCCTGACCTGATGCACTGGCCTTGTGCCATGTTGGGTGGCATGGACACGGGGACTTTGTTTCATGCCCTGCTTGTGCTGGCTGGGAGAGTGAACCAGAGTGAGGGGACATGCGCTCTGGTGCCGGTAAAGAGATGTATTTGGGCAGGAGCATTACTCATTGAGCACTTCATTTTTCATCATTTTTTTTGAGAGATACTGTGTTTATGTGAAAAATAATATCAAGGTCTATCACCATGTAGCAGAGAACAAAATCAATTTAAGTAAAAAACAAAATGATTTGACAGAATATCAGCAGCGGCAATAATGAGAGAAAGTGATACCATTCTCACAAAAGTAGCCTTTTTTTTGTTTTGAACCTAAAATAAACAGTGTTGAAGTGTTTAGCCAAGCAACACCAAGTTTTTTTAGCAGCCACCTGGAATGGGCCACGGAAGAAAGAGCTCAGAAACCAGGGTCCTGTGTTAGGAATGCCCTGCCTGCTTCCTGCAGTGGAGGATTTGTCTCAAGTAAACAGAAAGTAGGTAGCAGATTGAACTTCCCAGGATGAGACAGAAGAGATTTGGACCATTTAAGAGATTTACTCATTGCAATTTATACAAGGGCACTTGAAAAAGTGTGTGGAGTGTAGAACGTTGTTATTACATTCCCCTCAGCACAGGCAGGATGGTATGGAAGCCTTTGGGTACTTAACACTGTAAGGCTGACTAGAAGTCATGGAAGAATTTGTTCAGAGGTTGTTGGTCACAAGAGGAAGGGTCAGTTGACGTAGAGGTATCTAGTGGTACGTGCATTCATACTGCATTCATTATGCTTTTATTTGCTATTGTCTCTTTCATTCCCAATGTGTTTTTGCTTGGAGAGAATTTACTTTAGCTTGTTTCTTTCAGATTTCTTTCCTGCAAAAACACTAGGGGAAAAGCAAACAGATATATTACATTATCACAGAAATTTATGAGGCATTTCACACAAACCAGCAATGCATACTTCTTAATGCATTAGGAGGTCTTTGAGAGGAAAGAATAAAACCACTGGGGCTCCTTCTCCAGTCTACAAATATCTATAGGCGAATTTCTTTTCTCAGTGAAGCTGGATCGTATTTGTAATGTCAATAAAATTAGCGAGGAAGTTTCCCTGCTGTCTCCCTTTTCAAAGTAAATATCTAACAGAAGTTTTGGTATACAGTGTCTGAAACTGTTCTGGAAAGAATCCAGGCTATCTGTACAGTATTAAGGGATATCAAGTTATATTGGCTACATAACTCTTCTTGGGCTTTTGTAAAAATTAGTGGTTGGAGTTGGCATCAAGTTCCTGGCAGCAGGGCAGGGCTTTCAAAGAGAGAACTTGCCATATATTTAGCACAGCTTTTTACCTAGACTATTCCCTGTACATTTACTACATATCAAAAAATCTTGCTGTTATTCTCAAGACACAGCAAATTCTAACTTTATTAACGTTTGTGAGATTCATAGCAAGGTCAGCTAATGTAATATGGAGGTGCTGTTAGTGCAGGTGTTGGAGTACCTGATGTATGAGGAAAGCCTGAGAGAATGGGTTTTGCTCAATCTTAAGAGGAGGAGGTCTAAGGGAGAGGTCTCAGTACTGTCTGTAACTATCCGACAATTAGGTGTGGAGAAGGCTGTGCCAGACTTCTCGGTATCAAATTCTTTATATTACTTTCATTTTGAGTAGCCACTTTAATTTATGCCATTTAATCTATCCCCTTTCTTCAGTATGCACCATATGGGTACTTGTACGCACAGCGTTGCAGTAGCTGAGAAGAAAATAGTTCTTGATGGCTTCCATTTCCATTGAAAATAGATTAATGTAATCTTTACAGCACTAAATTCATCAGTACTGCAACCACGTATTTGACTTTCAGAATAGGAAACAGAATTCATGCTTGAGAACATGGTTAAAAGCCTAACTTTTTTCAGTGGTTTTTTTTTTTTTTTTTTTTTTTTTCCCAGATGAATTAATGAATCATTTAAATTGCTGTTTTTCTTTGCAGCGTTTGCTCTCTCAGCCGAAGTTCTGGGCCATTCAAACTTCAGCTTTACTTCTTCGGACCAAGCTTGAGAAAGGAAGCACTCGTAGAATGGAACGGGCAATGAAGCAGACTCAGGTAAGGCTCCTGAGCTGCCTTGACTCTGACCTGAATGCTTAAGTTAGGAATACGGGTTCTTTGTGTATTGAGTGGAGATGGGCAGGAGTTAGGAGCTTCTGCAGTTCCTCTCTAAACAGTAGTGAGCCAAAACTTCTAATTATGCCTCTGGATTAGATGCATAAACTACAAATCCTCTTATTTCTGCCAGTCCTCAGACAAACTTTATTTATAGGTGAAAAATGGTCATTTTCTTTCCAAAACATTAAAGTTTCAGAAGATTGAAATTAAAATCTGTTTTCTTACCTAAATTTTCTAATTTCTATGATATCTGAGGAGTATTTTATGTGAGAGATCATAAGTTTAAAGCTCCTACTGCTATCTTAAAATATTTCTTATTGAAGTAAATCTGTAGGAAAAAAACAAACTTGCAAGTGGTCACTCACTGTGAGAACAGAAAAATACATTTGTGATTACAGCTGCAATTTTGATTTACTGTTTTGATGTGGTACTTAGTATTTGCATTGCACGTTTGAGGTGGTGATTAAATAATCTTGCTCTGAACATAGATAACATCAGTTTTCAAGTAAAAATAATAAAAAATCAATCTGAAATTTATCAGCTCTTGGGATTTATTTAAGAAATAAATTTTTCAAAGGAAAAATCTGTAGGCTATATGAAGATATTTTTCTTTGTGTGACAGAGTTTTGTTAGCCATCTGTCATCTTTATCCTGTTTAGTCTTGTTGTCACATGAACAGCAGGCATTAATATGTGTCAGTCAGGGAACAATCCTGCTGACTAAGAGGGTCAGGAATGTACAAATTTAACCATCATAGTACTGTGCAATTAAATCCTGTAAAGCTGATGTTTCATTTCAAATCATTATTTATGCATGGACCTTTGAAGGAGTGCAGCTTGGATGTGTTGCTGCATTTTTATTCTGCTGAGGAGGACGTAGAGTTGCTGTAGTGGAATTTCCCTAAGGTCAGCAGGAGATGTCAAGGAAGCCAGACTTCCAAGTCTGGGAGAAGATGTAGCATCTGGTGGCATTTGGGAAGTGATATCAAGATCCTTGATGCCCTAATCCATAAAGCAGTTGGAGCATATCCAACATTTTTTGTCTAGCTTGATAAACCTGAGTACTGGAAGCTATTACACCATACAGCTTGACATTCTCATGATGTAAATCTTCAGAAGGGCTTATCATTTTAAGTATGTTTATCTGAATTCATCATGTGTTGCAACTACAATAATGCAAAGGATTTGATAAGCATGCACTGTGACGTTCTGAGACGCAACCTCACTACAGACATTCAATATGTGATTTTAAACACTATCTTGAATCCTTATATGTTTGTTTTCTTTCGTTAAGTTCTCTAGATGTTTGAATACAATAACATATTTGTGTTGATTTGATTACAGTATCAAGCTCAGTTTCCAAAAATAGAAGTTGTATAAGAATTGATCTGTGCTAAATTAATCAAATAACTTGAATAACTTTCCATTTAAGGTTTTCATTCTTGAGTACTATCAGATCAGATTTTTTTAAATATAAATTCTAAGAATTTTTAAGGAATCAGAAAATGAAGGCTGACTGTTTAATGTTGTTTTTCATCCATAATATAAGTTTGATAAATCATCTTCATAAAGATGCGTAAGTATTAGCTTAGAAGAGTTAGCTAGTTCTGTATCTAGTTATCAATAGAATACATATTTTAAAACCCCAGGAGTTTCATGCAAGTACTTATTTCTCTTTTTATCAAAAAGATTTGATATGGAAAACTGTGCAAGATAAAAGGGCAAGTTAAGCCAAGCTTGGAAGGTTGTCAAGAGGTAGATACACATTTGGTTGGACTGCACCCATTCTTCACAATATTTGCCTTTTAACTAATTATTAGAATTGTTTTAAGACAGCTTGAATAAGAAGTGGTAAACAGAACTGTTTAAGTAGCTTTAGGGTTATGCGAAGTGTGTGTGTGGACCATTACAAACTCTCTTACTGGTGCTGGGACTGTCCTCTAGGCCTCTCCTACCATTATTCTTTCCCTCCCCTCTCCCCTCCCCATTTCCACTGCCATATACCTGCTTTAGGTTTTGTTTACTCTGGGCCTGCATATCCTTCTAACCAACTGGTCTGACATACAAGCAGCTTCCCAGTGATAAAGCAAGCCAGGCTACATATGCATCATTTCAGTTGATCGTTTGCCAAATAAATTACTTTAGGGGGCTATGCGTTTTGTGGACCTGGCTATCTTTGTTTAACTTAATTACTTCAAAATAATTGCAGCTATTTTTGAAAGGAGGGTACATGGGTTGAATATAGCTGCCACGCTCCAAGTATTAGATATATCACTGCTTTGTTAAAAAGCTTTTATCAAATGGCTATGTAGATACCTTTTCTAATTGGAAGTCTTCAAAAGGAACTGGCATGAGTACTTTCAAAACCTTTCTGATTATGTTCAAAGAGTGAAGTACAGATAACGTAGACTTTGGAACCACCATAGATTTTAAAATAATTATTCTGAGTACTCTGGAATGTGCATCAGCTAGTAGCTAACTGGAAGTCAGGAGGAGAGATTTTTTTCTTAACATTTTTCTGGATGCTGCTGGCCATCTCTGTCCAATTTTTGCCTAAATGAGGTTTGGATCCACGAAAATAAGGTTAAAGTTTTTTTTAAAATGAGTACTTTTTTCAACCACTTTTCTAAGAAAAAGAAACAGCATTCGAGAGCTAAACCAGAGTTCTTTTACATTCCGCTAGAATATTTAATCATGACCAGTACGGCATATATTGACGTCTGGATCAAAGTACTGCCAACCAAAATGTGCTTCTGGATACAGCACAATTAAAAAAATATATACAAAAAAAAAAATTGGGTGGTGGTTGGCTTTTTTTTTCCGTATGGGTATATTTGAGGGAGGGTGAAGTGCTAGGATGGAAAGAAAGGAAAGGGGTAGGTAGAGAAAACAGGAGGAAAAAGTGAAAAGTGGTAGCTTTTGATAAATTGCTCTCAGCATAAGCAGGATCCTGGCATTTCTACATCAGTTTTGGGATCTTCAGCTACCTTCTATTGTAAGAAAGTAGTTTAGAAACTATTAATAATGGAAAATAAGTTGGAACAAGCTGTTAAACCACAAGATACTGTTAAAAGTGCAGCCAGAGCTCAAGTAATAGAATGGGAGATAAAAGGGGAGTTTTGAGTGGTCTAGCAGATCTTTTTTTTTTTTTTTTTTTTTTAAAAAAAAAAAAAAGGAGAGAGAGAAAAGAGGGAAGGTGACTCAAAAAATTAAAAGTTTAGTGCACATAAAGGAAAGCATCCCACTGTAGTTTCTTGATATGTGAAATAAGAGCGCTCTTTCATGTTGACAATTTCTTAAAATTTTTTTAAGAATGAAGCAAAATGAATGAAAAGCTTTGTGCTGAGTATAATGGTGGGGTGGAAGCAAGTCCATCGTTACTCAGGCAGCAAGAGAGGTGAAGGTGCCGTGTGCTTGGTATACCAGTAGCCTACTGTAACGTATCCTACAGTGACTTGTTACAGCTGCTTCCTGCAGCTTAATCCATGTGGTTACACTGGCTACCTCGATGCTTGGAGCTTTTGTCAGCTTATGTGCCTCGTTTCTGATTGTATTTTCAAGTGCTAGCTGCACCTGGCGATAACATGCCTGTGAGCCAATCGCTCGGTTTTCCGAAGGCGCAATACGACGTAGGTGATATTTCATACGGTTTTCTCGCTTGCTTTTCTTGGCAGCAAAGGAATTTGCCTGTTAGTGGGGGAGAAATGTGTCTTGAAAGGGTGTTTTTAATAAGACTTCAGGAGAGCAGGGAGCAGACTAGCAATATTATAGGCTAATCATTATGTCTTAAGATTGAAAGGTCACATGAGAGCTTGTTTTATATCCTTAGTCATACACAGATGTATGTGGTTGGGAATTCTGTGTCAACTGCTCGGTAATTTTCACTTAAATTATACTTCAGAGTGTCATTTTCTCAGCAACAAATGTTTTTCTGTGTGTATCTAAATGGGAAATAATGATTTTTTTGGTTTAAATTGTTCTTACCAGAAACATGCTGTAGTTGGTGTGCAGTTACTTCAAATCTGAAAAGAGTTGAGTCTACCTTTATGGAAAGAAAAGCCAGTATAGATCTAACAGAACTGTCATTTTGTGCTCTATGAGGCACAACTTGCCCAAATGCAACTTTATCGTTTCATTATTTTCACGCTGATGGTCTTTAAATAGTTATGCAAGAAAGTTGTGCCATTTATCATAGTAATATTATCCTTTTTTCTTTCAAAACTCAAATGTTGCCTCCTTGCCAACTTGCTCCCTGTGCTTTGCTTTATTTGGCAGTTTTTCGACATTGGATAAATTCAATGTTTAAGGGAAGAGCTCAAAAAAAGAGAAGGGAGCAGCCTTCCTCCCACTAGACAACTGATCTAGAGAGGTTTGAGGCTAACACATTTTCTCCACTTTTTCTGCTTCTTAAATATTTCTGATCAGGTATCGAACCCAAGGTTGGAGCAGTATAGAGATGTTAAGTATGACCAAATGAATGACAAGACTTGCATGTTCAGCTAAACTATTAGGTGACTACACTGGGAGTTCCTCCTCTTTGACCCCCTCTTGTACTCTGTTAAGTGAGATTTTAATGGTTGCTTTTAGCTGTGTATTGAATGGGAGAGGGGAGGAAAGGAGAAAAATAGATATGTGAAAAATGTAGGTAGTAAATTTGTTTTACATGACATTTCTGCTAGGAAGTTCCTAGAATCTGAGAAATACTCTGGTGAACAAAGAGATTTACCTCGCTCTCTTTGGGAAGACAATAAGTGGAAGAGACACCTTTTCTTTTATCCTGTAGAGAACCCACACTGATACCCATATAGTTCTCAGCTATTATGAATTGTATTTATTACTAGAATATGTTTCGGAAATATTTTAGTAAGAGGACAAAAGCCAGGTGCCTTATAAAAAGATATTCTTAATGTGGTCCAGACAAGATCACAAGGTCTCCGGACCCCTAGAAATAAACTGTATTACTTCAGAAAGCAGTTGCAAGGGAGAGTGACCTCTTGGTGATAGTTATGATTTCAGTTTCAAGTCACACGTTCCCAGAATGTATTTCATTTTGCTTAAGCGGATGATAAGTTAGACAGATTGAAGATGTTACATGACACAAGCAATTCTGGGGATACACCAAGCACATTAACACACTTCAAAATAATTAGTGTAGTGGTGCTTGGCTCCCTCTGTTTTTCTTCTACTATGCAATTATGGTTTCTGCTGGAAAAAAAAAAAAAAAAAGATCGTCTGCCAAGAGTTATTCAGGAATAACTGAAGTGGTTTTGTACCATTGGCAAAAAAGAGAATATTAAATAGTATAATTTTCCAGGTACTGATTTTTGGCTAGAAATTTCCTACTGCACTGTTGTATTCGCCAAGTTGGATCACTGCTATTAGTTAGTGTGGGGAAAAGAACGTAGCCATTCTTTCTGTGCTAAATTTTCTTCATCTTCTCAGCTAGCACTGTGAAAGTACGAGCCTTTTTAGGAGCTCAGTCTGGCTACTGCCTTTAAAGATAACAAAAAATGTTTTTATAAATACATCAACACAAAAAGGAGGACTAAGGAGAATCTCCATCCTTTACTGGATGCGGGGGGAAACTTAGTTACAAGAGATGAGGAAAAGGTGGAGGAGCTTAATGCCTTCTTCGCCTCAGTCTTTAGTGACAATACCGGTTGTTCTCTGGATACCCAGTACCCTGAGCTGGTGGAAGGGGATGGGGAACAGGATGTGGCCCTCACTATCCACGAAGAAATGGTTGGTGACGTGGTACGGCACTTGGATGTGCACAAGTCGATGGGGCTGGATGGGATCCACCCAAGGGTACTGAGAGAACTGGCAGAGGAGCTGGCCAAGCCACTTACCATCATTTATCAGCAGTCCTGGCTATCGGGGGAGGTCCCAGTTGACTGGCGGCTAGCAAACATGACGCCCATCTTCAAGAAGGGCCGGAGGACTGACCCGGGGAACTACAGGCCTGTCAGTTTGACCTCAGTGCCAGGGAAGCTCATGGAGCAGATCCTCTTGAGAATCATCACGCAGCACTTGCAGGGCAAGCAGGCGATCAGGCCCAGTCAGCATGGGTTTATGAAAGGCAGGTCCTGCTTGACGAACCTGATCTCCTTCTATGACAAAGTGACGTGCTGGGTGGACAAGGGAAAGGCTGTGGATGTGGTCTACCTTGACTTCAGCAAGGCTTTTGACACCGTTTCCCACAGCATTCTCCTCAAGAAACTGGCTGCTCTTGGCTTGGACTGGCGCACGCTTCGTTGGGTTAGAAACTGGCTGGATAGCCGGGCCCAAAGAGTTGTGGTAAATGGAGTCAAATCCAGTTGGAGGCCGGTCACTAGTGGCGTCCGCCAGGGCTCGGTGCTGGGGCCGGTCCTCTTTAACATCTTCATCAATGATCTGGATGAGGGCATTGAGTGCACCCTCAGTAAGTTTGCAGATGACACCAAGTTAGGTGCGTGTGTCGATCTGCTCGAGGGTAGGAAGGCTCTGCAGCAGGATCTGGATAGGCTGCACCGATGGGCTGAGGTCAACTGTATGAAGTTCAACAAGGCCAAGTGCCGGGTCCTGCACCTGGGGTGCAATAACCCCAAGCAGAGCTACAGGCTGGGAGAGGAATGGTTGGAGAGCTGCCAGGCAGAGAAGGACCTGGGAGTGATGGTGGACAGTGGGCTGAATATGAGCCAGCAGTGTGCTCAGGTGGCCAAGAAGGCCAACAGCATCCTGGCTTGCATAAGAAACAGTGTGGCCAGCAGGGCTAGGGAGGTGATCGTCCCCCTGTACTCGGCTCTGGTGAGGCCGCACCTCAAGTACTGTGTTCAGTTTTGGGCCCCTCGCTACAAGAAGGACATCGAGGTGCTTGAGCGGGTCCAGAGAAGGGCGACGAAGCTGGTGAGGGGCCTGGAGAACAAGTCCTACGAGGAGCGGCTGAAGGAGCTGGGCTTGTTCAGCCTAGAGAAGAGGAGGCTCAGGGGTGACCTTATCGCTCTCTACAGGTACCTCAAAGGAGGCTGTAGTGAGGTGGGGGTTGGCCTGTTCTCCCACGTGCATGGTGACAGGACGAGGGGGAATGGGCTTAAGTTGCACCAGGGGAGTTTTAGGTTGGATCTTAGGAAGAACTTCTTTACCGAAAGGGTTGTTAGACATTGGAACAGGCTGCCCAGGGAGGTGGTAGAGTCACCATCCCTGGAGGTCTTTAAAAGACGTTTAGATGTAGAGCTTAGGGATATGGTTTAGTGGGGACTGTTAGTGTTAGGTCAGGGGTTGGACTCGATGATCTTGAGGTCTCTTCCAACCTAGAAATTCTGTGATTCTGTGATTTTTGCTCATTTGAGAATTATGTTCAATACCTGAACAGTCCTACTACTTGTGACGTAGACTTTCTAAAAGCAGACAAAAATATTAAGCTTTCCATTTTTTCAAATGTTTCCCACTGATTCTTAGATTTGAAAGTGTTTACCTTTCTCTCTTTACAGTCTCTTTAGCCAGTGTTTTGAAAATTGAAATAGAGGTATTAGGAGTCATAATGCCAGACAGGACAATCCTCAAGCTACAATGATGAGTAATACCATGCTTTTTGAAGTCCAAATGATGACAGCAACATGCAAAGAAAAATATGGATATTGACAGATTTCAGGACACAGCATTCACATTTTTTCTGCCTCAGTTTTGCACTGGAAGAAGTAAACATTACAAGCTCAATTTCAACAAAACTGAACAGTTAAAATAATCAAGTTCTGTATGTAGTTAGACCAGATGCAAGGCATGGAGCACACACTATTCCCACCTATTGCTAACTGAATAGATGCATGTTTACAGCTGTTGTCTTAAACGTCCTTGCAAAACTGCAGGTATGTATCCCAAGGTGAGCTAACAAACCATGTTCTGAAGTAGCTTAGTAGTGATAGAATTTCTTGAGTTGCATTACGCAATGCATGTGCCAGGAACTACAAAACAGACTCTCCCTTTCCTGTTAAGGAAATTGTCTATCCCCCCCAATATTGTAATTAAACTGTAACTTCAAAGTTACAGCTTATTTTTATTTCTTTCTCAATCCTTGTATTTACTCCCCTCTTTAGGGAAAAACAGAAAGTCTTTGGATCTGTCTTTCAGCATTGACTGCAATTGCACATTCCCCCAGAGCAAGCTGATTTGGGAACTAAAAGCAGTGCAAACACAACAGATTGGAACTTAATGCAGGCTTATTATTTTGATTTGTATGCAGTTCCTCTGCCATTCTTGCACCTTGTGCAAAGTTTTGTGTAACTGCTGTTTCGCCAATGGCAGTATCAAATCTAGGTAGCTAGCTACAACTGTGGAACTTGCTTCTGTACTAGATGAAGTTGAAATTTTTCACTCGTGGGTGAGCCTCCCCTACATGGCTGTATGAAACATGTCTACTGTGGAAGATATTAGGGTAGATGTGTGCAGCTATACAGAGCTGTGACATAAATGTCAAGTCATCTGATTGGAAAAGGGGAATATTTGAATCAAGTTCTTTTTTGGAGACTAACTGTAACTACCGGTAGTGTTCCTCATCCCACATAAAGACACATATGAAAGCTAAGGTAAGCTGGGAATATTGGCATTTGAGATTGCATAGTAAAAGAGAGGTTATGATGCTGCACTGTAAATGAGTAAGCTGCAAGTGATACGAAAGGAGAGCAAGAAGTATGTGTGAAAATGGGCATGTTCTTTCACCAAAAGCCAAACGGTGTAGCCTAGATTTGGACTAATTTGACACGTTCATCTAATTGATGGATGATATCAGTATTCTTGGTTTAACAACATAAAATGAAGGATCTGATTTTAAATCCATTCTTCACAAGTAAGATTACAAATCTAGCTGCTCCTAGAGATTCTAAGGGAAGTGTTTGTACCTTGTAATACATCATAAGAATGAATAACATAATTGGTGTGTGAAACATTTTTCTTTGAAAATACCATTCAAGAAGACACGGTTGTCTGATAAGGATAGTGTGATAACTATAAAATTATATGAGTCACAAATAAGTGTAAATGCTATAAAGAAAAATATACTTAGGACTTCTCTAACACTTCTGTGTCCTCTGTAAGTGGATTTGACCTGAGCCTGAAGCCATTGACAGACTTTAACAGTGAAACATGTATCCTAAGCATTGGCAGTCAATAACTTTAGCCTTAATATTTGTACAGAACAGTAAGCACATCATTTTGGTGGTCAGCGATGCTGTTTTGCTATTGGATGCCTCATTTGTTTAACCGTGCTTCTTTAGGTGGTGGTATTTGACTACAGCAAGATATCCCAAATGGCAATTGCACAAGAGGTTCTCTAAATTGCCTAGTATACTGCTTGGCTCTCCATTTCCAATGAACAGGAAATACTACGTCAGACATTCATGAATCCTGTTATCATCTGCTCATGACCTTGACCTTTTTTGTGCTAATTTTGATAACTAAATGCTTTATATTTCATTTGGGATTGTTGGACTCATTTCCTCTTGTCTGCTTTTCCTCCCCACCCTGTTATATAGAAACTAAAGTTTTTTTTTAGCAGAACATTGCTGACAATCTAAGTTAATATTTGTTTGTTAGGTGGTTGGTAATGCTTTCAAAGTGGAATACACGTTTGCGGAGATTTGCAGCCTGATACAACAAAAAAAACTTTCATAGTAATAATCTGCTATGAGTTATCTTAGGAAAAAATAGGCACGTGCAGTTCCAGCATCATAATCAATAACTTCTGCCCCTTGCAGCTCTAAGGATCTTCCTGTAACTTAAAAGGTCATCTGGAGTTATGAAAAAAAATACATAAATAAATTTTATTGTTAGTCTATTACTTCTAGCCATTACTTTTGCATAGGTGCCTTACAAGTTTTTGGCCTTCCTGCTTTTCTGCCATTGAAGTGTTTTTGTAGGTGAAACTAGCATATCGGATTCGAGAGCTAGTCTCTTCCTGAATAATTTTGGAATTTGAAGTCACTAGGAAAATTTTGAATGATGATCTTGCTTAAACATATAAGGAGATACTTAGGGAATGAGTTTAAAGAGAAGTTTTAATTTGATTGCATGAGGACAAGGTAGTAAATGGAGTGAGGAAGAATGAATCACCAGAACATCACAGAGAAAGATCTGTGAAGTATTCTATAAAGAGTAGTTTTCCATTTTTTTTTTTTTACCATTTAAAGCAGAAACAAGAAACAGCTTCAACTGGTAGGCTAGAGAATTAGAGTGAAAAATATCACAGAGAGAAGACCCACTAAAGGTAGGTGGCAGAATTTATCTACATGCTCAGTCTAGTTGAAGGGTCTGAAAGGTAACGAGTTAACAAGAAGTTAGCAAAGTTCTTTCTGAAGCTAACAAGAATTGATAAATCTATTGTTTATTAAGTAGAAAGTGTAGAATAATTATTTAAAAATGTGAATTTAGCTGAATTGTGCAATGCTAAACACTTTTTAAAAGTAGTATCTTTATACATTCAATATCTGTTCATGATGCAGTCTCTTATCTGTAAAATAACATAAAAATCCAAGTGATCCCGCAGTTGTCATAAGGTAAGATAGAGATAAATTGACAAATCCAGATGATTACATTACATGAATACATTACAAAATCTATTAAGCATGCACTTAAAAATTAGTAATCTAGATTAATACACCAGCAGCACACGTTTGATGATGAAATTTAAAGACAATTGGATGCATGTTCTGGTGAACTTTGTTGGTGAAGTAGTTGGAATGAGAGTATGTAGAAGTGGTAGAACAGGATTCGGCATCTTTAGATTGTCATGCAGATGCAAAAGCCTGTTTTCTTTTATAGCTCGAAATCTAATTCATTCAAACTTGAGAAATTCCTTGGGAGCTGATAAGACGAGAAGTGTTCTTTCCTTGTGTGGTCTCTAACTTTAGGTTGAAACACTGAGATCTACACATTTTTATGTCTCGTATCAGTGTAATAAGAACCCACACACTTCTAAGATATGTGTAAGAAAGGAGCAACTTGTGAATGCAAACTGCATTTTGATCATCTTTCTGGTTGCAAGTCATACAATTTTATGGAATTGATATAATACCTGTGGTATTTGTCAATTGCACTTCCATTGCAATTTAGAAGTCTTCAAACAATGTTTACTTTTTAATTTAGAAAGTGAGAAATGCCATTCATTGTTCTCTAACATAAATTTTAAAACAACAGGAGTTTAATGCTAAAATACACAGTGTTTAAAACATACCTACAGTGGAATCTCCTAGTTTAAAAAAAAAGAAAAAGAGATGCATAATTGGAATGCAGTCTGAGTCTTACCACTGAAAATTCATCTTTTAAAGAAAAAGAATAAAAGTCACAAGTAAAAATAAAGGAAAAAAAGATTTGAATTGAAATGATTTAGCTGATTGAAATAACAGTGACATGTAATCATTTAAATTGCATAATTTTTCGTCAGTTCTCTCTGGCTCAAGTATCGTTCACCAAGGACACAAATCTATGCATATTTTGGTTGCTCAGGAGAGTAGTCTATTAAATATATGGAAACTATTTACTTGTTAAAAGGTCTTTTAAAAGCCAAATAAAGATAAAAAGAAAAAAATTTGCATTATTCTCAAATTTGAATAGTTTTCAAGAACAATAAAAATATGCACAGAGTAAGTATAAAACACCGTGATGATGATAGTAAGTCAGTAAGGCTTTTTTTTTTTCCCCTGATGTAAAGAAAGAATACGTTACTTTATCAGTTCAGCGTATGAGTTATGATTTCAACAGAAACAAATGCATTTATTGTCAGAGGAGATTTTCAGTAGGAAATCTGACAAAAGCTGAGAAGAATTACTCTCAATTTTAAAGCAGGGGTCAGAAAGTAGTTGTACAGCCAAGTCAGGGTAGAGTCTTAGAACATTATATTGGAAGCGTTTTCGTTTTATTATGTAGGTCAGCACCAGAGATAATCACAGAAAATGCTCTAGGCAATTTGGTTCTTATGCACCAGTTGAGAGTAAGATTTCAGTAGATGAGGCTTACACTGCAGTTCTGTTGCAGAAACTCAGATCTGTAACAATGGACCAAGGGAATATTGATTCAACACTAAGTGGGGTGAAGGGATTTGTAAGAAAGGTAATTGATCTGGTGACAAGTGTTCATGAAGTCAATTCAGAAATAATGAAGAAAAATAATACTTATAAGGAAAAAAAGAAAATAGAAAAAGAATGGACTGTTGTGTTAATAATTACGTGAAAAAAATATTTTTCTGTTTTTATTAGATGGTTATGTATTTTAAAAAATGAGAACTAATTCAAAAAAATGAAAATATTCATGCAGTGAAATTAGTTTGTAACTGTGTTGCTCTAGCAGAAAATGGTATCTGCTTTTTCTGATAGATATTTCTACCAAAAGAGAATTTCCAGCATGCCAAGGACTTAGCTCTGTAGTATGTTAAAGGGAGGGTTGGGCTCAATAAAATGGTTGAATATGACAACTATATGTGGTATATACATGTTTAGAGATAGGAAATTTGGGTTATGGTACATAAAGGATCGGCTGGTTGGGAATAATTGTATTGGAGATAACCTTTGCAATAATGTGGGCTGGATGTAGCTTCTGAGCAAAAAACTATTCACTGGCCTAACTCAATGCATTTAGTACTACTTCTGTTCCAGTTAGTTATGAATTGAGGGTTATATTTGGCTTTTGAACTTTCCAAACTGATTTAAGGACTATTGATTCAAATCATTATTTGGATCGGTATATAGAGATTTCTATGATGATATGATATTGGCACTTTTTGTTATTTCCATTTGCTTTTGCAGTTACCCGGTTTCTTCACAGTATTGCTTTGTAACCATCTGAATATTGTAGATTATAGCACTGTTTTTGTGATAAGATTTGGATGTTTTGACAGATGTGGAGCTGTTTTTGTAAGCGATATGACCTACCGTGCCTGAACTAGATTTTAAATGGTATAAATAATATTGTTTGTGGCTATTACACACATTGTTGTGCTATACCTGCCGATTTTTCCAGATGCAGATCTGTACAAACATTGAAGTTGCCCAGAAATAGAAACACACAGTAAATGATTCTACCGCAGAGCTCTTCATCTTGTGCCTTATTCCATTTTTTCCCTGGGTAAGATGTGTGCAAGCAAGGGTCGTGATTAATGTTGCAAACTCGGTATATGTATTTCCAGAATATATATAGATGTGTATTGAATGTATATAGACATATAAACATGAGTAATTATGCTTAGTTCTAGTTGCTGTTCTGTAAAGCAGCAGCAGCAGCAGTGTTGTTGTCCAGTCTTAGTCCCTCAACCTATTTGGTGTGAATGACCACCACAGACCATAAAACTCCATCAAGCTGAAAGAAAATGCTGGTTTGGTTTCTTAATTGGTTACATACCAAACAGGCTATGCACAGTCCAGCTGTATGATTCTGGGAAGAGTTGTATTTTTGTGGATTCCTCCTTTTTTCATTAAAAACAAACAAACAAACGGTGTTCTGAGGAGCTCGATGTGCTTCAGTTTGAACGTGTCATACAATCAGGCGTGGAATATTTAATGCAGTCGGAGTGTTTTCATTTTTGCTTGAAATAGAACTGATTGTGAGCCAATCATTGCAGAGGTTGCTTATTTTTCTCTTTGGTGAGTAGATCGATCATTAACACGGAATGATAGGGGGTTTGTTTGTTTTTCCCTGATGTATAGAGAGCTTTCCAGGAACATGTGAAGAACTGGGTTGGATGTCTTTCAAGAAAATACATATATTGAAAACAGACTTCTTTATATGTGATTGCCTTTCTTTGGGATAGCTGAAGTTAAAACACTTCACCCATGTGTCATATTTCTAATGTACTTACCATCATATACTCTATGGTTGCTGGGTCAGGCTCAGCTACTGGAAGAATGTGTGTTTCCTGCCAAGTAATTTTTCAACAGAGACTACTGTGTATCAGTCAAGGTTTCACTGTATAGGGAAGCTATTCTTAAGAAAAAGATTGCTGGAAAACAGTGGGTGTTACCTGAGATGTTCTAATCAAATTTAGGACAAAAGAGCTCGAAATGTCTGTCTTTTCTTTTCGTACTCCTGTCCCCCTCACCAAATAGCTAAAGATGTTCTTGAGATTTGCAGCTGAAGGAGAATAGTTGAAAAAGATTTCAGCAAAAGAGTGCTTTGCTGGCCTCAGGGGGGGGGGGGAAAGCTGTGCTTTTCTACTACTGTTACTGCTTAGAGCAGGTGAATATTTGTGGGTTCAAGTTACGGGTATCTAGATAAGACATAATATTTTTTCCTCCTTACAGGCATCTAAGGACATCTAAGTAACATTAAAGAATTATGTTTCATATGATTGCCAATTAAAAAAATTGAGCAAATTACATACAGACATACCATTTTGTTTTCATTTTTCCCTTAAGTTTTCTACATATGTAACAGAATAGAATCTCTACATTAGGTAGAAGTAAGCTGAAAGTGTTAACACACTTGCAGTTGATAACATTGTCTTAAGAAATTTCCCTTTGGACGTCTTTGCTTTATTTTTATATTTTTGTTGCTTAAAATTATTGAGAAATAACCATCCAATTCATGAGTTCTAACTAAAATTTTTGTGCTGTATGTAGATGTTTATTTTGAAGTGTTAGAATATGTTTTATAATAAAGATTGAATGAGGCATTTGTTTGTATGTAGCAGAAGAAAAGTGTGTGTTTATTTTATTGCACATGTATATGCTGTTGTGCAATTTACTGTAAACAGAATGCAAATAAGGGTTATATGGTAGGTAAGCTCAAGTCTTCCAGCAACAGAAAGAGTACAGAATGTTTCCAATACATTATTCTCCTTGAACAGGGTGTTCTAGTTGGAATACAGTTCATTTAAATAGTTTATGAAGAGGCATGTATGTTTTAGAGTATCACACAAAAATTAACAGTGAAATACTACATGTAAAAGTTACACTAAAGAGTTTAGCTGGACTATCCCCTTCTGTTTGTGGCTTTTCTAAGGAAGTACTACATGTCTTGAAGAATATATCTATGATGCATTACAAAGCACAAGTGTTTAACATAATTTATTCTGTATAACAATTTTATTTTAATGCCTGAATGAAGGGGCAGGAATGCAACACAACCATCAGTGGTACCTTGGTATTCTCCCTTGCTGAAAATCGGACACAAGCCTTTGTTAAAAAAAAGTTTATTTATTCATGCTTTTAAAGGGAGTAACAGCCAAGGCCTCAAATGCATCAAACGTAACATTTTTTTTTTCTAAAATGTTTTAAGTGTAATGTGCCTTAAAGAAAGGACTGCATTGTTTTTAAGTTAATGTCACGTACTAACAATGAAATTAGACCTATATGCATATGCCACAGAAAGTACTGTCCTAAAAAATAAAAGCCTATATTGGGATTCTTCTCAGCTCAGGAGGAAGCCAGATAGTATTTGCTGAGGGATAACTGATGCCAAGTTTCTTCAGCTGTATAGGAGGAGAAGGAAATAGCAGAGGAAGAGCCATAAAACAAACACTATTAAATGTTTTTTAGCGTAGATTTCATACATACTCGATCCTGTGAGTACTTATGCTCTTGAGGTGTGGAGCATCTTAACTGAAGTATCCATCAAAACAGGTTACTAGGAAGGAGCTATGGGGAGGGTAGTGCAGAATCCAGCACAAGAAAGCCTTACATTACAGATCAACGGGACTTGTGTGTTCAATCCATGTTTTTTTGTTGTTGTTTGTTTGGTTACTTAAAAAAAAAAAAAAAGCAACCAAGAAGTATCACAGTAGATGGAGAATTAATCTACGTGTAGAAAAGGGATGACAGTGATTTGAAAGAATATATAGAGAACATATTTGTTTTAATTACAATTAAAGAATATCAGCCTGTTTGCTTGTGCGTAAAACTGCTAGAAAGCAGGGCCAAATTCTCGTAACTTTAATTTAAAAAGCGAACAAAACCGCACAAGTAACCTCAAATGCTGAAAGTCTTGATTTTTTCAGTGTAGTGATTGCAGAATAACTATTTTTTTTCTTATAACACAAGGTGAAGTTGTTAAAACGCTCTTTTCAATGCAAATGCACTCAGCTTTAAAAACTTGCAGCCAGACGCATTCTTCTTGAATGTTTCTGTTGAACTTTGTTTCAGGTGTTGCTTATTTTTCTAGTTGTAGAATTGCATTGCCTCATCAGTAGTTTGTGAAGCATCCAGACGTCTTTGCAGCTCCAGGTCCCCATGTAACCATTCAGTTGCTTTGCAAAGTAGGCAGGCAATACTATAAAACATTTTGAAGTTAGCTTTAAGAAATTTTAAAACAGCTGTGAGGGAGGCCACTTCCTAGGGAGAAGTGTGGTATGCAGTCGTCCAGTCAAAAAGGGAAGTCTTCATGGCTACCATGTTTTAATGAGTCCAAGATATTTGAAGGAGGAAAAAAGAGGGTAAGATTGTTGCCCTTTTCAGAATTGATCTTTTGCAGTTTTCACAGAACATACTCATTCTTCTGCAAATTTGAGTAATGTAAAATCGATCACCAGTAAGGAGTGCTGTGCAGAGATCTTGACATCTCTGCACAATGCAAGTAATGGTCTTTAGAGTTTCCATGAATCATAAGTCAGTTTATAGTAGTGTCTGCTGTAATATATTTGCCTTAAGTTTGTAGTGTCATAATTCCTCTTAGAAAATTAGATAAAGGGAGGGAGGGGTTCTTTCTTGATGTTGAAATATATCCTTGTTTAATAGCTTTTGTTTTGTGTTTGGATGCTTTAGTTCTTGACTATTCAGAGATTTTCATCATTTGCAGAAATATATCGTTTAGAAATCTGACCTTTTTGAAAGAATAGCTCATGATTTCAAGTCAGTTAAGTTTGTGAGCAACAACGTCACGTCTTAAATGTCCAAGTGTTGTTCTGAATAATGTCTGTATGCTACAGTAAGCCAAAATGTACGTTTTTTCTCTTTTTATCTAGTGATAAAACTGGCGATCCATAAGGTTATAACTATTTGGCCATTATCTCCATCTCACAGTTTAGACTAATCTCAACTGTTTTCATTTTTTCCACATGATATCCGTATTTATCAACCAGAATTTATTCTCTCCCATTACACAAAACTTCATTGTATTGTATGAAATCTGTTTTTATTGCTTCGTGATTTCTGGCATTACTTCACTGAATGATGAAGTTATTTTGACCATTGGATTTCAGAAGTCTGGTTATGTCTCAGGGATCTTTCTTTCAGGAGCTCTTGGGTTGAGAGCTGTTAAAACAAGTTTGTCTGGATTGTAAAGATTTGTTGCTTTTATGAAGTATGTTTACCAAAAGAGTGTAATTCAATGAAATTACATATCCACAAGCTACTAAAATACTTATTCCATTTTTCTTAATGTACTATATCTGATTTTAGTCACAGGAAGGAAAAATATGGGAAACCTTAATTATTCTGTATATTTAATTCTTTGCATTTGTTACCTACTTTATTTCTTGAGGTTGTATTTAATTTTTGACATACTCCTAGTATACTTTTGCAGAATGGGGGACTAGGTAGGTGTTAGGGAAACAGAATTATTTAGGTTTCAGTGCTGTGCAGTTTATAGTTTCCATGAGCTCAGCAAGCAGAGTAATAAAATGGGATACATATTTGTCTTGACATTTGGTAAGGGAAGTATAGACTTTGTTCTTTATATAGAGTTTTTTTCAGTTTGCTGGTTATCAGCATCTTACTTGTAATTGTAGTATGTGTGTTTCGTGAGTACAGTTCTTGCAGTGGAGTTCTGAAGGGAAAGCTTTCTGTTTATAGTATCTGGTAGTAAATAGTTAACTACTAAACCTAAGAAAGGGCTGGTAGTACCTTAAGCAAGAGGACGAAAGCCAAGTCTGAGCAAGTCCAAGAAGAGAACTTGTTGGAGGGTTAATTGTTTTTTTCCCCTGTAAGGGTTGGATGATGTTGATGCTGAGGAGTAGCATTGGAAGTGGGACAAAGCAGAGGAAAATACAGAGATGGATACAGAAGCTGTGGTATTTTCATCATGTTTGAGTAAATTAATTCACATGAAGTATCATTTGGCAAAGTTTACGAACAAACTGCAACCATCAGTTATTAATACAAATGCTGAAGCATGATGTTTTTATGATGTAAAGCAGGAAAACACTAAGGAGACTGCATAGTTTGCTAAGGATTTGTTGACATGCTAAATAAACTTACCCATAGAACACACAGCTGGCAGGAGAATTACTGTAAGAAGGATGGAGTGAAGGGAACAGCTAGAATACAAGAGCAGTAGAGCTGTGAGGTCAATTTGCTTGTTTTAAAACATATACAGAGTTAATGGATATAAACAGAAGAAGGACCAGGAAAATGGAACTGGTTAGTTAGGCAGAGCGTGGAGAGGTCAGGCTGGTGTATGGGATTCTAAGAAGTCATCACGTTTAGGAGAAAATAAAGAAAAAGGACTTGAGAATCCCAAGAGCTTCATTAAGAGGTTGTACGGCTGGTGTTTCCATGATAGGAGAGATTGGAAGTTCATTCTCTGAAGTTGATCTGTTCATTCTCTTCTGTTTGCCAGGAGTTGAGTAGTACATGCTGGACCAGGGTGATAGTGAGAAAGCAAAACGTGTGACAGTATCAGATTTCTTTTGGCATAAATCAAGAAAGAAGTGAGGTGGAACAACTGTGGCTGGAACACTGAAATTGAAAATGTGGTTGTCAGAAGAGATAGGTAAATGGAAAAGGGTTCCAGTCACATTATGGATAAATGATATGAAAACATGAGAAAATGAGACAAAATTGTGTGGATAAAATTTTGTCTGTCGGTCAAGACTATTTTGAGGGAGATATTTTACTGGGACCAGCAATGTAAGGTTTCGTTATGGACAAACTCATCTTTGGTGTCGTTGAGGGGAGAGGTCCGGTTGGAAATGAATAGTTTTTGCACAAACAAAAGTGTTAGGCTGTTTTCAAGATGTCTTTGATAAGTAGCGAGTACCTTACTATTTTGAAAAGACAGGGATTTGGGACTTTTGTTTGTGTTGGCATTTTTACCTCGAATAAGCTTGGATTAGGAGATCCTTCTGCTGAGATTAAAGAAAAAATATGTATGTAGTTAGTTTTACATACAAAGGGACAACTTTATGAGAAACTAAATAAGCAATTTCATTTGGTCTAAAGAGTTTAAGCATAGAAGGAAGGATGTGAAGGTCTGCCATTTATTTACCTAAGATGCAAAAAACTACCTGAAAATTATGTTTTACCAAAAAGGATAAAACTTTGAGGGAAGGATTTCAGACCAGCTGGATAAATAAAAGTTTAAGAGAAGTGCTGTAGGTCAGCTGAGAAATCAAATAGGATTATGCCTCAAAGGAAAGGACATATTAGTAACCAGGAACCATAAGGTTATAGTAGTATTTCCAGAGATTAAGTACCGAGATAGGGTCTGGTTTAGAAGAAAAAATGGTACTTCTATCAGCCATAGAAGTAAAAGATGTGGAGAGGATAAAGAGATTGAAATTTAGGTAGGCTCAAAATTAAAGCAGGTATTTTGCCTTCAGGACCCTGGTGATGTTACATTTGATGTTGAACATAGAAGCAAAGCAAGAATGTGTAGTAGGAAATGACATCCAAGCTGAAATAAATCATTAACATGTAGACAAAATCAGATGAGTTTGATTACTAAATTAATTAGCCTGAGACCGGTTAGTAAAGTGATAAAAGCTCTAAATTGATCATTTCAAAATTATGTGACATAATTATCCAAAACATAGACATCTATTGGGCTTCTTAGCCTCATAATGAAGACTTGAGGATGACATGGGGAGAATAAATTTTAGTTGCTAGAGCGGTCTTTTTTTTTTTTTTTTTTCCTATGGCTATAATGTAGTCTTTGCTTGTGGTAAAAAATTACATCAAAAACATCAGGTTTTGTTGTCCAGACTGTATTAGTATATCTTTCTGTACTGTACTCTTATCTATGGCAGCTGAAGCCTTGGCAAAAGGTTTTGTAACATGGACAACCAGGGAGAGGGAGTTGATCTGCTGAGCGTAATGTTATTAGGTGGTGCATGTAAAGGAACTCATACATCATTTAGGGTTGTGAATTCTAGATGGCTTCTGATTTAGTTCTGTTTAGCAAGTTTTAAGGCAGGAATTTGAGACTTGGGTTAAACTGAGACACCAAGTCTTACAGCTTTTGACTATGGTGCAAAGATTCAGTGTAAACACAGATGATTAATAAGAAAGGTCTCTTGGCAGTTCTTCTTTGTTCATCTTTTTGATGTATAGTTCTATGATTAGACAGCTGTGCAATAATGTTAGGGTTCTAATTTTATTTCTAATTTCTTTCTGCTGTGCGACTCAAATTTTATTTCTTCAAGCCTATTTCAGAAGCATACAATTCAGTAATTTTTTAGTAACTTCTTTTCTATACTTCACTAATAGGTAGAATTATCAAAGTTTGTTTGTTTGTTTTTTTCCAACATGTGAGTGCATAAAAAGGGGTTTTAATAACTTCGAAGTTTATTAGTGCTTATTCTTTTTTTTTAAGGATCGTATAATACTCATATATTCTACATATATTTTTAGTTTTTGTTGGAACTCTGAACAGAGCGCAGTGTTTTGGGAAAGGGGAGAATTCTACCTGTTAAGTCATATTCTCCTCCAAGGTGTCGTTTAAGTTCGACCTTTCTATTTAGAAAGGGTAGAAAGGGGATATGGCTACACGTTTTCCAAACTGCTTCCTTTTGAAAAATAGTTTTTCTTTGAATTACATTTTTTTTCTGGAACAATTGAAATGCAGGGCAGGAGGGAGAAACTAAAACAAGAACAAAACATTTTGAACGACTTAAAAGATTTTTTGCCTTCCATCTCGTGTTCACCTCAAAAAAAGTTATTTTACTGGATGTGTATGAGATTTTCTGGCTTTGTTCAGACTTTAGGCAATTATTACTTTTTAAATTTCTAACTGTGGTTTACTACTTTGGCCTTGTAAAATGATTGCCCTGAGGAACTGGACGATTTTTCAGTTCTAGTAGTGGCAGTATTTTGAAAAACATGCTTGTGCATAGTATTAGAACATTTCAGCATAATTAAACTGCAGAATAGTTTTTAATGTTATTCATAGTCAAGTAAACTCTGTAATTAAATAATTATTTTAAAAATTTTATTTGGATCTCTCTCCTGTTGGATTGCTCAGAACTATGTGAAGAAATGTGATTTTATGTAAGTCTGTCCCTTTCTTTACAAATACACTTCAGCAGTTTTCTTGGGGTAGAGTTCAGTGTAATCTCTAGGAACAGGTCTCCAGAAATAATTTTCTGAGAGTGAATGTGAATAAGATCAAATATTTTAAATATTTGTATTTAAAACTAGGAGTTTAAACATGGATTTAAAAGCCTAAATTATTGTTACCTGTTCTAATTTTTCTTACTAACAGAATGAAGCAGCCTAATAAATCTTGTTGCCATCAATAGCGGTAACAAAATTCTTTGCAGCTTAAATCATGTAAATACTTATTTTAATTTTATAGAACTTTTATTTGCATTCCCATATGGTTAGGTAGCAAAAAGATTTAGAGAGATCCTATCCCATTTTTCTTTTTGTTGGGAATCTTTGCATTTATTTCCTATGCTGAGAAAATTCTGAGAATTAGTTTAGATCTTCCAATAAATCTTTGTCTAAGTTATATGCAGGATCTACATAGGTTAATCATGTGAATGCAAGTAATTTAATGTACCTTTTTCTGTAAGTCTGGCCTTAAATTTGCTGTTTTAGTGAGGTCTGGGTTTTTGAAAAACAGTTGTGCACTTATCTTAAAATTCCTAACCAAGTTTTTGGCTTTAGCTACCTTTTAACATTTTATTTTTCCTGCTATTGAGTTTTGATTTAATTACCTTCACAGTGAATTTACGAACAAAAGTTAGTGCTGAAGTTACTACATTTTTGCTATGCAAACATTGTTATTCCCTTCCAAAGAATTTCAGAAGACAATATTTCTTCATCATAAATAGAGAGTCCTACCAAAGCAGAAAAGGCTGAATTGAATTACACTCCAAGTCACAATAACTTACTCTATATTAGAAGCATGTTTCCGAAAGCATGGCTCAGTCTTCCTTTCTGTCTTTTTTTTTTTTTTTTCAAATAAGAAATTTCATGCTTACAGCATGCCAGTACTACTTTGAAGTGAAAATCTAGCCATAAAACTGAAATGCATTAGGCAAGGTCACTTTTAACATTTGACACAATTTTCCTGTGCAACTGTTAGAATTGTAAATTTGATTCTTCCTCCTCTGAAGTTGCACTCAGAGTTTAAGCTTTGAATTTATCTTTCTTTTAGGTTGATTAAATTTAAATAAATAGTAAATCAGAATATGCTTTGCATTTACAGGCACTTGCAGACCAGTTTGAGGATGCAAATACTTCAGTATCTGAACGCATGAAGATTTTCTACTGCTGTCAAGTGCCTCCACGTTGGGCCATACAGGTATGAATCAACTTCATTTGAAGCTTTCTTTAACAATATGTAGTTCTCATCAATATTGATACTGCATGACTCAAAGTCAAGGTGGTATGCTGTGATTTTGCATTGAAACACTGTGGAAAAAAAGGTGTAACATAAGAACACAGTAGGTTTTTCTGGAAAGTAACCAAGTTCCACAATGTTTTACTTTCAGATGTCTTGTTCTGTCATGCATGGGAGTAATTGCTTGTAGTGTGGTTCTTCTTTATTTTCCCTTTTCTGTCCTTAAAAAATAAACAAACTTTCAAGCTTCTGACATATCTTGTGTAAAAACAATCTTTTCATTGTATCACTATTTGCTGCTGATGTTTATACCACAATTATTTGCATCTTTCTTTGTCCTGTAATGATGATTAACTTCGAGTTGTTTTCAGGAAGTGGATCATGGTCAAAGCAACCAAATAGGAGACAAAAGTGTGTTGAAGAACCACTTAACTGACAAAGCTTTTATTTTCTGGATGTGCCCTTTTTTGCTAGTTTTGAAAGATTTTTTTCCAAAACTAAAACGATTATCTTGAACATAAATTCCATTCTAGAGAAGAAATGTACACACTAGTCTTATCTGATAATGCTGTATTTAACAACAAACTTAAGAAAATATATGCATTACTTATCTCCAAAGGTGCACATACTGTTTATTTTTTAATGGTGTTTTATTCCTTTGATTTCTAACCTAGATGCATGTTCCTTTAACAGTCATATTTTCTCCAAGCATTTTCAAATTATTCCACACAATCTTTCAACAGGCATTTGCAATAAAACTAGCAAATGTGGTTTTCATTTCCAGTTGTCAGAGTGGCACTTTTCAATCCAAGCCAATTTTCCAAGCCAAAGATAGAAATACTAAAATAGGGGCTCATAATGGTAGAAGACTGCAGTCTTCTAGTTATAGTAATGAAGAAGCATTGCTTATATAAATTTTACCAAATTTGACTCTAAATTTCATAAAACATAAATCTTACTTAATTTCAGACACTGGAAAATGTAGTCGTTTTTTTCAAATTAATTGATATTAAGTGAACAAATTACTCAGTTACAGACTTTCACAGTTTATGCATTTATTTAAAAGAACTGTACTCAACTTCATTTTTTTTTGACAGCTAATCTACTAGTGTATGGTGACTACCTCAAATTTGTAACAGACATTGAAGCCAAGCCTGTAACGAGAGATCCATGACATCTACACAGAACTAAAGAGAATCTGTTCAGAATCACCAGAATCACTGCAGAGGTTCACTGTGTGGGATCTCATAGCATAATTAGGTGTCCTTATACAGATTGTTCTCATTTTGTTTTTGCAAACCAGATTGTATATATCTTACCCGTAGTAAATAAGTTATCCTTTCTTCAGAGATGAAAACCTATATGCGAATTTAATCTCCTCTTAACAAAAATAAACAGAAGACCAAAAGCAACTTTTCAAAGTCATAAAAACATACCTTGTTTGTTTTTAAATTGAAAGAACTCTTCTCTTATTTTCTTAAACACGCTGAAGTAATAGCTGGATCTGAAATAACAAAGGGGCTGGTTTATCTGTGAGGAAAACTTAACTAAGGATTTCAACCTGAACCCCAATCTAATACGGATTTGACTGGAAACTAACGCACTTTTGCAGTGGTTGTTTGGGGCACTTACAGATTTCTTACAGTGTCCCTAGCACAATTGTTTCAGAGCCTTTCTCCATCTGTGTTTGAACAGGTACAGATTGCTATGGCAGGCATTGCTAGAAGAAACTTTACTGCCTTCCTTTAGGCTGTTTCCCACTCTGTGTTCCCAACATACTGCTGCAGCTGCTCTCCAGCCGCATGGGCCATGTGCCTCACTTAAGGGATGGAAGTTCTCCTCTCAATTCATCCTTCACATGTGTGTTTCTATTTTTATATTGTATTGTAAACTAGTTCAAAGTAGTTGAGTTACTGGCATAAATTGGAGTCAAATCAAAGCAATTATTTTTCTATTGATTTTTTTGTAAGGTATATAAATTTTTGAGGCTCCAGCTCGGGGTTTCAAGAGAGTAATTTCATATTCTGTCTGCTTCTTGTTGATGTCAGAAATGCCTCTAACATCTTTTAAAAATGTAAAGAGGACTGTGTACCTTCTTTCAGTTTTGTGGAATTTCTTATCTTTCCAGCGCCAGCTTGCAAGCTTACTCTTTGAGCTCGGATGCACCAGCTCTGCCTTACAGATATATGAGGAGCTGGAAATGTGGGAAGATGCAGTAATCTGCTATGAAAGAGCAGGACAGCATGGGAAGGTAAGAAAAACTGGTTTTCACAGCTGAGAGTCTTGCAGTGGGAACAGGAATAAGAAGCAGTCAGACTTGAGCTGTCAATGCATTGATGACCTTACAGAATCATAGAATGTCCTGATTTGGAAGGGACTCACAAGGATATTACTGAGTCCAGCTCCTGGCTCTGCACAGGACTACGCAATAATCAGACCGTGTGTCTGAGAGCATTGCCCAAACACTTTTTAGACTGGCAGGCTTGGTGCTCTGACCACTTCCCTGGGGTTCCAGTGCCCAACCACTCTCTCAGTGAATAACTTTATAACTGACATGTACTTCTGTAGGGTTGTTGTGAGAAAAGTCCATTTAGGACACATGACATGTAAGTCTGTTATTACCTGTGAATGCTAAAAAAAAAAAAAAAAAAAAAAAAAAAAAATCTGGGATAATGACTACATGAAATAGAAGTGGATAAATAACTCAGGATGCAAGAAAAGACTTAAATTGAACGCATTGAAACAATTCCCAAATATTCAAGGAAAATTAAGTTAACAACTATAGATGTGCAACAAGGTGTAATGTGGGTATTGAATGAAGGTTGTAGCGGTCACTCATGGTGGAGTTTGGGAGCTTTATCAGGAGGGAATCTGCTTTCTTTCTCCCTTGATTTCCAACTATTAGTTGTAGCTTTTACAATTGCTTTAAACAGAACAACATCAGTGCTTGATGTATTTAATTACTCTATGTTAACATATAAAAACTACAGAATCAAACACTTGAGGCAAAAAATGGCCTAAGATTAAAAGGCATTATCTTATTTTGTTAAATCTGTTGATATTTTGCTGAGCCTCTCTGTCATTTCTTTAAAACTGCTGCAGTTACATGTGATCAGCTCCATGCAGAGACAATTTAAAAACCATCATCTAGCTATGTATAGATGACAGAATTGTTTAAAAATGCTGTGAGCAGGCAGTAGCAGCTTGATATTTTTGCTATTCCAGTTAGAGCATGAGTAGGAGGATTTTAGTGATGCCTGGAAGCAACACCTATTTGTGTGTCAGTTTAGCTGTGTTCTCTTTCTGGTGCAATCCCTCACTGAGAGGGACTTATGTATCAAAGAGCTTATGGTATCAAAGATACCATAAGGAGCTTATGGTATCAAAGATTGTTTTCAGTATTTAGATAACTTTCAGAAATATTCAATTTCAGACAAAAGTATCTTTTTTGTTTTCGTCTCTGTTCTCTTCTTCTGTTTGGTATGTGGTAACGTTAAATATATGTATGCCTTTATAAAGACATTGCTTATAGTAATTTAAGCTTACTGAACAGAGACCTATAACTTAATAGACAAAACACAGAATTTCTCATATTTACTTATTATTATTGTTATCATTCACCAATGACTAGATTTCAATCATTATAAGCTATCAGGTATGCCTTGCTGTCAATTCTGTGTCACATTATGCATGCCTTGGGGGTACTATGCTAATACCACAATTTTTCAGTACAGTGGAGAAGTAGAGGTTAATATTTTCCATTTCCTGGAAATTCATTCTGTCCTAGTTACGTTCACAAGCTGCCCTTAGGGAGTTATGAAAATGGCACTCAGAGAATAGGACAGGATATCTGCCACAGGAAACTGCTTAGAAATGCTTTCAGAATGAGGGTTTGGGCTGTGCTTTGAAAACAGAAAGCACTATGTAAGTACTAAGTAACGGTAGTGATATTAAAAAAAAAAAAAAGCTTCAGATCAAAAAAGCTGGAAAATTAGAAATATTTATTCGTACACCAAGGGGAGTAACTTTGTGCTCCTTATCAGATAGCTTTCAGCGTGTGAACTGTGTGTATTTATCAAAAATATTATGGCTTTTAAATATCGTACTTTTTCTTTTTGAAATGCATGAGGAAATACTACAGCAAGGTGTTCTTCAGTGGACATTCATGTCATTTAAGAACGTAATAAACATGTGCCGAAAAGAACAAACTCTGTTAAATAAATTTGTGCATATTTTTCACTTACAGCTGCTTTTATATGGGAAACATTAATTTGAATACTGAAAAGCCTAATCAAAAAAAAAAAAGGAAAAATAATAAAACATCCAAATATCAGCAATATCGATTAGTCTGTGTACTTAGGCATCAAAGAAGTATGTTCCTTCCTCCGCTTTCAAATCGTGCACTGACAGAAAAATCAGAGGATGCAGATACGGGTACAAACAACTCCACATTATACACTTGGAAATGCATAGTTCACTCAGTTATAACAGGGCAATATATCAACTCAAATTGTGCAAAGAAAGATGTCCCATTTAGAAAACTTTTTTTGTGGATCCTTTACTGTTTTTAGATATGGCTCTATATTCACTTGTTTCGTAATCTGAACAAAAATAGTAAATAATGATATCATAACATGAGTCAACAGAAGAGTATCATAGTGTGAAGCAGTGAGCAAAGCGGGGCACAGAAAAACATCAACAAAAAAGTATTACAATCTGAACACACGGTATGTGGATGGTTGCTGTGGCCTTGTCATTCACTTGTATTCCTTCAGCAGGCTTCCTGAAAAGCAGATGCTAACCTCTGTCATTGTAGTGAAAACTGGTGTTGAAAAGGCACTCTCCTCATTCTTTCAGTTGTGAGGGAGACCCAGAGATCTTGAGAGTGTTATTTACATCAGACAACCTTCTTTGGTTTAGGTGATGTCTCTTCAACCTCACCTGAAATAGATACTGCACTAAAAATGGTTTTCCTTCCCCTGCTAAAGGAAAAAGAAAAGAGGGGATGAGCTGCAGGTGTGGATTTTCAGTTCTTCCAATAGAAGCAAGGCCTTTCTCTCAGGAGCTCTAGAGCACAGTAGCTTCTCACCTTTGCCAAAATCACGAGAGCTGTTATTCTGCTGTACAACACAGCTTTCAGCCCTGTCCCCATCATTTCCTCACAGTATGGCGCAGCATGGCACTCAGCCTGGTGTTAGACCAACCTACCCAGCAGTCCACCTTCCACAGAGTTATTTTTCTTGTATTTTTCTTAAAACATGACAAAGACAGTTCAAAACATTTGAGTGGGGCAACACAATTATAGTGATACCTGAAGTTTACTTTTTAATGAAGGAAATGCTTCCCAGATGCGAAGTTGGGTAGAGTTACACTGATTAGTTCATAAGATGGTTTGAGAACTTGATTGATTTTCACTATATATCGTTTACTTGTCTTCGAAGTCTGTTTTCTCTTTGTGTAGCTGCATAACTGAGAAAGATGAGTAAATGGCTCACCCAAGGTCATCCATGAAGTTACAGAAAACAATTAAATTAAAACTGAAAAGCTGTCCTTTTTTCTCACTTCCTTCCATGCTCATCTGTTCTGCTTCATGCTACTGCTCTTGTAGTCTAGCAAATAATGTGCAAGCAGAAAAGGGGAAAGCATTTCTATCCAATTCAGTATAGGCAATTCTGTGAAAAGCAGTGTTGTTATAATTAAATGTTTCACTTGGTAAGAGTTATATGGTTTCTTTTGTAGATTATTTTTAGGTTATTTTTAATTGAGAGTTTTTTTTACCAAAGCTTAGATATCAGCTTCAATTATGAAACATCTGGATTAATATTTAATAGCTGTTTAATTAGTAACAATAAATCTCTAGTGGTTGTATTTTTTACGTACAGTGTGTGAACTGCATGGAAAATGTTCCTTGATAATATTTTTATTGTTAAGATAAGATTTGTTCCTTGCAAAAATAGAGTTCTCATCGATGATTAAAAGTGGGTTCTTGAAAACCATTTACTATAAAGTTAGAAGAAAGGAATATTTTTCCATATAAAAAGGAATATTTTTCTGTAAATGTAAATCGATAGCAAAATGAGAAATCCTGTTTCAAAGTATTATCTGGTTTTGTAGAAGACAAAGGACAAATGTTGTGAGAATGCAGTTGTCTTAGTTTGTAGTTATGATCCTTTGTATTAGCCTTAAAAGGTTTATGTGATAAAAAGATTTGTAACATGGCAGAGATGATCAGATAGCTAATCAGACGAAGAAAAAGTCAGACTTCTGCTTATTTAATTTTCTGTTTTATCTGTGTGCTGAAATATTTACATTGGCAATGGATTCTTTTAAGCTTAGTCCAGATCATGATATCTTTATGCTCTTAAATGTGAAATGCAATTAGTGAATGGTTGGCTTTCTGGTCTAGTGAACGATTGGTACTAAGCACTACCACAGAATAGTCATCTAAGCTTGGGAGTACCCTACTGAGGAAGAGGTAAAGCAGCAGTATGCACTCAATTTTTCACATCATAGCAAAATTTCGGCCTTTTTACTTTATTTGAGGAAGGAACAAAAACTTACTTTTTGGTGCCTAATGCTGCAGTAATAAAGTGCTCAGTTCTCTCTGCTCTAGAAAACTTCAACAAAATCTTAAGCATCTGTTGTTAATACACATTCCTTGACTCTTGTAATGGCAGAGAAGAGGAAGCAAACTGTCCTTTGACCAAACAGTCCACAGGCGCAGCCTTCATATTTTAAAATGCTTTGAGTAGGCTAATTCTGAATTGTTCATTTTTCTTTGGAGAGCTCTTCCAAAGGCACCAAAAACACCTGCCATGGAGTTATTTTCCTATCTTTCATCCCCTAATTTTCTTCTTAATGGGATTCCATTTTTGCTAGCAAAAGTTCCCCTTACAAATCTAAACAATATACTCCCTTCTTTGCATTTGTGCATTTTAAGTATTTACAGACTTTTCCTACTAAAGTAGTTAACAAAAATTACAGTAAGAATGAAGTGTTAAAATTATTATTTGTTGAAACTTTCAAAAACAAAGTAAAACTTTTGAAGAAGTCACTTTTCATCAAGAAGATGATTTTCAACTTGGATCAATGAGTTTTCTGATTGGAAGAGGAGGAGCAAAAGACTCGCATAGCTGACTGATTCCTGAGAGATCATGTGAATGGGAAATAAAACAGTTCTCATAGAAGTAAGAAAAGCAGTCATTTAAATACAGAGATGAACACAGCTTTCATTTCAGATAACCTAGCTATGATAGAAGAAAAACCAGTGTTATAATGTCAGATTCTAATTCTGTGGCAGGCTGTGTTGGATCTCTTGGTTCACATGGTTCAAATAGATCTTTTCAGATAGAAAATTTATACTGAGCTGAATTATGTATGTAACATTTTTGCAGCGGGGGACTGAGGTAAGAGTTCAGTCTGAACAACAGATGATCTGTCCAGCATATTTATCGTTTCAAAAAGCCACAGAAAGCAGACTTATCTCTTATTTAAAAGAGAAACAATAATTTTATTGTTAGAGTGAGATATCAACCCTGAGATAAAGAGCTTTTAAAAGTTGGTAGCAGCCCATAACAGATTCTGGGAGACACAAAGCTTGTGTCTTTTCCATAATGCTGTACGTATTTTAATTATATTTTCTCAAATGCCAAGATAAATGCATTTTTATAGATAGATGTATTTTTAAAGATAGATGCATTTTCAGGCATAGTAGAATGGAAATTGCTGTCTTCAGAAAACAGTAATTAGAAAAAAAGAAATTAGTCATTGCAAGAATACTACTTAGGATATGTAAAATCCACAGATGATACACCAACAGGATTGAACATATGCTAATGATGTTGATACTGCGTTGCCTTGAAGTAGGTGTGGATTTGATGTCCAAGACTAGTACTTGCTCTTGATACAGAATACACACACAAAATATAAAATTAGGATCTGGCTCCTTCTTGCTTTGATGTATATATTTCCCTTCGTGCATTAAACCAAATGCCACTTTATTATGGTGATCATGAAGTATTGTGGTTTGTTTTTTACTTTTGTTTTTTACTTTTGTTTTGTGTGTGTGTGTTTTTGTTTTCTTTTTTTATAACAGATTGGAATTAGATTCTCTCTAGACTTAATCTTTGTTGTGTTAGATCAAGATACTGTTTCCTATCTATCCCCACTTCTTAATTTTTAATTGATGATTATGAGGTGCTAAAGTGGTATTTGTTCAGATAAGTGATTAACTGAAGATAAATTGCCCAATTAACAAGTTGATTTCTCTTTGTTCTTTTACAGGCAGAAGAAATACTGAGACGAGAGCTAGAGAAGAAGGAAACACCAGGTTTATATTGTTTACTTGGTGATGTTCTTAAAGACCACCAGTACTATGACAAGGCCTGGGAGCTCTCTCGGCACCGCAGCGCCCGTGCACAGCGCTCTAAAGGCCTCCTCCATCTCCGCAACCGGGAATTCAGGGAATGTGTGGAGTGCTTTGAACGTTCAGTGCAGATCAACCCTATGCAGGTTGGGGAATTAATACGAATATGACTATGTTTTAGTTAGTGTCTAAGTTTTGAAGGATTCTGTACTTTTTTAGAATTTAATTCTGTGCAATAATTTCAAAATAGTTGTTTTGCATTCCACATAACTACTTCTATACTTCTGCTTTAGAAAAACTTCAGAGGTCTCCAACTTCTCAGATCTTATATCTTGAAGCTGTTCAGTATTTACAAAATGTGTTTTCTTCCAGTGAATCTGTCTTGTTTTGATTCAAATGAACTCCAGATAACTTAAACACACATTTTTGTTCATTTTAATGTCCATTCTAAATGCTTCACTTGTCTTCAGTTCCCTTATTGTCTCAGGAAATGCCAATGCCAATAAAATAAACCGTGACTCCGATAGGAGCCTTACTGAAATCCAGAGGACTCACAGAGAATGAAGGGTTGTAGAAGTTGGCCTACAGGGCTCAAAACTAAGAAACATTCTGCTGAGATGCCATTTTATTTTCCATTCTATCCAAAGGAAGTTTAAAGTGAAAGACAATCCAAGAAAAACAGTCCAGACCATATAGGAAAGCGAACATTTCCTCCTCATGTTGCTCAGGAAGCTCTATTTAAGTTTCAGATGAATTGTTTCAAACAAACAGATTGAGTAAATGAATAGCGTGGATTGGCATATCTCTGTCTTCTGAAGTCTGTGTGTTTTGTCACTAGAGAGATGAATTGTTTCCTCTTCTGGGATGTTCTGTACACAAAGAGCAGAGGGGCAGGTGACTCTAAAGACTCTAAATTCTCTTGAATTCTCTTTAATACAGGGAACATGAGGAAAATTCATTAGTTGTTTCCAGAATTGTGAATAATTTGTAAGGTAAACAAGGACTGCCTATTACAAAGAAATTTTATTTTCAGTGGTTATGAGAAACCTTTTTGGAAGAAGGCATTTAAGACTGCAGCAAATGAATCCTCCAGATATCTGATGGATAAAACCATTCTCTGTCAACCCTCCTTTAAGCCTATGTACTCTTTGGCCAATTGGGGAAATTTAGTGGAACTCTGTGATGTAGATCTCTGCAGTCTGAGCTGACCACCACTGTAACTAGACTTTGGAGAATGAACAAAAGAATTAAAATCTCACAGCTGAAATATATCTGAAATCCATCTTCATTAATACTGCCGCTCACAGAATTACTTGTTTCAGTGTGTGCCTAATGGGTGACAGCTGCACTTCTCTTACACTTTCACTAAGAGCATCTTGCAAGGATAGGCTGAGACAATTCCAGTGGATTGTGGAAAGAGAAAGGAGGAGAGATCAAAGAGCCCATGCAGTGAGTTCTCTGACTGTGAAAGTCTATAAGAAACAGAGCTTACAGCCTGTTAAATTACAGATTTGTTAGTTCATATACTAAATAATGTATGGTTCTCTACACCCAGTCACTTCATGTTTGAATTTTCCAGAAACAGTGTTCATGGCACCCTTTTTGTGTCCACGCTCCTTTTCACAAAGTCTGCAAGAAAGGAAGAATCATCTTCTATGTTAATAAACGGTAACATAGAACTAATAAACACAACTTCTCAGGCTAATATTCCTGGGTGTCAGGCAAAACAAGTGACCTCCCTCAAATTTGGGAAAAGAGTCACATTTTAGAAATCAGATTGCTGTTGACTACATCAGAAATTTAAAGCTATGGACAATGCAGTGAGCCTTATTCTCGACAAGTCTCCTTCTCATTCCTCCTGTAATAATAAAAGCAAGTTAAACAAGAGTTGAGCTGGTATCATTCCTTGGAAAAAATGATATCAAGTCTCTGCTTTCTTAAAGCTATAATGTATTCTTCCAGCGTGATGCATTCAAAGGAAACAATTATAAAGCAGATTAACTATGCCAAAAATGAGTAATTAAAAAGGTACTCAAGATTTCACTCAGAGCTCTTAAAATTTTAATTACTAACTCTAAAGAGTAATTTTGCTCTGCAGGTTAAAGATAGTTTCTGAACTAACACTATTATCCTCCTAAGAGTATTATACTAAAGAATTCACTAGATTCTGAAACAAATATACATGTATTTGCCATATGTGAATACCAGAAATTGCTTTAAGAATACAGAAAGTTTCTTCATACATCTGAATTTTTAGCTTACTTTTCTTTTCCAGGTATACTTTAAACTGGTTGTTTTGGAACCATATTCATGCTAATATAAGAGAATTGTTTAGACTTACTTAAAAGAAATTCATGATCATTTAAAGCTATTAAAGACTTGTCTGGAAATTCCCGATGGCAAGTTTTAACAGAGACTAAGCCCAAATTATCTTCCTTTGCTGGTCACTGTCTTCTGTCTTGAAAAGGAGAAAATGTTACAGTTCATTTTCATGTGTTTTTCCAATCAGTAGCAAGATTTGAACCTCTAGCCAACACTTTTTTTTAATTTAAAAAAAAAAAAACAAAAAAAACCTTTAACCTAGTTCCACAAGTCTTGACAAAACTTTCTTTGAACTGTGGACGGAGTTCTCATTGCACTACCTTTCAGTCAGTCACTTTCCTCAGAGCAGTTATTACATCAGCCAGTGGATTCAGCAAATTTCATGCCCTTCCCAATAAAAAGGGAATTCTCACCATTCTTTCCACTCAGAAAAGCTGTAAATCCATTCTAAAACTGTATCCTAAATATATTATTAAAAAGTTATTGTCCTTACATCATGGAAGAAATTCATGCACACTTTCCCTTAGATGCACCTATCTAAGGAACAATAAAATACCATTTCAGTGTGACAGTAGATCAAGCTGATGAACCTATGTTTTTATTTTTTAAGCTGCTACCATATATTCTCATTTAAGCTGGCAAATGAGTTCTTCTCTAGCTTTCTGATCAGTCTAGCAAATCCCATTAAAGTGTGTCCTCTTAATAATCTCCTTTCATTTAACTGTTACAATTGTCTGGTCTTTTTAGATGCTTTTATGAATGATAATATGACATTGTTCCAAGCCTTGAAATGTCTTCAAATTTTTCAAGTTTCCTGCAGACCTTTTACTCTTTTTGCTGCCTCTTTTATTTTTAATATAGCTTCCCTATTTTTAAGCAGCACTTAAAAATAGCATCTTCTATATTAAATATTCTGCCGTTGTTTTTGAAGGACTCTTGAATCAAAGTAGTTACAAAGCATCTTTTGTATGGTAGCCTTGTGAACCTGATCATTCATAATGATCAGAATCAAGATAAGTATTATCTTCTGACTAACTTTTTTATAAAATTTTAGTCTTGGAACTGCATTCATTGTTATTTACTGAATGTAAATTAAATTACTGGAGTAATTTAAATCTCCCTGTATTTTCAGAGTTTTCTACTTTCACAGCTTTCTCAGTATGTTACATTCTCCATTTTAGTCAAGTATCTGGAGATGCAGTCTTTATATTGTTTGTTTTTTTTCCCAACTAAGGCCTGAAATTTTAATCTGCACCAGTCCTGTTGTTCATTTATGCAGTTAATTACTTATAATTGATGCTGAAGTTTTCTTTACCATATGGCAGCATTTTTCTATCTGCATGACCCATTCCATTTGCTGTATATTTTGTGCCCCCATACCACAGCAACTTAGCTCCTTGTCTTAATTCCTACTCCAGAGACTTTCCATCTCACTGTTCATTTAGCATCTCTTCTGGAGACCTTTCCCAACCTTCTCCAGTATGGGCAATTCGCAGATATTTTTTATTCCGTTCAATTGAAATCTTCATGCATAGTTACTGCTAGGCAAAATATTTTGTTTTAAATTACCAAAATTACAAAAAAAAAAAAAAGCTTTTGCTTGGTGCCTGCTCATATAGCTTTTCTCCACAGAGATCATTTTACTTTCTCCTTATGTTGTGAGTTTTCTTTGAGAAAAAGGTTGGCAAGCTTAAGGATTGATAGGCCTTATGCGCAGCTTAAGCTGAGAGATGCAGCTGCTCATCATCATCCTCAGAAATGACTCGGAAATTAAAATGGTGGACGTTTTAGTCAATCAGATGCTGGAAGTACAAGGCCAGAAGGGAATCTGTGGTGTAATTATTTGTTTGAAGAATAAATGCAATGACTTCTTTTTGTTGCTCTTGACAGAGGCACAATTTAACTATATCCTTTGCTATAGTGTTGTAGCTAGCCTTCAGTTTCATATTTGATTCCTCCAGTCTCTTACCTCACTGTTCTTGTCCAGGTAGTTGTCAATCTAGAAAGCAGAGAAAGGTGAGTTAATAAGGTAGCTGCCATGTGGGAATGTTGGTGCTGGTCTTCTGGAAACTGGATGGATAAAAGTGACTCAAAAATGAAACTGGACTAAATTTATTTCCTATAAGTTTTCCCCTCTGAGATTTGGGAAACAAATGGTTGTCTGTTCATATGCAGTTTCTTCTCAGAGTGATGAATTTAAGGATCATGAAAGGTGACAGGCTGACAATGCTGAAAAGTAGATGTTTCATGTTTGCACAGGCCGGGTATAATTAGCAGAACCACCTTAGCCTGTTAATACATCCACGTGATCAGTCATTCCAAATACACTCCCAAATGCAAAAAAAAAGATCTTTATTGCAAAGCTTGTTGAGTTCTTTTCTTGATATATTGAAGACCGCCCACCTGGCTGCCAGATCCGACAGTGATGGACGCGATGTATTTACGTGCTGGGATCTAAGCAAAGTTGTGAAGCAGATTAACTATAGACTGTATAGCAGGCAACTCTGATTAACCCAGGTGGATCAGATGTTCTTGCTGATTCTAAGTTAGGGCTGAGAGGCTAAGAGTAATGACACAGGTCTGGACAGAGCTGTATAAAATACCTGCTATGGAGTTCACAATTAATCTATAGGGGTAAACAGCGCCCTGTATGTGAGCCAACAACCTTATCAGAAATGTCAGAAAAGTTTCTTGTAAAATGTAGGTTCCCTGAAATAGGTTTCTTAGTATTTGACCTAATTATAATGATATGCAGTGAATATGAATTTTTCACAAGTTAAAGCAAAATGTACAAACCTATGAGCAGTTGTCACTTTACTCTCTAAATGAAGACAGGCTGTTAAAGAGCACTTCATGTGTGGTTAAGTGGTCTCTGTAGAACACTCGTTTATCCATATATATTAAAACTTTAAAGTTTTCCTATATTCTGCATGCAGGTTGTTATTTATTCTGATGTACTATAGCTGAAAATCAAGTAAAATGAATAAGAATTATGTGGTTCTGAGTATAAAGGTAAAACTTTTGTGTAGAAATATGTATGTGTATATGTAATCATTCATTTTTCTCTCCAGCTAGGTGTATGGTTTTCCTTGGGCTGTGCATACATTGCTTTAGAAGGCTATGAAGGTGCTGCCAAAGCATTTCAGCGCTGTGTGACATTGGAACCAGATGTATGTACATTTCAACAAGCAATTCAGATGGCTTATCTAAAAGCAACAAGGATGTTTTCATTATAAACAAGCAAAGCAATAATGAAAAACTTCTTTAAACTTTAGCCCTCTGAATAAATTAAACTTTTACATAAAGGATATATTTTTGTCATGAGGCATCATAAAAATAGTTGCCCAAAACTTAACTTTGTCCAAATAGCTGTGTGTGAATGTCAAAATACGCAGAAAATGACCAGAAAATTCCTTTATGCTTGCATACATTGCTGAAACAGAGGGAAAAGGGAAAGAGTAGAACACAAGGAGAGATAAAACACCGAAATAAAATACTTAGTCCTCTAAGTAATTAAATGCTTTTGTGTGGGGGGAAACAAGTCAAATAAGCGATTGGATGACAGATAAATTTGTTACTGTCTAGTTTGTGAGCACAAGGAGAATGGACCTTTTTTGGCCATTTTTTTCTGGATGCATGAGGCAAGCGTGTACATGATACATGTACTGTACACAGAGCAGAGCTTTGCTGGTTTTACCAGAAAAATGATAAAGCACTGTGCAATCCTTTTCAGCTAAAGCCATTGATAAGCACTTGGAACTGACCCTGATAGTTTTGCAAGAGATACGTTTGGGGACATTCAGATGATCTTATTTCCCTACTAAAGAGGTGTAGGTTAGTAGCTTCCAAGTGGTGAGAAGTGATCAGCTGCTGGCAGCAGTGACCTCTCGATCCATTCCAGTTAGGTCCAAGTGAAGGATGCCTCTTTATGGTTTAAACCAGAGGGAGGCAAGAGCTAACACAGTGTATTCCAAACAGAAGACTGTTAAAGACATATTCCCAAATGTTGCTATAATCAGTAATATATATTTATTTATGTTTTCATGCAGTATTTTCCATTTTAATGTAGCATTTTGACTGCCTTGTAGCACACATGATATATTAATGTGTGATAATACGCATGATTAGCAAAACTGGTACTTCACAGTAGTTTAATTTACATATTTTTATCAAGTAAATAATTTTTCTGGTGGTACTTTTGTTGTTGTAGAATGCTGAGGCCTGGAACAATTTATCAACTGCATATATCAGATTAAAACAGAAGTAAGTACTTCAAAAGGATTAGATGTTACTGCTTCCAAAACAAATAATTGGGATTTCCTTTTCTTTTTGACATTGTTTTTTGTCTTCATAATGTGCTTAACTCTATTTTCATAATTTCTGTCCCTTCAGTTCTCTCTCTTGGGTTGGATCGTTGATAACTTCATTTTGCCATAAATGTGTTTTCATAATCTGTATAAAAGTAGCAGCTTCTAAGACTACACTTTTTTTGTTAAACTTATTTATGGTGTAGTAAGTATAACTAGTGCAAAACATTCATATTAAATTTGGAAACTAATTTGATTATTTTAGACAGATATGTCCATTTCAAACAAACCATATATTCAAGTCTATGTCAATTCGTACTACATTTATCTCAGGAGATTTAAGGGAAAACATGCCATTTATTTTTCAAGTTATGAAAGCAGATGGAGGCCTACACACATAAAAGCTCACTTGTTCTTTTCCTTCCAATTTAAGCATTAGTACAAGAAGTTTTGACCTAAATGGACTACATTTCTTATTTTGTATTTCAACTCAATGCAATAAAAATTACTTTAGACACTTTTCCTGCAGGAACTTAATATTTAAGAAGAATTTTCAAATTGACTCATTCCCAAAGAATGAAATAATAAAATAAGATTTAAAAAACAAACAAACAAACAAGTTAAAATCTGGTATCAGTTTATACAGTTATGCAGTCATGAGGAAAAACAAGAAAGAGAAAGAATAGTAAGTTTACATATAAGGAACATCAGCATATGATGCAAATGTGGGAACTAATATTGGAAATAAATTCAAGAGATGATTAGATATGTTAATGGAGGGAAGAGAAAGTGAAGGTTGAATGACTGCTTAAGGCTAAAAAGTATAGTAGAAGTCAAAAGCTTGTTTTACCTTTTCATTAGTTTCCTGCATCTTCAGCAGTGCCTTAAGAATGCACAATTTAATTATAAAATTATACAGTTCTTCCTCTATTAATTTTTCTGTAGCCTTTTTGAAAATAACGTGATTGCACATTCATTCCAAAATCACTTTCCTCAATGTGTTTTTTATCTTAGACTGCTTCTGATAGATTGCTCTTCCTTTCGCATAGAATTTGAGAGGATGTTAAGTGCTCAGTGTATTGGCTTATGCTTGATTCATAAAAGTATCTTTAATCAAAATCATTTTCATTCATCAATTATGAGGCTGAAACACTACTAAACGATCAGTTTCACTTTATTGTGATTGTGAATCTGCTCTTGTGATTTAATGTGCTAAATGTAACATCAAAAACAGTAAAGAGGGGTAGCTTTTGACCTTTTTTCCATGTAAATCATGTTGGAGAGGAATATGTGTAGAAGAAACCATAAGATAGTTTTATATGCTAATAGCTGTGTGTGTCCTCTATTTGCTCTGGAATAGATACTTGAAATATATTACTTCTCTAATCACTCATACATAAAGATTGTGTATGATTTTGTTTATTTCACTTTGAAAACAGAGTGTGTTTGTTGTAGCTTGCTTCAGTATAACTTACTTGGGGGGAGAAAAGCAGTGGTAAATGCGTTCACTTATTTTTAAAGCCTACTAACAACAACAAAAAAAAGGAGAAAAAAAAAAAAGCATGGGGGAGAGAGGACTGAGAAAAAGGAAAAGAAAAATAAGATATTAAAGCTAATTGTTTTCTTTTGCTCCAGCCAGGCTTTTAAATCAGTCCCACCCAAGAGTTGCTCATTTGGTTAAGGCTTAGCAGTGTAATTCAACAGAGAAATAGAAAATGTGTAAGTTTTTTGAAGACACTATGCAAACAGCTTGCTGACACCCAAATGAAAGGCATTTTGTTGTGTTTTGGATTTGTTTTTTTTTTTTTTAAGAGTCCACACACTTTATGTATTCTGAATTTCCTTAATTAAAAAAAAAAGTGATGAAACTGGAATCTAATATTCAGTTCACCTGATAATTTTCTATGAGGTCTTTGAAATTTAGATCTCATTTTTTTCAAAACAAACAGGCTGTTCCTCTGTCCTTTGGGTGAGAGATTCCTGGTTTCCAAGACAGCATAGCGCACTGGTGCTGTGTACTGGCTCCTGTTTGCATAGGAACTGGTTCAAGTGTTGCACTGGATAGAGATACTCCATCATATGATTACATAGGAGATTCATTTTGAGAACCTGGAGGACTTGTAGTGTAGCAAGGGTAATGATTTGAGGAATAGGATCTGCATCCCATCCCTTTGGTATCTTGTCACCATTTCTAAGATGAAAACAGTCCGTGTCATTCTGCACCTGCCATGACCTCAGTTGTGGAAAAACAAATTTTTCCAAAAACAAACCAAAAAAAGTTGCAAAGCTGAGATTTAAAGTTATTTTTAATGTGTTCTGCACTTGTAGTGTAATGTTATTTTCTCATGGTTTCAGTTAAAAATTCAAGAATGAAAATATCAACATAGATGGCACAATTACAGTGAATTTTTGCATTCTGCGTACGTAACTTTGCCAAAATGTAGTTGAGAGCTAACATAGAGGTAAGCTAGATAAGACAACAGAGCATACTGTGGAGTGAACTGATGGAAGGTTGGCAAGAGAAGACAAGGAAGTATCAGTATTATAAATTGTGAACTATTATTTTTACATTGCGTTGTTTTTTAAACAGATTTTTAAAAATAGACTGCCTTTTAGTTGATAGAATGACAATTGATTTTCATACATTTGTATAGAATCTTATTTCTTTTTCTTCTTTTTTTTATTATTATTTAGAATCAAAGCATTTCGAACCCTCCAGGAAGCACTCAAGTGCAACTATGAACACTGGCAAATTTGGGAGAACTATCTTCTCACCAGTACAGATGTTGGAGAGTTTTCAGAAGCAATTAAAGCTTATCACCGGCTTATGGACTTAAGAGAAAAGTACAAGGATACACAGGTGGGGAGGTTTTCATTTTCATAGTAAGTGATTCTATGTTTCTTCTTGTGAGGCTGAGAATACTGCTGATAATTGTATCAGTAATGATAGTACACATACCAATGAAGTTACGTAGGCAAGCCATTTAAATTTTTGATATCTGGACTGTAGGTCTTAAGTATCTAAAAAATGGACAAACAGGAAAACCTTTGCATCCAGATTGTTTCAGACAATGTAAAAGGACAAATGAACCTGGCAGTTTTCAGGTCTATTCTTAAATAAAAGGCAGTGCAAAACCCTATCTTTCCACATTGTTCCTGCATATGTCAGTATCAGGAATAATGTAAGTTATGCGAGCCTTTCCACTGTTTTTGAAAATTCCACAGAAGAGCCTTTGAAGGTGAGATATTTTTCATAGATAGGAATTGATGAACGCATTATAGGCAGAACGATGGCTCTTAATAATCCGGAACAGAGATTATGTTCTCTTCTCTCAGGTTATATTCAGTATTTGTAGGAGTCACAGATTTTAATTGATACACTACTAAGCCAAAAAATAGTTAAACAGAAGGTAGGAATTTAGAGAGAGGAAAAAAATGCAGACATTTAGAGAGAGGAAGAAAATGCAGACACACAAAAGAATAAATACTCGAATTTAACCCGTTTCTTCCAGTGCTAATTCATTGCAATTCTTTGTGAAAACAGAAAACAGTCATTGGACCTTCATATACAAAACACTTATAGCCCAATCAGTGTTGCAGGATTCCTTTTGGGAGACTGAATGCATCGAGTAAGAGTGTGCGCTTGAAGATTTATAATCTGAAATGTCCTTGGTTTGTGTAATTACAGCAGATACATAGATATATATATATTTAATTTCAGCATAGTATCCAGTCATATTTGTAAATCACTGATTTCTTCCAATAACAGTAAGGCATTTATATCTTCCTCTGTGACTTCTGTTATGTCATTGCTGTTTTTCTGCACCAGACTTCTGAGTTCAGAATGCAGCTTTGAGAAATTTTGCGTTTAAGTTATTCCAGTAATGAAATTATGTTATCCTTGTGGCAAAGGTTCTGAGATCAGGATATCGTGAGGCTGAATGTAAGTATGTACAGATTCTGCAGGCAGAACTTAATAAGGAGAAACAGAAGGGCTCTTTATAAATGATCAACAATACAGTAAAACATTACAGCAGGGGAAGTAGTTATCAAAAGTCCCTGTTTCCTAGTAGTCCCTTATAGTATTTAAAGCATGCTCTCTTACCTCCCTTTTACTGGTTCTTAAAATTCTTTAGATTTCTATATTTGCTTTTATATTCATGAACTTACTGAGAAATACACCTTGACAACTTTTACTCATTGAATTATCTATACCTTCAGCTAGTAGATGAGTCATTGGAAAGAACCTGAGGGGAAAGCTTGTTCTGTCTTCTTAGCCTCTGAAATATTAGTCTGAGGCTGTAAATGCAGCCAAGAAATTTCTGCAACTGCTAATGACACGGCTTTGCAACATACATGCTTGTGGAAACAAGAAATACTTTTTTACTTGGAAAGTTGCAGTTCTGTAAGTAACAAAATTATTTTGCAGGTGGAAAAACTGTTTAGCTATGCTTTCAGAAAACAGATTTTCATCTTGTACTGTCAAAGAATATGAATTCAGAAGTATGGACAATATAGTTGCTCTGCAGCTCTGTGCTCTTGAGAATCTAACACATTTTCTCTTACCCTTCCCATCAAATGTCATCCTCACTTCAGTGGTTCATATTGACAGACCCATTCCTAATAAAAGGCTGCAAGGGAATGTTCCAAGGGGATTTTCAGGAGAGAGGGTTGGTACTTCTTGAAGTCCTCTTCCTTTTAAGTAGCTCACTAATGACAATTGTCTCTATTATAAAAGTTAAATTTGGGAGGGGCATAGGGAGAGCTCACAGACTACAGAGTTGTCATTTTGGATCTGGTATCTGAGAGTTCTTTTCTTGAGCACAGTCAAGCTTGATTTGCATTAGTTAAGCTTCTAAAAATAGTTTGAAGTGAATTTTTATATGAAAGGAACTGTTTGAGAACAATTGTGGAGTGAGACTAACTGATCATAGCATTTAAGAACAATTGTGTTCGTTAGTACATGTATGTCTAAGGTTGTGTCCCCATGTGGTCTTTTATTTAGTTTCTGGTAAACAGTCATTCTCAGAAGAAAAGGAGGAAGAAGAATGCAGATGATGTGCCATACTAACCACAAACAGTGGGCACAGTGGTCATGTGGGGCACAGTTCATTAAAAGTGGCAAACCAAAAACAAAACAAAACAAAAAAAGAACACTACTGCTTGTGTAGGATCCTGGGCAGCAGAGCATTGCTTGAACAGTTCAGTGTATGTGGCAGCTTAACTCTCTCAGATATAAATTAAAATAGGCAATGGTCTAAAATGGAATGCTCCGTTAGCCTACTACTACTTCCTGATCATTAGCACAATTCACCTGCAATTCTAAATAGCTTTATTGAACAATTGGGCGCAGCCAAGTAGCGTTAATCATTCATTAGTATTTAATGGACCCTTTAATCTGGGCTTTCACGCTGGTTTTACTTTAAATGCTGTACTGCTAATGCTTACATGCTGAATGACAGAAAAATGAGAAATTACTATGATTAAAGTGAAAGCAAAGCATGAACTCTATGAGAATAAGAATTATGTTTCAGTCACTAAATCCTACTGACTGAGGAACCTTTTTACATGTGCAAATAAAATATATGTCTATAAAACATTTTATAACTATGTGATACGCATCTGGATGTTTAGGGTTTAGAGGAACAATTTTGTTACCATAAACTTGAGAAATTAAGTCATACGTATATGAACCCTCAGGACTGCTTTTAGTTCTTTTTCAAAACAGATCACAAAGTTTCTTCTTGCATCTTTTCTATGTTATGCATGACAATGTTAAGCTAATGGAAATATCAGCACTTGCTTGTGTTTTTCAAGCAAATAATTAAGCAACACCCAATTGGTTTAATGCTGGGTTTTATTCCCTTAGTTTCCAAAACATGAATGTAATATGAATTTCAGAACTTTTGGACTATTAATAGTTGATCAGATTTTCTATCATCCTAGTCCAAAATCCTAGCCCTTTATAATAGAAAAGAAAAACAGGCTATTATTTTGTACATAATATATTCTTACAGTTTTGGTGTTGGGGGTACATTTAGCTGATGTTCAGATATTTCTGCTGTTGAATCTGAAAAAAAAAAATGGGGAGATGGAGGGTTTTTTTTTTCACTTTCTGTTAAACATTTATGTCATAACAAGATCAGACATTTTGATTTGATTGTTTGCAAAGGACTTATTTCTTTAAACTCAGTAATTATTCCTTAGAATGTATGTTACTTGAATCATTCTATATAGGAAAAGTTTTGGAAAGATGACACCATGAATCCTAAACCTTACATGTTTTTATTTGAAGTGTAATATCCTTTGATGTTGTGATAATTTTTATCTTACTTGCTGCCACTAAACTAAATCTTGGTTTGTGAGGATGCCCCATCACCCTACTTCTGCTAGAGTAGCAGTATATTTTTTGTGGTTTGTGGTTGATAATCTTTGAAAATTACTCATATTAATTGGTTGATATTAGTATTGTTATTCATTTGGTTTCATAGTAAATATGAATTTATGGACAAAAATGTTGAAGTGTTGAAGTTGCCAAATGAGTGTTTGTATACCCTTCACCTGCCTCTCTTGAATGAAAATCCTAAGAGACTTACATTTATTTTTATTGTTAAGATTATTTCTTTGCTGATTTCTCTCATGTACTGCACAGGAAAGGTAGTTCTCATTAAGCCCTAACTTACCTGGGTTTAATTTTCTTGTAACTTGATCCAGTGCCTTCATTGATTTACATTTGTTGCTTCCACTTTCATGAGACGGAACTGAGGTGCAGTGAAACTGTCTTCTAATTCTGTGTCCACTTCAAGACCCAGACTCATGCTTTGGTGTTTTTTGTTTTTTTTTTTTTTTGTGGGATACTTGGTGTTATGTAGCGTTTCATACATGCAAAGCCCGGCTCCCATCAAGTTCATGAGCAGCTGCAAGTGCTCAGCATTTCTGCAGGTCAGATCCCACATTCTCTAGTCAGTGACTCAGAAAGTAAAGTCATTAAATGAGTACTTGTAAAAAGTTTGATTGAACTGACCTGACAAGTAATTCACTAGAAATACATAAAACACAGAATTTCCCAGGGTAGCCTTCAGTTGACTTCCAATTTTCCATCTCATCCAGTTTATAACTTTCAATTTCTGCAGGCAACTAAATAAAGGTCTTGTAAACAACAGTGTCTTCCATCACCTCAAATGCTCTGGTTCAGCCTGTTGACTAATATTTTTTATAGCTATATTACAAGGTAAAAATATCTTTGTGATGCTGCTGCAATTTCCTATGCTATCCTCTTGCATACTAGGCTGTCACGATAACCCAACATTTCCATCTTAACTCTTTCACCTCTTTATCTTCTCCAACGATAGAATCTTGTAGATGAAGTTTAAATTAGTTGAATTACTCCCCTAATAATGTATGTCTTCATATATATGAAGAATATACGTATATACATGTATATATGATTATTCATATAACCCTATATTTGCTATATGGTTCTACATTTGTTTTTTACCGATCCATTAATAGAGACCAAATGCTGGAGATACCAAGAAACTCATTATATATACTGATGTTGATTTGAGTTGAAACAAAAACTTTCCTGATGCTTTTTTTAAGGTGCTGGCTATTCTGGTCAGGGCAGTAGTGAATGGGATGGCAGATCGCACCGGAGAGGTAGCAAGTGGATTGAAGGGGAAATTGCAAGAGCTCCTGGGCCGAGTGACTTCACGAGTGACAAATGATGGGGAAATCTGGAGACTCTATGCCCAACTTTATGGAAATGGACAGAGTGATAGCAGTGAAGATATTGAAAAGGTAAATGTGATTTTTGTTTTTATCGATACACACTTATGGTACATTGTCCTCTAGCAAATCAAGTACGATAGTAAGACGTGCTCTAGTTCCAGATGTTTTGCTTTAGTGTTTCTATAAGCTTATCTTCTGTTTCTTGTGTTTCTACACCACACATTTTTATTATCTAACAGGACCAAGATGTTTTACATTCATATTTTTTAAACAATCTCTTTTATCAGTATTTTATTTTAAAACATTATAACTCGATACATGTTCATTGTCCTGGATTGAAGCTTTTCTTGGCAGCAATCTAATAGCTATATTATGTTTTTATTTTTAATTGGGATCTACGATTCTGAAGACAAGATATTGTACCTTCTCCAGGAAAAAAAAAAGTAGATCATAATGGCATGATCCAGTGGCATCATAAGCCATCTAAATTCTTCTTTGACACCTCTGAAGAAAAATGCACATTGAAGTGGTCTGTTACTCAGAGTTCCCAGTGCAAAAGTACTTTGTCCTGGCTTACCTTAAAATGGACTTGATATTGCTAAGTAATTCTTAACCTGTTAAGCTGTTGGCTCTTCTTTACCTGTCTCTCTTTTAACTATGATAACTTCCATCTCTTTTTTCCTATCACTTCCTAGGTAATTGAGATGATTGCACTTTCCAAAAATAACATCTTTGCAGTGCTACAAGTGTTTACTTTGTTGTATGCTAGACTGTGCTTTGCATTTGGTGTTAAATTTCCAAAATTCAAATAGCCTTGCACACTCCAAAAATACTTACGGGTTATCAGATCTTCACTGAAGCTGAAAATATACAAGGTCAGCATTCAGTATGTGTTTCCTAATGGGGGTATGCCTTTGGCCAGGGCAAAAAAGTCAGTCTAGAGGGTTGCTTGTCACTTGATATCCAGTATATTATGCAGATAGCTGGGCCTACAAATTGTGTGCTGTGGGGTTAAAGTTGTAATTATTTGGGCCTTGTACAATGTCTTCTTATTCATGCTCTGCTCTGTGAAATGTCTTGTTTAGTCCTTGTCAGTGTCCATGATACTTCCAATTCCTCCCTCTTTTTTCTTCCCTATTTTTTTTTGTTTTTTCTTACAGCTGAATGACAAAAGGGATTTGGCCTATTTAGAATTCAGAAATACAGACACTGCAATATCCTGTAATATATCCTCAGATTCTTACTCAGACATGCAAACGAGCAGAGGCCCTGTCTATACTATAAATGTAATCATATCAGAATCTGGTTACATCACAGTATTTTTCACTAACCCAGTTAAAAAACATGGTTTCAATTTGTAGAGTAGACAGGAATTTAACTGTGTTTCCTAATCAGACTCGTTATAGAACATGTGGTCTAGCTTGCCCTGTAAACTCTGATCATGTTTATAAATACTTAAGGTATGCCTACGTGCATGTCCACATATCATAGTGTGATGGTACCGCAGAGCAAAACTGTCTACAGCCACAGCATAAACTAATTTACAATACACTAGATAGTCACTGGTAGCTTTTCTGATATCACTGATACCATATTATAAAGTAAAAATGTGAAAAACTGATTATTTATTTGGCACAAGTATCATCTTGTGTCAGATATTAAGTGAATATAGTTAACTTTAGAAAAATTCCGGATGTATTATTGCAGTTTTCAACCCACAATGATGGGTTCAGGACCGTGAATTCTGGAAGGGTATTATTTACTATATTGTGGCATCATAGGACACAGAAATGGAAAAGATCTATCGTAGGATCATGTATATCCTTACAAATGCAGAGTTTGACCTTTGTTCCATAATGCAATACCCTATTTAATACAGATTTAATTATATTTAGTTAGTGTTGTACCTAACACTTAACTAATACTGACAGAACAGATTTATAGAGGGGGTTTTGTGGTGTTATTTTTTTCTGTGGTGTTATTTTTTCCTGTTTGCTTGTTTGTCTTTCTGTTCTGATGTTACATCTGACACCGTGAATCAGTAGGGTCTACATGTACAGCTACAATTCAACACAGTGCTTTGTAAGTTGAATCACAGTCAGATGGGGGTTACAATTTAGGAGTGTAAAACCATTGCTTTTTTTTACTTTAACCTAGTACATATTTCTTTTTAAACTTCTATGCAACTGACTTACCACCACATCGAACACTACGTTATTTGCTGTGCTGAACCCAGTCCACCCCTTTCCCACCAGTCTTTCCAACCTTCAAGTTGTCGGCTGATCCAGACCCAGGTCACTGAAAACCTTCTGTTCCTTAATCTCTCCCCAGCTCATAGCTGTTTCCTTTCAGGATTCCAGGATAAATCCATGATCCAGAAGTGCAAACAAACAACCCATCAGGCTTTGAATTCTTTCCCTTCCCTGACATCCATTAGCAAAACTTGCTTCTCAGATACATGCAGATTAAAATCAGACTGCTGTAAACAAGCCTGTTGTTCCTTCTCTTGGAAGTTCTTGCCTCTGCTGTCCAGTGCTACCACCAACTGTGGCCTAGGCTATTTTGGAAAAAAAAAAATAATAATAATCATTTGCTCTGGTTTGACTTCAATACATCTTTACTGCTATTTGCAGCATGAATGGTTCAATTGCCATGTTGGAACTCCAACAGGAGAAAGAAAGATATGGGGTTTATCAGCCTAGAAGCTTATACATGTATTTCATCTGTCCGTGCTCAGCAATCAGAAGTCTTTCTTGTGCTCTTGTACATGTACTGCACTGAAATATTTTTTTTCCTATTATACAATACTTAAACTCTTTAAAAAGATGATTGAAGAGTTGTCATTGAAACAAGCCAGGCAACTCTTCACATGCGTTTGTTTTTAGTATTTCTGATGCTATAGGAAGAAAACAAAACAAGAAAGCAAAAAATTGATTCTTGCTTCTCAGTTTTTTTCCTTGTATTGATTTGTGTGCTTTGATTTAGCCAACTGAACTTTTATGAAGTGAGCTAAGGGATTTAATGAAATAATTTTTGTATTATTCTGTGAATTTTGAATTTAGATTATTCTATGAATTATGCTTATCATTTTGGGCTGTGGTATGTCCTGACTTCTATCCATAACCTCCTTAAATACAAATATAACTAATTTCACTCATTAACTGTTTATTTCTTCTGGGTAATGGAGTACTAATTCTCGTATTACATCACCAGATTTCCGTTGTCCAGTTTTGTTATAAACAAAAATTACAATAATGAGATGAGTTGGCAGATTTTATTATTTCTTGTCCTTAAACCACAGGAAAACAAAAGCTTTCCTTTACTTTTCATGTGTCTTTCATGCTTTTTGTTATACTTGTTTTCTTAATGGGTTGCTCCTGCCATATTGGTTACAATTATTTTCTTCATTTTTCCTGTTTACAGTGAGAACCAGTGCAGTATGACAACTAATAGATGTCTGTAAAATATATACTCATCAAAAATACATATATAGAAAGAAAGCTTTGATGTTTTCAGTTATGCATTTAATAGTTACAAAATCGGTATTCCAAGTGTAAGTACAAGTATCTTCCACTTTTTCATGTGCATTTAATTATGATGACTTGGCAAACATGGGTCACATCCATCAGTCTAGACAGATTTTTAAAAGATAAAAATTAGACACATGTTACTTTATATGCCTGTCATACTTGAGATACAATATCAGTGAAGAACATCTGTGTTACAGCTGGTGCTTACCGTTGTGGAGAAGGATACTACTCCAACTCAAAGAAAATCAAACACAGTAAAATGCATTTGTTTTCTAGACTGAGCATCAACTTCATAGCTACTTAAAACTAAATTAGTCTCCTAGTTTGTTATCATGCACAGTGATATTTTTTTTCTCTCCTTGCAGTCACTGCAGTGTCTTACAAAGGCACATAAATGTGAAATTCAATCAAGTGGCTGGGAGAACGATGTTTCTTCTTTTAAGGAAGTGGTGAAAGGAGCCATAGAGATTGCACATGGTATGTTCTACCTGAGAAGAGTTAATGTTATACGTGAAGAGTGTAGCAAATATTTATTAAGCAAAGTAATAAAATTAGCAAAGTCATAAAATTATACCTTATCCATTATATTTATTCCTACTTTTGGGAGCCTTCTAACACAGAACATGCCAGACTTGAAATGAAGTAGAGATTGTGTTAGGTGAGTCAACAAACATTATGAATGGTAAACACAATTGACTCCATGTTTACCAATGTATTTCATGGTCTAAGAATTTCATAGTACAAGTGAAAATGCATCAGTAGTTCATTCAGTCCTCAAATTGTCACTTTTGATTGACAGTGCTATATCAACATCTCCAGGATGGTTGTGTGTATACTTCATAGGTGGGAGATGGACAGAAGTTAAACTCAGGAGGACTATTCATTCTGTGCTGTAATATTCATGTTTAAGAAGGATTCCTTTAGTCATAGACTGGGTCTAGAGTGATTTTCCCCAAATTAGCTGTCATTCCTTTTCTTTGAGTTTCTTTTTTAGGATATTGCATTCAAACACTATGTATGGAAAGTGTCAACGTATTTTTAATTAAATGCTGTTTTAAAGTTTATTGATACAATTAATTTATTTTTTTTTGTGGTCCTTCTCTTTTCTGTTTGGATTCTAGTTGCTATAAAATGCAGCAAGCACAAATCTAATTATCAGGAAGCTTTACAGATACTTTCTTCAGCTCGGCTCAACTTACGTGGCTTGTCATCCAAAGCAAAGGTAGGAATGTTTGAACAAAATACCTTTCTTCTGTTTCCAGAATCCATTTTTCTGTTTTAAGTAATTTGTAGATAAAAATAATATCTTTCTGTTCCAGTGTATCATCAAAAAAGATGTTCACCTCTACGTTGTTAAGGATTCCAGTTGTACATACTTGTATTTCTTTTCTTCCTACTAGAATTTGACTGCTACTGTAAAATTTTGATGTTATCTTTCAGACTAAGTTAGTACTTAGTGTTGGGCAAGCAGACTGAATTGTTTGGAAGAAATCAGTCACTTCAAGACCTGTTCCTTAATGTTGTGTAGTCATGGGTAGCACAGGGCAGTCTGAGAAGAAAGTGCACATAAACAACTAGAAGAGACAAAAGTGTGTAAGGACTGTTTTACATCACGTGAAAGTGTTTTAGAAACATTTATTGAGGGATAAAACACAAATTTAATAAGGTTTTCATGAATGCTCTACCAATTCAAGTAGTAATTATTTGGAAAATATTATCATATTTGAATCATGTTTGGGTTTTGGAGTTCCAGTTTCTGCCTCTGTAGCCAGTCACCCAAAGAGCCAAGTCTATTTCTGCACCATTATTATCCTAATTTTATCCACTATCTCATGTGAGACACAGCCACAGCTTGAGACACAATTGTTTATTCCACATCAGTCAGTTCTCAATTACATTTTTGTTCAAAATGCACTTAATGTCCTAAAGAAGTATTCTTCCTGGCTGTGTGTGAGGTTTAGTAAATGTGAATTACAGAGCATGAGTTTTATAACATGTGCTTGTGTTACAAAGTGTTGATCCATCATCAGTGTGTTAAACTTGGCTCGTTCTCTTAAGTCCTATAATTTTAAGGATAAGAGTCTTGGAAAGCTGTATTAGCAGACACAAGCCAGCTTTATAACTAACTGTGCTTTTAGATGCTAGCATATGTAAGTTTTAGGAATGTGGACGAAAAAAAAGGCCATAATTTGTATGTTGTGTTGTGATTCTAAAAATGGTTAAAAAAAAAAAAAAAGCCTGTAGACTGCAGAGAAATCAAGAATATTTGACATAAATGATATAAACAGAAGTACAGGTGGTTTATATTATACTAGATCTTGCAGTCTCTCGAAGATTCAGAATAGTTCAGTGTAGTAAATTGTATTTTTAATTTCTGAAGGTGCTAATTAAATTAATATCTATACTGTTGCCAGATGATGGTTTCTCTAAGCTTTATGGCATTTCTGTGAAAACTGACATGGTAGAGATAAAGCTGTTGGTGTGACCTAATTTTTTTCACATATTTTTCAAGAATCCATCTTATTTTTAATTTGAAGTCAAATTGATTGTCCAAAGTATGTTGATTGTGGTTTAAAAACCTCAGTCATCTTTGGTAAGATGCTATGCACAAACAGTTCAACGCTGTTTGTGTCCAAACTCAACAGCAGCATCTTCTTGCTTCCTCACGAATAAATACTAGTGTGCAATTATGTGTTTTTTCTTTTAATACAGAAAAATACTCTTTGTGGTCTAAGAGCAGACTTGGTAGTTAAGGTGTTAGAATGAATAAAGAAGTAGTGAAAATAACCTTTCACAGATAAAAGTTAAAAATTTCACAGTCAGGACATACAATTGGACTAAATCAGTAGGTCTTGTACAAGTGACACAGTGTCACTTCTCAGACTTCTCACCTTTACTTGGTTCTCCATCTCTGAGAATCCAGTCCATGCATTGTGCCATACATGATGTGGCCAGACTCTGCGAAAAAGTTGCCCTGAGAAAATGTGCTGTTAATGGGCTCCTTTCTGTACAGAGCCTTCTGGGCAGTCACATGCTCCATCAAATAGAATAGTGGTCTCCCTTCTGCTCCTTGGCCCCATGCATCATTCAGATTTGACAGGTGGGGTCTCCAAACAGGAGAGAGGTCACGGAGCTGTATCGTAAATGCATGAAATGTGGGTACTGTCGTGGGGAAACGTGAGGCACAAACCCAAAGAGCGATGGTGCATGAAACTTCCCCAGGCTGCATCTAGTTGAATAGAGCTCTTTAACTGTGTGGGGAAAAAAATGAATAAATAATTACATCATCCTGATTTATTGAGCTGTCTTAGCCAGAAAGAACCAAACTTTTGTCACATCTTCAGTGTGAGGTTTTGGGGCTGAAAGTCAGAAAAGCCTCTGTACTTGCAGCAGGAACATGTTCGTATTTTCTTGGAAGATGTTCCTTTGTTCAGTGACAAGACTGTTCTGAAGTCCATTGAAAACCTTGGTTCAGACCATTTAAGTACATTTCTGTTTATTTATGTATCTGTGTTGTCCCATTATATTTTGATGATACAATGATGACATGTACTGCAGAACTTTTGTTTTCTGTGTTTTTGTCTCTAAACATCAATTTTTTTTGTATCAGATGAAATATGAATCACTCTCCCTTTACATAATAAAGAGAAAACGTGTTTGGGTGTCCTCCCACCATGTTTATGTGGAGTGGTACCTCACGTAGCCTCCATATTAAGTCAAATGACAGCTCCTGGCCTTGCAATAGCAACATGTTCTGGTCCAGCTCCAGTCAGACCTTATGTATCTCAAGACTAGTCATTTAGCATTCCTCCCCCATGGTTTCCCTATAAATATTTTAAATTTATGATTGCTCATGAGTTAGCTGTTTTGTGTTTTTGTTAATGTCTTTAAGAGCAAACTATTTTTAGTACTTGCTAGTGCTTTTTTTTCTCCTGTATGAATTAATTATGCACAGACGCATGTCTCAGCCCATGCACGTCTTGATACCAAATGTTAAAACATGTATTATTTGGAGCTTTGGAGGAAATTGCAACAGAGTATGACACTGAGAAAATGGTCGCTAAAATTCCCAGCTACTGCTTTATAAGCAGGTGGGTTAGTAAACTGCAGTTGGCAGTCTGAGATACCCTTCAAATTTGAGTTTCATGGTAAAACTCAGAAGTCCATGGCTTCTGACTCAATGAGGACTCAGTATAGGTAGTCAGGTCAGAGCAGAAACCCAATGTCCCCTGGGGGATTCGGCCCATTTGACAAAATACCAGGTAAGTGGCACAGGCAGCAGGTCTACACAAGTGTGTGTGTATGTATGTATGTGCCTTCTATTTGTTCGTCACAAAATGGACTTTACAGGGAGAGGGATATCACTGTGGGTGTTAAAAATACAGGAGGCAGGATAGTGGTGAGGAGGCTCCCAAACCCTGTCTCTTTGCTGAAACAGAGAAACTCGAAGTGTAGATTAAAACCATGTTTCTGTTTGTCCCGCAGCAGCTTTTTGTAGATGTAACAAGCCAGGAGGTTCGCAGCGAGATAGCTGATGAAGTGACAACTATGGACAACTTGATTGCTGAACTTCAGGAGCTGAGCAACCAGCTGAGGGACCAGTGCTGAAATACAGACCAGATTTTTCTGACTGGAAGACAAGGATGACATGTTTGTTTTGCCACAGCACTTGCTGATGACACGGTAACATTTCTAATGTAATAACAGCCGCAATAAACATTTTTCTGTACAATGCTGTTCTTGTGGTCAGCTTTCTTCAGATAATAGACTGCTTTTTAAGATTATCTGCTCTTGCTGTCATACAAAGCTGTGTGTCTGCTTCCTCAGGCCCAGAGTTTCTGAAAGGGGGCTGGTTGTGTTTATAGGGCAATTTCTGAGGGTTAGTTCTGCCTGAGTGCATTACACGGGCGGCGCCAGGAGAGGCGCAGAAAATGGCGGATGACTCAGCGGCGGCAGGAGCTGAGGCTCCCTCCCACCTGTCACACCCTCATCAGCGAGACACGCAGCCAATCAGAGGGCGCGCCTCCCTGCTACTGGCCAATCAGAAGAGCCGTGAGGCTTAGCCCGCCCATGGGGGGGGCGCTGTGGTGTTGAGGTGCCGAAATCCCTGGGCACCACTTGGGGCGTGAGGTGCTTGGGGCCTTGGGCGGCTCTTCAGGCGCTTTCCAGTTGTAATTCAGTCTTAATTGCCTATAGGGGAGTAGGAGTGGAGTCCCAAGGGGAAGAATTTAGTCCTTTTTTGTTATACAAAATAGCATGATTTACAAAGTTATTGTGCAAAGCAGTAGTATTTTCTTCAAAAATACAAAGGTTGTGTCCATGTGCAACAGACAAACACTTCAGTTGGGACTTTTACAGACATGGGGATTTCTTCCTGGTATTGTAGCAGTAGAACTAAAATCCAAAATACTTGCATCTGACTTTTTTTTTTTTTTAAACTTAGGCTATTTATCATTGTTCAATTTTTAAGCATCTTTGCTACAGCTCTTCCTAAAATAGGGGTTTTTTAGAAACTTATGTGAGATTGCCAAAATCATGATACGTGATGGAACTTTATTCCATTTGAGAGTGACACAGTCTCCAAAAATGTAGCTGTCTGTGCTCTGAGCACGCTCGGTTTATGGTATGGTCATTACAGCTGTGCCATAATGAAATGGCGAGAGTCCTGTCCCTGAGGAGAGCTAGAAGGTAAGGAGAAACCAAACAAGTAATTGGATATGAAGCAACAATAAAAGCGTGTTACTGTAGTGTGTGAAGGGGAAACCATCTTGACATCTTTGTAAAGCTTTGTATCCTCATAAAGCTTTTTAGAATGAAGAATAAATTATTCTCTTACCAGTATTTTAACATGCAGTTCCCACACAAAGGATTATTTTTACAAAGGGTAAATCTGCTAATGAAGGAGAGCTGACTTGAAAACACCTCATTGAACTGTCTCAGAAAGGGAGGAGCGTTAAAGTTTATGCAGAGTGGCTTTGCTGGAGATACTCATATTTTGCTCATATGCATATATATAGCAAAGGGCCTCCATGATATCTTTCTTAAAGGCATCAGATTTGTAGGACTCACAGCACTACAATTGTTTTATAATTCTATTTTTATATAATTTAGTTTATTCACAGAGAAGGAAAATCTTTAAAATTATTGTTCCCAGTCTTAATTTTTCTTGTGAGGGGAGGGTTTATGTGTAGAATGATTTGGTATTAGGAGAATCTCCCAATCTTGAGATCTTATGGTAAATTTTAAACCAGAATTATATCCAACTCTCAACAAAGTGGTCATATGAAAAAGTCATTTGCTCTTCCACTGTCTCTCCCCTGCAGTAGTTCATGCTTTCTCAGCACACGTTTTCCCTCATTCCTCCCTCTCTTCGCAGATGTGTGGAATATAAACAACTTTCTTTTGCCTAATAGAGGGAAAGCTTACTACTCACAGACAGTGTATTGCTGAGGAGTGGAATGGCTAGTGTTATGGCAGCACACCAATTTTCTTGTAATAATTATTTTAATAGAAGGGGGGGGAATGTCTGCAGAAACTTAAAAACACACAATTTAAATGCATGCAGACAGTACACATGTTGTAGAGGATGGAGAGGCAGGAGCTGGATCACCATTTCAGGAGGCACTGGCTTTTCAGAACAGATCACCATCCCAGAACATCTCGGCCAACTTATCCATGAGACTGAACACCCAATCCAAATCTCTTACCAGGTATGTTCTTGCTACGTATTTCTTTGTATTAGTGGCATTTTTGTCTTTCTTGGATACAAGGTGAGACTACTTTGCTAAGGAGTCATCATAGAGGCCTTTTAAAGCTGTACAGAGACAAAAGCCACCTCGGTTTTGTACAATACTCATTTTCTGTACTCATGCCAGGAGCATGTGGTTGAGAATAGCTCTAGGAGACCATTGTCCTGAAGACGATGTTACTACTAAAGTTCTGGCTGTCAAAAAGCTTTCTAGTATGGAAAGAGGAAGGAACGTTTCCCAGACTGTGGACTTTCCAGATCTGTCTCAAAGGGAGCATCTGTCTTGTAACAGGGAAATGTTTTTTCACTCAAACCAGACTCATGACAACCGAGGAAGGAATCCTTGTGGGTTTAGCAAAGCTGTATAGTCTTTTCCCAATGTAGTTGTCATACCTACAACCACCTCTGTACCATCTATGTTATTTTCAAGTGCTCTGTGCACACCTATGAGAAAAAATGTTTTGTGTAGCATGCACCAGATTAAGCAGTAGTTCACAGGAATGGCTTAAATTTCATGCTAGAACTCCATGAACTTGCAATTTTTTAATTTTTTTTTTCTGTAGAAGTGTGAGGGGTTACCGGTTTTGACATCCACCTGCTTAAAGAGCTAATTTGGTGCGAAAGAGGTAAAAGTCAATGAATCGAATTTTTCAGCTTCTGTCTACCCAGACTGGCAAAGCAGCTGTCTCAGGGTTTTGAAAGATGAGCAATAACCTGGTAAAACTTGAAAGATATGAATGGATGAAGGAGAACTTACTTGAATGGCCTAAAAGGATTTGCTTATGGCTTTGACTTAGTATGGTTCAACCTACAGTGTTTTTTCAACCACTGGTAGCTGGAAGCCAGGGAAGATCTCCTGATTCACTGGGAGGGCTGTGTCAGCACTGAGGAAACACATGCAACTGGGTGTGGTGCTAAAAGGTTTTTGTGGGTCTGCTTATTACTCATGAGCAGAAGTGAATGTCTGTAGAGCTGGTAAGGCCCCACTGAGTCAGGCAGGTCATCCTGAATAAATGTCAGTAGATAACGTGTTCCACGTTGTCCTCACTGTTCCTTCTACCACAGTGACTGGTAGGGCAGGCAGCTTTCAGCCCCCCATTCGTGCAGAGGGCTCTACCAAACGTGCCTTGGAATGAAATGAAACTTGGAATAATTCTTCAGATCTAAAAATGATGTATGGCTTACATGCAAGTACAGAGGATACATTGAGAAGGTTAGCTTTAGGATACATGTATGTATGTATGTATGTTGGTTAAAACTAATTTTCAAAATAAGGCAGGGAAAAAAGGTTTTAATTTTTATCTTTGGAGCATTACTGCCCAAGAAAATATAAAGCCCTTCTCA